>NC_053489.1:66672337-67314837 GCF_905171775.1 Rana temporaria | reverse complement strand
AGAAGTTAAATAGGCCAGCCTGGGTTTCCCCTTTATAAGTCTTGCCAGAATTAATAATCCTTTTCAGGTTATGCTCAAGTGGTATTACATTGTACATGCCTATATGTAAGTATACTGTTATCTCCAGATTGTCTTAATTTGTATTATTGCAGAGGAACTCTTTTTCTGAACTAGGACTGTTATCTGAAGTTCAGTTGATCTATTACCTCCTTTGTGCAACATAAATCTTTTTTGAGTTATTCAGTAAATGTTAAAAGAATATAAACTCAAGGGGCGTGGCTAAGATGGAGGACTGAGCGGTCGCACTTCTCGGAGCTCTGCTGGCTGCCTGAGAATTTCTCAGTTTCCTGGCCATACCTTGGGGTTTTGCTGATCGGGCCCCATACCGATGCGATCCCGCTCGCACAAGGGTGGTTCGGGCAGGAGTAAGCCCGTTAGTTTTCCACCGATTGAGGAGATCCAGCCGGTACCCCCTGCGGCCTGTGTGAGTCCTCGTGGTGGGAAGGGAGTAAACATGGCGTCTCAAACGGACATACCTGAGGATGCTCTGCTGCCAGATGAAACACTGCCTCAGCCCAGCTTTGTGGAGGACATCATGACCGCGATTGCCTCCTGCCAAGCGGCGATGATGGCCAAGATCGAGGCGGTACACCTTGAAATGGGACATATGCGACAGTACATTGACAAGATCCGACACTCGTTTCATGGAGGCGGAGGAGCAGGTGAGTGCTGTGGAAGACACCAAGACTGAGCACTCCTCAGCTATCCGGACAATGCAAAATAAGGTGAAGGCCTTGGAATACAAGGTTGATGACGCCGAGAACTGGAACCGGAGGAATATGCTCCGCATTGTCGGTCTGGCAGAGGGGGCGGAGGGCCAGAACCCGGCGGTGTTTGTGGAGGATCTCCTGCGAGACCTTTTGCCTGACGTACACTTCTCCCCCTACTATGCTGTGAAGAGAGCTCACCGGGTACCTCCTAAGCCGAACCCGGTGGGGGGTCCGCCCCGTACGTTTATCCTCCGCTTTCTAAACTTTCTGGACCGTGATGAGGTGCTACGAGCGGCACGGATGAAGGGGGAGCTGCGCTACCAGAACTCCAAGTTGCTCATCTTCCCGGATTATTCACTTGAGACCCAGAAACAGCGGAAGTCGTTTGACCAAGTGAAGGTTCTTCACTTTCCCGCGGGAAGCTTCCTCCTGGTTTGATACCCTGCCGCCTCATGGCTGAGAGGGGAGCAATGGCCTCCGATCGTGAGTTTGCAGCTGTGCTGCCCTGTTGTTCCTGGCTCATACCTCTGGATTACCTCCCCTTGTTGCACTGGACATCTGTTCCAGTTCTGTTTTGGCTGGACCCCGGGAGTTCTGTCTGGTGGACTTCTGGAACTATTGTTGCTCTCAGGTACTGTAACGTTTACGTTTTGTGCCCCTGCTTGCAGATGAAGTTGCTCTGTTCACCACCTATTGTACTGTGGTGCCCTGTGTATCCCTATCTGGATTGGCACTATACCTGACTGCCCTTGTTAAATTGACTTATCCTTTAGTGCCTCAGGTGTAGCTCTGTTATCTATATGTGTGGCTATGGGGTTATTTTTTCCCTGCAGGACTTGTGATAGCCAGCATCTCCGGTCTGGACCGACACCTGGACTTCTGGTTCATAGCCCTCTACCTTATTGACTTGATTTGACAGACCTGTTGTCTGTTGTTCGGGGGTAATGCTCTCCATGTTTGGGATGGGGTTACGGTGTGGGGGGTGGGATGTTTTGTTCTTTGTGCTGCGGTTGCAGTTTTTAAGGGGTTCTGTTTTAACCTGCTCATTTATGATATGCATGACTTTCTTGTTCTACAGGTTCTTCGACTACGGTTTGGGGGTGGGAGGGGCCTATGCCTCCAGGATCTTCGTGCCTCACCTCCCTTCACTCCGCTAGAAGTGTATCTGCTTCCTGGGGTACCATGGCCCAGTTAAAGATTATTTCTTGGAACACCCGGGGCCTTAAATCGTCAGTTAAGAGATCCCTGGTGTTTTGATACCTACAAAAAGCTTTTGGAGGTGCGCACGGATCCCGGGGGTAGGTATGTAGTTTTACATGCTAGCATATATGATAAGCGATTGGTGTTGGCTGGAGTGTATCTTCCTCCGCCAGCCTCAATACAACTGCTATATGACCTCATGGGGATTATCCTGTCGTTTCACACTTCACACTTCTATGTCTCTGGTGATTTTAATATGGTTCTCTCTCAGGATCTGGACAGGCTGCATCCTTCTGCTAGGCCTTCATCAGACCTCTCCTGGTGGGCAGAGACGTATAGCCTGACAGACGTGTGGAGACACTATCATCCTTTTACCCAGGAATATACCTGTCACTCTGCCACGTATAAGACCCTATCTCGAATTGATCTAGTGTTTGCCTCTTTACCGGCCCTTAACTGGACTCGGGAGGCCTGTCATTTAGCTAGAGGAATATCTGATCATGCCCCCGTTTGTATTGTGGTGTCCCTTGGGGATGCCGGGGGTATAAGATTGTGGCGCCTGTCCAGGTACTGGGCCCTTGATGCTGAGATTCAGGAGGATATGGAGGAATCTATCTGTAATTATTGGACTCGGCTGGCTCTGGTGTTGGGTGGGACGCATTTAAGGCTTTTGTTCGGGGTGAGTACATCTCCCGGATTTCCCTGTCGCAGAAGCGGGGGACTAAGACTCTGATGGATAGAGAGGAGGAGGCTGGGCGGTGTGAGGGAATTTGTGGCTACCCCCTCTGACGCTAATTATTATAAGTGGCAGTGGGTTCTTCGAGATCTATCCCTGTGTAGGATTGACCAGACCAAAAAAGCCATGCTTCACTCGACCCAGAGAATGTTTTAATATGGGAACAAGAGTGGTCAGCTGCTGGCATGGCTCGCTAGGGGGCAGATCCCCTTTACCAATATAGCTGGGATTCGAGATGCGGGAGGTCGGGTGCTTACATCCCCGGAGGGCATTGATGATCGTTTCTCCCAGTTCTTTCGAGAGGTCTACTCTTCTAGGGCTTGATACACGCTGGCTGAACTTCGAGACTTTTTGGGGACTGTTGACTTCCCTATGTTGGCGGAGGGTTCTAGGGCGGCCCTGGAGAAGGATATCACCTTAGAGGAGGTACAGGGTGCGATTGGGGGACTACAGGCTTGTAAGACTCTGTATGTAGATGGTCTCCTGACGGAATTCTACTCTCAGCGTATGGAACTTCTGGCGCCCAAACTGATGTCCCTTCTTTCTGACTGTAAACAGCAGGGTACCTTGCCTGATTCTAGGGCTGAGGCGGTCATTGTGTTGGTGCCCAAGCCTGGTAAGGATCCCCTGGACTGTGCCTCTTATAGGCCCATATCCCTACAGAACATGGATGCTAAGATCCTTGCTAAAATTCTTGCTGTGCGCCTATCTGGAGTAATCTATGAGTTGGTGCATGTGGATCAGACCGGGTTCATGCCGGGAAAGGGTACCGATATCAATATACGACGCCTGTTTCTAAACTTATTCCTGACTCATGACTCGACCGGATCTCGCGTAGTTGCTTCCCTTGACGCCGAAAAGGCCTTTGATTCGGTTGAGTGGGAGTACCTGTGGGAGGTCCTGCGTGGTTTCGGCTTCGGCCCTAATTTTGTCCACTGGGTACGGATGCTATATGGGCGCCCGAGGGCGAGGGTCCGTATTAATGGGTGGGTCTCGGATCCATTTCTGTTGTTCAGAGTCACTCGGCAGGGTTGTCCTCTTTCTCCTGGCCTCTGCCTTGGCACTGGAGCCTCTGGCAATTTTGGTCAGGGACTCTCGGAGGATTCGGGGGCTTGTGGTGGGGGGGCTGGAGAAAAGGATATCCCTATATGCCGACGATGCCCTGTTATATCTGAACGACGCGGGGCCCTCGCTCTTGGCTGCACTTGACACATTCGATATCTTTGGGAAATTTTCAGGGGTCAAGATAAATTGGTCCAAATCGGTTATTTTCCCTCTGGATGACCAGGCGTCCGCCCTTTCTGACCAGTCTCCCCTGAATTGGGTCTCTGAGTTTAGGTATCTGGGGGTGGTGGTGACGAGGGATATAGGCCAGTTCTATGCCTGGAATGTCCTTCCCCTGCTGACTACCCTAAGGGAGCGGTGCTTGGCGTGGTCGGGGGTTCCTCTGAATCTCCTTGGTCAAATTAGTATTTTCAAGATGATCCTATTGCCCAAATTTCTCTACGTGTTCCGTAACTGCCCAGTCTGTATTCCGGTTTCCTTTTTTAGGGATGTAGATAAGTGCATTACTTACTTTCTTTGGGGGGGAACTGTCCCTGGCTTGCTAGATCCACTCTTCAACTCCCTACGCAGTCGGGTGGCCTCGCTCTACCCAACCTTCAGGTATATTACTGGGCAGCTGTATAGGTGTCCATTTATTGGTAGTTTGTGGGGGCTCGCACGAATGCAGCAGTGTGTCTAGAGGCGACTTGCTTGGGCTCCATTATGGACCTGCGGAACTTTGCCTACAGGGGCACTCGGGCGTATGAGTCTGTACTGACTCCTACTGCTACTACATATAAAGTCTGGGTGGCGGCTAGGAAGCGTTTCTCCTGGGATGATAGGTGGTCTCCGGTTCAGCCCCTCTGGGGAAATCCGGCTCTACCTCACCTCCATACGGTCCCTGACCTGCAGGTCTGGGCCAAACATGGAGTGAAGATTCTCAGGGATATTATGCCAGGTGCCGTGCTGCTTTTGTTTGCGCAGCTATGCCGGGAGTTTCGCTTGCCGGGCTGGATGTTCTTTCGTTACCTCCAGCTTCAGCACGTGATTAGAGCTCAGTTTGCTGTTAGGTCCTTACTACAAGGAGGTCCTGTCACAGGAGGAGTTACAGAAACCACTTTCGATTTTGTATGGGACCCTGATTGGGACAAACTCACCTAAGATAGAGAGACTCTGGGATCGATGGAAGGAGGATATCCCGACCCTGGATAGGGAGGACTGGGATGATGCGTTAGAGGCCTGTCCAAAGTTGGTTATTTCTTCTAGGGACAAACTTTTGAAGGTTAAACTGCTGCACAGGGTGTATCTTAAACCTGCCAGGCTGCATAGGATTTACCCTAACAGGGACCCTCATTGCCCTAGATGCCTGGTTCAGATAGGGGATTACATGCATATGATCTGGGACTGTCCCAGGGTTCGGGATTTCTGGAGGGAGGTGTTTGAATTAGTTAACCTTAAGTTGGATCTTTCACTCCCCCTGACTCCGGAGCTAGCCCTACTTGGTATACCTGTTGATAAACAGAGGTCCCACCATAGCAAATTGCTTATAGCTTACCTGCTTTTCTACGCAAAGAAGGCGATTATTTGCAAATGGTCCTCTTCTGATCCTCTATCCATATCCTCCTGGTTGGCAATGATTAATGCTGCTCTCCCACTTTACAAATTGACGTACATCAACAGGGGATGCCCATGGAAATTTGATAAAGTTTGGTCGAGGTTGTCTACTGGTGAGGGGTGATCTCCCTTCTCCTCTCTCTTCGGAGGGTGGCGGGTGTGCTGCTGCGGTGCCTTGTATTTTTGATTCTTAAATTTAAATTTTTAATTTAATTCTATTTCTCTGCAGCCTACTAATGCTTCTATGGAGTTTCTCCTCCCGGTGGGTGTTCTTCTGTTCTTGTTTTTGGTTTTGGCCCTATGGAACCTGTCGTATAAGCTTGTGTGTATACACCTAGTCTTATTCTGTTTCTCTGATTGTTCTGGATGCGGTTCACGTGACTACTGTTCATATACAATGTCATGCCAATCAACTACGTTAGCCATATGTATTTCTGATACTATAATTGTAATGTTTTTGGTGGGTTGCAATGTTCCCAGGGTCATTATGGTGCAGATGAGCAGGTTAATCTAAGCAGTCCCCAGGGGGCAGTGCTACACATGTGTAAAAATGGAGTTCTGATTTAGGCCTCATTCACATAAGCGTACTTATCCATATACCTGTGTAAAGGTAGATGAGTTATATAGTTACTGTACATACAGTAGTCAGGCTGAAAAAAGACACTAGTCCATCTTGTCCAAAATAAAAATAAATTGAAGTTGGAGAGGTCATATTCCTCTTTTAACCACTTCCCGCCCGGTCAATAGACAATTGACGTCCGGGAAGTGGTTGTGAAATCCTGACTGGACGTCTATTGACGTCCAGCAGGATAACATGCCGGCGCACGCGCAGCGCCGCGATCGGTGATGCTGGGTGTCAGTCTGACACCCTGCATCTCCGATCTCTGTAAAGAGCCTCCGGCGGAGGCTCTTTACCGCGTGATCAGCCGTGTCCAATCACGACTGATCACGATGTAATTAGGAAGAGCCGTTGATGGCTCTTCCTCACTCGCGTCTAAAAGACACGAGTAGAGGAGAGTCGATCGGCGGCTCTCCTGACAGGGGGGGTTCGCGCTGATTATTTATCAGCGCAGCCCCCCTTCGGATGCCAACACTAAACCACAGGGAAGCCGCCAGGACCACCAGGGAAGGGGGCAACATGTGGATGGCCAGGTACATCCCCCATGGCCATCAAATGCCACAAATGGGCACTGACTGGCAACGGGCACTGATTGGAAAAATAGTAAATAAACAAGTGCCACCCTGTCAGTGCCACCCATCAGTGCCGCCTATGAGTGCCCATCAGTGCTGCCTATGAGTGCCCATCAGTGCCGCATACCAGCGCCGCCTATCAGTGCCACCTCATTGGTGCCCATCAGTGCCACCTCATCGGCGCCCATCAGAGACACCTCATCGGTGCCCGTAATTGAAAAAGAAAACTTACTTATTTACAAAAAAATTTACAGAAAAAAATAAAAACATAATTTTTTCTAAATTGTCAGTCTTTTTTTAGGTCTTGCGCAAAAAATAAAAATCGCAGTGGTGATCAAATACCACCAAATGAAAGCTCTATTTGTGGGAACAAAATGATAGAAAATTTGTTGGGGTACAGTGTAGCATGACCGTGCAATTGTCATTCAAAGTGCGACAGCGCTAAAAGCTGAAAATTGGCTTGGGCAGGAAGGTACGTATGTGCCTGGTATGGAAGTGGTTAATTAGTCAAAGGTACAGAGGTTGCCTCTGTTAAAGATATGATTGAGGATTTAAATGCCAACACTGCCAAATAGCAGGATCAGGATTAGCAGTTAGGTGAAGGAGCATAGGGTTGGGATTAGGAGAACAGGTCTCAAGAGTACGTGACCAATTTCCTAGTGTCAGCCTGTTTTCTTTGGTTGAGTTACAGCCAGGGAGAGAAGAAGGATATTGCATTATTACAGGAACACGGAAGGCTATTGTTTCAGTGACAATTAGTTGGCTCTTGGTCACCATCTTAATATTCTTCCTCCTATAAATTTCCCAGCTTGTTGCTCTGTATATTTTGCATATATTGTCATGTGTGCTTCTGCTTCATTTGCATGTATTTAATTAAAAAATGTATGATAGATGACTGCTGTTTGGTGTCTGAAGCTTCCAGTCGAAACTCTTGAGCAATGGCAATATTTTCCCATATTTCTGGAACCAAGCCTTGCTTTTTGGCCGGGTACAATGGTTCCGACTCGCTCAAGGCAGATGAAGAGGTTCTGGTCTGCTGCTGTAGCTTTACAGAGGAATAGGCTGCCTCCAGATAAGCTTACTCCTAATTTATTTATTGCTATGATTGTCCCATAGTGGGAAACCCACATAGTTTAGAGTTAGGGACCACAATTCACAGAGGAATCTTGATGCGGCAGTGTGGCTTCCACGTGTATTTGCAAAGGTATAAAACGAAAACCACTTTTTTGTAACCTAAAATGTTAAAAAGAACTTGAGTAGACTTTATGGAGCCGGCTCATCACAGATCGGGTAAAGGGCCAATCATGCTTCTCTCATGCTGTCAGTGTGAAGAAAAGAAAGCCGTTAACCGGCTTCTGTTAGAGCAGTGGTTCTCAACCTCCTAGTGCCGTGACCCCTTGATAAAATTTCCCAAGTTGTGGGGACCCCTAACAGTAAAATTATTTTTGTAGTGTGGGTTGTCAGCACCCAAGGCAAGACAAGTCATTTGCAACCCTAACCCACGGATACTTAGCGCTCCCTGAGTCCCTTCCACTTGTACGGTATTAAAACCCCTTATGGTACTCACTGTGTCTCCGCAGCAGTGACACCTATGCCAAAATCAGGAGATAGGGTCTCCACCAGCCCCTCCCACTTCACATTCCTCACCAGCTAGCTGACATCTAGTCTCTGCCCCCCAGTCACGCCGTGAACTGAATGGGCCGCTGCGAAGAGGCTGAGTGGGCCAACGTAAGCTCTAGGGACAGCCCTGATGGGTAGCCATGAAAAGGCTGGGAGAGTGGTGCAGGATTCAGGAACAGCCCAGGATTCGTGAAAAGTAAGGGTAAATCTCCCCAAAGGGAAAAAAAGTGACAGGGATTACAACCCTTCTTAATTTTATGTAAAATAAAAACAAAGTTTTGCCTTAGTTCTACCTTTATTGAGGTTATTTAACCACTTTAGCCCGGAGGGTTTTCTACTTTAAAGGGGTTGTAAAGACAAAAATATTTTCCTCTTAAATTAAAGTCTGACAGTAGCTGATAAAGTAAAAAGTAATGTTTTGCATTGTAACTAGTTTGATACCTGTTGAAATCGAGCTGTTTTATTCACCTCCGTCACTCCTGAATCATTATTCTCACTGACTTCCTGGTTTGCGGTGCGCATTCATTTTTGCTACATCACGACAGTTCCCATTAGGCTTAGCCTCCATGCCTGTGAGGGATAAGAGAGCATCTTCACGCAGGGCTGTAGTCATAGGGAGGGGGTGAGCACATTCTGCTTTCCACCATGCAAAACGGCTCAGATGATGGTGGAAAGCAAGAAGAGGAGAGACAGGAAATGGCATTTTCAAACCTGGATTACTGTATTTTGGAGGTCAAAAGGAAAAACGAGGTAAGTGATATTTAAATGCTCTAGCTTACAGCAATCATTTGATCTAATAAAAACAAACCTTTAGTGTTCCTTTAACTGGCAATTGCACGGTCATGAAACGCTGTACACAAATGAAATTTGTATCATTTTTTTTTCAATCAAATAGAGCTTTCTTTTGGTGGTATTTGATCATGTTTTTTAATTTTTGTGATAAATTAAAAAAGACAGAAAATTTGGAAAAAGAAAATATTTTATACTTTGTTATAAATCATATCTAATAAAAAGATCACATTTATCAAATTTCTTCATAAAATTTTGGCCAAAATGTATTCTGATACATTCTAATGATGATGTATTTTAATGATAGCACCAGATTGCCGCCACACTAAGGCAAAAGGAAAAAATTGGCCGCATGCCACCATTGAACTGAAGTAGATAAAATCCTTTATTATCACAATAGAACAGGGCCAAGTGTTGACGCCTTTCGCTTGGACATCTCGTGCGTAATCATAACAATGGAGATATCTGAGACCCGGCAATTAAAGTGCGCGCCCCACGGAAATGCACCTGCAACAGAACATACGGACACAATTATTTAATTAGCATATACAAATGTAACCAAAGAGAAGAAAAGGAAAAAAAATCATAGGAAAGACAAGTGCCATAAATTTGTATGATGGTAAATATAAATGCAGACAATATATCAAAAATATGATAGAGAAGAAAGGAAAATGGTAGCGATCAATCCCAATGTTGATAGTACAAATAATCTTACTTTGATAATAAAAATAATAAACAATTTTGTGCTGGCTGGGACTGGGAGGTCCACTGACTGACATCAATAGGGACACTAATACAGAGTTTAGTGCATTTAGTGCATAGTACATTCAGCCTGCCCATACATGGTTCAAATCTCGGCCTCCTGAACCGACCGAGATTCGAACCACATATGGCCTGCCTTAGTAAAAAGTACACACACCTCCATCCTGCTATCTCCATCCTGCACACACACACAGTCATCTCCATCCTGCACACACACACACAGTCATCTCCATCCTGCACACACACACAGTCATCTCCATCCTGCACACACACACACAGTCATCTCCATCCTGCACACACACAGTCATCTCCATCCTGTACACACACACAGTCATCTCCATCCTGCACACACACAGTCATCTCCATCCTGCACACACACAGTCATCTCCATCCTGCACACACACACACACACAGTCATCTCCATCCTGCACACACACAGTCATCTCCATCCTGCACACACACAGTCATCTCCATCCTGCACACACACAGTCATCTCCATCCTGTACACACACACAGTCATCTCCATCCTGTACACACACACAGTCATCTCCATCCTGTACACACACAGTCATCTCCATCCTGTGCACACACACAGTCATCTCCATCCTGTACACACAGTCATCTCCATCCTGTACACACACACACAGTCATCTCCATCCTGTACACACACACACACTAACAGTCATCTCCATCCTGTATGCACACACAGTCATCTCCATCCTGCACACACACAGTCATCACTATCCTGTCATCTCCATCATGCACACACACACACAGTCATCTCCATCCTAACATCTTCATCCTGCACGCACACACAGTCATCTCCATCCTGTACACACACACAGTCATCTCCATCCTGTACGCACACACAGTCATCTCCATCCTGTACACACACAGTCATCTCCATCCTGTACACACACACAGTCATCTCCATCCTGCACGTGCACACAGTCATCTCCATCCTGTACACACAGTCATCTCCATCCTGTACGCACACACAGTCATCTCCATCCTGTACACACACACAGTCATCTCCATCCTGTACGCACACACAGTCATCTCCATCCTGTACACACACACACAGTCATCTCCATCCTGTACACACACACACACAGTCATCTCCATCCTGTACACACACACACACACACACACACAGTCATCTCCATCCTGTACACACACACACAGTCATCTCCATCCTGTACACACACACAGTCATCTTCATCCTGTACACACACACACACAGTCATCTCCATCCTGTACACACACACACACACACACACACACACACACACACAGTCATCTCCATCCTGTACACACACACACAGTCATCTCCATCCTGTACACACAGTCATCTCCATTCTGTACACACACACACACACACACACACACACACACACAGTCATCTCCATCCTGTACACACACACACAGTCATCTCCATCCTGTACACACACACAGTCATCTCCATCCTGTACACACACAGTCATCTCCATCCTGTACACACACAGTCATCACCATATGCATCGCATACTAGCACACTATGAAATACTCACCTGGAAACAAAGCCCTCCAGCGCTGTATAGTCACTGCTGAGAGAGCTGACATCCCCCCCCCCCCCGTCTTCCAGGCTTGCACACCAGGATGACGTCACTCCCACGCATGCGTGCGGGAGCCCTCGGTTCTAGCACGCAGCTCTGAAGGTCTGGCAAGGTATGCAAATATTCATTTTACCTACAGGAAAGCTTTATTAAAGGTTCACCTGTAGGTAAAAAATACCAAGCGGCTTATAAAGCTGCTTTAACCCTTCTCACTCAAAACAAAATAAAAAGCATTGACAGCTTTCCTATACTCACAGGTTTGTTTGTAACAACTTGTATCTGTATCTGTTTGTTATGGCAAAACAGACACAAGCGTAGCTGTTCATTATTGCCTGGGGTGGCAGGTACATAAAACTATGATGTATATGCAGAGTGCAGAATTTAACCAGTTAGATTCCAGATTAATTTTCACATATTGGCTATAGGATATTTTTAAGGCCAAAAAAAAAAAAAAACAGTACATAGTTTTGCTTAACCACTTAAGGACCAGACCAATATGCAGCTAAATGACCCAAGGGGTTTTTACAATTCGGCACTGCGTCGCTTTAACAGACAATTGCGCGGTCGTGCGACGTGGCTCCCAAACAAAATTGGCGTCCTTTTTTCCCCACAAATAGAGCTTTCTTTTGTTGGTATTTGATCACCTCTGCGGTTTGATCACCCCGACCCACGTCTAGGCAGGGACGTACAGGTACGTTGATGTGCCTGTCCGTGCCATTCTGCCGACGTATATCTACATGAGGCGGTCGGGAAGTGGTTAATTTTAGTAGTGTTAATTTTTTCAAAATGACAAAAACATTTATATTTTAAACGTTTTTTCTCCTTATTGCATTCCATGCATTAAGGTGAAAAACCTTCTGTGCTTCAGCTGCCTCCCAGAGCCCCCCTTTTTTTTACCTGAACCCGATCATTCCAACGATGTGCGCAAGCCCAGACACTCGGGTCCTCATTGGATAGATTGCACATTGGCTCCCGCTGCTGCCAATCAAATCCAGTGACACGAGAGCAGGGGGCGGGGCCAAGTCCTGCTGTCTGTGTCAATGGATGCAGCAGTTCAACTCGTGAGTGCGCCCACACGGGTGCCCCCCAGGGAAAAACGTCTCTCTGTGGGGGCATCCGATGAAAAGGAGGAGCCAGGAGCACCCCAGAAAAGGATCGGGGCTCTTCTGTGCAAAACCCTTGCGCAGAGCAGATAAGTATAACATGTTTTTTTTTTTTTTTTTTTAAATAACGAACCTTTATAACAACCACTTTAAAGTATAACTAAAGGCAAAACCTGGGGGGGGGGGGGGGGGTCTCCAAGGAATTCCCTTAGATGGCAGGAATTTTCTCTCACTTCCTGTTTGGCTATGGGACATGAAGTGAAGCGAAATCTCCGCAATGGGACACAGATGGTGGGGGATAAAAATTATCTGACAGGGGTTTAAACCCTTGCTTGCTCTAGCCAAAATGAAAAATAAATAAATAAATTCCTATAGTTCTACTTTAAAAAAAAAAACAAAAGTGATATAAAAAAAAAAAGCTAAGGACAGCAGGGAGAGATTTCTGAGGACCCCATGGTGGATTCAAACTCTCAACCTGGGGTTTGCAGAATATCAACTTACATGCTGCACCACTAGCTGCATTTTATAAAATAAATCCATATAAAACCCAACTGGTGGCGCAGCATGTAAGGAAAGACAATTTATATATTTTTTTTCTATTAAGGTTTGCTTCAGAAAGTCCTGTTTAAAAATGAAAAAATAAAAAATTATTATACAGGATTTATATAGCGCCAACAGATTGCGCATCACTTTACAACATGAGGGCAGACAGTACAGTTACAATACAATTCAATACAGGAGGAATCTGAGGGCCCTGCTTATTAGAGCTTACAATCTAGAATGGAGGGCCAAGTGAGACAAAGGGTAATAACTGTGGGCGATGAACTGATGGAGAAAATGAAAATACAGTTGTTAGGTGTGAGTAGGATAGGCTTCTCTGAAGAGGGTTTTCAGGGATCGTTTGAAAGCTAACAGAGTAGGACCTAATCGGACAGATTGGGGTAAGGAGTTCCATAGGATTAGAGAGGCTCTGGAAAAGTCCTGGAGGCGAGCATGGGAGGAGGTGACGAG
Source organism: Rana temporaria (assembly GCF_905171775.1). NCBI lineage: Eukaryota > Metazoa > Chordata > Amphibia > Anura > Ranidae > Rana > Rana temporaria. The sequence goes on along the minus strand of NC_053489.1, from coordinate 67,301,402 downwards.
GGAGCTAGGGAGCAGGAGGTCTTGAGAGGAACAGAGGACAATTAGGTTGGTATTTAGACTAGGCTAGTGATGCAATTTGCTATTCTGAGACCCCAAGCCAGCAGCAGTGCATCAGTGTTTGTCAATCAGTGCCTAAATAGTTGCCAATAGCAGTTCTGGTAAATCTCAGCCATCAAACGGCTGGCAATACCCAGCTGCTAGATATTTGGGTGTGGGCTCAGTGAAAAAGGACTACAGTATATAGGAATTACGTCCTAAATTCTTAACTGGTTATATTATAATTTCAGTATTTTCCTTAAAGCAATTTACATATTTATACCGACTTTCACATTTATACCTGCTTGCACTTCCAAATATTTATTTTTGGCACAAATTTATCTATGTAGACCACAATAGCCACCTCAATAAAAACCCCAGTATTCATTCAAAAAGATGACATTGCAAATAAATGACAGCAATGTAATATATATTGTATTACCCTGAAAAGGATGTTTAGTGTACTGTATAAAACTTTCTAACTGCTGATCCAATATTAATGCCCCAAGGGCTTACATAGGAAGGGGAATACAGCCCAAAATAATGTTTTGACATCTATTTGCTTTATAGTTGTAGCATTCTTTAGTGTGCTACTAGTGTGACTAGTATGTAAACCATAGTTTGACTCAGGGTAAGTCTGAGTCATGAAATCTGGGTCAGGGTTTACTAAAGTTCGGGGCTGGATGACTCATGCAGACAGCTCTCTGGTGCCTCCCCCCTGATTCTAGAAAGTTGGAGAACATTCTGGAAGCTGGAGGGCAGAGGCTAGGAAGGCTGTCCTGCATGTTTAGGCGATGGGTCTGGTAGGGGACTAAGTGAGCCCTTAAATATGTATGAGTCATGCAAGCAAGGGAGTCGGGTGGAAGATGAATTGCTGAGGGAGACTGTCGGTGACCCTCGAGGGACCCATGCCTTGGGCACTGCCTTGGGCTGGGGCTCAGGTGGCTGGCCTGAAAGGATCCTTCCACATGAGAAGTTCTCTGGTGGGACTTGGTATTTAACCCTTTGTAGCAGTGGAGAGATGGCACTGAAGGCAGCGCTTTGTAGAGAAGAAGCTCTGGAGGGTCCTAAAGGAAAGAGAAAGGTGCCTCTAAGTGCAGTGGTTAAAAGATTTATTACAGGCACAATGGAATTAAAAACACTTTCGGGTAGTAAGAGGTCATAAGCACATAATGGTTTGTCCCAATGCAGATTGCTGTAATCCTCGACGGTCTGGGGGAGAGAGAGAGAGCCGTCTCCCAGCTGCCAGAGTCCCTGGTGACGTGGATTGGTGAGGAGCTGAAGATGTGATGAGGCGGCCTGGGTTCTGGAACCAAGCTGGAACATCTGGTGAAAGTGGTGGGTGGTAGCGCATTTTGGAGCATGCACGCTCCTTCGTCAGACCTCTAAGGCCCGTACACACGACCGAACATGTCTGCTGAAACTGGTCCGCGGACCAGTTTCAGCAGACATGTTCGGTCGTGTGTAGGCCCGAGCGGACAGGATTCCAGCGTACATTTGCCCGCCCGGCCTTTTTCCAGCGGGCAAATATTTCTGAACATGTTTTAAAACATGCCCGCTGGAATCCTGCCCGTCGGACATGTTCGGTCGTCTGTACAGACCTACCGTACATGTCCGAGCGGCCGCCATCCCTCGCATGCATCGAATGACTTCGACGCATGCGTGGAAGCATTGAACTGGCAGGGCCGCGCACGTCGCCGCGTCATCGTCGCGGCGACGGCGCGGCCTCGTCGCCGCGTATCGAGTACGCGCGGATTTCTGTATGATGGTGTGTACAGCCATCATACAGAAATCCCCGGGCAGACATGTACGCTGAAAACGGTCCGGCGGACCGTTTTCATCGTACATGTTTGCCCGTCTGTGCAAGGCCTAAAAGGACAGTGTGAGTACTGCAGCCCAGGACAAGGGACATACAAGGAGAGAGACTGCCGTAGGTAGCAGGTGTCTCTGGAACTACCTATAGCGCGAGGGACTTTGTGAGTCACATCACAATTTTTTTTTTTTCATAAAAACATATTTATTGTTTACATAGATAATTCACACATATCAAAACATGAGTATCATATAATATATCAACTATAAAACACACACACATCACATTACTGTATACAAATTTGGAAAAACCTTGCATGAGCCAGATTTGTCCATGCTAAAATCCATTGGCAAATATTTGTCCACTCCGGTACACAAAGAGTTTGCTGTTTTGACAGAACAGCGGCTAAGGCCTCGTACACACGACTGGTTTCCTCGACAGAATCCATCAAGAAACTTGGTGGCAGAGCTTTTTTGTCGAGGAAAACGTTCTTGTGTATATTTTTCATCGAGAAAACTGTCGTGGGTCTCGAAGAGCAAAAAAGAGAACAAGTTTTCCTCGTCTGGGAGTCTCAATTTCCTCGTTGTGTTTCTCGTCGGGCTGGTTTACGACGAGGAACACGTTTGTGTGTATGCTTAGAAACCTGCTCATGCTCAGAATAAAGTATGAGACGGGAGCACACCTTCGGTAAAAGTAGCGTTCGTAATGGAGATAGCACATTCGTCACGCTGTAACAGTCTGAAAAGCGTGAATCGTCTCTTACCGAACTTTTACTTAACACGCGGTAACACGAGATTAGCAAAAGCAGCCCCATGGGTGGCGCCAATGGAATCAAACTTCCCCTTTATAGTGCCGTCGTACGCGTTGAACGTCACCGCGTTTGAGAACGACGAGATTTTGTCTTGACAGTGTGTATGCAAGGAAAGCTTGTCAAGATTCTCGACAAGCCTGACAAGGAACTCGTCAAGGAAAATGATGTTCCTCGGTCGTGTGTACGTGGCCTAAGGATGAAAAAGTTTTTGCCACCTCAGAGGTGGCCACTTTGTTGGTTAGTATCGGGTAGACTTACAATGTCTGCTCATAATAGCATGTACCAGGGTGTATACGGTTGCCGGTGTTGTGTCAAAACAGCAACTTGTCTAAATCTCCAATTACTGATGTTTTACAGTAACCGGAAGTGACATGATCGGAGATATTTATGAATTTGCCTATTTTGACAGAACACATGCTTCCAGCAGGCCATGGACCAGCACTGGGGGTTGGGGACCCCTGCTTTTGATAGTAGAAACACCTGACCCTGTACACTTGCTGTAGTGTAGAGAACCAATCTTGCTCTCTGTGTGGAAGCAGAGATATCTCTGCAGAGTTCTGTCATGCCCACCACTGAGGCAGAATTAGAACTCTCCAATCATGAGAATAAGCTTTGCTGATAGCAGTGCTATAGGTCTGTGTATGTGATGGGCCATTATGTATGTCCCCAAGTACATAAATCATTAAAAGTTATACACTGAAATAGAATTTTTGATTTATATCAGGCTGATCACATGGAAGGATGGTACATTCACTTATAAAATCCTGTTGTCTTAGTTTTTATTCCAGCAGAAGACCTCTGAGAGTCACAAAGGAGAGGAATATCCCATGGTCCCCTTACAGGGCATCACTCATACAAAAAGTTCACCTTGTCCTATGCTAGGAACAGCCCAAATCACAGACATTTGCCCTCCATGCATTTGATAAATGCACCCAGGGGCGTCGTTAGGGGTGGGCTGAGGAGGCTGGAGCCCCGAATGGGTGGCCGAAAAGCCCCGAGTCTCGGGCATGACAAAGTTTATTAGTAGCCCTGAGTGTGCCCGACTGCCCGATGACACAGCAGGTCCTGCCTTCTGGAACGTGCAGCGCCTATGATGGACGTCCCACTGCTCCAATCCGGGCCCGCGGGACGTGTGACGTCCATCATAGGCACCGCAAGCTCAGAAGGCGGGAATTACAATGCCGCCCGGCGCGCCGTGTTATCTTTGGCGGCTCGGCTCTTGAGTCTTCTCCTCTGGCTGACTGGCACACCACATCCCTGCTCGGCAGCTCTCCTGAGTCTCTCTCCTCGGCTCCTAAGCCTCCCTGGCTGCATCGCTATGATTGGCACAACACAGCTGAGGTAGGTGACGTCAGTGATAGTGTATGGTAGGTCTGGTCAGTGTGGGTCTGGTCTGGTCAGTGTGGGTCTGGTCTGGTCAGTGTGGGTCTGGTCTGGTCTGGTCAGTGTGGGTCTGGTCTGGTCAGTGTGGGTCTGGTCTGGTCAGTGTGGGTTTGGTCTGGTCAGTGTGGGTTTGGTCTGGTCAGTGTGGGTCTGGTCTGGTCAGTGTGGGTCTGGTCTGGTCAGTGTAGGTCTGGTCAGTATGGTCTGGTCTGGTCAGTGTGGTCTAGTCAGTGTAGTGTGGTCTGGTCAGTGTAGTGTGGTCTGGTCAGTGTAGTGTGTTCAGTGTCGTGTAGTGTGGTCTGGTCAGTGTAGTGTGGTCTGGTCAGTGTAGTGTGGTCTGGTCAGTGTAGTGTAGTGTGGTCTGGTCAGTGTAGTGTGGTCTGGTCAGTGTAGTGTGGTCTGGTCAGTGTAGTGTGGTCTGGTCAGTGTAGTGTAGTGTGGTCTGGTCAGTGTAGTGTGGTCTGGTCAGTGTAGTGTAGTGTAGTCTGGTCAGTGTAGTGTAGTGTAGTCTTGTCAGTGTAGTGTAGTGTGGTCTGGTCAGTGTAGTGTAGTGTAGTCTGGTCAGTGTAGTGTAGTGTAGTCTTGTCAGTGTAGTGTAGTGTGGTCTGGTCAGTGTATGCAGGTTATGTCAGTGTGTGTGTGTACTGACACACACACTCACGTAGGTCTGGGTGTGTGTGTCAGGTAGGTCACCCTGCGCCACTCCGCCGACTGCAGTGTCCCCCCCCCCGGTGCCAGCTTGGCTTGCGGGCTGAAGCCCCTGGTCTTTTTGGCACCTAGCAACGCCCCTGAATGCACCACTGAGTATTTCAAACAACTACAGGTATGGTACGGTTCTAATGTTCGCCCTTTCGTTTCATGCAGAATGATTTTACTGGAAATCACAGTTCTGCTAGAAAATAGAATCGAAACCCTACAACTATGTGTTTGGCCTCCAGCAGTGAAAGTCCCTACAGTAGGAGTCACATGTATTCATATGAACACACCCTGCGTCTTCTAGAGTGAGGAATAACAATATACAGAGGTGTCAACTGTGTTATTTATTATTACACGTGACGGAAGGATGAGGAATACAATGCAAAAGAGGTGTTTCTCAGAAGGGGAAATAAAACCAGATGGGGAAATCCAATGAGGACCTTTTAAACATCTGTCTAGTACATAAATCAAACAGACTGGTAGGTGTCTTAGGTGCCTATCATTTTCCCACCAAAACACAAAGACAGTTTAATGCTGCGTACACACAGTCGGAAATTTCGGACAGCAAATGTTAGATGTGAGCTTTTGGGCGGATATTCAGACCACGTGTAGGCTCAGACATTTGCTGTTGGAATTTCCGACAACAAATGTTTGAGAGCTGGTTCTCAATTTTTCCGACACCAAAAGTTCTTGTCGGAAATTACGATCGTCTGTAGCCAGTTCCGACGCACAAAAATACTACGCATGCTCGGAATCAATTCAACGCATGCTTGGAATCATTGAACTTCATTTTTCTCGGCTCGTCGTAGTGTTGTACGTGACAGCGTTCTTGGCGATTGGAATTTCAGACAACATTTGTGTGACCGTGTGTATGCAAGACAAGTTTGACTTTCCGTCGTATAAAAATCCACGGTTTTGTTGTCGGAATGTCCGATCATCTGTACGCGACATTAGTTTGTATTTTAGCCAAAATGTGTAAGCACGCCACTAGAACCTGGAGTCCTTATATCTTTTTAATCCTACCCTATACAGGGGTCCCCAAACTATGGCTGTCCAGTTGTTCAGGAACTACCATGCCAAGTCATGTCTATGAATGTCAGAGTTTTACAATGCCTCATGGGATGTGAAGTTCCGCAACAGCTGGAGGGCTGTAGTTTGGAGATCCGTGATTTCGTCAAAACTAGCGCAATATGGGTTTGGGGGGCTCATCCTAGACTACACAGGTAGCCCTTTCAGCACCTGGATGGTGAGTTTACATGTTCTGCCCAAAATACAAACTGATACTTCATGACCTTATTTTGGATTTAAATGGATAAATTATTTTGGTGCATCTTCAGTTCCAACCAGCCTTCCTTCAATATGCACACAAGTTGTCTGAGCAGTGTACAACCAAACCTAGAATGCCCTTTCTGTTTTTCTGTAGCAGCAGCCACAAAAGAAAAGAGCTCTGAACAGGTGGTCCCAAACATTTATTTTCTCCCGAGCTACACCTTCTGGGTCTACCTCCCAGGGATTGGCTGGGCTTGGATAAATATTCATAGTCCAAGGATTGATCCTCCTCTTCTATTTCTAGAAGTTTCCCCCAGAGGTCAACAGGAGCAGTGAAACCACAGATTTAGGGATACATAGTTACATAGTTAGCCAGATTGAAAAAAGACACAACCATAAAAAACAATATATATATATATATATAAAATATCATACAATCCCATTTACCCAATTCTATACCCAAAGTGGATCCAGAGGAAGTCAAAAAACCCCAGCAGAGCATGATCCAATTTTCTACAGCAGGGGAAAAAATTCCTTCCTGATCCCCCGAGAGGCAATCAGATTTTCGCCGGATCAATACCTATAAATGTCAGTACTCAGTTATATTCTGTACATTTAGGAAATAATCCGAGCCTTTCTTAAAGCAATCTACTGAGCTGGCCAGAACCACCTCTGCAGGGAGTCTGTTCCACATTTTTACAGCTCTTACTGTGAAGAAACCTTTCCGTATTTGGAGATAAAATCTCCTTTCTTCTACGTAAAGAGTCCTTTGTGTTGACCGTAAAGTGAATAACTCAACACCAAGTTCACTATATGGACCCCTTATATATTTGTACATGTTGATCATATCCCCCCTTATTCTTCTCTTCTCAAGAGTGAATAAATTCAGTTCTTCTAATCTTTCCTCATAGCTGAGCTCCTCCATGCCTCTTATCAGTTTGGTTGCCCTTCTCTGCACTTTCTCCAGTTCCCCGATATTCTTTTTGAGAACTGGAGCCCAAAACTGAACTGCATATTCCAGATGAGGTCTTACTAAAGATTTAAACAGGAGCAAAATTATATCTATATAGACCCTCGGGGCTTTCACACTGGAGACACAGCAGTGGCTGTTTAGGGTCGGTTTGCAGGCGATATTTTTAGCGCAATAGCGCCTGCAAACCGCTCCAGTGTGAAAGGGGTCTTAAGGTAATAGCTGTAAATAGGACAAATAGACAAGATGAATCTCCCTAATCGGGGCAAAAGGCAGCAATAAAAACAATGACAGGTGTTTTAATACCTTTTTCCAAAACTAAAAAACATAAAAGTTTTTTCTTTAGATATACAGTACTTTAAAGTGGAACTAGACTCTCTCAACCAACATGAACTATTTTTAATCCTTATGCAGCTAGCATTAGTACATAGATAGGAAGCCATATTATATTTATGTGTTTATTCAGTTGCTTCCTGGTTTCTGGCCTAGTCCACAATGATGCCATGCATGCCTGAGCTAAGGGCAGATGTACTCAAAGAAGTACATCCTATTTGAATCATCTGCCACTTACTCAAGATGACCACGGCTAAAAATGTTAGGGGGGTATTTTTTAAAACGATTTCTCAACAAAATAAAGCATATAGATGTGGATGGATGGGTCAGTTTGCTTTGAATATTAAAAATGTATTAAATAATATTTTCCGTTTGTGGTGCTCAGATACAATTAAGTTCCGCTTTGATATAAACTTCTCTAAACTTTAATACCAGCTTCTTTAAACTTTCTTCTTCTCAATTAGCTCAAATATTTTCTCAGATTTTAGCTAAGGAGACTCCCTGGGACTTTTTAGCCTTTGGAAAATTGTGTTAGGCATACAGAGTTAAAAGAGAAGTATGGGGTTGGGAAAAAACAAAACAAAAATTTACCTAGGTGGAGGCAGCATCGATCCAATGCTGCATCTGTCTCCCGCTGGCTCTGCACTGAGAGCTGAGTGATCAAAGACCACTGATCGCTCAGTCCCCCCCTGCTCTGAGCAGAGAGCGCAGACTGTCAGTCACTGGCTCTCTGCTCTGCCCCTCCAGCGCTCACTGGAGTGTTGGGCTGTGCAGGGGACAGGAGAAGCTGGATCATTCTCCCAGTGGCTTGCTGAGAGGCTGAGCCAGCTGCTGTTAAGTGTTCTGGGTGAATCCTGACATTAAAGTCAGGATCTTTCCAGAGTCTGGACAGGCTGAAAACAGATCCCCGGAGTGCAGAACTAAGTGCACCCTTGTGATCCATAGGACAAGTAGGGTCAAAATATGTTGTTGGATTGTTGGAAGAAGTTGCTGTTGGAGGGTGTTTTGGTACCATTCTTTATTCATGGCTGTGTTTTTAGGCAAAATTGTGAGTGAGCCCACTCCCTTGGATGAGAAGCAACCCCACACATGAATGGTCTCAGGATGCTTTACTGTTGGCATGACACAGGACTGATGGTAGCGCTCACCTTTTCTTCTCCGGACAAGCCTTTTTCCTGATGCCCCAAACAATCGGAAAGAGGCTTCATCGGAGAATATGACTTTGCCCCAGTCCTCAGCAGTCCATTCACCATATTTTCTGCAGAATATCAGTCTGTCCCTGATGTTTTTTTTGGAGAGAAGTGGCTTCTTTGCTGCCCTTCTTGACACCAGGCCATCTTCCAAAAGTCTTCGCCTCACTGTGCTTACAGATGCGCTCACACCTGCCTGCTGCCATTCCTGAGCAAGCTCTGCACTGGTGGCACTCCGATCCAGCAGCTGAATCCTCTTTAGGAGACGGTCCTGGCGCTTGCTGGACTTTCTTGGGCACCCTGAAGCCTTCTTCACAAATGCAGTGGAATTTTTTTTTATGGGATTAAGTTAATTTTCATGGCAAAGAGGAACTTTGCAATTAAAGGAGTTCTCTGACCTAAAACTTTTAACCCCCGCTGTGCCCGGGCTGTAAAACTATACAAAATAAACTTTCACTTACCTGCCTACGATCCGCCGTTGTTCCGATATCGCCGTCCCGTTCTCCGGTCCCAGTCTCTTCCGCTTCCTGCGTGTCGGTGACTCATAGTGCGCTCAGCCTATCAGCGGCCGCAGCAATGTCCCGTCGCGGCCGCTGATAGGCTGAGCGCACTATGAGTCACCGACACGCAGGAAGCGGAAGAGACCGGGACCGGAGAACGGGACGGCGATATCGGAACAACAGGGGATCGTAGGCAGGTAAGTGAAAGTTTATTTTGTATAGTTTTACAGCACGGGCACAGCGGGGGTTAAAAGTTTTAGGTCAGAGAACTCCTTTAATTGCAATTCGTCTGATCACTCTTCATAAAATTCTGGAGTATATGCAATTTCCCATCTCAAAAACTGAGGCAGCAGACTTTGTGAAAATTAGTATTTGTGTCATTCTCAAAACTTTTGGCCATGGCTGTATATACATTGCTTTGCCTGCCCGTGCACTTCTGCCAATGTATAAGTGCGTGAGGCAGTTGGCAAGCGGTTAAAGTAGTAATGAACCCTCTAGTTAGTTCGAAATATTACATGCCTGATCCCGCCAGGAAGCCAACACTGCAAAGCCCTAATCACAGGCAGTGAAACATTTCTAAATCTCCTCCACGCCAATCAGGAAGCCAAAACGTCAGGCGATCCTATAGCATGCCTAGCGCTTAGGAGGAGGAGAGAGGAGACGCATGGACAGATTGATTCTGAGCATCCGTGTTTTTTTCTCTGTCGGAGTTCCATACAGATGAACGGTCTGTTCTCTTTCTAAGTCCGTCGGAATTTCCGATGGAAAAACTCAGATGGGGCACACACACGGTCGGAATATCCGATGAAAAAATTCCATCTAACATTTTCCATCGTAAATTCCGATCGTGTGTACAAGGCATTAGGTTGTCCCGGTCTGCAGAGTCATCCTAACCAGGCCAAGTTGTGTCTTGCCTTAGTAGTATTAACAATGCTTGCTTATTTTCTTGGATTCCAAACTATGACCTTATACCATGACTTTGACCCATCTTGCTGTCTTCAAACAGCTATTTTTTGAGAGTGAAATCCACACTTAGACTGGCCATAAGTCACTCCATTTTTAGAGATATGAGTGACCTGCTTTTCTTCTAAGGGCAATCGTAGATAGGAAAATTGCTTGCCAAGAATGACAGGAGGTTAGAGATCTATTCTCACTGCAAACCTCCTTGAGGGTGATAAGACTTTTCTCAGTCTTCTTGAGGACACATGTATATAGTGCCAATGGCATGTTTGTGCGTCAGACGGGCTGTCTCAGTCAACAATCCAGGTCAGAAAACCAGATGCTTTCATAACCTGAGAGCCAAAATGACAGAAACATGTACTATTTTATATATATATATATATATATATATATATATATATATATATATATAATCACAAATATGCTAAGAAAATCATTAGAACCTGGGTTAACCACTTCAAAACTGGACACTTTTACCCTCTTCCCGTCCAGGGCATTTTTCAGCTTTCAGAGCTGTTGCACTTTGAATGAAAATTGCGTGGTCATTTTATAACTGTACCTATATGACATTTTTATCATTTTTTAAGCAAATAGAGCTTTCTTTTGGTGGTATTTAGTCCCTACTGTGTTTCTTATTTTTTTACTAAACAAATAAAAAAAGACCGACAATTTTGAAAAAAAAAAAGTGTTTTTCTTAGTTTCTGTTTTGTAAAATTTTGCAAATAAGTAATTTTTCTTCTTCACTGATGTGCACTGATGAAACTACACTCATGTGCACTGATATAACTGCACTGATTGGAACTGATGAGGCGGCACTGATAATGTGGCACTAATGGGCACTAATGAAGTGGCACCGATGAGGTGGCACCAATGAGGCTGCACTGATAAGGTGGCACTGATTGGAACTGAAGGGACTGCACTGGCAATCAGTGCCCTGATTATAAGGCTTAATTTTTTTTTCTTTTTTTGTGAGCTGGAGCTCAAAAACGCCGCGGTAGCGCTTTTGAGCCTTTTTGCGCGTTTTGGGGCGTTTTTGAGTGTTTTTTAATGTCTGGCGTTTTTACAGCTCTATTGCTGGAGCCACAGAACGCCCTGGTCCCACGTTTTTTTTACAATTTAAAAACGCCTATGCTATTTGCAGCTCAAAAACGCCTATGTGGGCATGATGCCATAGAATAACATGGACAGGCGTTTTTAAGCTGTAAAAAACGCTCAGAAAAGTGGCTGTAAAAACGCCAGTGGAAATGAAGCCATAGTGTAACAGACTTACCAGTTATCAGCTCTCAATTTCTCACTTTGTGACAGCGATCGAGGAAAGGAATGCCAGTAACCATCAAGTTTGTTTGTTTACATGTGATCAGCTGTGATTGACACAACTGATCACATGGTAAATCGCTTCTGTGATGGGACTTTACCGTGATCTGGCGCAGGAGGCTTGTTCTTGGGGGACATCCATGGATATCCATTTTTTTGCTATCGCAATGTATTGAGGTGGTTAAGGGTAGCAAAATGTAATATACATTACTTACCTGACCTTAGATGTGGTGGCTGTATTTTTTCCAGGCTTTTCTTGCTTTTATTTTCAGCCGGTGTGCCTGCCAGTAACACACTTCTTGTCCCTAGGTGACAATGCTCACTTACTATATCATATCTATACAGAAACAGTAATGTCACTCTAGGACAGAACGTACCATAGGGTGAGGTTCTATGTTTTTCACAGAGATACCTGGATACGGCTGATAATACTATTTGAGATTTCAGTGCAACAAAGGCCGAATACACAGGAAATAACGAGCTGGGTTTCTGGAAATATCAACAGGTATTGTTATGCCCTTATCGAAGAGATATAATACAATGCCATCAAAGGAGCCTGTTGTAAGGGTTTGTTGTAAGGGTTTACATGTGCTTTAAAATCCATCAATCATATGGAGATAATAACTCAGTGCGTTCCAGGGTAGGGCTAGCTTCAATCACCACTTCATAGATCACTCTTGCCTCTATTTCCTCTCTTCAAATCTGCCATTAGCTAAGGAAATATGAAATAAAGAAATAATCTGCTTGTGTATGGATAGAACACGACAGCTTCATCCTCTTCACTATCACTCAGTCAAGATGGAAAATCCAGTTGCACAAGGACTGAATGTGTGGAGCCAGACACAATTCATCTTATGGTACAACTGCTAGTATGGATTTGGTGAGCAGATTGGGCAAGCCAACTCTAAAATGGGTTCAAGAGTATCACTATACAATGGTCAATGGGGAGCAAGAAACCTGTATTGATAACCACACGTTAGTACAGTGGAACCTTGGATTACGAGCATAATCCATTCCAGGAGAATGCTCGTAATCCAAAGCACTCGCATATCAAAGCGAGTTTGCCCATAGAAGTCAATGGAAACTAAAATGATTTGTTCTGCATTGACTTCTATGGCATGCAATACTGCATGTGGCCAGAGGTGGGGGGGTGGGGGTTGCGCCAGAGAGCTTGTACCGCAGGCCAAATGTGGTACTGCACAACTCTGTGGCTTGAATCCTGCTCATTTTGCGAGACAGAACTTGCAAACTGAGTCAGGATTTAAAAAAAACAGTGCTCGTATTGTGAAACGCTCGTTAACCGCGTTACTCGCAATCCGAGGTTTCACTGTAACAGGATCTGTTGTGGTCTTTAAAGTTCTCAAATAGCCACCTTCAGATTATTATATAATTGTTGCCACAGACTGAACAAAGACAGTCAGTAGTGTACCAACTTTGGTGTTATATACAGTATCTCACAAAAGTGAGTACACCCCTCACTGCGGCAGGTCGGCAAGATCCCGCGGAATGTCGTAGCTGTACGTCGGTCCTTTAAAGCGGGATAGCAGACGCACGAGCCCACTGCATCGCGGGGGTGCCGATGCTCAGAGACGTGTGTGTGTAAACACACAAATCCCTGTTCTGTTCTGTGAGGAGAGACAGATCGTAAGTTCCTAATAGCTAGGAACCACGATCTGTCATTTCCTCTAGTCAGTCCCCTCCCCCCACAGTTAGAACACACAGTCAGGGAACACAGTTAACCCCTTCATCGCCCCCTAGTGTTAACCCCTTCCCTGCCAGTGACATTTTTACAGTAATCAGTGCATTTTTATAGCACTGATCGCTGTATAAATGCCAATGGTCCCATAAATGTGTCAAAAGTCTCTGATGTGTCCGCCATAATGTCACAGTCCCGATAAAAATCGCAGATCGCCGCCATTACTACTAAAAAAATAATAATAATAAAAATGCCATAAATCTATCCCCTATTTTGTAGACGCTATAACTTTTGCTCAAACCGATCAATAAACTCTTATTGTGATTTTTATTACAATAAAAATGTAGAAGAATACATATCGGCCTAAACTGAGAAAAAAATAGCATTTTTTTTTTCTAAATTGGGGATATTTATTATAGCAAAATGTTTATAGCGGAAAAAATAAAAATCGCAGAGATGATCAAATACCACCAAAAGAAAGCTCTATTTGTGGGGAAAAAAAATTAAATTTTGTTTGGGTGCAGCGTTGCACCACCGCGCAATTGTAAGGCCCCTTTCGCATTGAGGCGTTTTTCATGCGGTACAGCGCTAAAAATAGCGCTGCTATACCGCATGAAAAAACCTGCCCTGTAGTGTTCAATGTGAAAGCCCGAAGGCTTTCCCATTGAAGCGGTGCGCTAGCAGGAACGCTCCAAAAGTCCTGCTAGCCGCATCTTTACCGCGGTATACTAGCGGTGTGTTCACCGCTCCTATACCGCGCCTTCCCATTGAAATCAATGGGAAAGCGTGGTAATACCGCGGTAATGCGGGCGGTATTAACCCTTTTTCGTCCGCTAGCGGGGGTTAAAACCTCACTGCTAGCGCCCGAATATCGCGGTAAATACGACGGTATAGCCGCGCTACAAATAGCGCGGCTATACCGTCACCGCGGCTCCACGCCTCAATGTGAAAGAGGCTTTAGTTAAATCGACGCAGTGCTGAATCGCAAAAAATGGCCCAGTCATTGAGAAGCCAATTCTTCTGGGGCTGAATTGGTTAATATATGTTTTCATGTGACAACACTGAAGAGTGTAAATTTGTTGTCCCCTCAAAATAACTAAACACACAGCCATTAATGTCTAAACCACTAGCAACAAAAGTGAGTACACCCCTAAGTAAAAATTGGGTCCAAAGTGTCAATATTTTGTGTGGCCACCATTATTTTCCAGCACTGCCTTAACCCTCTTGGGCATGGAGTTCACCAGAGCGTCACAAGTTTCCACTGGAGTCCTCTTTGACTCCTCCATGATGACATCACGGAGCTGGTGGATGTTAGAGACATTGCGGTCCTCCATCTTTCTTTTTATTTTGATTTTAAATATATATATTTTTTTATTCTTTATTTAAATTTTATCAAAAATACCATAACATTTCAAATATATTGAGGAATCAAATATATATTTATGTACAAACATTAAAAGAAAATCTGAATTATTAACCCCTGTACCCGCCCTTTTTTTTCTCCCCCCTCTCCCCCCGTCTTCCTCCCCCCCTCTCTACCTCGTGATTTCTATTCTTTCAGGCACCTATATTTCTTTCTTCCTGTTCTGTCCCCATTGTAAAACTAGACTCTTATGCCCTGTACACACGATAGGTTTGTCTGATGAAAACGGACCGATGGACCGTTTTCATTGGACGAACCGATCGTGTGTGGGCCCCATTGTTTTTTCTCCCATCGGTGAAAAAAATAGAACCTGTTTAAAAAATTTCTTATGGTTAAAAAAACGATAGAAAAAACGTTAGTCTGTGGGAAAATCCATCGGTCAAAAATCCATGCATGCTCAGAATCGAGTCGACGCATGCTCGGAAGCATTGAACTTAATTTTTCTCAGCACGTCGTTGTGTTTTACGTCACCGCGTTGGACACGATCAGATTTTTAACCGATGGTGTGTAGGCAAGACTGATGAAAGTCAGCTTCATCGGATATCTGATGAAAAATACATCGGTCCGTTTTCATCAGACGAACCGATCGTGTGTACAGGGCATTCGATTTTTTGCATAACTCCATGATTTCTTGAATTCTTTCCAAGATTCCCATTTATCTTTAAATCCTATTTTTTCTTCCTCTATACTATACTTCAGTACTTTCATTCTATTTTGTATTTTGTGAGTGTACTCGAGAGAGGAGCCGGACTGCAGGAGTTTGGAGTAGGCAGGCCTCCCCCAGAGGTAATCTGCCACCTTTCTCCATGCCCTGGTTGGCAATGGCGGGTGTGAGAGGGGGTCCTCCCACACAGCCCGCCCTACCTGCTCCGCTTTGAAGCCCAACGGGGCAGAGGGACTCCCTATAAGGGAGTGAGAGGATTTAGCCCGCTCAACCAGCCCCGTTAGTCCTTCGCTTCTCTTTTTAGAGACCGCTTGGCCAAAGTGTGTGCATGTTAACCCCAATTTCGAGTGCGTGTAAGTGTGGTGGTTTTTTGTGGGAGGGGGATGGGTGTACTAAGCGCAGGCTTACCTCGCATAGCACACCCACCGGGAGCCGGGCTGAGACCACCAAACTCAATTCACATGTAGCCGAGACCGGGATCCAAACCCCTAGCTGCAGAGGTGAATGGCTTGTCAGCGCAGTGCCAATCGCGTTGAGCCACCGCAGCTCCTTAGTACTTTCATTCTATGCGTCTCTTCCACCGAGTCAATCCACTCCCATATCGAAGGGCTTTCCACCTTCTGCCATTTTTTGGGATCAGCCTTTTAGCCGCATTTAACAGATGTGGGGTCAATGACTCTTTGTAGTGTTTCACTCCCTCTTCTCCTCCGTGGAATAGGACTATCCATGGATCTTTTTTTATCTCCTTCTTGGTAATTTTTGGATTTTCGGGCAATCCCACCACAGGTGGGCCATCGTTCTTGTTGTTCTACAGCCTCACCAACATTCTGCTGTCTGTCCCACTTGGAATTTACTTATCTTATCTGGTGTTGCATACCAGCCTGTTATGCACTTGTAGTTCATTTCTACGGTCCCGATGTCAACAGCGGAGGAGTGGGTCAATTTTAAAATTTTTCCTATAGTGATTTTGTCCCTTTGTGTTCCCAATTCCCTTTCCCATTTTTTAATGAATGGGGGCATCTCCAGTTCGTCCACTGTCAGCAGCAGTTTATATAGCTTAGAAATAATACCTTTTGGATTGTCTATTGTACATAGCTGTTCTAGCCGGTGTTGGCTCATCCCCTGACCTTATTGGCTGAGGTAAGTTTTAGACAAAGTGGCACAAGTGTCAATACCGCCACTCATCTAATACCATTAATTCCTCCTTGTGTTTTAACTCCTGAAATGGTATAATTTTCCCTCTTTTTATTATATCCCTTAACTGTGCTTTGTCTTTTTTTATCCACTTCCCCTCCCACTTTTTTTTTTCCGGGTGCAAAATATTAGTTTTCTTTTAAATCTATAAGGGGTGAATTATATCCCCTATCAATTTTCTTATGTAACGTGTCCCATATTTTAAGTGCATTACGTGTCAAAACATGAGTATCATCATCTAGTGCTCTATACTGGGGGGGGGGGGTTCCATATAGTACTTCCCAATTGTGTGTTTGACAGTGCATTTTACATTTTTACCCATCTTTTTTCCTGTTTATCTTTGGCCCACTCCACCACCCGAGACAGCACAACTGCATCACAGTATTTTTTAATGTCGGGACGGCCAATCCTCCATGTTTCTTATCCTGTTTTAATACCAAGAAGGAGATTCTATGTTTTTTATTCTTCCATATAAAGTTCATTAACAATGTTTTTAACACTCTGAAGTATGGTTGAGGTATTTTCTTTATTGAATTAGCAAGTTTTACTCCTAAGTACTTAAGTTCCTTCTGCCAAGGGAGATTAAACTCTTCCCTTAAAAGCCGTTCTTCTGATTTACTAATGTTGACATTTAGGATCTTGGTCTTAGTTGCATACATTTTAAAGTTTGATATCTCTCCATATTGTTTAAGGGTTTTAAGTAAGTTCGGGAGTGTAGTCCTGGGATTGCTAATATGAAACAATACATTGTCTGCGAAGGCTGAGAGTTTATGTTTGTCTTCTCTCACCTTAATACCCTTGACATCGGGATTATTTCGGACCATAGCGAGGAGGGGTTCTAGGGACAGCACGAACAGGAGGGGAGACAGGGGGCACCCCTGTCTCATCCCATTTTTCATCTTAAAAGCAGGAGATAACGTGCTGTTTATTTTTATCCTTGCAGAGGGGTGATTGTACAATGTTTTAATCCACTGTATCACCCTAGGCCCAATTCCCATCATTTCCAGGGTTTGTATCATGAGTCCCCAGTCGACCCTTTCAAATGCTTTTTCTGCATCAATTGACAGGAGTAGACCTGGGGACCCACTTTCTTTTATCTTCTGGAGGAGAAGCAATGCTCTCACCCCATTGTCCCTCCCTTCCCTCCCTGGAATAAATCCCACCTGATCTGGATGGACTAGTGTGGTCATCAGCCTCTTCATTCGTTCTGCTAGAATTTTCGCGTACAATTTTATATTAAGCAACGAAATCCTTAAATTTTCCCAAGATTTCATAAAAAATTTAATAGGGTTCACGTTGGGGGCATAGATGTTTGCTAAAGTACATTCCATCTCGCCTAGTTTACCCTTTAGGAAGAGAAATCTTCCTTCTATATCCGTCATCCTAGCCACCAATGTGAACCGAACTTCCTTGGCGAATCCTATTGCTACTCCCCTTGCTCTCTTTGAAATAGTATCCCCGTAGTACCATGTCAGGAAGTTAGGGGAAACTAGTTTTAAATTTGATTCCAGGGTCAGATGGGTCTCCTGTAAGAAGACTACATCCGCTCTATACTGTTTGAGCTCTTTTAAAATCTTATGCCTCTTGGTGGGAGTATTTAATCCTCTGACATTATAGGTTATAAAGTTTATTGCTGTCATCCCATCTTTTTTTCATTTTTTCTATGCTGTTCACATTTGGCCTGTCTGCCGCAGAATTTTTCCTTTATTTCTAAAATCAATGAGGTAGCTCCCCCCTCCGTCCCCAAAATCCTATCAAATCCTATTAAATCTTCAGGGAACCTCAATCTAGCTGATCTTCCCTCTTTCTGGCCTATTAAACAGGCCGGGAATCCTCAGTTATATTTAATGTTCTGTGCCCGCATTTGCTCCAGGAGCGGTTTCAGGAGTCGCCGTCTTGCAAGTATTTCTGGGGCTAAATCTGTGAAAATTTGTAACTCAGACCCTTCGTACTGTATAGGAGGTTTTCCCCTTAATTTCGTCAAGATTTCTGCTTTATCTTCGTAGAACCAAATATCTCTTGGCCAATTGGCTTCTGCATTTTTTGGTTTTCCGGTCCGGTGGACTATCTCGATCTTAAAGGGTTCTTCTATTCCCTTATCCAGTAAGGAATTAATTATTTTATTCATATTTTTTCTCAGGTCTTCTCCTTTTTCCTCTGGGAGCGAGTGGATCCTCAAATGTTGTCTTCTATTCCGGTTCTCCTGATCTTCTAATCTATATAAGATTTTCCTCTGATTTTGTTGCGTTGATCTGACTTGCTCTTTTAGTTTATTTAATTCTTTGGCAGGTTTATCTGTTCTCTCTTCCGTCACCTCTGCCCTTGTCAAGAGATGCCCTAAGTCAGCTCTTAGTGAATAAATTTCTACCTTGATTGCATTTTCCAGTCGCAGTAGCATCTCAGTCATTTCCCCTTTTGTTGGAATTTGTGCTTCTGTCCGTTGTTCGTCCATTCTGCTTATCTCTAGTTCACTCTCTGTAGTTAAATCATCTCTCCTGCTTTTATTACAGTACTCTTCTTTTTGTCTATTTTCTTGTCAGTTTTATCTTGTTGTTGCTTGCTCAGGCCGGGACTTTTAGGGCTTGCCTCTTGGGTCATGTACTGTTTTATTGTGCTAGTTGCTGCGCTATTTTTAGGGTTTTTTGGGACACTGCCCTTCTGGTTTTGCTCGTTGTCTTACTCATGATGTTTTTATTAACCGCTCTTATGCGCTTCCCCAGTTTGAAATTGATTATTTTATTATCTGTTATGTTTTTTTATCTGAACCTGAGACAGCAATCCACTCCCCTGTCCTAGACAAGTTGCTTACTCCAAGAGTAATCTGCAATCAAAAATATAGGGGGTGCTACTGTGTGCCCCTTTTCTCCCAAATCTGTACAGCTGTTTATATGAGAGACTGTATATGCTGGGAGCTGTGGGCTGCTTTATGTTCAATCCGGTCCTATAGGTTTCCAAATTGGGAATCTGTAAGAACTGGAAATGATATTGCTTTACACAGAGAGTAAGAATACACAAATGTCCCAAAACTCTTCTAAGGTATAGATATCCCGGCTCTAGGATCGATCTACGGTACAATTCAACTTCAGCCGGGCAGGTCAGTTTGCAAGACCCACGTGTCTATGCCAGATAAGGTATACTTCTGTGGCTATATAGATAGACACAGGTATCCACACTCTTCGTGTGTGTGATTTACTCAGTGTTGCCCGAGATGGAAGGGCCTACTTAGTGCAATTCACCTTTGGCTTTGGGCTAGTTCATAGAAGCAAAATATCTGTACACACAGTGTATCCAAATTCTTACAGACCAGTTGGTGTATGCGGGTCTATTATAATTTGGAGACAAAAGAAAGGGGGTGAGCCTTCACCACTGTATACAGGGACACAAATATGTCCCTTTATATGATTTACACCAAATTACCCGGACTAGAAGTTAAGTGCAGTTCAACTTGGCCGAACAGGCTTATTCTCCATAGCTGGAAAAAAAAAAACAGATGTCCAGACTTTATATAGTTTACACACATTTTACCCGGAATAGGAGGCCGCTTCACCGGCAAAAAAAAAAAAAAAAAAAAAAAAGAACAGCCCTGTCTATATTTGCAGACAAAAATTCAGTCCAGCTACCGCTCATACTGACGAGTTATATATTCAGATGCCCTTGTGTGTCTTCATATTAACTTTTCAACAGTTCTTCTCATCCATTTGCGGTTTGCATTAAACTCATTTCAAATGGTCAGATGTTTCACCTGTTAGCATCGCTCATATGTCCGCTAAACAGGTCTGAGTAACTGCTCTCCAGATTTCTTGTTCCTTCAAGCTAGTTAACAGGTTAAGATGCAAAAACCTTTGTGCCTGAAAGTCTTTTCTGTTACAAAGCAGTTGTAAAGGATAGAACTGTACTAGGAACAGTTCTTATTTACATTACTTTACAACGGTGCCAGATTTATCCACTTGATAATGATACAAAAAAGGCAGGGTGCAGACTGGCAGTTATAGAGAAATTAGCAGGCAAATAGCAGGCTCTGGAAACAATTCTCACCAGCGCCAGGCAGATCAATTTTGTGACTTACCATAAAAGACCACACAGCACCGCTAAATACTGCCGTATTTTTTTGCTGACCAAGGTATAAATAGAACGGATTGCATGCAGGCAATTATAGACAGATTCTGGAGACAGTTCTCAGTATGGCTCGATGTAGAAATATTTATAGAGATACCTCCTTTTTTCTGCTCCTCTACTTAATCCCGTCGTCCTGCTGGTCTCCGTTTGTGGCTCTTAGAGAGATCTTCAGCCAGCCTGCTTTACAGCTCAGACTCTCTGTGTGTCTGCGAGTCTGCTAGCTAATTGCTGGGGACCTGGCACAGACGGCTGGGA
The DNA here is from genome assembly GCF_905171775.1 of Rana temporaria. Lineage (NCBI taxonomy): Eukaryota > Metazoa > Chordata > Amphibia > Anura > Ranidae > Rana > Rana temporaria. The sequence continues at coordinate 67,280,779 of NC_053489.1, read as the reverse complement.
CATACAAAGAGCGAGGCAGGTTGGGATCTCAGTCCTTACAGCCTCCCGTATATCACCACACTGAATGCCCCGCCTGATGGCATACGGGGTCCGGATCGGTTCAGAGGATCGGAGGGTGTCATCTGTGGAGGCTCCGCAGCCTCTCATGCTACAGGTCTACCTCGGCACTTCCCGGGTCTAAGTTCACACCTCGGCTGGCATGATCAGGCCCCTCCCTCCGTGAAGAGCGTTACGTCCTCACGTCTATTGCTGGTACCATGCCAGTCCTCCATCTTTCAATTGAGGATGCCCCACAGATGCTCAATTGGGTTTAGATCTGGAGACATGCTTTGCCAGTCCATCACCTTTACCCTCAGCTTCTTTAGCAAGGCAGTGGTCGTCTTGGAGGTGTGTTTGGTGTCGTTATCATGTTGGAATACTGCCCTGCGGCCCAGTCTCTGAAGGTAGGGGATCATGCTTTGCTTTAGTATATAACAGTACATGTTGGCATTCATGGTTCCCTCAATGAACTGTAGCTCCCCAGTGCTGGCAGCACTCATGCACCACACTCCTCACTGATGGTATGGCATGATGGATGATGGATAAGTATCTGCCTGTATTTCTCAGCATTGGGGACACCATTGATCCTGACCAAATCTCCAACTCCATTTGCAGAAATTACACCCCCAAACTTACAAGGAACGTCCACCGTGCTTCACTGTTGCCTGCAGACATTTGTTATTGTGCCGCTCTCCAGCCCTTCGCAAACAAAACGCTACAGGCAAATATTTCAAATTTTGACTCATCAATCCAGAGTTCTCCAAGATGATTGGAGCAACCTACCTGCAGAGTTTCTTCAAAAACTGCGTCCAAGTGTACTTAGAAGAATTGATGCTGTTTTTAAGGCAAAGGGTGGTATAGATTTTATTTCGATATCTCTTCTATTTATTTACTTTCCATTTTGTTAAGTGATGAAATAAACCATTAACACTTTACAGCATTTTTCAAACCTGCATAAAACTTTTGCACAGTACTGATATATTTATTTATTTATTATAGCTACCAATTATTACAGCTGTAATTTTGTCCGAAAAAATGCATTAAAATTTTTAAAGGTGAATAACTGGATGTGCGTAATGGTGAAAATATGTTGAACTTGATTCTTTGTCAGTGTTTTATGAAGTGTATTATGAAGTGGTGTGTGAATTCCAGCCGTCATAGTGGAGAAAAATGATGGACTGCAACATCTACAGCGGTTGTTTTACTATAAGGATCATTTAACTGGAATTTTGTTTTTGAACTTACAAATGGAAGTGTATAAAAAAAAAACAAAAAAAAACTGTTGTCCCAGACATTCACACATTTTAGCATTTTGAACTTTTTTTTTTCAACAAGGATATGTTAATTTAATTTTATATTTTTAAAGAGAATGGTCAAAGCTAAAATATAAAACTTTTAAAAAGAATGAAACATTGCATATTATGAACAGTTTGTATTTTTAGCCAGCAGGTGGGACTTTAACTTCATTGCATTACAGGTGTTTTCTGGTCTATTCTTATCTGTTATGCTAAAAATAAACATTTTTTTTTTTTTGCAGAGCTCAGTAGCTCAAGGTAAAATTTGCAAACACAATTCAAGGAGTCAGAGCACTTACCCCTAAGCTCTCGTTCTCCCTCCATGCTTTCAGTGTTCTAAGGGCTCTGTTGGACATTTCAAATAGAGAGAGAGAATCTGAAGACAAACAGCTTCTGCATTATTCTGTCTTTAGAAAACTCATAATACTTTGTAAATACTCTGTCATTGGTGCACTCTGCACATCTTTGCCTAAATCAGGGGTGCCCAACCTTTTGAAGAGCGGGGGCCACTTAAGTGACTTGGTGACCGGTCGCGGGCCACAATGAGCGGAGTGGGTGGACAGCAGCCCACTCTACTCTATACTCAAGTCTTTTTTTTTTCTAGTGGATCGGATTGGAGGTAGGCGTTTGTAAACAGACACAAGTCTATTTACATCTGCCACTCCTTAGAGGTGAATGGAGGGTCCGATTGGGTCAGACTGATCATGTAAGAGAGGCCTAAGGCTGTTTTCACACTGATGTGCTGTTTACCAGCACCGCGGGTTCACCTGTGGCTTTCCTGCAGGTTAGATGCACTTTGCCATAGAGTAGTGATAATCTTACCTTTAATAACAGTATTCTATTCTATTCCATCCCTGAGCATGAGGTTGCGGGCCACATCAGAGGGCTCCGCAGGCCACATGTGGCCCCCGGGCCACTGGTTGGGCACCCCTGGCCTAAATTCAAACAATACAAGACCATAAACCACAACTGATGTGTTTACTTGTGTTTGTGTCCATGCAATACACTGCATAGCATAAGACACTAGTCTAGACTATCGCTCCATACTCTTAAAGTGGTGTTCCGCTTTGGGGGAAAAAAAATACTGCAGCTGCTGACTTTTAATATATGGACACTTATCTGTTTAGTCAGGCCGCGATGTCGGCACCCCAGCCGATTTTCAGACCGGCTCCTGGGTGCTGGCGCCTCCATTATAAGAGAAACCGGCAGTGAAGCCTTTCCGCTTCACCAGTGTTAATTTTGGCAGCAAATTTCGATTTAGTTTTAGTCTTATGCTGCATACACACGATAATTTTTCGGGTTGTAAAAAACATTTTTCAGGCTCTAGAAATTTTTTTTTTTTTCAACCCGATCATTAAAACGGCCTTGCCTACACACAATCGTGAAAAAAAAATGCTCTAGCAAAGCGCTGTGATGTACAACACGTACGACGGCACTATAAAGGGGAAGTTCCATGCGGATGACGCCACCCTTGGGGCTGCTTTAGCTGATTCCGTGTTAGTAAAAGACGATTCGCACTTTTCTGTCTGTTATTTCATGTGCTTACTCCATTACAAACTGTAGTTTTACCAGAACGAGCGCTCCCGTATCATAACTTGCTTCTGAGCATGCGCGGATTTTTCACGTTGTTAAAGCCTACACACGACCATTTTTTACAACCCGAAAAACGACAACGTTAAAAACGTCGTAAGAAAATAGAGCATGTTCGAATTTTTTTTTGCCTGTTTTTCAGAATCTGAAAAATGCTCTGAAGCCCACACACAATCGTTTTAAATGACATTAAAAAAAAACGTCATTTTTTACAACCCGAAAAATGATCGTGTGTCTTAGGACTAAAATGGCATTTTAGTTTTAGTCCCATTTTAGTTTTCTGCAATTGTTTTAGTTGTATTTAGTCGACTAAATCTCCAGTACATTTTAGTCGACTAAAACTCATTTTAGTCGTCTCAAATCTAATGGGTGTAATTAAATTGTAATGCATTAGTTAGTTTTTTACATATTTAATACAATGCTTTTTTAACATTTTATTATTCAATGTTAATAGATGCATATTCATATGCTTCCTTATATGTATATATATTCATTATAATCTCAATCTGTCACGATTCAAAATTGTTACTTGTTATCTGATGTTCATTACTATTCCGCTGTAATGCTATTTACTTTATAATTATCCAAATAAAATATTAAAATTGGAAAAAACATTTCTCTACAATTTCCAAACTAATTATATACTGCTGGAGTGAAAAATCTAATATGTTATTATGTATGGTATTGAGGTATGAACTACAGACAAGTGTTAATTTTGAAGTAAAATTTCACTTTAGTTTTAGTCCTAGTGTTTTAACTAAAATGGCATTTTAGTTTTAGTCCCATTTTAGTCTTTTGACTAAATAGCCTGATGGCTACCGGGGCCGTCAGGCCGCAAGTCCTTGCGGGGCCCAAAGCAGCTGGGCTGCTCCTTGAGCCCGCAACTCTCACCCAGCCTCTCTGCGGCCGCCCCTGCCTGCTTAGCTCAGCCATCAGCACCGGGGGGATGGAAACATGAAGGGGCAGAGCTAGAGGAGACACCTACGGCCGCCCGTATAGGGCAGACACCTGCTGCACCTTGAAGCCAGGTGACAGAAAACAATCATTCTCTCCATCTTCCTCCTGTAGTCTCGGAATGCCTGTGAGAGGAAGAGGAGAAGCCGGCATTCCAAAACTGCAGGAGGAATATGAAGAGAATGATTGTTCTATATACAGTCGCACCTACTGCTCCTCCTATCCTCATTCTTTCTGCTGCCCCCCCCCCCGGGCTCTCCACCTCACCCATACTCTTTGCCCCTCATGCTCTCCAGCCCCCCTAATGCTCTCCAGAACCCCCCATGCTCTCCACCCCCCCAATGCTCTCCACCCCCCATGCTCTCCACATCCCCCAATGCTCCCCACGCTCTCTGCTGTCCCCAGTGCTCTCCACCTCCCCCCATGCTCTCTGCTGCCCCCTGTGCTCTCCACATCCCTTCATGCTCTCCACCTCCCCCCATGCTCTCTGCTGCCCCCTGTGCTCTCCACATCCCTTCATGCTCTCCACCTCCCCCCATGCTCTCTGCTGCCCCCTCTGTGCTCTCCACATCCCCCATGGGTGGGGAAAGAGTGGGGCCGGTTAACATGTCATGGGCTGCTCTATCCAAAATGCCCGGGCCTATTTTTTGTCCTAGTCCGGGCCTGGACTCAGTAATACCGCCATTCCTACAAGGGAAGTGCTCATCTGGCATCCTGTAATCTGTGTGTATCATAACACTGTTGGAAAACTGCTTCACTTATAAACATTGGGGCAAATCCTCAAAAAACCTGCCTAACTTAACTTTTAGCAGTTAAGTTACACTGGCGGAAAATTTCTACCTAAGTGCCCGATCCACAAAGCACTTACCTAGAAATTTTCGGCTGTGTAACTTAAGTGCCTCCGTCGCAAGGCGGACTCTTCATCCAGGGGGCGATGACAATTTAAATGAGGCGCGCTCCCGCGCCGGACGTTCTGCGCATGCGTGTGACGTCATTTTTCCCGACGGGCAGCGCGCAAAATTACGTTACGTCGGGCTTTGTGGATTGCGACGGGACAATAAAGTTGCGTCGGGAAAAAAAAAAGTTACGCGGCGAAAAATAAAATTTGAAATTTTAAAAAAATAGCGGTGATCGAAAAAAAGGTATGTTTTTACAAGGTGTTACTAGTTTACACCTTGTAAAAGCATCCCTAATTTTACGTATGCAAAACGTAACTTACGCAGAAAACACAAAGCTAAAAAGCTTTGTGGATCTGCCTAAGTCCTCATTTGCATACGCAAAGCGGCATTTCGACTCGAAATGCCCCCAGCGGCGGATGCGGTACTGCATCCTAAGATCCGACAGTGTCAGGCCCCATACACACGAGAGGATTTATCCGCAGATACGGTCCAGCGGACCGTATCCGCGGATAAATCCTCTCAAAGATTTCAGAGGATTTCTATGCGATGGCGTGTACACACCATCGCATTGAAATCCGCGCTGAAATCCTCTGCCGATGACGTGTCGCGCCGTCGCCGCTATTATGACGCGGCGACGGGCGCGACGCTGTCATATAAGGAATTCCACGCATGCGTCAAGTCATTACGACGCGTGCGGGGAATCCCTTTAGACGGATGGATCCGGTAAGTCTGTACAGACGAGCGGATCCATCCGTTGGAATGGATTCCAGCAGATGGATTTGTTGAGCATGTCAGCAAATATCCATCTGCTGGAAATCCATCCCAGGGGAGATTTATCTGCGGATAAATATCCCACGGAGTGTACACACCATAGAATCTATCCGCTGAAACCCGTTTGCACGGATTTATCTGCGGATAGATTCTATGGTGTGTATGGGGCCTAAGTCTCTTACAGATGTCGGATCTTCTGCCTATCTTTGGAAAACTGATTCTGAGGATCAGTTCCAAAGATAGGCACAGGGATACGCAGGCTGAACAGCAGTTCCGCCTGTGTATCCCTTTTGAGGATTTGGCCCATTTATTTTACTGCCTGAAGAACTGTAAAATCTACAACATGTGCTACTATTGCTGTAACTGCCTTGTTTGCACCTATGCAATTTCTAAAATACATAATCAGTGGTCAAATAACCCAATGTGCTGACTTCCCTCAATCTACAGGTGCACTGATTGGGCCCCGCCCTAAAGCCAATCCCAGCAGAGCTGGAGGAAACTCCCGGAGAGTCAGAAGGCAAATTGAAAAAATGAAGTCTCCGGGCAAGGATCTAAATTTCCCAGGTAATGTTATTAAACTCATACATGTGTTTTAGCAATAATATTGCAGCCCCATTACAATTGTGACATTGTTCTCAGTGTTTACACAGTGTACATTGTTGCAAAAGTTTAATAAGTAATTTTTCCCTCTCTAATTATAATGATGACAAGTGGAAATTACGGTCGGCCATGGCAAGGAAGCTGCTAAATTATAACATCACGTTAGATGTTAGGGAGGGATGAAACCTTGTGTTATGCATACTGTATGAACTTAGCAAGCCAGTTTATCACTTGAATTGTTCATATGATTTTTGGGCTGTTTTATGAATGGTGCTGAGGCTTTGTGGTGGTATATCTGAATGATGCCTGCAGCTACAGATATTGTCGTTTTCAGCCGGGATCGTTCTTACGGGCAGCGGAAGGGGACATCCTGCCACGCCCTCCGGTGCTGCTCCCGACTCACCGATGTGATCGGTGAGTCGGAGAACGGATCCGCCGGCCCAGGATGATGATCACAGAGATTTCCGGCGGACCAGATGTAATCTTCAGAGGCCGGGCGCGATGTTACGACGTCACGCCCGGCTTCACACAAAGAAAAAAACATTTAGAAGGGAAATGGAAGGAAAAGATAAGCGAACCAACAACGCACTAGCTTAAAGGAACCTATTTAGAAAATAAACTAACCTTTACAACCCCTTTAATTAATGAGATGAAGCTCTGTTGACATCCAACATTCAAGGATGTGCAAACAAAAATGCTAATTTTCCCTTGGATAAATAGACCATCTATAAAAGAACTAAGGGCCAGATTCACGTAGCCCGGGCGCAGCGTAACGTAACCGATTTAGGTTACACCGCCGCAAATTTTCTGTCTAAGTGCCTGATCCACAAAGCACTTACCTGGAAATTTGCGGCGGTGTATCCTAAATCCGTCCGGCGCAAGGCGGGCCAATTCAAATGGGGCGGGTACCATTTAAATTAGGCGCGCTCCCGCGCCGGACGTAATGCGCATGCTCCCAACGCTAATTTCCCAACGTGCTTTGCGCGAAATTACGACGCGACGACGTTTTGTGAATCGCAACGTGAAAAAAAAGACATGCGCCGGGAAAAAAAAAATTGTTTAAAAAAATTCAAAAGCGACGCGGGAAAGACGGGTATACTTTTACATGGTGTAGTAATTTTACACTTTGTAAAAGGTGACCTATCTTTGCGACGGCAAACTAACACTTGCGGCGACGTAACGACGGGAAAACGTTTCGTGGATCGCCGTAACTGCTAATTTGCATACCCGACGCTGGTTTACGTCGCGAACTCCCCCCAGCAGCGGCCGCGGTACTGCATCCTAAGATCCGACAGTGTAAAACTATTACACCTGTCGGATCTTAGGGATATCTATGCGTAACTGATTCTATGAATCAGTCGCATAGATAGAAACAGAGATACGACGGCGTATCGGGCAGATACGCCGTCGTATCCCTTTTGTGAATCTGGCCCTAAATTCTGAAAAAAAAAAAGACAGGCAAAGCCTCCTCGCAGTTAAACTTTCCCAATCACTAGCTTACCATTAGTGATGAGAAAACCGGCCAAAGTCTGGTTCTCAGGAGGTTTGCCAAACCTAGCAAAAAATCTGCTAAACCCAAGCAACACTATTAAAGTCTATAGGAACCATTTTTTCTGGTCTTTTTGTTGGCCAGTTTGCAAGCTTTTGTTATATACTTGCATGGGTAGCTTGGAATTGTTATGGGGACATGTAGCAATGCAAAAAACATGGAGCACAACAGTATGATGCACTTTAACCACTTGCTTACTGGCCACATATACCCCCTTCCTGCCCAGGCGAAATTTCAGCTTTCAGCACTGTCTCACTTTGAATGACAATTGGGCGTTCGTGCGACGTGGCTCCCAAAACAAAATTATTTTTTGCGATATAAACAAAAATAGAGCGACAATTGTGAAAAAAAAAAGTTTTTTTTTGCTATAATAAATATCCAATTAAAAAAAAAATATATATATATTTTTTTTCTCAGTTTAGGCCGATACGTATTCTTCTACATATTTTTGGTAAAAAAAAAAAATCGCAATAAGCGTATAGTGACTGGTTTGCGCAAAAGTTATAGCGCCTACAAAATTATGATTTTTTTTATTATTATTTTTTTTACTAGTAATAGCGGCAATCTGCGATTTTTGTCACGACTGTGATATTACGGCGGACACTTCGGACACTTTTGACAAATTTTTGGGACCATTCACATTTATACAGCGAACAGTGCTATAAATATGCACTAATTACTGTATAAATGTGACTGGCAGGGAAGGGGTTAACACTAGGGGGCGAGGAAGGGGTTAATGTGTGCCCTGCATAGTGTTTCTAACTGTGGGGGGAGGGGAGTGACTGGGGGAGGTGACCGATGGTTATCCCTATATACAAGGGACACACCATCGGTCTCCTCTCTCTGACAGGACATCAGTGGCGGCTGGTGCTCAAAATTTTTGGGGGGAGCAAACAAATGAAAAAAAAAAAAAAGGAAGACAATTGCAGCCTCACTGTGCCCATCAAAGGCAGCCACTGTGCCCATCAAAGGCAGCCACTGTGCCCATCAAATGCAGCCACTGTGCCATGCCATCAATTGTCACCACTGTGCCATGCCATCAATTGTCACCACTGTGCCATCAATTGTCGCCACTGTGCCATGCCAAACGCAGCCACTGTGCCATCAAACGCAGCCACTGTGCCATCAAACGCAGCCACTGTGCCATTAATTGTCACCACTATGCCCATCAATTGTCACCACTGTGCCATGCCAAACGCAGCCACTGTGCCATCAAACGCAGCCACTGTGCCATGCCATCAATTGTTACCACTGTGCCCACATCAATTGTCGCCACTGTGCCCACATCAATTGTCGCCACTGTGCCCACATCAATTGTCGCCACTGTGCCCACATCAATTGTCGCCACTGTGCCCACATCAATTGTTGCCACTGTGCCCACATCAATTGTCGCCACTGTGCCCATGTCCGGTTATCTGAATAGGCTGGCCACAATAACATACACTCATGCAATGCATGAGTGTATGTTGTTTGCGCGGCGCTGCAGAACGAATTTTTAAAAGCCTTAAAGGGGCCGTTTTTTTTTCTTTTTTTTTTATGACTACAGGAGGGGGGGGCGGCGCCCGGGGGCGCACCCTATGGACGGGCCGCCACTACAGAACATGGATCTCTGTGTTTACACACAGAGATCCGTGTCCCTGTCTCTGTGACTGCCGATCGTGGGTGCTTGGCGGACATCGCGGCCGCCAGGCACGCACATCGTCACCTGAGTGACGCGGAAGGTGTGCGTGTGCCGCCGGTGGCGCTCGCGCGCCCCCCCAGTGGCTGGAGGCCGTATATAGACGACCTCCCGGCAATTAAGATCCACATTGCGGCCGTAAACAGTCGTCGGGAAGTGGTTAAAAGTGACTTTAATTTTTGTAAACACTATCACGGTTAAATTACATTTCCTTGCCAGCTCACGTGTAAATAAATAGGCAGAGCACCATGGGTGACCTGGGTATTTGGATATTCCCCCCCCCCCCCTGCAAGATACCTTCCCAATGTTTAGGGCATGTGGTCTGGTTAAATTCAGGAGGAGGGGGCTAAACACTCACTGTCGCTGTTCTTTTCTGGCCAGCCTAGCTGCATACCTGGATAAGGGTCTGTTTTGTATTATATCCACTTTTTTCCTAAAGGGGGCAACACACACTGTGTGAAGTCCCCCTTAATATTAAGAAAAGACCCCCATCTATGACTGAAGTCTGGGTGGCTCTTAAAGGAGGGCAATGAGCATGTTGCGCCAACCCTCCCACCCTCTCCATGAGTCTTGCTAGACCATAATTCCTCATCAGAAGAGTGCTTTGTCCCCAAGGTGGTAAGGACAAGGACCTGTTCCCCACATCCTTTACCCCACAGGGTATGTTTGGGTCTGTGTTGGGGAGCTAGGGAATCTGGCAGCCCCCTTTAAATAAGGGCTGCCCCAGACATCCCCCCAGGTGAATGAGTAAGGGGTACCTAGTACATAGTGTAAATAGTAAATAAAAACAACATCACCCTAGAAAATGTCCTCTATAAAAAAATTAAAAAAAGGAGAGACCAGACCTTGGTTTCTCAAGAACACAGCGGACTTTGTAGGCACAACATGATGCAGTCAATTTAAATATAACAATATTTTATTTCAAAATTCTAAAACATGTTCATAATAAAAATCATTGTAGCACCCACTAAACTCAGTAGATCAAACAGGTACCCAAACCCAAGCATGGGGATAGAAGTCCAGTCAGACAAAATATGAGATATGTGGAGGTCCACCAATAGGAAGTATTTACATGTGGTATCAGCATGGATATAGAAGGGCCAATTCCATAATTCCTCCATGCTTGTTAGTCAATGTGTTTCACAAGATTTACTTGCTTCATCAGGACTGTTTTGGTGGGTGCTATAAATTAATATACAAAATGTTACATGAATATCATATCATATTAAAGATTAAGGTACATATTAAAAACATTTCAAAAGGCTTTGATAAGCATAGTGTCAGTAGACACTTTGCTGAGGTCCATCATAAAGATCCACGACACCTATCTTTTTGGGCCATTGACAAATTCAAGAAAACATGGAGGGGGGCCCACTTAGTTAGGACCATCAGCCAAAAAGAATCTCAATGGATACACACTCTCCATACATTGGTACCTGATGGACTTTGATGTTAATTGTTTTTTAAGTAATTTTTAATAGAGATCATATTATTGTAATAAGGATGTTTGTGATGAAGGAATGAGGCTTCACTCTGGTTTAGTCTTTTAATTAGATTGCTAGATCCTGATTCGCCCCATTCTTATGTGCATTAGTCACTTTTAGCTTTATTAGAAGCTGGATTATTTCCCCACAGAAGGACTATGCCAAAGGAGGGTGGTCCTATATACCTTTACCATCCACTAGTTCCCTCTTTTAAAACCTTTTAAAAAAATCTTTTTAATACAAATTTTTTAATATAATAATTTAAATTATCTAGGCTTTCAGCCCATTTTATTATTGATATATATTATCACATGACATGATCTATAACTGGTATTAATACTTGCTTTCTACAGCTGTTTTGTACCAAGATAGACTTTTTTCTTTAATGTCATTTTAAGGTATTTTAATATATGTCACTATAATGATATTATTGCCAGTCAGTCCGTTTCATGATTGGCCCATAAGGGTCTTTACATGAGGACTGCGTACATGTTTTGTGACACTTTACCACTTGCCAGCACTTTCCTATAGGTTTTACCCGACTGGAAGATGGCCGCGGTGTTGCCAAAGGGCAACCAGTCTTCAAAATGGCCACAAGTGTATTTCCGGTTCTTGTTCTATATAAGTGTAGTCAGCTCAGTCAATCCCCAGCCTCTGATGAAGTCACGTGTCGTGACGTAACGCGTAAGGCTTTCAAGACGTGACCGGAAGTGACGCATCAGCCCGTCCACACAGCCGGTTTTTTCGCTGTATGTTTTTTGTTCCAGCTTTGTATAAGCTGAATATTTTGTTTTACTCTTTGGACATAATAAAACCTTCTAGATATACTTCACCATTGGAGCCTTTTCCATTTTATTTTGGGTCATCTCGAGTGCTTTTTGCACACGGAGCCTCCATTTTTGTGAAGACCGTAGCCGCCTACACAGTGAGAAGGATGCTGTTTCTGAGATCTACAGGACCACAGCTGTTGACATAGCAGGGAGAAAGTTGAGGAGGAATTGTTTCCCGGGACGTACCCCATCTAAGGAGATACCATGCTGTCTTTACATGTTGGTGAGGTAAGCGCTCTGTGAGCCCAGCTGCATATGAGGATTGCTCCATCACTTATACACGGACATTCCATCACTCTTTTTCCATTGACATAGGAATTGTCACTTATGAACTTTTGCCACAACTGTTTTGTGTTCATTGTTTTATTTTCAGATTTTGCTCATATTATTTTATTGCACATAGTGCACCATTTATTAATTGTGCGTATCACCCACTGTATTCTTGTACAGTGGTATTGATGAATTATCACTTTGGTGTTTCATCTATCTTTTTTTAAGAGAGCTTTGTTCACAGTGGACGTTTCACATTCACATTGATTGTGCACCATTCATTAATTAATTTTTTTGCGCTCATCATTCACTTTATTCATATTAAAGATTACATTTCTCATCTTACAGAAACAGTTCTTGTATTATTTGTACTAGAGCTGCACGATTAATCGTTAAAGAAGCAGATCGCAATCCTACCCCCCTCGTGATCTTAACAAAGCATTTTCCCGATTCACTGCAGAGTTCTGCTCACAGCTGACAGCTTAAAAATGTTTATGACAACAGCTTAAACGGATATTGTAAATGAGGGAAGTTTAACCACTTAAAGACTACAACTTTTTCTGACATTTGTTGCTTACAAGTTAAAATCTAGAGAACCTAGAGAATAAAATGGCGGTTGTTGCAAAATGTTATGTCACACTGTATTTGCAAAGCGGTCTTTCAAACACAATTTATTGAATTGATAAAAAAACTAAACAGTAAAGTTAGCCCAATTTTTTTGTATAATGTGAAAGATGATGTTACGCCACAAGAATCGTGATCTTTATTCTAAGCAAAAAAAATTGTGATTCTCATTTTGGCCAGAATCGTGCAGCTCTAAAGCTGCGTACTCACGGTCGGAATTTCCGATGGAAAAAGTCCGGTGAGAGCTTTTCATCGGATATTCACACCGTGTGTATGCCCTATCTGACTTTTTCTATCAGAATTTCCGACGGACTTAGATAGAGAGCGGGTTCTCTATTTTTTCGTCAGAAGTTTTGTCCGGTCAAAAGTCCAACCGTGTGTACGCGGCATAATTTGTACATATATATATGTTCATCGCTATTCAGAAGGAACAAAGTGAACTAGAGAGAAAAGAATAGAAAAGGAAAAATAGTTGCCTGATCAGACTTGAAAGAAGGAATATATAGGTAGATTCAGGTAGAGTTAGGCCGGCTTATCAGTAGATAAGCCGACCTAACTCAGAATCTACGCCGACCTATGTTTAAGTGTATGCTCAAACAGAGATACGCTTAAACATATCTAAGATACGACGGCTTGCGCCGTCCTATCTTAGATTGCAATATTTTGGATGGCCGCTAGGTGGCGCTTCCATTGCGGTCGGCGTAGAATATGTAAATGAGGGGATACTCCATTTAATGAAAGTATGCCCGGCCGCCGCAGTCGATTTACGCCGTTTCCGTAAGGCATTAGCAGGCCTAAAGTTATTCCACCTATTAGGTGGAATAACAATGTTAAAGTATGGCCACCGTTCTCGCCGCGAGATTCAAATTTTTTACGTCGTTTGCGTAAGTCGTCCGCGAATCGGGATTTACATCGTTTACATCCACGTCGAAATCAATAGGCCCGTGCAGCGTACGTAGCCACAATGCACACTGGGAAATGTAGGCGCCCGGCGCATGCGCAGTTGAAGAAAAAACGTAAAAAACGTGAGGTCAAGCCTCATTGCCATCAAACACGCCCCCCCTCCAACACATTTGAATTCGGCGCCCTTACGCCCGCCCGCTTTAGGCTACGCCGCCGTATATTAGCAGGCAAGTATATTGAGAATCATTACTAGCCTAGCTAATTTACGGCGGGGTAGCCTAAACAGGCTAAGCTACGCCGCCGCAAGTTTAGGCAGATGTACTTGAATCTACCTAATAGGCAACAACAAATCATGGGGGCGGACACAGGGGTCAAACTCAAAAGAAGGGCAGGAGGACACTGAGTGACACCCCAAATATCTCCCAAACCAAAACCAAAAAAACATATATCATAAGGTAAGTAGATACAGCAAAACGCTCTAGGGCGAAGAGAGAACAGATATATATTTTTTTATATATATTGCTCCAATCAAACCAAGCTTGTAAGAAGGTGATCCTAAAGTGAGTGACATACATCTTTTAGATCTTATCCAAATGATAAATGGAGGAGATCCGGGCAATGTCCTTGTAAGAAAATAGAAGTCATATGGAATCAAGTTGGAAACAATCACAAATGCAGCAGTGGCACTTAAAGGACTGTGTCAAAAATATACTATTTGAAACAAGACCCAAATCCATAACCACATTGTATCCAGGATATGGGGATGGTATTGTAGCACTACCCCGGAAGGAGCTGCTGAGTATTTTTGGGTGGCACGTTAGCTCTATCTTCTCGTTGTCCAGGGTGAAAGGAGAGTCTGATGAATTTCAATGTCCACACAATGCACTTCTTTTTCCAAGATTTATTTGCAGAACTTTAGTAGAAAATAAGTAAAGGGGTAGAAGGGTAGGTAGGTTCAGGTGCATAATCACGAATAGGAAACACTCCTGCTTCCAGCAAACAGTTCTCGTCGCCACTCTAGACAGAGTGGGTATTGCTCACCGGGATAGGTCCTTCTCACTGGCCTAGCAGCTGGGATGGCGCACAGAATAAAGTACAGTCTCTGCCACAGACCTTGCTTTATGAGGAGACACTTTTGGTCCGGAATCCCCTGCCACATGATTCAGCACCCGGATCTCTCCAATTTAACTTTTGTAGAACTTAAATCCGACATGCGATCTCAGTGTACGGTGCATCCTTCGATGAAGTTTCCAGGCCTTCTCCCAAGGTACCAGCCTCTTGCATGGCCCTCTCCAGGATAGGTCCTCCCCTGGCTTCCTTCATCAAGTGGCTTCCTCCCGCAGGATGGACAGTACAGGATCACCTCTTCAGAAAGCAGGCCCAAATCTGACTACTAGGCCTACCATGCGAAGCCGCGACCCCGGATCAACGTGGTCCCGGAGTCAGGATTCACGACACGCACCTCAGGCCAGGCGAGCCACGAGGCGCGAACAACGGACCCCACACCAATGGCGTCTGTCCCTTAAGTACCCCTCCCCAGCATGCACAGTGGGGCGACCACTCCCACTGATTTGCTGCCGAGGGGGACACCCAATGCACCTTGACCTTGCTGCTGTCACCCTTGGCCTGGAGTGGTAATGACACCCCCAGGCGAACAATGGTGGGACTCCCAGAACAGCCATGACTGGAAAAGAGGCTAAATTGCCCTAAATCACATTAGTCTGAGCCAAATAACAGCTCAGACCCCCACTAAATTTAAAGAAGTGCCTGATCAACAGAAGAAGTGGTTAAAGATTGGTGCTACATTGGCTTTTCTCCAATCAGCTTGTACCATACCAGTCAGCAGTGGCGTAGCGTGGGTTGTCAGCACCCGGGGCAAGGCAAGTAATTTGCGCCCCCCCCAACCTGCAGACTTTTAGCGCTCCCGAGTCCCTTCAAATACAAAAGCACTAACCTACTTGATTTCAACACTGACTAACCTGATTCCTTTACTGACCATTACAGACTACACTGACCACTACACTACACTGACCACTATACTGACCACTACACTGAGAACTACACTGACCACTATACTGTCCACTACACTACACTGAGAACTACACTGACCACTATACTGTCCACTATACCACACTGAGAACTACACTGACCACTACACTGACCACTATACTACACTGACCACTACACTGAGAACTACACTGACCACTACACTGAGAACTACACTGACCACTATACTACACTGACCACTATACTGTCCACTACACTAAGAACTATACTGACCACTATACTGTCCACTACACTACACTGAGAACTACACTGACCACTACACTCCACTATACTACACTGAGAACTGCACTGACCACTACACTGAGAACTACACTGACCACTATACTACACTGACCACTATACTGTCCACTACACTGAGAACTACACTGACCACTATACTACACTGACCACTATACTACACTGACCACTATACTACACTGAGAACTATACTGACCACTACACTGAGAACTACACTGACCACTATACTACAATGAGAACTACACTGACCACTACACTGAGAACTACACTGACCACTATACTGTCCACTACACTACACTGAGAACTACACTGACCACTACACTGAGAACTACACTGACCACTATACTGTCCACTACACTACACTGAGAACTACCTGACCACTATACTACACTGAGAACTACACTGACCACTATACTGTCCACTACACTACACTGAGAACTACCTGACCACTACACTACACTGAGAACTACACTTACCACTTTACTGTCCATTACACTACACTGAGAACTACATTGACCACTACATTGAAAACTACACTGACCACTATACTGTCCACTACACTACACTGACCACTATACTACACTGAGAACTACACTGACCACTATACTGAGAACTACACTGACCACTATACTGTCCACTACACTACACTGACCACTACACTACACTAAGAACTACACTGGCCACCACTATACTACATACTACACTGACCCTTATACTGTATACTACACTGACCCCTATACTGTATACTACACTAACACCTATACTGTACACTACACTGACCCCTACACTGTATACTACACTGACCCCTATACTGCACACTACACTGACCCCTATACTGTACACTATACTACACTAACCCCTATTCTGTATACTACACTGACCCCTATACTGTACACTACACTAACACCCATACTGTACACTACACTGACCCCTATACTGTACACTATACTACACTAACCCCTATACTGTATACTACACTGACCCCTATACTGTATACTACACTGACCCCTATACTGTACACTATACTACACTGACCCCCTATACTGTATACTACACTGACCCCTATACTGTCAACTACTCTCACCCCCTATACTGTATACTACTCTGACCCACATACTGTATAATACTCTGACCCCCTATACTGTACACTACTCTGACCCCCTATATTGTACACTACACTGACCCCCTATACTGTACACTACTCTGACCCCCTATACTGTACACTACTCTGACCGCCTATACTGTACACTACACTGACCCCCTATACTGTACACTACTCTGACCCCCTATACTGTACACTACACTGACCCCCTATACTGTATACTACTCTGACCCCCTATACTGTACACTACTCTGACCCCCTATACTGTACACTACACTGACCCCCTATACTGTACACTACACTGACCCCCTATACTGTGTAGTCCACTGACCCCCTATACTGTATTCTACACTGACCACTACACTTCTATGTAACTCAGCATGCATGTCCCTCGGGGGGGGGGGTGGCTTTTGGCATGTAACTTAGTTTAGGCCCACAGTGACAGGCATGATGCATGCTGGCTGGGATTAACATGTGGAATGGCAGTGCGGTGGCGTGTGACTCTCCCCAACTGCTCGCTGACTGGTGGCTGCTCCCATCTGAGGCGGCCCACGCACTCGCCTTTTTTTTCACCATTGGATCACACAGTCTGCCACAGATGAAGTCCCACTTCCAGATCCGGCGCGGTCAGAAGGAAGGGTGGAGGAGAAGATGGCGGCTTACAGAAGAGCGGGCGGGACTCCAGGAGAAGTCTTCGCGCATGCGCCGACCGCATTCAAGGACTGGCCGGCCCTGCAGCAGCACATGACCACATTCGCCCAATCACAGGGCGCCAGCTGCCGCAATATGGCGGCGGATCACAGGGGACACAGTGCAGAGAATTGAGGCAAAGTGACACCAACTGGTGCCGGATTTCACCCCCCCAATAGTGCGCCCAGGGCCACGGACCCCCTGCCCCCCCCCCACGCTATGCCACTGCCAGTCAGTAGACTGTTTGTAAAAATTAGGAACAATGGTCTAGCAATTTCTTGACTTAAGTTCCTTAAGGACCCTCGGGTGCAAGCCATCTGGTCCCGGGGACTTATTTATGTTAAGTTTTTCAAGTCTGTTTCTGATTTTATTCTCTGTTAGCCATGGTGGTGCTTCCTGTGACGTGTCATGAGGATAAACATTGCAGTTTTGGTTACTAAAGCCACCTGTTTCCCTTGTGAAGACTGAGAAGAATACATTCAAAACCTTCACCATCTCACTATCCTTTGTAACCAGAATCCCTTCATCATTCTTTATGGGGCCAATATTATCTGTCCTCCCTCTTTTACTACTTATGTACTTCAAGAATTTCTTGGTATTTTTCTTGCTTTCCTATGTGCCTTTTGTGTTCTGTCTTAGCCACCCTGATTACATTACATTTCTTTTTGCATTCTTTGTACAGTTAGAATGCTGATACTGTTCCCTCAGCCTTGTATTTTTTGAAGGCCTTCTCCTTTGCTTTTAGATACATTTTTACGTTGGCGTTAGGCCACTCAGGGCTTTTATTAGCTCTTTTAAATGTATTACCCTTTGGTCAGCCCAGTTCTCCAGGAACCCAAACGCCTCCTTACTACACCAGCTCCTCAGCCACTGGTTTACTGCCCTAATCTCCCTCTGCCTTTCTCGTGTGGCTCAAGGTACCGGTAGTATTTCTGAAAATATTCCTCAATTTAGTTCCTAAATCTCTAAAACCGTTTTTTAGGACACTCCATCTTCCTCTGACTTTGTCATTGGTGCCAACATGCACCATGACCGCCAGTGTCCCCCCCCCCCCCCAGTAATCTGTCCACCAGATCCGTGATGTTCCCGAACATGAGCGCCCGGTATACAGCATAGTTTGGCGCTTCAGGTCCTTGTGACAGATTGGCCTCTCTGTCCTTCTGAGAATTGAGTCCCCCTACCACCAAAATCTTTCTTTCCTTGCCCTTGGATTCCCCCCCCCCCCACACTCTCACTGGAGTTCTTCCCCTGGCAGCTAGGGGCATCACTCTGCTCCAGCAATGCTGGTCCCTGACTGGTTTCAGGTTTTCTGCCCTTCAACACAGGGCTGTGCGGTGTGGCAGAGCTGTATAAATCTCCGGTTTGGATGGACAGACATACAAATCCTATGGCAGATAAACTTTTAGAGTTTGGAGTAAGAGTCATTTTTGGACTGAAGGGGCCAGATCAACGTAGCGCGGCGTAATTTTAAGCAGGCGTAGTGTATCGTAGTTACACTACGCCGACGCTACTTTGAGAGGCAAGTGCTGTATTCACAAAGCACTTTCCTCTAAAGTTACGGCGGCGTAGCGTAAATCTCCCGGTAAGCACGCCTGAATCAAATGAGGAACAGGGAGCGTGTTTTATGTAAAATAAGCTTGCCTCTACGTAAATGTCGCTTTTTTCGTACGGCGCATGCTCAGTATCACGTTGAATTTTCAAATTAAATTACGCCAGCTCAATGCCTAGACGACGTGAAAGCCCTATTCGCGAACAGTTTACGCAAACGACGTACACGATGGAAAATTCTACGCTGGCCCGACGTCCAAACTTAACATTGCGTACGCCTCATAGAGCAGGGGTAACGTTACGCCGAAAAAAGCCTTACGTAAACGACGTCAAAAATTGCGCCAGGCGGACGTACGTTTGTGGATTGGCATATCTAGCTAATTTGCATACTCAACGCGGAAATCAACGGAAGCGCCACCTAGCGGCCAGCGTAAATATGCACCTTAGATCCGACGGCGTACTAAGACGTACGTCAGTCGGATCTAGCCCAGCTTCAGGCGCATCTTGTTTTGTGGATACAAAACAAAGATACGGCGGAGCATCCTAGAAGTTACGCGGCGTATCAATAGATACGCCGACGTAACTTCTTCGTGGATCTGGGCCAAGGTGTTTTCCTCTTTTGATGAGGAAGGAAGAAAACCCCCTATAATTATTATAAATAATTTATGTGTGAGAATTCGAGTTTTTGTAAATTCTGGTGCTAATATGCAGAATGTGTATGGTAGATCATGTGACTTGCCATAAATAATCCGTAACAAAATATTATGAGGCTGATTGCTGAGATGAAGGTGTGACCTCATGGAAGACACTAGGCAGGGCTCTCCTTACCTGTATGTATATATAAGAGACAGGCTGTTCCACACTCTCCGGATTCCGCAATGACAGCTCTCAGACTGGCCTCGTCCTTCCTTTGTCTCTTGTGTCTTACTGAAGGTACGTTTTTACTGCTCCCTTTTTATCGCTATCAAAGGCACCGCAAAGGATTTACTAAAGGCTGAGTGTGCACTTAGCAAGTGCAATTTCACGTATTTTCTCCAGCGATTAGTAAATGCGATAAAGCTCTGCTGATTACCATTATCCAATCATGTGCAAGCAAAAATGCTGATTTTTTATTTTCCTTGCACCTAATTGGGTATTTATTACAGAGCGAAGCTTTACTACATTTACTAATGAAAATGAGTGCAACTGCACTTGCAAAGTGCACAGTCTTTGGGGTTGATTTACTAAAGACAAAAAGACTGTGCACTTTGCAAAGTGCTGTTGCGCTCTGCGGGCCAGATTCTTGTAGAATCGCGTATCTTTGCGGCGGCGTAACGTATCCGATTTACGTTACGCCTCCGCAACTTAGATGGGCAAGTGCTGTATTCTCAAAGCACTTGCTCCGTAAGTTGCGGCGGCGTAGCGTAAATCGGCCGGCGTAAGCCCGCCTAATTCAAATTTGGAACAGGGGGGCGTGTTTTATGTAAATGTTGTGTGACCCGACGTGATTGACGCATGCGCCGTCCGTGGAAATCTCCCAGTGTGCATTGCTCCTAATACGCCGCAAGGACGTATTGGTTTTGACGTGAACGTAAATTACGTCCAGCCCCATTCACGGACGAGTTACGCAAACGACGTAAAATTTTCGAATTTCGTGGTGGGAACGACGGCCATACTTAACAATGGTACGCCGCACTTTCGCCACCATATAGCAGGGGTAACTATACGCCGGGAAAAGCCTAACGTAAATGGCGTAAATGTACTGCGTCGGCCGGGCGTATGTTCATGAATTTGCGTATCTAGCTAATTTGCATACTTGACGCGGAATTCGACGGAAGCGCCACCTAGCGGCCAGCGTAAATATGCAGTTACGATACGACGGTGTAACACAGTTACGCCAGTCGGATTTACGGGTAATCTATGCGTAACTGATTCTAAGAATCAGGCGCATAGATACGACCCCGCAACTCAGAGATACAACGGCGTATCTGGAGATACGCCGTCGTATCTCGTTTGAGAATCTGGCCCTGCATGTGCAGTTGCTCCAGAGCTTAGTAAATGAGGTAAAGCTTTACTCTGCAAAAAGTACCCAATCACGTGCAAGGAAAAAAAATAAAAATGCAGTTTTGCTTGTACATGATTGGATGATGGAAGTCAGCAGAGCTTCTGCTCATTTATTAAGCTCTGGAGCAACTGCTCTTGCAGAGTGCAACTGCACTTTGGAAAGTGCGCAGTCTATTTGTCTTTAGTAAATCCTTTCCTCAAGACAAGGGTGCTAGTCTCATTAGATAAAGAAGTACTGTATATTTCTGCTGAGTTTGACAATAATGAACTATTAATGATTAATGGGTTATTTCTGGGTTATTTGGAGTAATGATCTGATGTCCAGGCAACCAAGAGGGCTGTGAACTCCAGACTGTATGAGAAAAAAATGTATTTTTATTTTTTTCCACTGCTGACTGGTCTGCCGATATAGCAGGAGTTGAAAAAGTAAAATGTATTTCTATCATTGTCTTCAGTCTTCTCTGCATCATTATGATTTACCGTATTTATCGGGGCATAGCGCGCTCCCGCGTATAGCGCGCACCCCTAAAGTTGCCCCGAATCCTGTGGAAAAAAGTTTTATTGTACTTACAGTTTTGGTGTCTTGCGCGGCGTCCATCAGCGGCCTCGTCGGGTCCGGCGTCCGTCTGCGGCTTCGGGTGTCCTCTTCGTCGGGTCCGTCTGCGGCTTCGGGTGTCCTCTTCGTCGGGTCCGGCGTCCGTCTGCGGCTTCGGGTGTCCTCTTCGTCGGGTCCGTCTGCGGCTTCGGGTGTCCTCTTCGTCGGGTCCGTCTGCAGCTTCGGGTGTCCTCTTCGTCGGGTCCGGCGTCCGTCTGCGGCTTCGGGTGTCCTCTTTGTCGGGTCCGTCTGCGGCTTCGGGTGTCCTCTTTGTCGGGTCCGTCTGCAGCTTCGGGTGTCCTCTTCGTCGGGTCCGTCTGCGGCTTCGGGTGTCCTCTTCGTCGGGTCCGTCTGCAGCTTCGGGTGTCCTCTTCGTCGGGTCCGGCGTCCGTCTGCGGCTTCGGGTGTCCTCTTTGTCGGGTCCGTCTGCGGCTTCGGGTGTCCTCTTTGTCGGGTCCGTCTGCAGCTTCGGGTGTCCTCTTCGTCGGGTCCGTCTGCGGCTTCGGGTGTCCTCTTCGTCGGGTCCGTCTGCAGCTTCGGGTGTCCTCTTCGTCGGGTCCGGCGTCCGTCTGTGGCTTCGGGTGTCCTCTTTGTCGGGTCCGTCTGCGGCTTCGGGTGTCCTCTTTGTCGGGTCCGTCTGCAGCTTCGGGTGTCCTCTTCGTCGGGTCCGTCTGCGGCTTCGGGTGTCCTCTTCGTCGGGTCCGTCTGCAGCTTCGGGTGTCCTCTTCGTCGGGTCCGGCGTCCGTCTGCGGCTTCGGGTGTCCTCTTCGTCGGGTCCGTCTGCGGCTTCGGGTGTCCTCTTCATCGGGTCCGTCTGCGGCTTCGGGTGTCCTCTTCATCGGGTCCGGCGTCCGTCTGCAGCTTCGGGTGTCCTCTTCGTCGGGTCCGGCGTCCGTCTGCAGCTTCGGGTGTCCTCTTCGTCGGGTCCGTCTGCAGCTTCGGGTGTCCTCTTCGTCGGGTCCGGCGTCCGTCTGCGGCTTCGGGTGTCCTCTTCGTCGGGTCCGGCGTCCGTCTGCGGCTTCGGGTGTCCTCTTTGTCGGGTCCGGCGTCCTCGCGTCCTCCCCGCTCGTTTCCCGCGCCGAGTTTGAATACTGCGCCGACATATACAGAGCGCAGTACACTCGTGTATTGTCGGCAATGCTCGGCTACTCTGGCGCTGACGTCCTGTACGTTCAGAACGTCAGCGCGGGAGGAGCCGAGACTGCCCGACAATACACGAGTGTACTGCGCTCTGTATATGTCGGCGCAGTATTCAAACTCGGCGCGGGAAAGCGGGTATCGGCGTATACCGCGCACCCACGATTTTGCCCTGTGCGCGGTATACGCCGATAAATACGGTACTTATCTAGTTCACATATATAGTGAATCATGGGTTGCAGGAAAGAAAAGAGCTTGATTCCCCCATCAACACAGTTGGGTTGATTTACTAAAAGCAAATAGACTGTGCACTTTGCAAAGTGCAGTTGGGCTCTGCAAGTGTAGTTGCTCCGGAGCTTAATAAAGGAGGTAAAGATTCACTTTGTAAAGAATACTCAATCACATGCAAGGAAAATAAAAATAAATAGCATTTTTTGCTTGCATATGATTGGATGATGGAAGTCAGCAGAGTTTATGCTCATTTATTAAGCTCTGGAGCAACTGCACTTGCAAAGTGCACAGTCTATTTGCTTTATTAAGCCATCCCCAGTCAGTGTCTATGGGGGAATCCCTCTCGCAGAGCCACTGTGTTCCAGTGACGGCTGTTGTTAATTTTTGAGGGGGGTGGTGGCTGTGGGTGGGAGCAATGTGTGCCCCCCCCAAAACAGCACAGTGGCTCCCCCGTGAGTCGGGCTCCCCGTGGATTGGTAGGTCAATCGCACCACTCCCCCCCGTCCGTGGTTGGTCAGGTTGCCAGCCCTGTACTCTCCCCATCTAGCGATTCCCTCCGGGCAACGGCTGCTTCCCCTGCATCACAGCGGCCATGTGCCTCCTCCCTCCTACTCGGCCAATAGGATCGCTTCTCCCTCGGCCAATCTGGAAACAGGTCTCAAGACACGCTTCCTGATTGGCCAGGAGGAGAATCAGTGTGACAATAGCAAATATTAATTCGCTATTGTCACACAACTGGGCGTGACAAGTGCTCTGCGCCCGAGCCCACCCTTTTTTTAAGTCTATTGGATTAAGGGGCTGGACCATGGATAGGCAGGCGCCCTGCATTACCGGCTTTCACTGCTGTGTTCTCCTGGTGGGGGGGGGGGGGGGGGGGGGGGGGGGAAAGAATCCGTCCCCTCTGGGAGAACACAGTGATTATTGCTAGCAGCTATAATAGACGATAGCAATAATCGCATGTAAAATCCGACAGGCTGGTTGTGTGATTGGTCAACTTGGGCACATTCAGCCTGCCCATACATGGCTCGAACCGTGTATGGCCGGCTTAAGGTCATTACAAGGGACAAGGGGGAACTCTTTACGTCTGGAGGAAAAGCGATGTAACCTTCACATATGGAAAGGTTTCTTCACAGTAAGAGCTGTGAAAATGTGCACTAGACTCCCTCAAGAACTGGTTCAGGCCAGCTCAGTAGATTGTTTTAAAAAGAGCTGGATGCATTTCTAAATGCAGAAAATATAACTGGATGCTAACATTTATAGTTAAAAGAGAAGTTTTTTCTTTTTTTAATTATACTTAACTAGGTGGATGCTGCATCTGTCCACTGCCAGCTCTAAGACTGAGAACTGAGCGATCGAACACCGGCGATCGCTCAGCTCCCAGTGCTTTTTTGACTCTCAGTCACCAGCTCTCTTCTACTCCAACACCCCCCCCCCCCACCACTCACTGGAGCATTGGGCTATGGAGAGGACGGGAGCTTCTGGGTCACGCTCTCAGCGGCTCGCTTAACCAAATGGTCGGGACCTTTCCCCAGCCTAGACAGGCTCTGTGATCCAGGGAACCAATTGGATTCTGGGTGATCAGGAAGGAATTGATTTTTCCCCCACTGGAGCAAATTGGATCATTCTTTATTGGGATTTTTTGCCTTCCTCTGGATGAACTGTGGCTATGGATTTCTGTATATGGAGGTTTTCTATTTATTATATATATATTTTTTGTAAACAAGGCATTTCCCCGTTCTGCCTAGTGATATTACAGAGATCTTCTATTCCCAGTGATCGGGAACAGCGAGCCCATCCCCCCTACAGTTAGAACACACTGAGGGAACACACTTAATTAACCCCTTGATCGCCGGTGTCATTATTACATTGATCACTGCATTTTTTCATAGCACTGATCAATGTAATAATGTCACTGGTCCCCAAAAAGTGTAATTTGGTCTCAGATTTGTCCGCCCCAATATCGCAGTCCCGCTAAAAATCGCAGATCGTTTCTAAAACGATCCTATAGTTTGTAGACGTGATAACTTTTGCGCAAACCAATCAATATACGTCTATTGTGATTTTTTTTACCAAAAATATGTAGAAGAATATATATCGGCCTAAACTGATGAACAAATTCGTTTTTTTATATACATTTTTTTGTATATGTATTAGCCTATTATGCCTCATTCACACAGTCGCTACGCAGTCCGCCTGCTCCTGTCAGCTCAGTGGGAAATCAGTCCGCAGATCTCCGCTGAGCCGACGGATGACAAGCTCCTCTCTGCTCACTGAGCGGGGAGGGGCTTGTCGGGCACAGCTGTCTCCTATGGAGCGATCTGATGAAAACGGACAGCATGTCCGTTTTCATCAGATCTTACCTGATCCGATCCGCATGGACAGATGGGGACGTGGCCCCCATACGTCTGTTTTTAGCAGATCGGATCGGGTAGGATGTCAGTGGAGATGTCTCCGCTGACATCCGACGCTCCATAGCGATGCATGGAGGGGCCGTTCATGTCCGTGACAGACGGACCCGAACGGCCCGTCGTGTGAATGAGGCCTTGTAAGAATTTCTGCTGTCAGCCAGTCCCCCTGCTGTCGCCCAGTCCAAGTGACAAGTGACACGCTGAATCTGGTGGCAGGGGACGGATGGCAAGTGGTATGCTGAATCTGGTGACAAGGGACAAGTGGCAAGTGACATTTCCAAATGTGTCTCCGATGCTCTCTGGCGCCCCCCACCTCTGGCCACATGCGGTATTGCATGCAATTTAAGTCAATGCGGAACAAATTATTTTCGCTTCCATTAACTTCAATGGGGAAACTCACTTTGATATGTGAGTACTTTGGATTACGAGCATTCTCCTGGAACGGATTATGCTTTTAATCCGAGGTTCCACTATATATATATATATATATATAAAATCTCCCTAGCCCTATGTGCTTTCATATCTGTCTTATCTTTATATAATACGCTCTTTAAATGTTTCTTTAAAATGTAAGGTTTTCTCTTTTAGGAACATGAAAATAATGACGCTATGATGTTGGGCTGGTATAATAATGCTATGGGGCTGGTATGAAATGTTTTCCAGGGCTGTTTTTTTCTCCCAGTCCGGCCCTGCATCCCGGTATAGTTTTTTAGAGCGGGCGATCGGCTTTCCAGGGATAATAACTGATGCGGCTAAAAGCCGCTCGGTTGTTATCCCGGAGGAGCGGATGGGACATCCCCCCTCTCGACACCTTCCACCGCTCTGACCGGGCCTCCCAGCTTTGTTCCAGTCTCCTGAATGTAAACTCGGCTGCCAATGGCGACGGTTTTAAAAAAAATTACAGTATTCAGAATTGCAGTTTTCGGCGATCTGAATACTTTGAAATGAAAAGGAGGGATTGGAGGTCTTTAAGACCCCTGATCCCTCCATAAAGAGTACCTGTCACCACCTATTACTGTCACAAGGGATGTTTACATTCCTTGTGACAGCAATAAAAGTGAACAAAAAATATATTTTTTAAAAACACAATGTAAAAAATTAATGTAGCGTCTGTGTACTTTCGTACAGGTGCTATATTTAAATTTAGTGGGGGAATGAGAGAGTTATATTGCTCTCATTCGTTGATTTGTTAAAATTTGGCTGTTGCCAAATCTAGATTGTCCTGTGGGTCAGTCTGTGCCCCAGAGATGCGGTCTCATCTCTGGGCGGCATGTGGCGCCAGAGGGGGTCCAGGCGGAGCCGCTACTTCCCAGCAGCCAAAGTTTTCCCTCGCGGGGCATGCTGGGGAGGAGTATTTCTGTGGCGGAGGCCGTTGTTCGGGGTTCTTTTCGCGGGTTCCTGGTTCCAAGTGCGGCACCCACCTTTAGGGTGTGCGCACATCACAGGCCCCACCACTATGGCCTACCAGGCCGGGGTCGTGTGCTACGCGGAGTTCCTGACTCTGGGCTCTCATAGCCCAGAGCAACTGAAGCTGCCAGGGGACCCCAGTGACTTACTGGGTCCCCATACCTATTGAGAAGATTCCAAGCTGGGTGCTGTTCGGTGGGGGATCGGTCTGAGGAGAACCCGGAGGCAGGTGATCCAACAGGGCTTGAACGAACCATCAGGGATCTGGGTCACACTCAAACTGTCAGTCGGTGACCCCAAAGACAAGCTGGGAGGATTCGCTCTACCGCTCTAACTTTCAAGCACTAGGCCTGTGGCAGAGGTCTCACTTTAATATCCCAATTTGATTAGGGCCAAGTCGGTGACAGAGACTTGTTCCTCCCAGAAACTCCAAGTGGCGCTCTGGCTGCCAGGCCTGTGAGAGGGGCCTGTCCAGGGGCACTTTACCCACTCCGGCTGGAGTGGCGACGTAGACGAACACAGTTGCTAAAGGGCAGGACTGCCTTTACTATCCACAGCCTGATTCTGTGAAATTGCTCTTCCTTCACCAACCTATCCTGTCTACCTCAAGTTGACATGTTGGTCGTGTTTGACCAGAGAATAAAGCATTGAAAACGTCAACCAACGATCCAGACATTCTGTTACTGCTCTCAACACCACCATCACCCCTAGACACAGTATAGAGGTAACTTAAATACGCCGATCCCAAATCTAACCAGCGGCTCCTCCCGGGGGTAGCGCTACATTAAAAATAAATACGATTGTTTTTTTAAAGCACCCCTGTCCCGCGAGTTCGCGCAGCAAAGAAAATGCATACGGAAGTTGCACCCACATATGTAAACGGTGTTCAAATCACACAAGTGATGTATCGCTGCGATCGTCAGAGCGATATCAATAATTCTTTCACTAGACCTCCTCTGTAACTCCAACCTGGTAACCGTTTATTTTTTTTAAAAGCGTCGCCTATGGAGATTTTTAGGTACCGTAGTTTGTCGCCATTCCAAGAGTGTGCGCAATTTTAAAGCGTGACATGTTGGGTATCTTTTTACTCGGCGTAACATCATCTTCCAAATTATACAAAAAAATTGGGCTAACTTTACTGTTTCGTTTTTTTTTTTTTAATTCATGAAAGTGTCTTTTTCTTAGATTCTCTGCTAAAAAAATATATATAGGGCCAGATCCACAAAAAAGGGCGTATATTTAGGCGGGCGTAGCGCGTCTCATATGCGCTACACCGCCGTAAATCTGAGTGGCTCGTAGGGTATCCACAAAGAACTTGCTCCTATATGTGCGCCGGCGTAACGTAAATCTGCCAGCGTAAGGCCGCATAATTCAAAGTAGGCTTGGAGTGGGCGTGTTGTATGCTAATCTAGTATGACCCCACGTAATTGACGCTTTTTACGAACGTCCGTGGACGTATCCCAGTGCGCATGTGCGAAATCACGTTGCAAATAGTCAATGCTTTCGATGTGAACGTAACTTACGCAAAGCCCTATTCGCGAACGATTTACGCAAACGACGAAAAATTCGATGCTGTCCCGACGTCCATACTTAACATTGCGTAAGCCTCATAGAGGCAGGGGTAACTTTACGCCAGAAAAAGCCTTACATAAACGACGTAAAAAAATGTGCCGGGCGGACGTACGTTTGAGGATCGGCGTATCTAGCTAATTTGCATACTCGACGCGGAAATCAACGGAAGCGCCACCTAGCGGCCAACGTAAATATGCACCTAAGATCCGATAGCGTACTAAGACGTACGTCAGTCGGATCTAGCCCACATTCAGTTGTATATTTGTTTTGTGGATACAAAACAAAGATACGACGGCACATCAATGAAAATTACGCGGTGTATCAATAGATACGCCGACGTAACTCTTTGTGGATCTGGCCCATAATGTTTG
Organism: Rana temporaria; assembly: GCF_905171775.1. Taxonomy (NCBI): domain Eukaryota; kingdom Metazoa; phylum Chordata; class Amphibia; order Anura; family Ranidae; genus Rana; species Rana temporaria. The sequence goes on along the minus strand of NC_053489.1, from coordinate 67,251,885 downwards.
GGGGGGGTTCTAAGTAATTTTCTAGCAAAAAATATGGATTTTAACATGTAAACACCAAGGTCCAGATTCTCAAAAGAGATACGACGGCGTATCTATGCGCCTGATTCTTAGAATCAGTTACGCATAGATATCAGATATCCATTAGATCCGACAGGCGTAAGTCTCTTACGCCGTCAGATCTAAACTGCATTTTTTTTTACCGCTAGGTGGCGCTTCCGTCGAATTCCGCGTTGAGTATGCAAATTAGCTAGATACGCGAATTCCCGAACGTACGCGCGGCTGACGCAGTAAAGTTACGACGTTTACGTTAGGTTTTTCCCAGCGTATAGTTGCCCCTGCTATATGGTGGTCTAAGTGCGGCGTAACAATGTTACGTATGGCCGTCGTTCCCGCGTCGAAATTTGAAAATTTTGCGTCGTTTGCGTAACTCGTCCGTGAATGGGGCTGGACGTAATTTACGTCCACGTCAAAACCAATACGTCCTTGCAGGGTATTAGGAGCAATGCACACTGGGAGATTTCCACGGACGGCGCATGCGTCGTTCGTGAAAAACGTCAATCACGTCAGGTCACAGTACATTTACATAAAACACGCCCCCCTGATCCAAATTTTAATTAGGCGGGCTTACGCCGGCCGATTTACGCTACGCCGCCGCAACTTACAGAGCAAGTGCTTTGAGAATACAGCACTTGCCCGTCTAAGTTGCAGAGGCGTAACGTAAATCGGATACGTTACGCCGCCGCAGAGATGCGCCGATCTACGTGAATCTGGGCCCAAATGTCAAAAATAGGCTTAGGCATTAAAGGGTTAATAGAAAAATAGAACTAAAAAAATGGAACTTGCAGGAAAATATTAGTTAAGAGAAGAATGGGAAGAAGGAGTTAATTAATGGCGGATTAGCGAGACATTTTATTACACACATAAAAACAATAAAACATTTGTTTTAGTTGTTAGGTTGATGTAACTGTCATTATACAGTATTCCAAATGAAGCATATCCAGTGATCTCTATTACAGCTGCTGTATTTACACAACGTCTTTCATGTTGAAAGAATTGCCGGCAAGTGCGAGGGGTGATTATCTCGAGGGGCAGAAGGACTCAGATATGTTTTTTTCCTCCGTTCACAGGCCAGTGGTATTTTCTCACACTGTGAACAAAGGAGGGGCGCACACATATTTTCATGGAAGGAACCTAAACATACCATACTCGGCTATCGCCTGTAAACATGATAAGATCTGGAAAAATGAAAACGGAGAACTGTGAAACCCTGCAGTATTAGCTCATAAAAATTAACTTTGTAATGTAGTAAATTGCAGGTAAATAATGTTAAGCCGCTTAGTCGCACTCTGTGTTACCTGCCATTGTGAATGTAGATAATTTACAGTGTATATGAGGACATGCAGGTGTCATTTACTAGATGGAAACTGCTTAGTGGCATCTAGTTTAGGGTGACCATACATCCCCGGTTTCAGGGGACAGTCCCCGGATTGAGGACACTGTCCCCGGACCAAGTCTGTCCCCGGTTTTGTCCCCGGATTGGATATGAACACGGGCTGGGACAATTTCAAAGACAGTCAGTCAGACAGTCTTTGGATAATCGGGATAATCACCCCTCGCACTTGCCGGCAATTCTTTCAACATGAAAGACGTTGTGTAGACAGTCAGAATAAAAAAGAATGTATTCTGAATTACACGCCCCCGCTCCGCTGCTCCTACTAGCTTAGGGGGGTGTATTTTTTTCCATTTTCTGTGCCCCTTTCTGGTGATCATGTGCTGGTCAGAGCGTAGCCATTACTAGTAAAAAAAAAAAAAATATGTCCCTGGATTTAAATTAAAAAAATCTGGTCACATTAATCTAGTTGTGTTTTTTTGTTTATTTTGGCATTTTAACAGTAGAAATCACAGCGTATGCATTAACTATTATCCGTGTCATATCCTTTCTTGAGCTCATGCACACGGCACACACAAAAATGCAGCGTTTTTTTCAGGACTGCATTTTCTCCTTACGGATTTCAACACGGTCACGCGGGCAATGGCTGGTGTTAACGCTTCAATCATCACGGCACCATGCTTGTTATGGTGTCAGGGTGATTGAAACGCATTTTTTCTATTATTACATTGTAGTAATAAATGAAATAGTTCAACTCACCATAATGTAGAATCAGTGGGAGCCCTGACGTGTCACTTGCCACTGTCGCCTGCTACCAGATGTGGCTAGTCACTTGCCACGCTGCCTGTCACCAGATGCAGAATGTCACTTGCCACATGACCTGCCACGCTTACTGCCACAAGATGTGGATTGTCACTTGCCACGTTGCCTGTCACTAGATGTGGATTGCCACCTGCTACATTGCCTGTAACGAGATGTGGATTGCCACCTGCCACGTTGCCTGTCACCAGATGTGGATTGCCACATTGCCTGTCACCAGATGTGGATTGCCACCTGCCACATTGCCTGTCACCAGATGTGGATTGCCACCTGCCACATTGCCTGTCACCAGATGTGGATTGCCACCTGCCACGTTGCCTGTCACTAGATGTGGATTGCCACCTGCTACATTGCCTGTAACGAGATGTGGATTGCCACCTGCCACGTTGCCTGTCACCAGATGTGGATTGCCACATTGCCTGTCACCAGATGTGGATTGCCACCTGCCACATTGCCTGTCACCAGATGTGGATTGCCACCTGCCACATTGCCAGTCACCAGATATGGATTGTCACATTGCCTGTCACCAGATGTGGATTGTCACTTACCACGTTGCCTGTCACCAGATGTGGATTGCCACATTGCCTGTCACCAGATGTGGATTGTCACTAGCCATGTTGCCTGTCACCAGATGTGGATTGCCACATTGCCTGTCACCAGATGTGGATTGCCACCTGCCACGTTGCCTGTCACCAGATGTGGATTGCCACATTGCCTGTCACCAGGTGTGGATTGCCACCTGCCACATTGCCTGTCACCAGATGTGGATTGCCACTTGCCACATTGCCTGTCACCAGATATGGATTGTCACTAGCCATGTTGCCTGTCACCAGATCAGTAAAGCATCCCTTCCCTTGTTCAGAGGCAATCTGCGCCGGCTGAACAAGGAATCCAAAGTTTCACACAGCGAGGAGCTGCAGGAGAGCGGTGATGCGGGCAGTATGAGATGATGTCATCTCTCTGCTCCCCGCCGCATCTCCGACAGACAGAGCACTGGCACTGAGGACGGAAGAGCGGTGATGCGGGGGGGCGGAGAAAGATATCATCTCTGCTTGCACGCCCTCAGTTGAAGTCGGAAGTGACGAAACGCGTCAGGGCGTGGCTACACAGCGCTACACAGGAAGTCTACGTGCGTTCCACTGCGTTCCACGGCTATCCAATCGTATCCAGGACACAGCTTACCATCGTATCCGCAGCACCAGCGCGGCCCCTGTGGACGGGAGGACGCCAGTGAGAAGCAGTGAACTCGTTTGTATTGGCTTTTATCATTCACAGTCACTGTACGGGCACACACTGGGGACTTGTCATTTAAACCTGGCAAATGGGCTGTTGTGTAGACGATATTATACCATGATTATGCTGTTTTTTTTGTCTCCACATATGACCCTGCTCGAGTGTTAACCCTTACAGTACCAGTTTGATCTGAAGGTCTGCCTTTTTTTGTGGTAAGCACACATCCCATTGATTGATTGGGACCCATCCACAATATTGGTGCAATATCTGGTGCCAGGTGCACTTATACCAGCTATAGATCACCCTTCACACCATCAGTATCTTTCAGGTTTTCACCACTTTATTTATTTATTTGGATGATTATCCACATATTAGCGCTGTTTTTATCAGTTTGAACACCTGTTCACGTTTATTTGATTCTACTAGTTTTATCTCTGCTTGCACGCCCGCTTTTTCCCATCCACACAGCGCTCTCATGCCGGTGTTCTTCGGACAGTTCTCTGCAGGACACCGGCGGCCCAGGATCTCCCTTGCTGGCCGCTCGCACCCGCGGACCGGCTGCAGAAGCGCCACGGCCCGGTAGTGGGCCGGGGACCGGGGGTTGACGACCCCTGTCTTATGGGATCATCATGTCCACAGAGTGTGAAAATCAGTAAATTTTACATTTGTCCAGATCTATTGACCTCTTGCCGACCGCCGCACACACATATAAGTTGGCAGAATGGCACAGGCAGGCAAATGGGCGTACAGGTATGTCCCTTCAAATTTGTCGCCTTGCGGGTGCGCGCACGCCGCAGGAGCGTGCCTGAAGGTCCTGTAAACTCGATGTTCGCTGGTGGCCCGCGATCGTAAGACCGAGAGGCAGAACAAGGAGATGCCTATGTAAAAAAGGCATTTTCTTGTTCTGCCTAGTGACATGGCAGGGATCTACTACGCCCTGTCATCGGGAGCAGCGATCGCTGTCATGTCAGTGGTAGCCCCCCCCACAGTTAGATTCCCTGCCAGTGTCATTTACACATTAATCAATGCATTTTTATAGCATTGATGGCTGTATAAATGACAATGGTCCCAAAATAGTGTCAAAAATGTTTCGCTCATTATTAAAAATCTTGGTTTATCCTAAAAAAAAAAAAAAAAAGTGTCTGATGTGTCCGCCTTAAAAATCTCAGATCATCGCAATTACTAATAAAAAAAAAAATGCCATAAATCTATCCCCTATTTTGTAAACGCTATAACTTTTGCGCAAACCAATCAATATACGCTTATTGTGATTTTTTTACCAAAAATATTTAGAAGAACACATATCGGCCTAAACTTGAGAAAGAAATTCGTTTTTTATATATATCTTTTGGGAATATTTAATATAGCAAAAAAGTAAAAAATATTGCTATTTTTTTTTCAAAATGTACGCTTTTTTTTTGTTTATAGCGCAAACATGAAAAACAGCAGAGGTTATCAAATACCACAAAAAAAAGGCTCTATTTCTGGGAAAAAAAGGACGGAAATTTTGTTTGGGTGCGACATCGCAATTGTGCAATTGTCAGTTAAAGCGACACAGTGCCGTATTGCAAAAAGTTCTCTGGTCAGGAAGGGGGTAAATTCTTCCCGTCCTAGCCTTGAGCTGCATGTAGGCAGCCCATTAAAATTAGAAATTCTTGAAGCTACCTATTTTATATGAAGGTTCTATGGACAGCTGCTGGCACTAATCACGTCTCATACAATCGTGTGTGTGCATAAATTCAAAGTAAATGCCGCTCTATCTAAGTGATGTATTGCTATTAGCAGCAGTGAACAAATAAAGTGTCAATAGTGTAATATGATACTACGTATGATAGTGCATGAATTATCCACATGCAAAAATGCATAATCAAATTAATATGAGCACAACTTGACCAGCAGTGGATTGATACTCCAAAGGTGTTTAATTGATTAACCACTTCAATACAGGGCATTTTCACACCCTTCCTGCCCAGGCCAATTTTTAGTTTTCAGCGCTGTCAAACGTTGAATGACAATTGCGCAGTCATGCAACACTATACCCAAATTTTCCCCCACAAATAGAGCTTTCTTTTGGTGGTATTTGATCACATCTGCAGTTCTTACGTTTTGCGCTATAAACAAAAGAAGAGCGAAAAGTTTGAAAAAAAACGGGGGTGGTTTATAAGGTGGTAACAACATGGCTCAATGCATTCTTACTTCCGCCCCCACCCCCGAAACGGCACTTTAAAACTTATGGCCAGATTCAGGGAGGTTTACGCCGCCGTATCAGTAGATACGTCGTTGTAAATCTCTGAATCTGCGCCGTCGTACATTTAAGTGTATTCTCAAATTGAGATACACTTAAGGCCCCGTACACACCATAGAATCCATCCGCTGAAAAATCTCAGCGGATCGGTTTCAGCGGATAGATTCTATGGTGTGTACATTCCTGCGGACATGTCTACAAATCTATCCGCTTGAATTGATCCCAACGGATTGATCCGCTGGTCTGTACAGACTCACCGGATCAATCCGTCCGAAGGGATCCCCCGCATGCGTCGTAATGATTCGACGCATCCGTGGAATTCCTTATATGACAGCGTCGCGCTGTACTCACCATAGGATCGAAATCCGCGCCGAAATCCCCTCGCGATGACGTGTCGCGCCGCGATGATGACGCGGCGACGGCGCGTCACGTCATCGCGAGGGGATTTCGGCGCGGATTTCGATCCTATGGTGAGTACACTCCATCGGATCCAAATCCGCTGAAATCCTCGAGAGGATTTATCTGCGGAAATGGTCCGCTGGACCGTATCCGCGGATAAATCCTCTCGTGTGTACTAGGCCTCAATGTAGCTAAGATACGACCTCCTACGCTGTCGTATCTTAGCTGACTATTTACGCCGGCCGCTAGGGGCGCGTACGCTGATTTACTCCTAGAATGCGTAAATCAGCGAGATACGCCTATTCACGAGCGTACGCTTGCCCGTCACAGTAAAGATACGCCGTTTACGTAAGGCGTTTTCAGGTGTAAAGTTGGTCCAACAAAAAGCTGGCCCAGCCAATGTTAAGTATGGACGTCGGACCCGCGTCGAATTTTGAATTTTTTACGTCGTTTGCGTAAGTCGTCCGTGAATGGGGCTGGGCGTCATTTACGTTCACGTCTAAACCGATGAGTCTTTGCGGCATAATTTGGAGCATGCGCACTGGGATACGTCCATGGACGGCGTGGGGTCATGCTTTATTTACATAAAACACGCCCACCTCTTCACAATTTGAATTAGGTGCGCTTACGCCGGGACATTTACGATACGCCGCCGTAACTTAGGACGCAAGTGCTTTGTGAATACAGAACTTGCCTCTCTAACTTACGGCGGCGTAGCGTATATGAGATACGCTACGCCTGCCTAACGTTAGGCGCGTCTTTTTGAATCCAGCTATTAGTCTTGGAGTTTCTGGGATACAGTTATCTGAACAAAGATATTTTTTGATACATTATTATTTTTGAGTTTGTTTGTTTATTTTTTGGTTTGAGGACACCTGCAGCTCCTTATATACAGTATGCTGCGGAAGTAAGAATGCATTGAACCGTGTTGTTACCACCTTATGAACCACCCCCTTAAGCTGCAGTAGGCAGCACCAGGAGGTGTTTACATGTTGCGGTCGCGATGCTTCGGGCCCGCTGCCAAATCGTTTTGCTCAAGTGTAGTGCCTTTGACAGTAATTTATTCAGATAACTGTATCCCAGAAAACCCAAGGCTAAGTTTAGATTGAATTTTTCTATAGGTTTACTTATCTTCCCATTGGGAAAAGTTTTGTTGCTGTTTATGTTTACATGAAGGTGATTCTCCCCTCCGTTTATAGTCTTGTCCCCAAGAAACAAAGCAAGGGGAAATGCAAACTCCTAAGCCTAGTATACACAATGAGAAAATTGGACAAAAATACTGCTTTGGGAGCGATCGTCAGATAATCTGATCGTTCGTATACAGCTTCAGAGAGTCGATCACGTCAGTTCATGCGAAATTATCCGAAGGGATAAACGTGGCATTTTTTCTCGTATGATAACAGAATGAACAATTTTTGCTTTAATCAGTACAGTATTTGTCAGTAAAAAGTCGAAGTAAAGCGGAGTTCCACCCTAAAAATTAACTTTCTATTAACAGCTTGCCTTTAATGTAAAAAAATTAATTTAAAAAAATAAATACATTTTACTCACTTCTATCTGGCTGTTACTAGGCAGTTTTCGAAATCTGTCTAGTTCCTGGTCTTAGGTGGATCAACTTCCTGTCCTAAGACCCCATTGCCTCCTTGGAAATGATGACACTCATTTCCCAGGAGTCTCTGGGCATTACTGTGCCTAAAAAACGCCCAGCATGCACCTCTCCCTGAAAACCAGGAAGAAAAAGGAACTGGGCTTCACATGCCCACACATATGATGGATACGGACATATGGAGGATATAAGGCAAGGGGCAGATCCTCAGAGCGAGTACGCCGGCGTATCTACTGATACGCCGGCGTACTTTCAAATTTCCCGCGTCGTATCTTTAGTTTGAATCCTCAAACCAAGATACGACGGCTTCTGGGTTCGATCCGACAGGCGTACGGCTTCGTACGCCTTCGGATCGTAGGTGCAATACTTCGGCGCCCGCTGGGTGGAGTTCGCGTCGTTTTCCGCGTCGGGTATGCAAATTAGCGATTTACGACGATTCACGAATGTACGCGTGGCCGTCACATTTTCTAACGTCGTCTGTAGTCGGCTTTTTCCGGCGTATAGTTAAAGCTGGTATTTTGCGGCATATAGATAGACTTGCCATGTTAAGTATGGGCGTCGTTCCCGCGTCGAAATTTGAATTTTTTTTTTTTGCGTAAGTCGTCCGTGAATAGGGATGGACGTAACTCACGTCTAAGTTCAAAAAATTACGCCGTTGCGACGTCATTTTGCGCAAAGCACGGCGGTAAATTTCTGAACGACGCATGCGCAGTTCATTCGGCGCGGGGACGCGCTTCATTTAAATGAAACCCGCCCCCTACCCGCCGATTTGAATTCCGCCGCACGAAATACGCTACGCCGCCGTAACTTACGGCGCGAACTCGCTGAGGATTCGAATATACGCCAGGTAAGGTACAGCGGCGTAGCGTATCTCTGATTACCCGACGTGCATTGCGCTAAATGATGTCGCACCGACGTCATTTGCTTAGACGTTAACGTAAAAGGCGTCCAGCGCCATTTACGGACGTCTTACGCAAACGACGTAGATTTTTTAAATTTCGACGCTGGAACGACGGCCATACTTAACATTGGCTGCGCCTCATAGACCCCAGGGGCAACTTTACGCGTCGCAAAGGCTACGGAAACGTCGTAAATTCTCTGCGTCGAGCGCGCGTACATTCGGGAATCGTCGTAATTTGCTAATTTACATAAGCGACGGGGAAAACGACACCGGCGACACCTAGCGGCGGGAAAAAAAATTGCATTTAAGATCTGACAGCGTAAGAGCCTTACGCCTGTCAGATCTAATGGGTATCTATGCGTAACTGATTCTAAGAATCAGTCGCATAGATACCCGGGGCCAGATTAGGACTTACAACGGCGCAAATGGTGTTGCGCCGTCGTAACGCCTTTGAGAATCTGGGCCATAGTTTTTTTTTCCAAATTGTCTCTCTATTTTTGTTTATAGCGCAAAAAATAAAAACCTCAGAGGTGATCAAATACCACCAAAAGAAAGCTCTATTTGTGGGGAAAAAAGGACGCCAATTTTGTTAGGGAGCCACGTCGCACGACTACGCAATTGTCAGTTAAAGTGACGCAGTGCCGAATCGCAAAAACTGGCCAGGTCCTTTACCTGCATAATGGTCCGGGTCTTAAGTGGTTAATTTTAGCTGGCAAAAAATAAATAAAAAATGATGCCTGGAGCCCCGCTTTAACAAGACTGTGCATGCTCAGAAATGAAAGAATACATTACAATACAATAGATTACATCATCGCGGGAAGTTATATTCTGTCTTGCGAGAATTTTTTGTAACTCTATAGTGACCTATTCGTTTTGCATATGAGACTAGCATGGAAAAAAAAAAAACAGACGATCATTTGTTCCATATTCTCATCAAGTGTACGAGGCATTAGATCTGACCCAGAACAAAGGATGAAAGAAAGCTTCCAATAGGATAGATTTCAAGATGCCCAAATGTGAATGACAAATTGCACAATGTACATTTCAGATGCCATCCCTTTAAATGGCACCTAAAAACACGGCACGATTCTGCCGCAATTGTCGCACAATAAATTGTACTGCAAACCACATTGTGTGAAGCTTCTCACTTAAAAAAAGTTTGGGAGGTTCTTTTCAAAATGCCCAGGTGTGAATGCAGCCTATGAGATTTCCTCTAACTTCCTGTTGTGTCTCTGGGACAGGAAGTGAAGAGAAAGGTACACAGATAACAAAAAACTATCTGGTTTTAGCCCTTCCCTACTCTATCCTAAAAAAAAAAAATATATAGATTTTGGCTTTACATACACCTTAGAAGCTTTGTGCTAGTTCTGAGTTTCTGCTGCCTGTTTTTAAATGTATTTTTTTATTTATTTTAGCAGCTTTCTCTGCTTTCAGCAGTAGTTGTTGCACCGAGCTTGGGGAAAGAATTTCAAAGAATACGCTAAAAAAAGTAATCCGCTATAAAATCCAGAGACGTGATGGCCTTTGTCACCTCCAAGCTTTTGTGTAAGTATAATTACCTGGTCACATGTTCATGTTTTACGTATATATGATCGATATCTTTATGCTGTCTTTCTTGGCACTACCCTTTTATAATGCCTGCAATAGAGCTGCATGATTCTGGCCAAAATGAGAATCACGATTTTTTTGCTTAGAATGAAGATCACGATTCTTACGGCGTAAAATCTTTTACATTTATACAAAAAAAAAAAAAAAATGGGCTAACTTTACTGGCTAGTTTTTTTTATTATTCATTAAAGTATTTTTTTCCAAAAAAATTGCATTTAAAAAGACTGCTGCGCAAATACAGTGCAACATAAAATATTGCAACAACCGCCATTTTATTCTCTAGGTCTCTACTAAAAAAATATATAATGTTTGGGGGTTCTAAGTAATTTTCTAGCAAAAAAAAAATAATGATTTTAACTTGAAAAGGGCTATCAGAAAAAGGTTTGGTGTTTAAGTGGTTAAACGTTCCCTAATTTACATACAGAAGTTTATTCCTTTGATGTGATACAATGTTTAGACTTAACTTTCCACTGATAAAGAATGTTTTCAAAACTTGGCAGGCTGCCCAGACTTGGCAGATTGCCCAGACTTTGGCCCGGATTCACAACGGAGTTACGACGGAGTATATCCGGATACGCCGTCGTAACTCTGAGTTGCGTGGTCGTATCTATGCGACTGATTCAGAGAATCAGTTACGCATAGATTTCCCTAAGATCCGACCGGCGTAAGTGTCTTACACCGTCATATCTTAGGCTGCATATTTACGCTGGCCGATAGGTGGCGCTTTCGTATATTTACGCAAGGAATATGCAAATTAGGTAGATACGCCGATTCAGAAACGTACGTCCGCCCGGCGCTTTTTTTTACGTCGCTTACGTTGGGCTTTTTCCGGCGTAAAGTTACCCCTGCTATTATGAGGCGTAGCCAATGTTAAGCATGGACGTCGTTCCCGCGTCGAATTTTGAAAATTTTACGTCGTTTGCGTAAGTCGTTCGCGAATAGGGCTGTACGTAAGTTACGTTCACGTCTAAAGCATTGACGATTTGCGGCGTAATTTCGAGCATGCGCATGGGGATTCTTTCACGAAAGGCGCATGCGCCGTTCGGAAAAAACGTCAAAACGTGGGGTCACACTAAATTTTAATAAAACACGCCCACATCATCCACATTTGAATTAGGCGGGCTTACGTCGGACCACATACGTTACGCCGCCGTAACTTAGGGCGCAAGTTCTTTCTGAATACGGAACTTGTGCCCTAATTTACAGCGGCGTAACGTATCTGAGATACGTTACGCCGGCAGATAGATAGACAAATCGATCTGAATCCGGCCCAATGATTTTAACTTAAAAAGAGCTGTCAGAAAAAGGTTTGGTGTTTAAGTGGTTAAACGTTCCCTAATTTACATACAGAAGTTTATTCCTTTGATGTGATACAATGTTTAGACTTAACTATCCACTGATAAAGAATGTTTTCAAAACTTGGCAGGCTGCCCAGACTTTGACTTTTGGCTGAGAGCAGAGAGAAGATTCTTTGCATACCAAAGTGCAGAGAGAAAATTATTTTCATGTCAAAGATCGTGAAACCCTGTGTCAAGAATCGCAACAGGAAAAAGATCGCGATAACAATTCTTGACGATTAATCGTGCAGCTCTAGCCTGCAATATTCATTCCTAATCTAACTTGAAAGTTTAGGTCAGACATACGGGGAAGGAATAATGAATTGGTAAATATGCAGCTTCAGATGAGATTAGACTCCACACTCCATGGGCACATTTTAGGTGCTGGCATGACTTGTCTGTGCCAAAGCAAATCAATTATACCGAGATGGAAAATTATATTCTTCCTTTATTAAAACAGCCAGCAGGAACATGTTCTGTTTTAACCCATTTCAGTTAATCACAGCGTTTTCTCAAAGGATTGGGTTGATTTTATGTAAAATTTTGTAATAAGTTATTGCTTTATATTACTCCTTTACTATTCATATAAAAACTGTTTTACATTTGATACAAGCAGGGCCGGTGCAACCACTAGGCAAACTAGGCAGCCGCATAGGGCGCACTGCTGCCTAAGGGGCACCCGGACCTCCGCATCTGCATTCTCTGCAGGCTGCAGCATGTAACTAACTCAGTCCCAGGCAGCTGCTCCGTCTGACCGGTGGTATAATTAAAGGCGCATCGCAGAACCGAAACCATCGCTAGAGGAAGCCAATGCTTCCTGTATAGCGCTGCCTCCTGTCACATGGGTAGGGAAAAGGGGGTGGAGTCAGGGGTGGAGCCTATGGGACTGCAAAATTAGGTTTCGCCTAGGGTGTCAAAAATCCTTGCACCAGCCCTGGAATCAAGATGCCACTATGATGCAGAACACCTTGATCACTTGATCACTAGCTGTGGTCATTGAGGGTGCTACACAAAAATAGAGCGACAATTTTGAAAAAAAAACAATATTTTTTACTTTTTGCTATAATAAATATCCCCCCAATATATACAGTACAGTAAGTCACAACTGAACTTTGTGAAGAAATAATGAAAGCAATAGAAAGCTCCTGCCATGGAAAGGCGATGCGGCGTTCCCTCTAATTTGGATGGTTGGCTAAAAAGGTACGGCTCCAGAAGCACTGCGACAAATATCGCTCTGATAAGATATTTATGTAGAATTGTTTTCTGTTTAAAATTATTGAAACTAAGCCAAGAATGTGCTACAAAGACTCAGATGTGAACATACTTGTTAGAAAACTCGAAATTCTACCTCTTATTTACTGGAATTAACGTACCAAATTGTGCACTTAGTGACATAAATTCATTAGGATTGTTCACATGAAAAGGTCAGTCCACTTAGTTGTTATAGATTTTTCTTGGTGACTTTAACCACTTCAGCCCCGGAATGTTTTACCCCTTTAAAGAAGAACTGCAGTCTGCTCACATAATTTGTAATAAAAACATCTTTACCATTCTGAAGCTTCCCTCCAACCACTTTGCATATTATTTTATATCTGTGATTCTGTACTTGCCAAATAAGCTGCAGAAATCTCCTGCCACTAAGTCTGGCTGCAGCCATTTTAACTGTGGGCAGCTGAAGCTGCTGCCTGTTCACTTCCTAGATTAACACAGACACACAGAGGCACACCTTCAGCTCTCATTGGCCCTCTTATGACTCACCCTATCTCCTTTCCTGGCAAACTCTCACAAAAGTGAGAGAGAGAGAGAGAGAGAGAGAGAGAGAGAGAGAGAGAGAGAGAGAGAGAGATGTATATGATGTCATAAGCCTAGGTTAATGACCAGACAAGAAACAGGAAGTGGTCTGTATAAGGTATAAGGTATTTACTGGCATAAAATGTTTTTCCTATTGTAGCACTACCCCCAAAGGAGCTGCTGGTTTAGATTTGGGCCTGCCGTTACCTTACTGTTCCTTGTCCTCGTCTCAGGGGTTCTCCTTGAAGAGGTGGTTAAAGAAAGAAATGTCTGCGCCAAACACCCAGGCCCGGATTCAGATAGAATGCGCTATCTATGGGCGGGCGTAACGTATCTTAGATACGTTACGCCACTGTAACTTTGGGCGCAAGTTCCGTATGCAGAAAGAACTTGCGCCCTTAGTTATGGCGGTGTAACGTATGTAACGTATGTGTGGCGGCGTAAGCCCGCCTAATTCAAATGGGGATGTTGTGGGCGTGTTTTATTTAAATTTCAGATGACCCCGCGTGTTTGACGTTTTTTTTGAACGGCGCATGCGCCGTCCGTGAAATATCCCAGTGTGCATTGCGCCAAAGTACGCCGCAAGGACGTATTGGATTCGACGTGAACGTAAATGACGTCCAGCCCTATTCGCGAACGACTTACGCAAACGACGTAAAATTTTCAAAACTCGGCGCGGGAACGACGGCCATACTTAACATTAGCTACGCCTCATATAGCAGGGGTAACTATACGCCGGAAAAAACCTAACGTAAACGACGTAAAGAAATGCGCCAGCGGGACGTACGTTTCTGAATCTGCGTAAATACCTCATTAGCATATTCCTTGCGTAACTATACGGAAGCGCCACCTAGCGGCCAGCGTAAATATGCAGCCTAAGATACGACGGTGTAAGACACTTACGCCAGTCGGATCTTAGGGAAATCTATGTGTAACTGATTCTCTGAATCAGGCGCATAGATACGACAGCCCACACTCAAGGATACGACGGCGTATCAGGAGATACGCCAACGTATCTGAATCCGGGCCCCAGTCTCTTTTTCTCCCTCCTACAGAGAGGGTTTTTTATAAAGTAAACTTCAGAAAAGAGGGATGGAGGTTTAGGGGAGATTCAGGCATCTTACTTGCGAATCACGAATATTCTCTTAGGTCCAGAGGAACAACTGTCTCCACGCTGGACTTAGTGTCCACCACATAGGCCCACTCTCACTGGCCTAGCAGCCGGTGCAAAGCTCGATCAAAAGATAGTCTCTGCCACAGACTTGGTAAAAGTAGAATTGGTTTCAATAGTCTCTGCCACAGACTTGGGTAACCGCGCACTGGGTTAACTTCTGAAGAAAAGAGCACCGCTCACAGTGCCAGAATCTCTCAGCCATTCCGGCAGCACTGCGAGGTAGATTTTGATCTGGATACATCCTCCAATTGAGTCCTCAATTGTTCAGTCCCTTCCAGCAGGCAAGGCGACACAGGACCATCCCTGGATCAGTAGACCCCAGCAGCTCCTGGGCCTACATCTCAGTAACGGAGCCTCAGGCCAATGTGAAGTTGCCCTCTGCAAGTGCATTTGCTCCAGAGCTTAGTAAATGAGCAGAAACTCTGCTGACTTCTATCATCCAATCGTGTGCAAGCAAAAATGCATTTTTTTTTCCTTGCACGTGATTGGGTACTCTTTGCAAAGTGAATCTTTACCTCATTTATTAAAGTGGAGTTCCACCCAAAAATTGGATTTAGGCTTTTTTTTTTCCGACCCCCCCCCCCCCCCCCCTGTTGTCACAATTGGCACATTTCAGGGGGAGCTGATAACTGTCTAATCCAGATATTTGTTCCCACTTCCAAGAGCTGTCAGTCCAAAATCTGCTCTTCTAGAAGAAAGATGAGATTTCAGTGCCTGTGCGATCCGTTTCAATCAGGCTTCCGTCTGGGTCACGGAACAGAAACGGCGCTGCTCAAAATATGGGATGACGCTCTAGAGGTCGCAGATGAAGGAGAATCTTGTCTCCTGATACTGCTGGACCTAAGCGCGGCTTTTGACACTGTAGACCACGGACTACTACTGGCTAGGCTAGCTGAAGTAGCCGGAGTCGCTGAATGTGTTTTACCATGGTTCTCCTCCTTCTTGGAAAACCGATCACAAATAGTGAAACTGGGGTCTTTCACTTCTGAAAAACGTACGGTGTCATGCAGAGTCCCTCAGGGATCTCCCTTATCGCCCGTATTGTTTAATATCTATCTTCGCTCTCTCTTTGAAATCATCAGTAACCAGAAGTTACTTTACCACTCCTATGCAGACGACACACAACTGTATTTCCGCATCTGCAAAAAAAAGGATCATTCTCTTGGACTAGAGAAATGCCTCACTCTAATAGATAACTGGATGACAAACAGTTATCTTAAACTCAACGGGTCGAAAACAGAACGTCTCCTGTTTCACGCTAACCGGAAAAATCACCCTGCGTCAACATGGACTCCCCCACCCATTCTGGGTAAAACTATCACCCCTAGCACCAAAGTCAAAAGTCTCTGAGTCATTTTCGATACCTACATGACAATGGATGCACAAATAGGGTCAGTAGTCAGCGGATCCCACCATCTGCTGCGCCCACTACGCAGACTCACGCCCTTTATTCCGAAAGAGGACATTGCAGTCGTGGTGGGAACAATCATCAATTCCAGACTCGACTACGCAAATGCCCTCTATCTAGGACTCCCCAAATACCAAATCACTCGTCTGCAAGTCGTTCAAAATACGGCCGCTCGACTAGTGACTGGGAAAAAACATGGGAATCAATCTCACCTTCACTGAGATCCCTTCATTGGTTGCCAGTAAAAGACAGAATCACTTTCAAGGCACTCTGCCTAATACATAAGTGTATTCAAGGCAACGCCCCCCAATATCTATGCGAAAAAATAAAAGCCCATAACCCCAATCGCATTCTGCGATCCACCAATCAAAACCTCCTCCAGATACCCAAGGCCAGATACAAGTCCAAAGGAGATCGAAGATTTGCAGTCCAGGGACCTCGCCTGTGGAATGCACTACCAACCACCATCCGACTGGAGTCGGACCACTTGGCCTTCAGGAGAAAGATTAAAACCCATCTCTTCTGAGGTCAAGGAGTTCCTTACCCATGAAATGGATACAGCGCCCAGAGGCGATTCAGTTCGCATGTGTTGCGCTTTACAAGTCTCTCTCTCTCTCTCTGTGCTGTGAAAATGTGTTCCTCCACAATGCTAATAGATGCAGAGTTGAAAGAAGACTATTTGAAAAGTTCATAATCTAGACACAAATCAAAGTGGTTCTAAAGGAGTACAGCTCCCCATATACTTACCTAAACCCCTTCTCGATCCAACAATGTGCATGACAGCAGAGGTTCTCCTGGGTCTCTCTCTCTTCATTGGCTCACACAGAAGCAGGAGCCATTGGCTCTTGCTTCTCTGAATCACAGCCAGTGAGCCAATGAAGAGAGAGCAGGGGGCGGGGCCGGTCCATTCACATACAGAAAACGGAACGGGAGCGAGCCTGCTTGAGTGCTCCCCTAGCAAGGGGCTTTCTATTGGGGGTATTTAGTGGGGTGGAGAAGCCAGGACCACCAGTGGGGGACCCAAAACGAAGAGGATTCGGGCTGCTCTGTGGAAAACTTTTGCAAGTATACCATGTTTGGTTGTAAACTCTTTACAATCACTTTTTGCCGAAGCGGTGTACAAGGACCGATGCGGGGGCTTCAATCTAAAGTAAGTAATTCATAATGAGCTAGTATGCTATGCATACTAGCTCATTATGCCTTTGTCTTGTAGCGTTTTTTTAAGGGGGGGTTTACAATCACTTTATGCTACAGGTAAGACTATATTAAGGCTAGATATTACCTGTAGCTACCCTGGATATCTCCTAAACCTGCACGGTTTAGGAGATATCCCCTGTCCTCTGTATGTGCCGATGTCATTGGCACATGCGCACCTATGTGCCGTTGCTTCAGTCCGTGTGCCTTTACCGGCGGCTCCTGCGTGCATGCACGGAAGTGATGTCATCGCAGCTCCAGCCAATCACAGTGCCGGAGCCACGATACCCGGAAGTAACCCCCGGGAGAAATGTCGTCGCCGGAGGGGGGGACAAAGACCGCTGCGGGGGCTTTGATCTAAGGTATGCATACTAGCTCATTATGCCTTTGTCTTGGATGTTTTTTTATTATTTATTTTTTTACATTGGGTTTACAACCACTTTAAATCTGTACAAACAAGGGGCCATTGCCCTCACTTATAACGGGCCTTGCAGCAAGGTGCACACGGAAGGGCAACGCATGCAAAACAAAACCAAAGAAATTCCAAGCCCAACTTACTGACCAGCCTGCTTACCAACTGGATTGTCCTGTCTAACAGTAGGCTTTAAAAACATGTTTTTAATGCCTACTGTTAGACAGGACAATTTAGTTGGTTAGCAGGCTGGTCGGTAAGTTGGTCTTGGATTTTTTTGGGGTTTTGGTGTTAAATTTGCTCTGGGCATCCAGGCATCAATCACCAAAGGGTTAAAAGCTTGTATTGCTAGAACCATGGCCTCCTTCTGTTGACTTGTATATTTTAGATTGATGTAAACTCATGCTTCACAATTTGAAAACAGCTGATTTATTGCATCTTTCTGTAATTTATTTTTGTATATTTTCATAGATTGTACACTAAAGAGAAGACTTTATGTGTGAGCCCCAAGAGTAAACGTGTCAGGACATGGATTGCGAAGAAAGTCAACGTCAAAAGTCCAAGCAAGTTAAATCATTCTCTGAAAAAGAAAAAGAAAACGAATCAAAGAAAGAACAGGAGAAAAATAATTAAAAAGAACAAACAAAACTAATGTGCTCAGAAATTTGATATATGCATTTGGACTATATACTGAGAGCTCACTGCCCCAAATGAAGAAAATCCCTAAAGCATTCACACAAATGGAACTTTGTGTAAAATGAACATGATTCCACCAGTGTTTCCAAAAGAATAGGAGGATTCTCCACATACTCTCTTGCACATCAAGCTTATTAAGCGGTGGTGTGACTGGTGGTAATGATGGTGTGACTGGTGGTAATGATGGTGTGACTGGTGGTAATGGTGGTGTGACTGGTGGTAATGGTGGTGTGACTGGTGATAATGGTGGTGTGACTGGTGGTAATGGTGGTGTGACTGGTGATAATGGTGGTGTGACTGGTGATAATGGTGGTGTGACTGGTGGTAATGATGGTGTGACTGGTGGTAATGATGGTGTGACTGGTGGTAATGGTGGTGTGACTGGTGATAATGGTGGTGTGACTGGTGATAATGGTGGTGTGACTGGTGGTAATGATGGTGTGACTGGTGGTAATGGTGGTGCGACTGGTGGTAATGGTGGTGCGACTGGTGGTAATGGTGGTGCGACTGGTGATAATGGTGGTGCGACTGGTGATAATGGTGGTGCGACTGGTGGTAATGGTGGTGCGACTGGTGGTAATGGTGGTGCGACTGGTGGTAATGGTGGTGCGACTGGTGATAATGGTGGTGTGACTGGTGGTAATGGTGGTGTGACTGGTGATAATGGTGGTGCGACTGGTGGTAATGGTGGTGCGACTGGTGGTAATGGTGGTGTGACTGGTGATAATGGTGGTGTGACTGGTGGTAATGGTGGTGTGACTGGTGATAATGGTGGTGTGACTGGTGATAATGATGGTGTGATTGGTGGTAATGGTGGTGTGACTGGTGATAATGATGGTGTGACTGGTGGTAATGATGGTGTGACTGGTGGTAATGGTGGTGTGACTGGTGATAATGGTGGTGTGACTGGTGATAATGATGGTGGTAATGGTGGTGTGACTGGTGGTAATGGTGGTGCGACTGGTGGTAATGGTGGTGTGACTGGTGATAATGGTGGTGCGACTGGTGGTAATGGTGGTGTGACTGGTGGTAATGGCGGTGTGACTGGTGATAATGGTGGTGTGACTGGTGGTAATGAGGGTGTGACTGGTGGTGATTGGTAACTTTCTCCACTCTTGTAAATAAAAAACAAAAATAAATACTCTCAACGATTTTCAGTGCTGGTTGTCAAAAAAAAGCTGTGCGTATTGTATCTAGCCACTTAAGCTTTGTAAAGTTTTACCCCCTTTAGGACCAGACCATTTTTCTGCTATTCACCACTGCGCTAATTTAACTGCCAATTGTGCAGTCATTGTGAACCAACATATGTGTGTGAGCCGCTCAGGGAGTGGGAGTGAAGTCCTGTGCCCACCGCTGTGAGTGCTGGCCTGGAAGGGAGCTTTCCTATGCTCCAGGCACTGATAGAGAGTGATAGGTGTCCCAGGAGCCGCACATCAGTCAAAGCCTACTGTGTCATAGGGAAAAGCAATCTCAGCTTGGACCCCCCGCCAGGCCACAATCCTAACGTGTTTCATTCAGCCCACCGGAGCTTACTCATGGAGTCATGGAGATGGAGTCTCCCAGTGGTTAAATACGTCATCGGCTACCACTCAGTGAAACAATAAATATTGTGAAGTTTGTGAAGGGCTGGTCATAGAGGTTGTGCCAACCTCCCAACGACTATATGCGTCGGCAGAATGGCTCGGCTGGGCAAAGCAACGTACCTGCTGCCGTGACCGTGCCTGCTGGACCCGCAGACCCGATGTCCGCCGTTGTCCCGCGATCGTGTCACGGAGCTGCAGAATGGGAAGATGCCCATGTAAGCAAGGCATTTCCCTGTTCAGCCTAGTGACAGGACAGTGATCTACTGCTTCCTGTCATGTCACTCGTAGCCCAGCCCCCCCACAGTTAGAATCACTCCCTAGAACACACTTGACCCCTTCCTTGCCCCCTAGTGTTTAACCCCTTCCCTGTCAGTGTCATTTACACAGTAATCAGTGCATTTTTATAGCACTGATCGCTGTATAAATGACAATGGTCCCAAGATAGCATCAAAAGTGTCCGATGTGTCCGCCATAATGTCGCAGTCACGATAAAAATCACAGATCGTCGCCATTATTAGTAAAAAAATAATAATAATAATAAAAAAAAAAATGAATTACCAAAAAAAAGGAAGAAGAATACATATCGGCCTAAACTGAGGAAAATTTTGTTTTTTATATATATTTTTGGGGGTATTTATTATAGCAAAAAGTAAAAAGTATTGCTTTTTTTTCAAAATTGTTGCTCTTTTTTTGTTTATAGTGCAAAAAATAAAAAACCACAGAGGTAATCAAATACCACCAAAAGAAATCTCTATTTGTGGGAAAAAAAGGACATCAATTTTGTTTGAATACCACGTCGCACGACAGTCAGACAGTTCTTTGTTTTTTTGAACAGTTAATGGGCACAAAACCGATAATCATTGGGATGTTTTTCAGCCGAAAAAACGAAGGACAAGTTTGGAAATTTTCTGCCGAACGAACGATAAAATTTAAAAGGTTAATGTGTTTCCCGTCTGAACCTTCTGCACTAGGTATATTTAAAAAAAACAAACCAATTTCTTTTTATTTATGTCCACTGAGCGATTTAACGGTCATTACATAATGGCACTGTCGTTTGCGCTCACAGCTGAACGTTCGGACGATTTTTCGTATAGCGTATGGCCAGCATTATCAAACTCCTGCACACCTGGTTTCTCTATGATCAACCCTTTGCAATCACTTCACACACCTGATAATAATTCATTTTCTTTCCTTTCACTTTCTTTTCCTTTCATTTCCTTTCACATGTTGGGGATGTGGCCTGGTCTCAGACTGAGATTGCTATTCACTAAGGGCTCTTTCACACGGAGCGGACCGTTTCCGGGTCCGCTCCGTGTTTCTCCGTCGGCTCAGCGGGGATCCCCGCTCAGCTGTCGGCGGATAGGGCGGTCCCCGCACACAGTGCAGGGACCGCCCTGTCTCTGCTCCGCTGTCCCCTATGGGGAACCTGATGCAGACGGACCGTCTGTCCGTCTGCATCAGTTCCGCTCCGCCGAACGGAAGAAAAATAGTGTTTCTTCCGTTCGGAAAAGCGGAACCCGACTGACGCGGACGCTAGCGGATGCTCCATCCGCTAACGGACGCGTCCCCATAGGGATTCATTACAAGTCCGTTAACGGACTTGTAATGAACGGACAGACGGAGCGGACGTCTGAAAGGGGCCTAACACACAGCAGGCTTTTACTTGTGTGGCTCCTGGGACACATATCACTCTGTACAATTGCACAGTCATGCAACACTGTAAGCAAATACAATTTATATATATTTTTTCACACAAATAGAGCTTTCTTTTGGTGGTAATTGATCACTACTGGGTTTACTTTTATTATATAAATGAAAAAAAAAAAAAAAGATTTGTTTTTAACCTCCCTACAATATTTTCTACTTTATGTTATAAAACATATCCAATAAAGAAAAAAAAGAAAAAACAATCTTCATAAGTTTAGGCCAAAATGTATTCTGCTACATGTCTTTGGTAATAACAAAAATCACAATCAGTGCATATTAACCACTTACCCCCCGGACCATATTGCTGCCCAAAGACCAGAGACCTTTTTGCTATTCGGGACTGCGTCGCTTTAACAGACAATTGCGCGGTCGTGCGACGTGGCTCCCAAACAAAATTGGCGTCCTTTTTTCCCCACAAATAGAGCTTTCTTTTGGTGGTATGTGATCACCTCTGCGGTTTTTATTTTTTGCGCTATAAACAAAAATATAGCGGCAATTTTGAAAAAAATTAATATTTTTTACTTTTTGCCATAATAAATATCCCCCAAAAATATATAAAAAAACGTTTTTTTTTCCTCAGTTTAGGCCGATACGTATTCTTCTATATATTTTTCGTAAAAAAAAATCGCAATAAGCGTTAATTGATTGGTTTGCGCAAAAGTTATAGCGTCTACAAAATAGGGGATAGAATTATGCCATTTTTATTATTATTTTTGTTTTACTAGTAATGGCGGCGATCAGCGATTTTTTTGGCGGACACTTCGGACACTTTTGACACAATTTTGGGACCATTGGCATTTTTATAGCGATCAGTGCTATAAAAATGCATTGGATTACTATAAAAATGCCACTGGCAGTGAAGGGGTTAACACTAGGGGGCGGGGAAGGGGTTAAGTATGCCTGGGTGTGTTCTTACTGTGGGGGGGGGGGGGTGGACTCACTAGGGGAAACACTGATCCTCTGTTCATACATTGTATGAACAGAGCATCAGCATTTCCCCCGCTGACAGGACCGGGAGCTGTGTGTTTACACACACAGCTCCCGGTCCCCGCTCTGTAACGAGCTATCGCGTGTGCCCGGCGGCGCACACGCACGGGAGTCGGGGGCGAGCGGGGGGCGCGCGCACGCGCCCCTAGTGGCGGCTCAAAGTGCCGACGTAGAGCTACGGGCTGTCGCCCAGGAGAGCCGACCTGCTGCCGTAGAATGACGGCGGCTGGTCGGCAAGCAGTTAATTGGTTAAAGTGTCTACAAACTATGGTATATACAGTATTTGAAAATTCATCAATTCTGATGTACTGACGGCCGATCTAATTTCTTGAAGGCCTTAAAATGCCTGGCCAGTACAAATACCCCCAAATGACCATCTTTTTATAGAGTAGAGAGTCTGAGGCATTTAGTAAGAGGCATGGTGAGTTTTTTTGAATTTGTAACTTTTTGTCATCATTTTTTGGACAATGAAGAAATTTAATTATTTATTTTATTAATTTTTTTAATATTGTCACCGGTGCAGTACAGCATCATCATATGACTGATGTGGCGGTGATCAGGAACACTTCTGATAGTATGTTGAAAAAAAAAACGAATAAAAAATGTAAATCATTTTTTAATAATTTTTTAAATACCGGTATGTTATTAATTTATTTTACCTTTTTATTTTTTTAGTATTTTTTTTAAATACTTTCATCAGAGTAGTTCAGTGTCACCACAGTAACACTGTACTACTCTGGGGGTGAGGGGTAATTACACTTTGTTTGTTGTTACACTGATAATCAGCAATGTTTAACTGTCATGAAAGGGTTACATTCATGACAGCTGTGATTACTAGTGATCTGTCATTGGCTACAGCTAATCACATGGTACAGGGTGCTGTAAATGGCCCAGGTACCATGTGATAAGTGTGGGCCAATCGCAGCTGACTGGTACTGGAAGCAGAGCTGTTGTGAATGAGATACTTTCATAACAGCTTTGTTTACATTGTGGATTTGCAATTCGCTATGTCTGGTGAACACAGCGTCCAACGCACTATTCCCAATGCACATGTTCCTGTAGAAATGGCATATAAGCGGGTGCTCAAGCAACCACCGGCTGAAAACGTGTCAAGTCAGAGCAAGAGAATGTCACCAGCACACCAAGGATCTCCAGAATGAATCCAAAGATTTGTTTAGCTATCACATCGTGATAGCTTGAGCCACACAGGACCCCTTTATCAGGCATGTGGCCTCACATGCCTGATGATGTGGTCATGCGTGACTTTGGAACATTGCAATCTTATGTAACAATGTGATCTCTGAATAAAGCTTTGGACTCGTTCTGGAGATCTTTGGTGTGCTGGTGACATTCTCTTGCTCGGTGGGCACAGTGGTCGCGGAGTAGGGGAGCGGTGCACCACGTGCTCCTAAACCAGAGCAGGCACAATGACATACATGTACATCATTCTTCTTGCAGGTGCTGCCCAGCTGCAGTATAATTACTGTGGCTAGACAACATACATCCCAAATTTCTGACATATCAAACACTATATAAAAGGATGGACCCTTTCCTGGAGAATAATTAAACAGTGAATGACTTTCAGGTGATCTACCCCAAGGTTACAGCACAAGCATAGGTGTGCCTGGGCACACCCTAACGACCCTGTACTAGGCAAATCCTCTCTTCTGCTTGGCTGCAGTGAAAGGGACTGGGGAATCTCTGCCTCAGTCCCTGTCTCTATCTGAAGAGTGAGACAACGGAGGTCTGTTTCAACCCCGATATTTCACCAAAGCCCACCAATGGGGTACCTAAAAAACATTGTAAAAAACAATAAAAAAATTATTGGGAAATAAATATTGTAAAAAATGTTAAAGTAATATTAAACATATATAAAAAATAAACTACTGACACCAATCTCTGCCCTTCTGACACCGTTCACTGCTCTACCGACACTGTCCATTGCCCTTCTGCCCTATATGTGTACACACACACATGTGTGTGTACGCATGTGTGTTTGAGCTTTGGGGTGCACACCTATGAGCACAAGGAATTTTTTTCAAGAACACACAAGCAATGGAGCCTGACCCAGGACTAGGGATGAGCTTGGGCATGTTCGGGTCTTATGTGGGGTTCACACTATAAGAAAGTTGGGGCGAACGTTCATCCGATATTTCTAGATGTTAAACAGCAAAACGGAACCGAGGAATGAAAATTTGTACAGAAATTCGCACGAAAATTCCCCTACAACAAAGGCTTTTGTTTTGTTGATTATTGTTTCTGATCATGCGCAGTCTCTTTTCTTATTTTTCTTGTACGAGAATCGTACGAAAACGGTACACATTAAACGAAAATTGTTCGATCTGTTCCTGTACTAGAACATTTTTGGAGTTTGTCCTCTCTGAAATTTTCATACAAAAATTCGGAATTGGCTGTCAAAAGTTGTGTACATACTATATGAAAATTGTATGAAAATTCTTTGGACGAAAATGTTCGCCCGATTTTCTTATAGTGTGTATGAGCCTTTAGTCTGAACCCGCATGGGCAAATCCACCAGGAAGTTATTTCCAGTACTGAGCCAATCACAAGCAGCGGAAGCATTACTTGCCCTGCAGGCCCACATATGCATGCCCCTTGTGTGGCTGTGGAGCGGGGAATGCCCAGGATAAAGTTGATTAGGCCAGTACAGTGACAACTTTCTGGCAGGCTCACTCAGGTGGGTTTACACTAAGATCTGAACAGGCCCGAGCTCATCCTTACTCAAAATATGTGCCATATTCACAATACAGCTTCCCTTTAAAGTGGAAGTTAAAGTGGTTTTAAACCCCATTCATGAAATTTGACCTGGGCACATATATCTGTAGTGTTTACTTATCTCTCTCCAAAGCTCTAAGTGCCATGTCTTTCTGCTGCTCCATTACTCTGTTATCAGCAGAGTCACTTCTGACAAGTTCTCCGACACACGAGATAACAGCAGCTGAAAATTTGTGTCGGAGTGGGAGCTTTGAGATAGAGTAACAGAGAGCTGGTCTATTCACAGTAAAGCTTTGCACGTTCCTTCGTTCCTCTGCCTATGTGGAGGGGGGAGGTGTGCCTTTCCTCAAATCAGGTCACATGCAGTGTATGCCCAGACTCCATACCCTGCTGAAACAGGAAGGAAGATGTGTAACACAATGTGCACTTTCCAAGGAATGTAGAAAGGGAAAGACAGCAGATATACATGTAGAACTTATGTAGGAGGATTTGTTTCATCTCTGTGTATCATCTGAGGCTGTTCACTTCACTGGGTATAGGAGAGGGTTTACAACCACTTTAAGACACCATCATAAATACACAATTTATTAAAGAAACCACCAGTAAATGTATTGGAATCCTTTCTATTATAAAAATAAATTGTAATATCAGAAGAAATTGTCTTCTAAAATCGGGTATTTTATTTCTTATTTCTAAAGAAGACTAGGATAGCTGTAGGGGCTGAAGTAGATAATGCGTGATGTGGTCACATGACACTGAAAAGTTGTGCTTAAAAAAACTCAACAGACAAGGCTGACTACCTTTGTGGTTTGAGGGAGAGGTGGGGAGAAGATGGTGTACATGACAGCTTCACCTCTAGTGTACAGACTAAACCGTGGTGACCCCAAAAGTGACACCACTACAGCACTTAAGAAACAGTGACCAACCCCTGGAGAAGATATCTACAATCACCTACCTAAATTCGAAGTCAAGGTGGGGGGTCGGAACCTGAGCCAAGGAAAGCAGTTCTCCATACCCAATTCTACTTTCCTTCCCATCTTTGTTACCCTCTCCAAATTCCTTTTATCATGTTTTCCTCCTCTTGAGACTGTAGGCCACACACCCATCTTAATAACCTATTATAACTAATAAATAAAACACATACACCATTTAACTCTTTTTGGCAAATATATTGGTCGCGGTACCTTTATTGGTTTAAACACCATAACAAAAAATGTATTTATATAAACTCACCATTTAAACTTATCAATAATCACCAAGCTTCCTGCCCAGTTATCAGAACTCGGGCAGTCAGTACACACCATTTTATTTGAAAACAAACAGTCCCCACCAGGCGGGCTTGCCTCAAGCCCGGCCCACCCCCACCACCAACGCGGCCATTTCAATACCGGACTGTAAACCAAGGTTAAACAAATCTAAGCCTATCTCTGAAAGGTGAACCCCATCTGATCTATAGAACCCGGGAACACCACCCTCCAAATCTACATGCCGATAAGATAAACCAACAATGGTGGGCATGTATTTCTCCATGGCCCTATTTACCCTTTTCCTCATCCGCTCCATCACCCTCCTCATGTTAGAGGAGAGCCATGCCAGGTGAGGAAATATCTCTGAGAAAACTATGACCGTATTTATGGAAGTGGCATGAAATCTGAGCAGATCCTGTTTGATCAAACCTAAAAGATCTAAAGTCCTGAGGTTTCCTAAATCGTTACCTCCTAAATGTAGCACCAAAATAGAAGGAGGCGGCCAAACCTGAAATAAACGTGATAAATGAAAATATAACTGATACCACTGGAGGCCATGCACTCCTTTCCAAAGCAACCTGTGGGATTCCGGCTGTAGTGATAAATTCACCGCATATGGACGATGAGCCGCTCTCTTATGTGCCCATTGTAAGAACGAATGTCCCAGAATCCAAACAGTGCGATGCAAATCTGGAAATCAAACAAACAATTTAGGTCTTATATATAATTTAAAACAATCCGACCTCCACCTCCCCATTTCTCTAATAGCAGACTCTTCCATACCCCTTCTAGCTGCTTCTGAAGCCGCACCTATCCGGAAGGAATGTGAAGAAAATGTTAAACCTTGTAATCCTAGCAACCCCAGGCATTTGTTGAAGACAAAATTAAATTGGTATCTGGATAAAGGTGCTAAATTATTGTGTATAAGAAATTAGCCATTACCTTGCGGTCTTACCTTCAAAAATTGCCAAACCATGGATACAGGACATACCACCTCATTGATCTGAGCCCGTAACGTAATCCAACAACCTTTACCACACTGATCCGTCTTTGAGCGTTGTAGCCAAATGTGCACCACAGAACCTTCCACCACCACCACATGCTCCGAGCGGAAGCCCGAGCCACCATATTTGGAATCTGGTACCAATTCTGAAATCCGGAATGCTCCAAAAAACGCTATTACAAAAGCCGTTTTAAAAAAACAGTGCTTTGTAATCTGAAAAACACACCATGTTAGTCCCGGCACACAGACCGGACAGTATGTCAAGTGAAATTGGCCTTCTGTCATCTGCTACAAAGGTTCTCCTTCTGTAGCCTTTAATTGCCTGTTTTATTGAAAAATATGACATGCATGATGGCAAACCTTTTAGCCGACTAATGATTTAACTAAATGACTGCAGGAAAAACCGTCCTTCATGAGATATGCTACAAAAGCTAGCAGCCCGCCTTCCGACAGCGTATCGCCATTGAAACCTGAATTATTAGCAAAAACCATCCAGCTCCTCCAGGAGGCCGAATAGCCTGCCCATGTCTTGGGCCCCACGGAACCCTTAATCGCCTCAGCAGCCAAACTCATACTATCAACCATAAATGATCCGGGCACCTGGCGCCCACCTCGTCTGCCTCTGGCAGCAAGCTCCGAAAGCTGTCCATCTGAAAACGTGAAAAAGAGTCAGCGAGCGTGTTGAATATACCAGGGGCGTATTTGGCTTTTAGCCAAATATTATGTTTTAAACAGAGAAACACTATTTGTCGTAAAGCTTTTACCACCCATAATGAGCTAGATGAAAGACAGTTTACAGCAAATAACAAACCTTTGTTGTCAGTTTCCACTAAAATACGCTGATTCGCAAACGACTCACCCCATAATTCCAAGGCCACTAAAACAGGGAACAGCTCTAGTAGAACTATATTTTTAGTAGCACCCAGTTGTATCCAAGAATCTGGCCAAGCTGCAAAACACCAATGGGACCTCCAAATATCTCCAAAACCCTTGGAACCTGCTGCATCTGTAAATAATTTTAGATCTGGGGCGATCACAAAATCCTTTTGAAAAACCGATCTCCCATTGTATGATTCCAGGAACCTAGACCATACACGCATGTCCTCCTTCAAGGAACATGTCAATCGAATGTGTGCAAACAGGGATTTTATACCTGCAGTGGCCAATGAAAGCCTTTGAGAAAAGATGCGACCCATCGGCATGATCCTACATGCAAAAGCCAAAATGCCTAATAAGGACTGCAGCTGTTTTAAAAGTACCTTTTTCTTCTGCATAAAACGTGCCAACAAGAATCTTAATTTCTTAATTTTTGCCTCAGGCAGGCTGAATTCCATTTTTACTGTGTCAATATGTATCCCCAAGAATTCCAAAGAGGAAACCGGTGCGCACGTCTTTTCTTCCGCTAGAGGTACGCCGAAGGCCTGCGCCAAGGACTAAAAAGTGCTCAACAAGTTTGCACAACGCGGATCATCAGCTGGACCAATAAATAAAAAATCATCCAAGTAGTGCACCACACTGTGCACCCCTGCTTGAAAACAAACTACCCACTGCAGAAATGTAGAGAAACTTCAAAATAGGCACATGATAAAGAACAGCCCATTGGAAGACATTTGTCAAAAAAGAAACTGTTGTCAAATTGAAAACCTAAGGAGTTAAACGCCACAGGGGAAATGGGCAAAAGACGGAATGCTGACTTTATATCTGCCTTAGCTAGCAGAGCCCCTGGACCACACAACCTGATTTTCTCAATTGCCTCTTCAAATGTAGCATATGAAACTGAACATAAAGACATGTCTATGTCATCATTCAAAGATTGCCCTTTAGGGAATTAAAAGAATTAAGGGCCAGATTTACGTAGAATCGTGGCGGCGTAACGTATCGTAGATACGTTACACCGCCGCAAGTTTTCATCGCAAGTGCCTGATTCACAAAGCACTTGCGAGAAAACTTCCGCCGGCGGCCTCCGGCGTAAGCCTGCGTAATTCAAAGGGGCATGTGCCATTTAAATTAGGCCATCACACCTGAATAAAAAAAAAATGCCTGTAGCCAATTGTGAAATGACCTAGGCGCCTGCCTGCGTCTATCCTCCTCATGTTTCTCCTCCCGTCTGTCAGTTTTAAAAACCAGCTCTTTGTGTATGGGAAGAAGGGACAAGATTTATATGAAATCCCCTTTCCAAATTTTTTCTTTCACTTGACTACTTAAGTGATAGCCTAAGGGAGAAACTTCACATGGTATAACATCTTTCATATGAGTTTCTGGAAGCCCCTGATCCATTAATGACATCCCTGCAGTGTTATAATAAAGGCACAGATCAATCCGCACTACTCCCCAAAAGTACAATTGAAATAATGTTGAATATAAATAGTGATAAAAAATAAAAAGTGAAGTGCTGCACTCAAAAATATAGGAACCTAATATTGGGCTCCAGAAGACATATAGAAACAAAAAATACAAGTGCGCTACTATCATAGCATCAAAGCCATGGTTGACCAATGTGCATAGTGAATGGAATGCATAAAAAAAAAGGTGAAAATATAAATACAAATAAAAAAGTCTCTGTGTGACAGATAACCACAAGTGTTGTAAAGCAGTAGGTGCAATAAGTCCTATCGCAAAGCAGCTGATTTTATACCCTTCATAAACACTTGTTCCTATGGCGATATCAGCAGGCAGGTAATTTAAATCCAAAAAGATATAGGATGGCCGCTTACCAGAACGTTGTACCCTCAAGGGGTTATTGGGCACTCAGAGGGCTGTAGTTCCGTGGATCCCAGGAAGTACTCCAATGCTGTGTCTCAGCTCCCTTCTTGGACCTTCAGGATTGGAAGATATGCCGTTCCGTGTGCTCACTGCTCAAACGAATTCTTTATGCTCAAACGATGAGTGGGATTAGAAGGAGAGGATAAAGGACTTCATGGTGCAGTAGGTTTAATAAAGGATTTTATTTTCTTCAGTATGACACTGACAGATGGTAAAACAAATTCACCCTGCACACACAGATCCTCATGAATCAAAAGATAGGATGTCAGCGTGTGTAACAGCTGACGGCTGCGATGCAGTCCGAACAGCTGATGAGGGTACAACGTTCTGGTAAGCGGCCATCCTATATCTTTTTGGATTTAAATTACCTGCCTGCTGATATCGCCATAGGAACAAGTGTTTATGAAGAGTATAAAATCAGCTGCTTTGCGATAGGACTTATTGCACCTACTGCTTTACAACACTTGTGGTTATCTGTCACACAGAGACTTTTTTATTTGTATTTATATTTTCACCTTTTTTTTTTATGCATTCCATTCACTATGCACATTGGTCAACCATGGCTTTGATGCTATGATAGTATCCCTGCAGTGTTATCAGTAGAAACTGGCTGTGACACAAGCGAATTAGAAAAGCCAGAAACAGTAGCAGGAGAAGCAGATACTATAGCATGAGAGGGAGCAGCAGTGACAGGGTTAACAGGAGGGGAAAGAGATTTCACCAGGGAAGACAGGGAATCCATAATAACCTGTAATGCTTGTGTTTGGTTACACTCACCAGCCACTGGGGTTTGTCCTGCTCCCTGCTGAGACGCTCTATCCAGCAATACACTCTGCACTGTGACCTCAGGGCTCCGTGTCTTTTTAGCCTGGCCGACTGCTGGCTGCACCTAATCCTTGGCAGCGCTGAGAGGCCTGGAAGCTTTTGAAGGGGATGGCCCCCCTTTTCCTGCCTGAGTCACGGGCTTATTCGAACCGCCCCGCCGTCCGCCGCTTGCTGGTGACCGCGAACTGGTCCCCCTCTTCACGCCTGACCGGCTGCCACGTCCCGACTGGCTGCCGCTGTCCCTTGCCGCCATGTTGTTCTCCACGACCGCGTCCTCCATCCGTGCTGCAGCTGGGCTGGTCCTCCTAGTCGCCATGCTTCGCAGTTGATGGCACTCGACCGGCGGCTCGTCCACCCACTGACCCGCGCTTCTTCTCTGTGAGGTGGAACTCCCAGCTTCTTCGTCCTCCTCGCTTCCGGTGGCAGGCTCCAGCCATCAACGTAGCCAGGCTTCACCTCCCTCTTCACTGGCTTTGTTCAGGAACAATTTCATCAGGGATTCCATCATGCAGGTAAGCAGATTGTAGAAAAATCCGGCAGCACTACGCCTGTTGATCTGGTCCAGGGGGGAAGAGGATGAGCCCCACAGCAGCTGGATCTTTTATAGGCCTACCTGGGGCTTCCAGTACCTTCCTTGAGCTCCTATTGGACCAAGCACACCTGTAATATAAAACTGTACATATATGCAATTAAACAGACCTAGCTAGCACTAATAACTACAGGTGTGTGCTGGCCAAACTCTCAAGCAGGTGGGCCCCTATTAGTGCCCTCCTTTTACATTCTCCTTTCCCTTCCCACATTATCTGTTGGATGAAACTTTTATATGTCTAGGAGCATTGATAACTTTGTTGTAAAGTGTTACTAAACCCAGGATCCTGCATTCACTATATCTGGCCTCCCACAGTACAAAAAACATGGAAATGCAATTATTTTAGTAAATATAAACTGCTAAATACCCTTTCTCATCAGCAGTATATAGCAGTCTTGTGACTAGTGGCGGTGTGTCCATAAGGGCGCACAGGCACCACCCCTCTCTCCAGCCACCCCCTCTATGGCCGCTGCTGCCACCCTCTATTCAGGCGCTTGCCCTCTTTTCAGGCGCCGGGCGCCTGAATTACAGCGGCAGGGGTGTTTTTGAAGCACCTGATTAGAGCCATAGGCTCTAATAGGCATCAAAAACGGTGAACTGCGAGCGCCATGCTTGGCACTTGCAGTTCACCCAGGTGTGTTAGAACAGCAAATGAATGTTCGCTGTTCTAACACTGAACCGCCTCACTGCCAATCAGGTGCTCGGGTCTGTTAGCCATCACCTGATTGGATGAAACGTCAGGCGCTGTGATTGGACACGCATCAGGTGTCCAACTGCCTATATGAGAGGACGGGAGGAGAGAAAGACGGGAGAAGACCCATGGAGGACACCGCTCGCCGTCAGCATTTAATGGCGCAGTGGCAGCATTGGATGGCACAGTGGGAGCATTTGATGGGCACAGTGGCAGCATTGATGGCACAGTTGCAGCATTGGATGGCACAGTGGCAGCGATTGGCACAGTGGCAGCGTTTAATGGCACAGTGGGAGCGTTTGAGGGCACAGTGGCAGCGTTTGATGGGCACAGTGGCTATGTTTAATGGGCACAGTGTCTATTTTTGATGGGTACAATGGTGGCATTTGATAGGCACAGTGGCTGTTTTTGATGGGCACAGTGGCTATGTTTGATGGGCACAATGGTGGCATTTGATGGCACAGTGGCTGCAATTGATTGGCACTGTGGCTGTGTTTGATGGCACAGTGGCTGCAATTGATGAGCACAGTGGCTGCAATTGATGTTTTTTTTTCCAGAATTTTTCAGTTTGTTTCCACCCCCAAAAATGTTGAGCACCAGCCGCCACTGCTTGTGATTTCTATCAGTGTCAGGCCAAGCACTGATTAAAGCTTGTAGGAGGAATTTTCATTCTCCACTGACTGGAGGCTGCATGACCCCTGACCCTTTGCCTGGACAGTGCTGATCACATGCAGTCTCCCAAAAAGAAAACATTTCTAGCAAAACACACCAAACTCAGCATGTGCAGAGTGACCCCAAGGCTCTGTACTATCAGGAGATAGATTGGGGACTATGAAAGAAGGAGAGGATTAGAGAAGACAGGATGAAACAGCCTTTTTAGACAATGCGCAGGATTAGCCCCTTAGGTTCCACAGTGAGTATAACCAGCATGCTTTACGGCATATACAGACTGATTTTACTGTTGTGGGTTTAGTAACACTTTAAGGACCCTTTCAGACTGGTTAGTTTCAAAACTGCCAGTAAAGCGCTGATTGCTCTTGCATTGCTTTTATGACGCTTTTGAGGCATTTACGGCTACAAGGCGGTTCCTTAACTCTGGGAGGATGTCCATGGACGTCCTCCCAGAATCGCGTTCCTGGGCGCCCCCTGGGGCGCGCACCCGGCGCATCACGGATTGCGGTAAATTGCCGCTGATAGCGGCTGTTTACCACGTGATCGCTCTGTCCAATGATGGAGCGATCACATGTAAACAAACCGGCGTCATTTGATGACACCGGTTCCTCCCTCCTCTCTCTGTACCGATCGGTACAGTGTGAGAGGAGAGAGTGGGTGTCAGCAACGCTGTGGGCTGGATCTGTGACTATTGCAGTCACAGATCCAGCCATCCCTGCCCAGCCATCCCTGCAATACCATGAGAAATACTCTGCAATACCCCTGCGCAATACTATGCAATACCCCTGCGCAATACCCCCTGTGCAGTACTCTGCAATACCCCCTGCACAATACTCTGCAATACCCCCTGCACAGTACTCTGCAATACCCCCTGCACAGTACTCTGCAATACCCCCTGCACAGTACTCTGCAATACCCCCTGTGCAATACTCTGCAATACCCCCTGCGCAATACTCTGCAATACCCCCTGCGGACTTCTCTGCAATACCCCCTGGGCAGTACTCTGCAATACCCCCTGTGCAGTACTCTGCAATACCCCCTGTGCAGTACTCTGCAATACCCCCTGCGCAATACTCTGCAATACCCCCTGCGCAATACTCTGCAATACCCCCTGTGCAGTACTCTGCAATACCCCCTGCGCAATACTCTGCAATACCCCCTGCGCAATACTCTGCAATACTCTGCAATACCCCCACGCAATACTCTGCAATACCCCCGCGCAATACTCTGCAATACCCCTGCACAATACTCTGCAATACCCCCGCACAATACTCTGCAATACCTATACTCTGCAATACCCCCTGCGCAGTACTCTGCAATACCCCATGCACAATTCTCTGCAATAAACCCTGCACAATACTATGCAATAACCCCTGCGCAAAACTCTGCAATACCGCCGCACAATACTCTGCAAAATCCCTGCACAATACTCTGCAATACCCCTGCACAATACTCTGCAATACCCCCTGCACAGAACAATTTTCAGATATTGGCACCATGGCTTGTGGACGCTATAACTTTCACAAAGACCAAATAATATACACCAATTTGTACTTATTTTTTACCAAAGATATGTAGCAGTATAAATTTTGGCCAAAATTTTATAAAGAAAAATTACAAATTTGCAAAATTTTATAACAGAAACAAAGAAAAATATTTTTTTTTTTACAGAATTTTCAGTCTTTTTTCTTTTATAGCGCAAAAAATAAAAAACCCAAAGGTGATTAAATACCACCAAAAGAAAGCTCAATTTGTGGGAAAAAAAGGACAAAATGTTCATTTGGGTACAGTGTTGCATGACTGAGTAATTGTCATTCAAAATGTGAGAGCACCGAAAGCTGAAAATTGGTCTGGTTATTAAGGGGGTTTAAGAGCCCAGTGGTCAAGTGGTTAAAGGGATGTATTGCAGAACTGTACTTATGCTTTTATTTTCTAAGTTTGCCTTGAGATGTCTTTTAACCACTTAAAGCGGAGTTCCACCCAGAAATGCAATGTCCACTTTTCGGATATCTGGGTTATGGCAGCTAGCTGTTGCCATAACAGAGATATCCCTCTTCAAAAAGAGGACGTATATAGTCGTGCAGTGCTCCGGAAGTGGTTAAAAAATTGGACAGATGATCAACAACAGCAAGCAGCAGTTGAAAATGTTCACTCATTTAACCACTTGCCGACTGCTGCACGGCGATATATTCGTCGGCAGAATGGCAGCGGTAGGCAAATGGATGTACTTGTACGTCCCTTTGCACTGTCCGTGACCGTGCCCGCGGGCCCCACAAACTTGATGTTCGCCAACGGCCCACGATCGTGTCATGGAGACGCAGTATATAGGGATGCCAACAAGGCATTTCCTGTTCTGCCTAGTGACAGGACAGTGATGTTCTGCTCCCTGTGATCGGGAGCAGCGATCACTGTCATGTCAATGGTAGCCCAGCCCCCACTCAGTTAGAATCACTCCCTAGGACACACTTAAACCCTTCCTCGCCCCCTAGTGGTTAACCCCTTCCCTGCCAGTGTAATTTACACAGTAATCAGTGCATTTTTATAGCACTGATCACTATATAAATGCCAATGGTCCCAAAATAGCATCAAAAGTGTCCAATGTATCCACCATAATGTCACAGTCCCGATAAAAATTGCAGATCGCCGCCATAACTAGTAAAAAAAAAAGAAGAAAAATGCCATAAAACTACCCCCTATTTTGTAAACGCTATAACTTTTGCGCAAACCAATCAATATATGCTTATGGCGATTTTTTTTTTACCAAAAATATGTAGAAGAATACGTATCGGCCTAAACTGAGGAAAAAAATATATTTTTATATTTTTTGGGGGATACTTATTAAAACAGTAAAAAATATTGCTTTTTTTTGTAGAGCCAAGTTATGGATGTCATTCGTCTATGGCTCGGGTCCCAAGTAGTTAATCAATGACTGCAGTCATGAGTTTAATGCCCAATTTAAAGATAAAATCCCATGCATAGGTCTACAGGAAAAAAATGAAAGCAAGTCTCATAACATGCAAAGGTTTATAATACTCACAGAACCAGATTTATACTTTTTTTCTCCCCTAGGCCATCTTATTTGTGACACCCTGCTCTATGCTAACACAACATACCGAACCAAAACCAGTTTACTAAGATTTACAATGTTAGTACAAGAGCAAGATTATGATCATAACTACATAAACTGATTAAAAAAACTAAACAAACTGATTAAAAAAGCACTGTACAGTAAAACCTTGGACTACGAGTATAATTCATTACAGAAACATGCTTGTAATCCAAAGCATGTGTATATCAAAGCAAATTTCCTCATAAGAAATAATGTAAACTCAAATGATTCGTTCCACAACCATTTATTCATAGGTTCTTCAGTTTATAGTCTATATAAAAAGATTATAGTAATGTGATCAGGTTGTGTAACCATAAAATGTCCATCCACAAATGGACGCCTCAACAAGGAGACTAGTAGCAAAATCCAGTATTAAAGAGAAGAGAGGCGCCTCTAAAGGCCCATACACACGGTCAGACTTTTTGA
Organism: Rana temporaria; assembly: GCF_905171775.1. Taxonomy (NCBI): domain Eukaryota; kingdom Metazoa; phylum Chordata; class Amphibia; order Anura; family Ranidae; genus Rana; species Rana temporaria. The sequence goes on along the minus strand of NC_053489.1, from coordinate 67,215,337 downwards.
CAACAAACTTCAAAATGAGCAGGTTTTCAAAAAAATCAGAGGGACAAACTTTTCGGCAACAAAAGTCCTACGGTGCAAAATCCTATCGTGTGTACAGAAGTCCATTGGACTTCAGTCCAAAGTACAAACACGCATGCTCAGAACCAATGTTAAAATCAAATAACAATAGCAGAAGTTGACCAAAGGGTGGCGATAAAGAGCAGAAAAAAACACGTGATTTGGTGAAAGTTGGCTGAAATAGTCCTGCTAAATGTTGTACCTTCATTAAATGTAACCATATTGCTACACTTATGCCTCGTACACACGATCGGACCTTTGTCCGACCAAATTCACATTGGAATTCTGACGGAATTACATCGGAGGAAAATAGAACATGTTCTCTATGTAAACTCAAATGTAATTCATCGGAATTTCCAGTGGAATTACTCCGATGGGGCATAAACACGGTCGGAATTTCCGTTGGAAAAAGTCCGCCTGACTTTTTCCATCGGAAATTCCGATCGTGTGTATGGGGCTTTAGAATCACCTCTCTTTTATACGCAGTTGTGACATGACGCTACTCTTATATCAAGACATCGCTTGTATATCAAGTCAGAATTTATTTCAAAATGTTGCTTGTCTTCCAAAACGCTCTCAAACCAAGTTACTCTCAAACCAAGGTTTTACTGTAATCACAACCGGTAACATGTCCACATGTCTCTTGATTATTCTCCATGGGGATAAAGAGATACATTGGGGTTGTTTTACCAAAACCGGAGAGTGCAAAATCTGGTGCAGCTATGCATGGTGGCCAATCAGCTTCTGACTTCAGCGTCTTCAAGTAACCACTTGCTTACCTGGGCTGTCATTGGCTGACAGCTGATCATGTGGTAAATTTAGGGCTGGGATCGGCCCCTTACTCCAATCTGTGATCAGCTGAGTCTCATGGACTTGCTGATCACAGAGCATGCCACCAGCACCCCGCAGGGAGTGCGCAGGCAGCACATGCACAGGAGGATGGACGCTCTCCCAGCAAATTAGGCCCGCACTGTAGCCGTCTTTCGGCTATAGCGTGGGTGGGAAGAGGTTAAAGGATCACTAAAGGATTTTTTTTTTTTTAGCTAAATAGCTTCCTTTACCTTAGTGCAGTACTAGTTTCATGTCCTTATTGTTCGTTTTTGCTTTGAAGTTGCTGTAAAGCTGCTCTGATCTCCACACTTCCTGGTTGTCTGTTTCCTTATAACCACAGTACTGGGAGCTTTTCACTGTGGTCTAAGCTGTCATTACTGTGTGTCTAAAACTTAACAGAACCAATCAGATTCATTTTAAAAACAAAACACTGCCCTGGATTTGTTTGTTTTTGTTCTGTGTGTCTCTCTAGTTCACAGGAACATAAAATCAGTTTAAAAGTGAAACTAACCTGCAGGCACATTATATGATTGATTTTTATCTATTTGTAATCATTTTTAAAAGGAATCAGTTAACTTTTATGTCTCTATACCCTGTAAACAGTCATTTCAGCAAAACATTTTTTTTCCTTTAGTGACCCTTTAAGCTTTGACAAAAAAAAGCCTGGAAGCTGGTTTGTTTCTATACAGAGCTTCACCAGATTTTGCACCCTCCAGTTTTAGTAAATCAACCCCATTGCATCATTGACGCCCTTTAAAATTATAGACAATCTCAAGACACCCTTTAAATTTATGGACAGTATCGAGGCACACCATTCTAAAATGTAAAAAAAACTATTCTAATTGTTTTACATAATGCAGCAACATCCACACACAAAGGACACCCAACATTAGAGGTGATTGTTTCTTTCAAAGAAAATACACTTTTGCGCACTGGTTCTGATTAGTATTCCAATGTTTCTCTTCTCCCTCAATTTCTCTAAAAGTGGTGGTTCACCCTAAAAAACAAGTTTCTACCATGAAATCCAGCATACTAGTGTGAGCTACAGTATGCCTTTATTTTTATTTTTTGCGCCGTACTCACAGTTTAATCCCGTAGTTTAGTTTCAGACTCCCCGCGGGGAATGGGCGTTCCTATGCAGAGGGAAGATGATTGACGGTCGGCTATGGCGCGTCACGCTTCCCGAAAATAGCCGGAGTAGGACTCGGCTCTTCACGGCGCTATACGGCGCCTGCGCACAGACTAGGAGCTGACTGCGCAGGTGCCGTGAAGAGACAAGTCCTATTTTGGCTATTTTCGGGAAGCGTGACGCGCCATAGCCGACCGTCAATCATCTTCCCTCTGCATAGGAACGCCCATTCCCCGCGGGGAGTCTGAAACTTAACTACGGGATTAAACTGTGAATACGGTGCCAAAAAATAAAATAAAGGCATACTGTAGCTCGCGCTAGTATGCTGGATGGCATGGTAGAATTTTTTTTTTTTTTTAGGGTGAACCCCCGCTTTAATCAGTCAGCTAATGTGACCCCAGTGCTGATGGAGAGGGGCACAGGAGGGTCAAATAAGGATGCTGTGAAGGCAACAGACATCTTCCTTATCAACTGATGACGTCATTGGTTGTTAGGATGCCAGTGTCTAGAAAGTCATAATGGTGCATAATGAAAACCTGTGACTTTGTGTAACTAAGGCAGGCTTGATCCACCTGCTGGCTTGTATACAATTTTTGATACGTTTTTAGGCATGTTGCCAAGTCACCCCTGAAGAAGCCTCAAGGCACCTGGTTGAAAAAGGGTGATCTAGACCAGTGCAGAGTCAATAGTGATAAAATGAACTTAAGAACTTAAGCAGAGGTCCGCCTACATTTTTTTAATTAAAAGCCAGCAGCTACAAATACTGCAGCTGCTGACTTTTAATAAATGGACACTTACCTGTCCAGGGTGCCCGTGATGTCGACAGCCGAAGCCCATCAATCGCTCAGCTCTCGGCTGCCCCCGCCACCATCGTCGGTGAGGGAATCAGGAAGTGAAGTGTTGCGGCTTCACTTTCCGGTTCCTTACTGCGCATGCTCACTGGTCCCTGCTGTTTTCTGGGACCTGTGTGTTTCCAAGAAGACAGCATGGGAGGACAGTGTAGGCGCCACACATGACGTAGGTCACCGCGATCACCGTGGTGATCTATGCCAGGAAGTGGGAGCAAATACCTGTTTTGCACAGGTATCTGCTCCCCCCCTCCCCCTGAAAGGTGCCAAATGTGACACCGGGAACTCCACTTTAAGAACACTGAGGGACAGTCCACCAGAGGAGAGTGGGGGAGTGCCATTTGCCTGAGGAAAGGAGGATCAGGTAAGTAAATGTGGTTCTCCTCTCCCCTAGACAAAACAAGCAGGTATTCCTTGCAGTGCTGGCACAACCCCACTGTAACGGGTATTTATTTCACACTGAGCCCTGAGTGGCATCAATAGCCTGGAGCAGATGGATCCCTTTGTATCACTTCCGTCCTTTGTTGTTTAATAACACTAGAAAAATAATGAATTTGATTGCCAACACTGATGGCACTTAAGAACAATTGTTCAGATGTAAATATGAAATGTTTGACTTACTACTTACCACATTTCATGGAGACAATCATTGCTTATTTATCGTAATTAATCAAACAACACGCCTTTCATGTCACATAGGGCTGATATTGTTCTCCGGGTTAAGTAACATTTTAGTTTGACATTTCTGATATTTGCATACGATAATTACCAGTGACTGAGATGTCTTTCCTTTTCTGTGCACATGGTAAAAAATTCCACCCAAACACAATGCTCATAGTAAAGCCCAAGTTCACCATTTTTACATTTCTTCACCTATAATATTCTTGCTGGGCAGTCATTCTGGATTCACTTTTGCTTGTCAGCCACGCTCCCCCCACTTTTCACTATTTACAGATTGCCATGGGTAATCATACACAGGACAGATAAACATGGCTGGAGTCAAGCAAACCTGATTGTAGTTTGCGTCATGCATGTGTAGCACTACCCCCGAAGGAGCTGCTGGTTTGTTTTGGGTGGCATGTTACCTCTATTTCTTTGCCGTCTAGGGCAGTGTTTTTCAACTCCAGTCCTCAAGGCACACCAACAGGTCATATTTTCAGGATTTCCTTTAGATGAAACGACTGCGGTGATTACTAAGGCAGTGAAACTGATCAAATCACCTGTTCAAAATAATGGAAAGCCTGAAAACATGACCTGTTGGTGTGCCTTGAGGACTGGAGTTGAAAAACACTGGTCTAGGGTATCAGATGAGAGTTGAGAAAAGAGTTCAATGTCCACACATTGCGCTTCTTTTTATTTGCTTTATTTACCAAACGTGGTAAAAGAATAAAAGCAGAAGTTGAAGAGGTGGAAGGGTAATAGGTAGTAGGTTCAGGCAGGGCTCAAAATGTCATGTCCTGAGCTACTAGCCAGGCCTTAAGGGTTACTTGCCACCAGTTGACCCAACCAATCCCTACCCTGCACCACCCCTAATTCCGCCCCTAAACACGGCCTCATAAACTATCTCATGAAATGGGGTCAGTTGTTTATGGGAGGGATTTACTGTTGAGGGAGGGGTCTTTGTTGCTGGCTGCTGAAGGGTCTATTGATGTTGGCAACTGGGGAATCTGTTGTTGCTGGAGAGGATCTATTCTTGCAGGGGGTGTATTGTTTTTGGGGAGGTCTATTGTTGCTGGCAGGGGATCTATTGTTGCTGGGGTAGTCAGTCATTGCTACATAGTTACATAGTTAGTCAGGTTGAAAAAAGACACAAGTCCATCCAGTTCAACCACAAAAAACAAAATAAAAAAACACAGTAAAATCCTATACACCCAACTCCATACCCACAGTTGATCCAGAGGAAGGCAAAAAACCCCAGCGGAGCATGATCCAATTTGCTACAGCAGGGGAAAAAATTCCTTCCTGATCCCCCGAGAGGCAATCGGATTTACCCTGGATCAACTATACCTACAAATCTTAGTACTCAGTTATATTCTGTACATTTAGGAAAGAATCCAGACCTTTCTTAAAGCAATCTACTGAGCTGGCCAGAACCACCTCTGGAGGGAGTCTGTTCCACATTTTCACAGCTCTTACTGTGAAAAAACCTTTCCGTATTTGGAGGTGAAATCTCTTTTCCTCTAGACGTAAAGAGTGCCCCCTTGTCCTCAGTGTTGACCGTAAAGTGAATAACTCAACACCAAGTTCACTGTATGGACCTCTTATATATTTGTACATGTTGATCATATCCCCCCTTATTCTCCTCTTCTCAAGAGTGAATAAATTTAGTTCCTCTAATCTTTCCTCATAGCTGAGCTCCTCCATGCCTCTTATCAGTTTGGTTGCTCTTCTCTGCACTTTCTCCAGTTCTCCTATATCCTTTTTGAGAACTGGTGCCCAAAACTGAACTGCATATTCCAGATGAGGTCTTACTAATGATTTGTACAGGGGCAAAATTATATCTCTGTCTCTGGAGTCCATACCTCTCTTAATACAAGAAAGGACTTTGCTCGCTTTGGAAACCGCAGCTTGGCATTGCATGCCATTATTGAGCTTATGATCAACTAAAACCCCCAGATCCTTCTCCACTACAGACCCCCCCAGTTGTACTCCCCCTAGTATGTATGATGCATGCATATTCTTAGACCCCAAGTGCATAACTTTACATTTATCTACATTAAACCTCATCTGCCACTTAGTCGCCCAATCAGACAGAGCATTGAGGTCGGCTTGTAAATTGGAGACATCCTGCAAGGACGTTATTCCACTGTATAGCTTGGTGTCATCTGCAAAGACAGAAATGTTACTTTTGATCTCAGACCCAATATCATTTATAAATATATTGAAAAGTAAGGGTCCCAGCACTGAACCTTGGGGTACACCACTCATAACATTGGACCATTCAGAGTAAGAATCATTAACCACGACTCTCTGAATTCTGTCTTTCAGCCAGTTTTCTATCCATTTACAAACTGATATATCCAATCCTGTAGACCTTACCTTACACATGAGCCGTGTGTGCGGAACTGTATCGAACGCTTTTGCAAAATCCAAATATATCACGTCCACAGCCACGCCTCTGTCCAGGGTTTTACTTACCTCTTCATAAAAGGAAATCAGGTTTGTCTGACAACTTCTGTCTTTCATGAATCCATGTTGTCTGCTGCTTAAATAGTTTTTTTCCAGCAAGAACTCATCCATGTGGTCTTTTATTAAACGTTCCAGTATCTTCCCAACTATAGAAGTTAAACTAACAGGTCTATAGTTACTTGGTAAAGACTTTGTTCCCTTTTTAAATATGGGCACCACATTGGCCCTGCGCCAATCCAGTGGTACTATTCCTGTCTTTAATGAGTCCCTAAATATTAGATACAGTGGCTTTGAAATGACAGAGCTCAACTCACCTAGGATCCGTGGATGGATGCCATCAGGTCCAGGTGCTTTATCCACCTTTATTCTGTCTAAATATTTCTGGACCATATCACTTTTGAGCCATTGTGGATTTGGGGCTGTGTCACTCCCACCCCCATTTTGGACATGAGCTCCCCCATGCTCCATTGTATACACAGAGCTGAAGAAAACATTTAGTAAATTTGCCTTCTCTTTGTCCCCAGTCACCCACTCTAGATTATTTTGTAAGGGGCCTACATGCTCAGACTTCACCTTTTTACTATTAATATATTTAAAGAATTTTTTGGGGTTTGTCCTACTATCTTTTGCAATCTGTCGTTCGTTTTGAATTTTTGCATCCTTGATTTCCTTTTTGCATATCCTGTTATATTCTTTGTAACATTTAAACAACACTAGTGTTCCTTCATTTTTATATTTTTTAAAAGCTACTTTCTTATTGTTTATAGCTTTTTTAACTTTGACCGTGAGCCACATAGGTTTTATTTTTAGCCTTTTAAACTTATTGCCCATGGGAACATACTTTGCAGTGAGGTTCCACACAGTCTTTTTGAAGAATTCCCATTTCTGTTCTGTGTTCATCTGTGCCAATAGTCCCTCCCAGTCCAAGTCCTGGAGAGCAGCCCTCATCCTTGGAAAATTTGCTCTCTTAAAATTTAGTGTTTTAATATTTCCTGTATGTATTTCTTGCTTATAGTTAACATTAAATGAAATCATGTTATGATCACTGCTACCCAGGTGTTCCTTTATCTGAACATTAGTAATAAGCTCTGCATGGTTTGAAATTATCAGGTCCAACAGGGCATCATTCCTAGTTGGGGCCTCAATAAACTGCACCATAAAATTGTCCTGCAATAGGTTTTTAAATTTTTGTCCTTTAACTGTCCCAGAAGTGCCATTAATCCAGTCAATTTCTGGGTAGTTAAAATCCCCCATTATTATCACCGTCCCAGACCTTGCAGCCCTTTCCATCTGTGCAAGGAGCTGAGTCTCCACCTCCTCATTAACATTTGGTGGTTTTTTAACAAACTCCAATGATTAATTTTGAACTACGCACATCTGTATGCAGTTCCACCCATAATGCTTCAGCCTCAACACACTCTCCATCAACCAGGTTCTCTTTCACGCTTGCTTTGAGGTCACTTCTCACATAGAGACAGACCCCTCCACCTTTCCTTTTTACCCTGTCTTTCCGAAAGAGAGCATAGCCAGGAATATTAATAGCCCAGTCATGTGAGGATTGAAGCCAAGTTTCAGCAATACCGATTACATCATAGCTCTCCTCATGCATCAGAGCTTCCAGCTCACCTGTTTTGCTTGGCAGACTTCTTGCATTGGTGAACAAACACTTAAATGTATTGTTACATTTTTCTCTGGTGTTTTTCATATAATTTATAGTAGTACAAATGGCACTATTATTTCCAATGGCTGTTTGCAACATGGGAACTTTCTTGTCACCTGCCATAACCCTCCCCCCATCTATCCCCATTCCACTCTCCATTAATGTCTGACCACTAACTGACCTGTCTGCTCGATGTAATTCTAATTCACCCTCCCCCCTCAATCCTAGTTTAAATACTCCTCCAGCATTCCCATAAACCTCTCCCCCAGCACAGCAGACCCCCTTCCATTCAAGTGCAAACCGTCTTTAGCATATAGGCTGCACCCCAATGAAAAGTCAGCCCAGTGCTCTAGAAACCCAAATCCCTCCTTCCTACACCAGGTCTTTAGCCATGCATTCAGCTCTCTAATCTCCCCCTGCCTTTCCTGTGTTGCGCATGGCACAGGCAATATTTCAGAGAATATCACCTTGGAGGTCCTTCCCTTCATCTTGCAGCCTAGTTCTTTAAATTGATTCTTAAGGAGCCTCCACCTTCCATGTATACTGTCATTGGTTCCAACGTGGACCAAGACAGCTGGGTCATGCCCAGCCCCTCCCAGTAATTTATCCACCCTGGGAGGGATCTACTGTTGAAGGAGGGGTCTATTGTTTCTGGCTGCTGGAGGGTCTATTGATGCTGGCTGTTGGGAGTCCTTTGTTGCTGCAGTGGATCTATTGTCACTGGGGTGTCCATTGTTACTAGATCTATTTTTGTTATCATTAACAAGTCCCATGCAAAATACTTGGCACTACAAATTGGTTCTGTATTCTCTAAAAGGGGTGGTAGTGGGAGGTGGTAAGGGGTGGAGCCAAGGAACAGTGCTCGGAGGTGGGTTGGGGGCGGAGACAAGAGGTGACTCAGAAGGGCGGAGTTCCTGAACCTATTCCCTGGACTTACATAAGAACACAGTAATTTTTTTTTTTTTTAAAGGTACAGATTATTTATACAGAATTAAAAACTTATGATACATCTTAAAATGCCACAAAGTATTATAACAAATACATGCATGTAAGAATAGATACAGTTGCAATAAAAAGTATGTGAACCCTTTTGCAATGATATGAATTTCTGCACAAATTGGTCATAAAATGTGATCTGATCTTCATCTAAGTCACGACAATAGACAATCACAGTCTGCTTAAAATGATAACACACAAATAATTAAATGTTACCATGTTTTTATTGAACACACCATGTAAACATTCACAGTGCAGGTGGAAAAAGTATGTGAACCCCTAGACTAATGACATCTCCAAGAGCTAATTGGAGTGAGGTGTCAGCCAACTGGAGTCCAATCAATGAGATGAGATTGGAGGTGTTGGTTACAGCTGCCCTGCTCTATAAAAAACACACACACTAGTTCTGGGTTTGCTTTTAACAAGAAGTATTGCCTGATGTGAATGATGCCTCGCACAAAAGAGCTCTCAGAAGACATACGATTAAGAATTGTTGACTTGCATAAAGATGGAAAGGGTTATAAAAGTATCTCCAAAAGCCTTGCTGTTCATCAGTCCACGGTAAGACAAATTCTCTATAAATGGAGAAATTGCAGCACTGCTGCTATTCTCCCTAGGAGTGGCCGTCCTGTAAAGATGACTGCAAGAGCACAGCGCAGACTGCTCAATGAGGTGAAGAAGAATCCTAGAGTGTCAGCTAAAGACTTACAAAAGTCTCTGGCATATGCTAACATCCCTGTTAGCGAATCTACGATACGTAAAACACTAAACAAGAATGGATTTCATGGGTGGATACCACAGAGGAAGCCACTACTGTCCAAAAAAAAATTGCTGCACGTTTACAGTTTGCACAAGAGCACCTGGATGTTCCACAGCAGTACTGGCAAAATATTCTGTGGAAAGATGAAACCAAAGTTGAGTTGTGGAAGACACACACAACACTATGTGTGGAGAAAAAGAGGCACAGCACACCAACCTCATCCCAACTGTGAAGTATGGTGGTGGGGGCATCATGGTTTGGGGCTGCTTTGCTGCGTCAGAGCCTGGACGGATTGCTATCATTGAAGGAAAAATGAATTCCCAAGTTTATCAAGACATTTTGCAGGAGAACTTAAGGCCATCTGTCCACCAGTTGAAGCTCAACAAAAGATGGGTGTTGCAACAGGACAACGACCCAAAGCAAAGAAGTAAATAAACAACAGAATGGCTTAAACGGAAGAAAATACGCCTTCTGGAGTCAGTCCCAGTCAGAGTCCTGACCTCAACCCAATTGAGATGCTGTGGCATGACCTCAAGAAAGCGATTCACACCAGACATCCCAAGAATATTTCTGAACTGAAACAGTTCTGTAAAGAGGAATGGTCAAGAATTACTCCTGACCGTTGTGCACATCTGATCTGCAACTACAGGAAACATTTGGTTGAAGTTATTGCTGCCAAAGGAGGTTCAACCAGTTATTAAATCCAAGGGTTCACATACTTTTTCCAAAAAGGGGAGGGGAGGGATTCATTATACCAGTGACAACCTAGTGTGATGCTATAAATTCATGTTACTAGATAGTAGAAAAAGATCACATCAAAAGTGGAGCCTCCCTCCACTTCTTGTGTTTTATGGAATATACTCATTTCCTCAGGAAGGAACAGTATGAGGATTTCTTACATTCTTACCAAAAATAGGTGTGCCAAGCTTGTAGCATCATACTCAAAAAGACTTGAGGCCGTAATTGGTGCCAAAGGTTTTTCAACAAAATATTGAGCAAAGGCTGGATTTTTTTTGTTTTTTAATAAATTTGCAAAGATTTCAAACAAACTTCTTTCACGTTGTCATTATGGGGTATTATTTGTAGAATTTTTGAGGATGATAATGAATTATGGAATAAGGCTGTAACTGAAAAAGTGAAGAGCTGTGAATACTTTCTGTATGCACTCTATAGATAATGGGCCAGATTCAGGTAGGAGATACACAGTCGTATCGCTGATTGTGAGGCGTCGTATCTTGGCGCCTGATTCAAAGAATCATATACGCCAGAATTTGTCTTAGATACGACCAGCGTAAGTCTCCTACGCCGTTGTATCTTAACTGCATATTTACGCTGGCCGCTAGGGGCGTGTATGCTGATTTACGCCTAGAATATGTAAATCAGCTAGATATGCCTATTCACGAACGTACGCCCGGCCTTCGCAGTACAGATACGCCGTTTACATAAGGCTTTTTCCGGCGTAAAGTTACCCCTGCTATATGAGGCGCAGCCAATGTTAAGTATGGACGTCGGGCCAGCGGCGAATTTTCCGTCGATTAGGTTGTTTGCATAAGTCGTTCGCAAATAGGGCTGGGCGTAATTTACGCTCACGTCGAAAGCATTGGCTTTTTGCGGGTTAATTTGGAGCATGTGCACTGGCATACTTTCACAGACGGCGCATGCGCCATTTGTAAAAAATGGCATTTACGTGGGGTCACGATGATTTTGCATAAAACACGCCCACATCTTACAGATTTGAATTAGGCTGGCTTACGCCGGCCAATTTACGCTACGCCGCCGCAACTTACGGAGCAAGGTCCAGATTCACAGACAATTACGTTACTCTGCGGCGGCGTAACGTATCCCATTTACGTTACACCGCCGCAGGTGTACAGCGTAAGTGCCTGATTCACAAAGCTCTTACCTGTAAACTTGCGGCGGTGAAACGTAGATGCGCTCGGCGCAAGCCCGCCTAATTCAAATGGGGCGGGCACTATTTAAATTAGGCGCTTCCCCGCGCCAAACGTTCTGCGCATGCTCCGTTAGGAAATTTCTCGACGTGCATTGCGCGAAATTACAGCGCCCCAAAGTTTTTTTTTAATGTGCCGTGCGTTACGGCGTTTCGTATTCCCGGACGTCTTACGCAAAAAAAAAAAAATCGAAATTCGACGCGGGGACGACGGCCATACTTTAACATGGCTGATCTAAAGATAAGCCATGTTAAAGCAGGTGTAACTTTGCAACAGGTAAAAACGACTAGCGACGACGTATGGGATTGCGTCGAACGCGCGGATCTTCGTGGATCGCCGTAACTAGTCATTTGCATATTCTACGCCGACCGCAATGGAATCGCCACCTAGCGGCCGGCCTAAAATTGCATCCTAAGATCCGACGGTGTAAGTCAATTACACCTGTCGGATCTTATGGCTATCTATGCGTAACTGATTCTATGAATCAGTCGCATAGTTAGGACGGGCGGATCACAGGTATCTCTTTTGTGAATCTGGCCCCAAGTGCTTTGTGAATAATGCACTTGCCTGTCAAAGTTGCGGAGGCGTAGCGTAAATAGGATACGCTACGCCCGCACAGAGTTACGCGCTCCCTACCTGAATCTGGCCCAATATATACTGTATATATATACTGGGCCAGATTCAGGTAGCTCGGCGCATCTTTGTGCCGGCGTAGCGCATCTCATATGCGCTACGCCGATGTAACTCTGAGAGGCAAGAGCAGTATTCACAAAGCACTCACTCCCTACGTTGCGCCAGCGTAACGTAAATTGGCCGGCGTAAGCCCGCCTAATTCAAAGTAGGAAGGTAGTGGGCATGATACATTTAAATGAACCGTGACCCCATGCAAATGAAAGGCCAAACGAACGGCGCATGGGCGCGCATGCTCAGAATCACTTTGAATTTACTCCCTAAGATACGACGGCTCAATGCCTACGACGTGAACGTAACCTACGCCCAGCCCCATTCACATACGACTTGCGTAAACGACGTAAAATACGACGGCTGTTCCAACGTCCATACCCTAACATGACTTACCCCTGCTTTATGAGGCTTAACTTTACGCCAAACGTACGCCTTACGTAAACGGCGTAGATTACAGCGACAGGCGTAAGTACGTTCGTGAAACGGCGTATCTCGCTCATTTACATATTAAACGCGTTAATCAATGGAAGCGCCCCTTGCGGCCAGCATAAATATGCACCCAAGATACGACGGCGTAGGAAACTTACGGCGGTCCGATGAAGCCAAATTTAAGGCGTATCTTGTAATAAGAATCAGGCGCATAGATACGATGGCGCATCTGTGCACTTACGCGGCGTATCTTCACATACGTCGGCGTAAGTGTTACCTGAATCTGGCCCACTGTATATAAAACATGTGCTAATATATGTTATGTGTGTTGGTGTGCTGCGGCCCAGGGCACATTGCCTTGTGTTCTTTGGCTTCAGTGCAAATCATCGCTCTGCATTAATGTGAAAAAAACAGGAACATTTTTGCACAGTGCTTAGAATTACATAGGGTTTAAAAAAAAAAGAACTGCAACTCATTTTAACATCACCGTGCCGTGCTTGGCAGCATGTGATCCCGCTGCAGACCAGCTCAAATGCACACTGTGTGGTTTGATTAACCCCAAAATAAAAAAATAAATAAAAATTAACTAGACTGTCCAAAGGAACGCTGGTGCACTCTAGTGGGAACTGTGTAGAATTAAAATTGCTTACTAGAAAGGTATTATATTTTCATGCAGGGGCACACTGATATGCATCAATAGACATGTATATTGAATAAATAATGAAAGTTATGTTTCTGTCTTCATTATAAGAACGCAGAAAACATTAAATTAGACAAATTAACAGAAACTGATTTTTTTTTTTATCAATAACAATTTTATTGGTCAATGGTTCAAATGTACATAACATACAGCCATACAGAGCCCCAGGCCCGCAGGGGGAACATAAAGAATAAACACCTTAACAGTAGCCTAGGGCGTGCATGTTATCTCTGCCTAGCAATTGCAAGTATGCCAGCTTGCCTATTAAAACCAGTGCCGCCAACATGGCGAAGTGCAAGCTGGCCATTGTCCTTCCGGACTAACCACATGTTATGGCTAAACTGAGCAGTAGACTTAACTTCTAAGTATCAAAGCAACCGGAGACACTAGGGGTCTCCAAAGAGAAAAAGGAAAGAAAAGAGGGGAAAAGAAAGGGAAAGTGATGGAGAGAGGGAGTGTCGTCATTTCGGCCCATGTACCTTCTCAGGGTGGATCCTCCCGGCGGTGCCACAGTTCCCAGACCTTGTCGTGAGCCTCCTGCCGATCCCGTAACCTGGCCGTCATCCCCTCCATGATCTCCACGTCTTTAATCCCCGCGTATAGGGCTTCAGGGGGAGGGGGAGACCGACGCTTCCAATGCAACGCCACCAGGCAGCGGGCTGCTGTGAGAATGTGTCGGGCCAGTTTCTTATATGGAGGCGGTAGTCTTACTGGAGGAAGTCCCAGGATGAAATATTTTGGGGAGGAAGGGATCTTCCTCTCTAGGAGCCGCTCCAGCAGCTGCCGGACCGAGTCCCAGAAAGGAGCAATCAGTGGGCACTCCCAGTATACATGGAGGAGGGTGCCCCTCGCCCCCAGGCACCGCCAGCAGCGGTCCGAGCTAGTGGGATAGATGGCATGGAGGACGTCCGGGGTCATGTACCAGAAACACAGAATTTTATAAATGTTTTCTTTGTATAACGTGCAAATCGAGCTCTTTGCCGCCTGCCCCCAGATCTCGTGCCATTGTTCCACAGGGATCTCCTCGCCCAGGGCCTTTTCCCATTTAATCATGTATGCATGCTTGCCCTTCGCCTCCATGGGCCAGGCCTTCAGTATAGAGTATATCCCCGAGATCAATCCCCTCTGAGCCGACCCCGCCAGAATCAAACGCTCAAACGGATTCGGGGGGGAAAACTGCAATTTTGGAGCTATCGACAAGGCATAATGGCGTATTTGGAGATACCCGTAGAATTCCCGGTTCGGGAGACCGTGTTGGGACCGCAGTTCAGCAAAGGAGCGTAATTTACGGGTCAAAGGGTCAACCAGATTGCCAAAGTGGAAGAGGTTCCTAGAGGTCCACGGGAATGACATGCGGTGGGTGAGGCTGTCCGGCACCTTGGGGTTACAGGCAAAAGAGGTCAGGAGCGAGCCACTGGAGGTCAGCCTATGGTGGGGTATTAGCTTACGCCACATCCGTCGGAGCACCGACATTGGGCCAAGCATGCGATCGGGGTCTACGTCCGCATTTGCGCTCCACAGGAGACTATTGGGGTGAACTGGGGCCAGCCATAGCTTCTCAATTTCCGTCCACTTGTTATATGAACGCAGTGTAAACCAAGAAGCTATGGCTCGCAGCTGGGCCGCTTGATAGTACCTGACAAGGTCTGGGAAGGCCAGGCCTCCATCCGTACGCGCCGCCGTCAGGACTGACCATGGTATCCTATGACGCTTGTAGTTCCAAGTAAACTGCAACAGATCTGTCTGGAGTTTTCTCAGGTGGGCATACGGGACTTGGATGGGTAGTGTTTGGAACAAGTATAGGACCTTTGGGAGGATAGTGATTTTCACCGACGTGACTCTCCCCAGGAGAGATATATGATGCTTTCTCCACTGTAACAGGAGGGCTCTGATGGAGCGGAAGAGCGGGGGGAAATTTTCCTGATAAAGTGTGCCAAAGCTCGGGGTAATATAAACACCCAAGTACTTTAGAGCGGTTGTTTTCCACGTGCAGGGGAAGTTCATTTGCAGATGGGTCGCTTCACCAATCTGCATGTTAAGCGGGAGCGCCTCCGATTTGGACGCATTAATTTTATACCCCGAAAGAGCGCTGTACCGATCGAGTTCCGCGTGGAGATTCGGAAGGGATGTTCTAGGCTGGGTCAGAGTCAAAATCACGTCATCTGCGAACAACGAGACCTTGAACTCCCGATTTCTCTGACCATAATGCCCTTAATACTAGCGTTCCCTCGGATAGTGGCCGCCAGGGGTTCTACACATAATGCGAATAGCAAGGGGGAAAGCGGACAGCCCTGCCTGGTGCCATTTGTCACCGGGAATGAGGGGGAGAGGGCGAAGGGAGTCTTAACTTGGGAGGAGGGGTTTGCATATAGGTGCCGAATCGCCTGCAGGAAGGGTCCCCGGAATCCCACGTGTTGTAACGTGGCGAACAGGAAGGGCCAGCCCAGGCGATCAAAGGCCTTTTCCGCGTCCAAACTGAGTAGCAGAGACTGCAGGCCTTCCCTGTTCGCCACCTCCACCAGGTCGATTATCTTCCTGGTGTTGTCACCTGCTTGGCGGAGAGGGACAAAGCCCACCTGGTCTTTATGGATAAGGGAGGGGAGGACTGCGTTCAGACGGACAGAGAGTACTTTAGTGAAGATTTTGAGGTCTGAGTTTAAAAGGGCGATAGGCCTATAGTTGGCACAGATGGAAGGGTCCTTATCCTGTTTGGGTATCACTGTGACGAAGGACCTCTGCATGTCCACTGGGATGGGGGTCTCACGAAGAAATGCATTGAATTGTTTGCACATGTAGGGGAGCAATATAGGATGAAACGCTTTATAATATTCATAAGGGAAGCCGTCTGGCCCTGGGGCCTTGCTAGATGGCATGGATTTGATGGTGGACTCTAATTCTTCTTCCGTAATCGGGGCATTTAGAGAGGACAAGTCCTCAGGCCTCAGCCGGGAGACCCCACTATTCTCCAGATATTGGGCCATACGTCGGGCTACGTCGGGAGAGAGCGGGCTGCTTGGAATGTCCGGGTTGTTATAAAGATGTGTGTAAAATTCCGCGAATGAGTGGACTACGTCCCTTGGGTGCGTAAGCAAGGTACCCGTGGCAGATTTAATTTGGTGAGGCGTCGAGGCCTGCGTGCTGTCCCGCAGTTTCCGAGCCAGGAGGGAGTGGGCCTTATTCCCCTTATCATAGAACAACTGCCTTAGTCTGACCAAGGCTTTTTCCACCGACCTATCGCTAGGTCACTCAGGGTCGCCCGCAGGGAGGTGATCTTTTTAAGGAGCGCCAAGGTGGGGGAGCTCTGCAACTGGCCCTCCAACACCCTAAGCTCCCCTTCAGTCTGAAGTCTCAGGGCCTGCGCGTCTTTCTTCATGGCGGCCGACAGGGCTAAATATTTTCCTCGCATCACAGCCTTGTGGGCTTCCCACAAGACGGGAGGCGTCGTGTCCGGCTCTTCATTCTCCGCAAAGTAATACTTCATGGCTATCTCTAGTTCGGATTTTGAGGGAAGGTGTTGTAGAAGAAGCGTATTCAGCCGCCAGGTGCATGGTCTGCGGATGGGGACCCCTAGTGCTATAGTCAGTAAGACTGGAGCATGATCTGACCAGGATATCGGGAGGATTTGCGCTGCCTGTGTTTGTCTAAGGGCCATAGAGTTAACAAAAAAATAGTCTAAAAAACTGATTTTAACCACTTCCAGACCTGCGCACGACGATGTACGTCCTGTTTTTAAAGATTGATATCTCGGTAACGGCAGCAGCTGCTGCCACAACCGAGGTATCGATCTTTAGGGTGCGCGGTCTGGAATCCGATAATGGCGGTCTCCGCGGCGGATTCACCGCGAGATCGCCGTTATCGGTGGCGGGAGAGGGGCCTGTCCCCTCCCCGCCGCTCTCCCGCGACCTCCGCCGCTTACCGTAGCCGTCGGTAGCGGCGGAGGCGATCGAGTGCTGTCGGCTGGTGAGCGGGGACGAGACTGAAGGAAAAATCTCCTTCGCCCGTCCCCATAGCTCGGCTGGGCGGAAGTGACGTCAAAACGTCAGTCCCGCCCAGCCTCTTAAAGAGACAAAAAATTTTTTTGGTCATTTGAAAAAATTACATTTTTTTTTTTTTTTTTTGCATTTAAGCCCAAATATGAGATCTGAGGTCTTTTTGACCCCAGATCTCATATTTAAGAGGACCTGTCATGCTTTTTTCTATTACAAGGGATGTTTACATTCCTTGTAATAGGAATAAAAGTGATCAAATTATTTTATTTATTTTTTTAGTGTAAAAAGTAATAAAAAAAATAAAAATAAATAAGAAAACAAAAAAATTTTTTTTTAAAGCGCCCCGTCCCGACGAGCTCGCGCGCAGAAGCGAACGCATACGCGAGTAGCGCCCGCATATGAAAACGGTGTTCAAATCACACAAGTGAGGTATCGCCGCGATCGTTAGAGCGAAAACAATAATTATAGCCCTAGAGCTACTCTGTAGCTCAAAAAATGCAATCTCTAGAATTTTTTAAACTTCGCCTATCGAGATTTTTAAGGGTAAAAGTTTGACGCCATGCCACGAGCGGGCGCAATTTTTAAGCGTGACATATTGGGCATCATTTTACTCGGCGTAACATTATCTTTCACAATATATAAAAAAATTGGGCCAAATTTATTGTTGTCTTATTTTTTTATTCAAAAAAGTGAATTTTTTCCAAAAAAAGTGCGCTTGTAAGACCGCTGCGCAAATATGGTGTGACAAAAAGTATTGGAATGACCACTATTTTATTCTCTAGGGTGTTAGAAAAAAAAATATATAATGTTTGGGGGTTTTAAGTAATTTTCTAGCAGAAAAAACTGTTTTAGTCTTGCAAACACCAAATCTGAAAAACACCTAAGGTCTGGAAGTGGTTAAGAACATGCTTCAAATGTTTTAGAATATATATAAATAATACATTATTTAAAGTATATAGAAAGCAATCTGAAAAATCTCTTCTTAGAAAGTGGAGGATTTCCCTGCTATTTCTGCTCTGGTAACAGCTTAAAATGCTGCATTTTCCTTCACTTTTATTTCAGTGATCCGGTCCGGTAATCAGGACAATTAGGGAAAGTAAATTCCATAGACACAGACAGCGGTAGTGCATCTAGCCCCTCTATTCATATCTGAACGCAGGACGCGCAGTCTTGGCACAGCTCCATTGGCGCTATTTTTGACGCAAATATGTGATCAATCGGTGCCAAGACCCAGCTGCTGAGAGGCCACATATTTGCAAAAAGGTTGCATTGGAGGAGTGCTAATATCACCACACATACTTTATGTGGCTGCCTTCAGGTACAAATTCCATAGATTCAATACAAGATGATTTATTATATATATATAATATCTAAAACTATATACAGTATCTCACAAAAGTGAATACACCCCTCACATTTTTGTAAATATTTTGTTATATCTTTTCATGTGACAATACTGAAGAAATGACACTTTGCTACAATGTAAAGTAGTGAGTGTACAGCTTGTAAATTTAAGGTCCCCTCAAAATAACGCCACACACAGCCATTAATGTCTAAAGCGCTGGCAACAAAAGTGAGTACACCCCTAAGTGAAAATTTTCAAATTGGGCCCAAAATGTCAATATTTTGTGAGGCCACCATTATTTTCCACCACTGCCTTAACCCTCTTGGGCATGAAAATCACCAGAGCTTCACAGGTTGCCACTGTAGACCCCTCCCATTCCTCCATGACGACATCACAAAATTGGTGGATGTTGGAGACCTTGCGCTCCTCCACCTTCCATTTGAGAATGCCCCACAGATGCTCATTAGGTCTGGAGACATGCTTGGCCAGTTCATCACCTTTACCCTCTGTGCCACCCCAATGGGGCATAGAATTTATATATATATTGTTTCTCTGAACCATTTTTTATAGATGTTATGTTTAGTTCACACGCTGTCATGACCTTTTGTGGTATGCATTTGTATTTTCTATGTTTCTTTCCCTGATGCATGACACACTTCCTTTGTATGTAATGCTCCACCCCTTCTTCCAGTGTTTGGTACTTCCTTTGTAATGGAGGCAGCTAGCGGGCCACATGTAACAGGGCACATGTATTCTGCATAGTAAGCTACAGACAATAACATCTTTTGACTGCATAAGTACCACAATCTATTCATCTGTTGTATCCTGTCATCTGCTGTAACCCCATGTTCCGGAATAAAAGCACCTCTGTGAATAGAATCGGTACTTGGTGAGTTCAAGCTATCGAATGAGGATTGTCCTCAGTGATTATATCTGCTTATATAGGCCAAGCATAGAGGTCTCACAAGGCATAGATCGCTTTACAACAATCGGAGTCAGAATACCCTCAGCTTCATTCGAAAGGTACAGTATACCACGTCCACAGCCACCCCTCTGTCCAAGGTTTAACTTACCTCCTCATAAAAAGATTTATGGTTTGTTTGACAACATCTGTCTTTCATGAATCCATGCTCTCTGTTGCTTAATATATTTTTTCCCAGCAAGAACTCATCTATGTGGTCTTTTATTAAACTCTCCAGTATTCCCGACTATAGAAGTTAAACTAACAGGTCTATAGTTACTTGGTAAAAACTTTGATCCTTTTTAAATATAAGCACCACATTGGCCCTACACCAATCCAGTGGAACTATTCTGGTCAGTAAAGCGGAGTTCCAGTAATTTTTGTGGTTATTAAAAGTCAGCAGCTACAAAAAGTGTAGCTGCTGGCTTTTAATAAACACACACTCACCTGTCCCAAGATCCAGCAATGTGGCTGTCCGAACCCGCGCTTCTATCTCTTGCCTCTCCACAGGGGCCGGCATTACAAGTGTGGGCACCTGGCTGTCACAGATTGCGGCTTCACAGCCAGGTGTGCACAGCAAATGCGCAAGTCGTGCTGCGCCTCCTCAATAGTTGGGTAGTCTTCTGGGACCTGGGACTCCCAGAAGATTTCAGGGAGAGAGGGGAAAAGGAGAATCCTGCTTGAGTTGCCTAGGCAGCCTGAGCGAAAGTGGGAGCTGGGTAACCTGTCAAAACTAAGTACCTGCTCCCCCCACAAAAAAATTACATGCCAAATGTGGCATACTGTAAGAGGGGGGAATCCTTAACACGAACTTCCCCTTTTGGGTGGAGCTCCACTTTAAAGAGTCCCTAAAAATTAGATACAATGGCTGATAAATTGATAAGAAATAAACTTGACAAAGCATGTGGTTCATTTAGATTTACAAAGAACATGGTTCATTCGAAACTCATCAAGAAAATGTGATTTGTTTATCTGCACTGATTGACAATTAAAAGAGGAATTTAAATGAGTTATGTACTAAACATCCTTCAATTTGGTATATATATTGATTGTACGGGATGAAAGGGATGAATCATGGAAAGCAGGTATGTTCTCTTGTTATTTGGGTTTTGGTCCCTTTAGGGGGCGTGCTTTGAATGCAGTTTTGGGTGTACTGTGGGGTTAACCCACCTGCAAGAGTAGCTTTAAAGAGTAATTAAACCCCTGATGGGTTTTACTTCCTCTTTTGCTCCGTACAAACCCTGCAAATAAAAAGCATAATGGGCTAGTATGCATTGCATCATTTAAATGGGCTCCTATGCTTGTGTTTCATGCAGGAAAAAGGTACCTGCACCATTTTTTAAAGCGCAGCGGCAGGAAAATTGAATGGTGCTTTTGCACCATGCAATTTCTCGGCAGTTCCTGCACCCGCTGTATTTTTTGGGGGTGCCGTTAAGAATGAATGGCAGCCCGGCACGTCAGTTTGTCTGTGGGTTGTTGTGGGTACGGGAACAAGTGATATCCCTGCACACTCAGCCATCCGCATTAGCCTTACATAATTGGCAATATTTCCAGTAAATGAAGTGGAACCATTTTTTACAGCATTTTTCTGCTCCATTGCGGCCTGATGATTAACATTCAGGGGGTAGGTCTTGAGGTTGGGTTGTAACATTAATAACATAATGTAGGCATGCTGCCTGTCACATGATCTTGCAAAGCTAGCAGTTTGATCAAGAACAAATACCAGCTGGGTGTTTTGTTGGAGGTAAGTTTCACATTTCCTATATCTTGCTGTGACATAAATTATTTTGTGTTTATTCAGTATTTTTTTCCCCATATACTATTTGGGTAAGTCTGTAACACGGTCAAAAGTAGGCTAGGGATACTTAGTCCACTCTCACCAAGTCTTCCAAAAGCAATCAATTCAGGGGGGAGCAGCAATGTAGAATGAATGTAAAAGTCTACTAGGGGAGGTCAGGGTAATTTATAGGCAGGAAGATGGAACATAAAGGGAGATTTTCTAGGTTGGAGAACATGGCAAGCAGAGGAATAGGTGGAGTTGCTAACAGTGGCGGCTGGTGCTCAAAATTTTTGGAGGGGCGCAAACGGGAAAAAAAATTGAAGCCTCACTGTGCCCATCAAATGCAGCCACTGTGCCATCAATTGTCACCACTCTGCCATGCCATCAAACGCAGCCACTGTGCCATCAATTCGCACCACTGTGCCATGCCATCAAATGCAGTCACTATGCCATGCCATCAAACGCAGCCACTGTGCCATGAATTGTCACCACTGTTCCATGCCATCAAATGCAGTCACTATGCCATGCCATCAAACGCAGCCACTGTGCCATGAATTGTCACCACTGTTCCATGCCATCAAATGCAGTCACTATGCCATGCCATCAAACGCAGCCATTGTGCCATCAATTCGCACCACTGTTCCATGCCATCAAATGCAGTCACTATGCCATGACATCAAACGCAGCCACTGTGCCATCAATTGTCACCACTGTGCCATTAAATGCAGCCACTGTGCCATGCCATCAAATGCAGCCACTGTGCCATGCCATCAAACACAGCCACTGTGCCATCAATTGTCGCCACTGTGCCCTTTAATTGTCACCACTGTGCCCTTTAATTGTCACCACTGTGCCCATTCATGCCGCTGTGCCAATTGTCTCCACTGTGCCTATTGTCGTCAGACTCGTCACTGTGCCCTTTAATTGTCGCCGCTGTGTCAATTGTCCCCATTGATGTCACTGTGCCCTTTAATTGTCACCGCTGTGTCAATTGTCCCCATTGATGTCACTGTGCCCTTCGTCGCCGCTGTGCCCCTTTCCCCCCCCGCCCGGCACTTACCTTTACTGGAGTCAGCCTTCCACGTCATCGACCCTCGCCTCAATGTCTTCTCCCGCCCTCGATGACGCTTCAGCCAATCAGGTTACCGGTAGCCAGAACCGGCCAACCTGATTGGCTGAGACGCCTGTCAGTCTTATCCAAGGAGCGCACATACCGTGTGTTCCGAGGATAAGCTTCCCGGGGACCCGAGGGCTGTACTCGGAAAGCCTATCAGAGCCGCTGGCTCTGATAGGCACTTTCGTACAGCCAACCAGCTGCCGTTATTCAGCTGGCTGGCGCTCAACATCCGGCCAGCTGAATAGTGGGCGGCAACGGGACAATAACATAGATTTGTGCAATGCATGAATCTATGTTATTAGACTCAGTGGCGGTGAGAGCCAGAGGTGGCGGCGCTCCAGCGCCCTCTATGGACGAACCGCCACTGGTTGCTAATAATGTAGGGCACTAGGAAGAGGTGTCAGAAGAAAGAGGTTATAGTGAGTATTGTTCTGAATTTATTACCTTACACACTTTGTTGTATGCAACCAGAACAAAATAACCACATAGGTAATTGTATACAGAACCAATACATTAAAGTTCAGTTCTAGGAAGGTGTTCTGACATTTTACAGCTTGGTTAAATAATTCAGATGTATATTTTAATTCCAATATCTGCCCAAAAAATTCCAAGTTGTAGCTAGAGGTCCTGCTGCTTGGTTGACTATTAGGAATTGAGAAGCAGTGTAGATAGGCTTGATCTGAGTTCCAATGTCACAGCACAGACTTTGTCAGCAAGTAGCTGCATCCCAAGCTGATCCAGTATTTAGCACTTTGTAACCAGAAAGGGAGTTGCACATGCAATCATCTCCCAGGGGCCCCTCAACTGGTCCCTGTTACCAATTTCATACGGACATATCTTTGTAACTAAACATCTGTATATACCAGGTAGGGGCAGGGCTGTCTTAATGAGAGGGCACTGCCCAGGGGCCCCATCTGCATTGGGGCCCCTGCATTTTGCCCAAAGCAGCTGGTACTTGAGCCCACGCTGCCCTGAAATTGGGGGCCCCATGATGGCACTGAGACTGATGGATACACAGGGGAGGCAGGCTGGCAGCGGTGCGCTGTGCAGAACGATACCTATTATTTCACAGCCAGCAGGGAGGGGCAGGGCCAGAGCGCCAATGATGCTCTGACCCCGCCCCATGCAGCTTGAATGCTCGGGACTCAAAGGCTGCTGGGTAGGAGTGGGAGCTGTTGAGTCGGCAGCACTGAGAGCCCTGAAAGTAGCATATTGGTGTCATGGTGAGACCAGCTGTCCAGCACTGTTTGCACCAAAAGGCTTGGATTGCTCCCTCCTTCTGCCTGCCTGATTGGTATAGGTGAGTGCAGTGCTGTAGGTGGGCACAGAGCCAAAAGTTTACATGCACTGTATGTCCACTGCAAAAGGGGGTACTATGTGTCCATTGTAGGGGCCCCAGAGAATTTCTTTGCCCAGGGGCCCATGATGCTATTAAGACGGCCCTGGGTAGGGGTGTTGAATATAATCGCAGCATCGCGATTTGAATGTTCACGATGCTGGACCGATGCTGCGAGTCTCCTGAACCGTTTTTTTGATGATATCATCCGTCACTCCGTGCAGTGCTCTGCCTCTCCAGGAGAAACACAGAGGCAGAGCACTGAATGGTGGATAAAGGCCCCTCCCCTTCACTGAATAGGAAAGTCAGCTGGTGATCTGACAGCCAGTACAGTGCAGGGGAGGACATGAGGAGAGGAATCACTAGAAGCACCGGAAGACACACTGAGCAGCTTGGAGGAAAAAGGAATCGACTGACACTAATAGTAGTTGAGTGCCAGTATCACTGATCCCATCCCTCCACTACCATCACCCCTCTGCTTCTGATCCCACCATCCCAGTCTGATCCCACCATCTCAGTCTGATCCCACCATCTCAGTCTGATCCCACCATGCCAGTCTGATCCCACCATCTCAGTCTGATCCCACCATGCCAGTCTGATCCCACCATGCATCTGATCCCACCATCCCAGTCTGATCCCACCATGCCAGTCTGATCCCACCATGCCTCTGATCCCACCATGCATCTGATCCCACCATCCCAGTCTGATCCCACCATGCCCCTGATCCCACCGTCCCACCATGCATCTGATCCCACTATGCCTCTGACCCCACCATCCCTCTGATTCTACCATGCCTCTTATCCCACCATGCCTCTGACCCCACCATCCCTCTGATTCTACCATGCCTCTTATCCCACCATGCCTCTGCCTCTGATCCCACCATCCCTCTGCCACTGGAGAAAAATTTAGTTTTTCTGACTTCTTGAATTTTTGGATAAAAAGTTTTTAACCATGCGCACTTGCGCAGTAATCGTGATGCACCGCTGAATCTAATCGAATCGTGGACAAGATAATCGTAATTGAATCGTGAAACCAGTGAAGATGCGCACCCCTAATACCAGGGTTTATATTTACAACACCACAAGGACTTATGTTGGGTTAATTTGCTAATATTCTATGTTTATAAATTAGATGCATCTACTACTGTTAATCCTTTATCACATAAAGATTGCATTAAGTCTATACTGGTGTGCATCTACTGTATATACTTATAGTCATTATTATATGCTGGTTGCAGTAGTTCCTCTGCATGCATTACTGGTTAATTTGCTAAGAAGGGAATCCCCTATGACAGCCGCTAGCAATAATCGCATGTAAAATCCAGCAGGCTGGCTGTACTCAAGTTGATTGATCTATCAACTTGGGTAAAATCAACCTGCCCATACATGGTTCGAATGTCAGACAGTTCCTACTGAACCGGACGAGATTCAAACAGTCTATGGCCAGATTTAGCAAAGGTTCTGTTTCTCCCTATTACCTGCAGAGTTAGGGCCAAAGTCTGTTTAGGGAGGGCCATTTCCCATAACTCCCGGAAAAAAAGGGGCTAGAGACATCAGATTTACCATTCTGACAGTTTTCAATGCCACACACTCTATTTTTTCTTGTTTTATTGCAAGTTAATTTTGAAGAAAGTAAGAGTAAAAAGAATGCACTAAAATACAGATATTCTCTGAAAACGTGGTTGTTTTGAGTTTGATTTATGGACAGTTTCAGGTGGGTCATCATCACCTTATCTTGAACATAATTATCTGTAATACAGAAAAGTGTGTATATATTAGGAAACATGATGAAATTAATAGATCTAAAGCCAGTCACTAAAATCTCAAGTATGCATTACCATATTAATATAATTTCAAAAACTGTTTTAAATATATAGAAATCTTCAGCTTTCATTATGGAATTCCTGGTGATCCTTCCACCATTTCCTTTTATAGGGTGACAACTGTAACTTTCATTTGTGCTCTGTGTTGTCACGCTGTCACATGCACCCCCGCTACATGTACAACAAGCAGCTGTGCTGACACACATTGTGCTAACACAGTCCACGGTTGTCGCTATCAGGACGGTTCAGTGCAGTGACATGCAGCCGATGCTGGACCGTGTGCATGTAGACAGGAAATGGCTGAAAGGCTGGAGGGGATAAGCAGCACAGAGGATGCAACAAAGAATGTAAAAAAATGAAAAACATTATGGGCTAGATTCACATAGATTAGCGGATCTTTAGATCCACGTAATCTATGTGATTTACGATCCGCCGGCGCAATTTTGCGAGGCTAGTGCAGTATTCACAAAGCACTTACCTCCAAACTTGCGCCGGCGGATCGTAACTCTCCCGGCGGAATTCAAATTCCGCAGCTAGGGGGAGTGTACAATTTAAATCAGGCGCGTCCCCGCGCCGATTTAACTGCGCATGCGCCGCCGGTGAAACTTTCCAGTGCGCATGCTCCAAATGACGTCGCTAGGACGTCATTGTTTTCGGCATTAACGTCAATTACGGCCATCCGTATTCGCGACCGACTTACGCAAACGACGTTAAAATTCAAAACTCGGCGCGGGAACGACGGCCATACTTAACATTAGCTACCCCTCATATAGTAGGGGTAACTATCCGCCGGAAAAAGCCGAACGCAAACGACATAAAAAAAGAGATGGGCGGGCGTTCGTTTCTGAATCGGCGTATCTCATCATTTGCATATTATTCGCGAGTAAAACACGAAACGCCACCTAGCGGACAGCGGAAGATTGCAGCCTAAGATCCGACGGTGTAAGTCACTTACACCTGTCGGATCTAAGGGAGATCTATGCGTAACTGATTCTTATGAATCAGTCGCATAGATCCGACCGTCGGATCTCAGAGATCCGACGGCGTATCAGGAGATACGCCGTCGTATCTCTTTGTGAATCTAGCCCTATTTTATTTAAAAATTTGCAATTGTTTTTTATATACAATGCTTTATATTGTCCAAATAGAGTTTAGTTACACTTATTTTTGTATAGTACTTACATTTGTTACAGTATATTTCTATAGTATATATATATTAGATACAAATAATATTGCATAACTGAAAGAAAAAATAAAGTAGTTTACATTTTTAGAAAACTGATTATGGGGATTAATTACGAAAGGCAAATCCACCTTGCACTACAAGTGCACTTGGAAGTGCAGTCGCTGTAAATCTGAGGGGTAGATCTGAAATAAGGGGAAGCTCTGCTGATTTTATTATCCAATCATGTGAAAGCTAAAATGCTGTTTTTTATTCTCCTTGCATGGCCTTCTTCGGATCTTCATCGACTGTAGTGCAAAGTGGATTTGCCTTTCGTAAATAGCCCCCAATGCATCCTCCTACTGCTGAATCAACTGCTCTAAAAGTAATCCATGGCATAGAACACATGTGTTATGTGGCCCCCCAGGCCTTTTTTTTTTTAGCCAGGACGTGGCCACCTCCAGTTCTTGCCCCCAACATCTGCACTCATGGCAGGGACGAGGGAGATGCAGGTGCAGTGTGGGATGGGACATTATGTGGTAAGCTGCTCTGTGATCCCCATCTGTGCCTGGGTGCACAGACACTGACCATTGATCTCCCTGCAAGTGAGAGAGTCGGAGCCGTCTACACTGCCAGGAGGTACTAGAGATGGGCCGGGAAGGTAATATGCAAGGAGCTTTTGGGGGCGGGGGGGAGAGATGAGGGCTGTGGATAGATATGTGTGAGGTCAGAACTGAGGAGAGGTAGACAGCCTGTGAAAGAGAGTTGAACCCTGCACACTGCATAGCACACCTGTAAACCCGGCACTCTGAATGTAGTGCACTCCTCAACCCTGCACTCTGTACAAAGTGCACTCCTGAACTCTGCATTATGTACCTAGCACACCCCTGAACGCTGCACTCAGTGCATAGGGCACCCCTGAACTCTGCACATAGCACACTCCTGGTATTTAGCACACTCCTGGTATTTATTCCCCCTTTAAGATACTCCCACTGTTCGATTCAGTTTGGCAGGGGGGGGGGGGCATAGTTGAGTTTTTGCACCTATTCTTTGGATACATTTATACAATTATATAATTTTACAGATACAATTGGTCCTTCGAGAGCAACCATAATACTGATGAGGCCCGCAAATTATATTGGGTTTGACATCCCTGGCTTAGAAGATGGGCAGCTGGCACGCCAAGTCATGACTTAGATATCTATCCCTCTTTAAAGGTAGTTTGACAGCTAGTTCCCCAAGATTGGATGATCTAGGATATAACTGAGGCACAGTGGGTACCTGATGGCAGCTTAACGTGAATAAATTAAACATAATCTATGAATGGACATTGACACGTCCTTTATTTAGAGCAGCCTTTTTCACCAGGGTGCTCAGGCACCATGGGGTGCCTTAAGGTTTCTTCAAGGGTGCCTTGGCAAAATGCCTAAAAATTTCCCAAAAATTGTATACAAGACAGTAGGTGGATGAAGCCTACCTTTTAGTTACACAAAGCCACAGGTTTTCATTATGCACCATTATGATCTTCTAGCCACCATCATCCTAACAACCAATTACTTCATCAGTTGATAAGGAGGATGTCGGTCACCTACACAACATCTTTGTTTTACCCTCCTGTGCCCTTCTCTTTCAGCACTGAGGTCACATTAGCTGACTGATGTAGAGAAATTGAGGGAGAAGAGAAATATTGGAATACTAGTCAGTACCAGTGAGCAAAAATGTATATGTTTTGGAAGAATAAATGGTTTAGTACGGCTATTATGAATGGAGGAGCTGGGTGGAAAAGCTGGGCATTATTGGGCTCTCTTGGTGAGAGCTATTGATGGCTATCTAATCGTTAACACCCTCCACACTGGAAGATAATGGCGGCGGGGGTGGGTGGGGCATGGTCCGAGAAGTATTTCTACTAAAATAAGAGAAATCAGCTCAAGGGACACATTCTATAACTGTAAGTTATGTCCCTTGTGTTGATTTTTCTGTTTTTTTATGTTAGCTACAGTTAGGCCCCTTTCACATTGACAGACCGTTCGTCCGTTTATTACAAGTCCGTTTACGGACTTGTAATGCATCCCTATGGGATCGCGTCCGTTAGCGGATGAAGCATCCGTTATCGTCCGCAACCATCCGCGTCCGTCAGGATCCGGTTTTTCGGACGGAAAAAAAACCCTATTTTCTTCTGTCCGGCGGAACGGATCGGATGAAGACGGACAGATGGTCCGTCTTCATCCGATTCCCCATAGGGGAGAGTGGAGGAGAGACAGGGCGGTCTCTGCACTGTGTGCGGGGACCGCCCTATCCGCCGACAGCTCAGCGGGGATTACGGAGGATCCCCGCTGAGCTTTTGCGGACACACGGAGCGGACACAAAAACTGTCCGCTACGTGTGAAAGGACCCTTAGGCGATAACGTTTAATTGGTTTTCTTTTCTCTTTTTTTTTTTTTATTGCCACCTAGTGATCTGGCCAGTAAGTACTGTATGTTATTTTCAACTTCCTTTAATGCCTCATTCACACAGGGTGTTTACTTGTGTGCCCCGAGCAGGACCATGTTTTTCCGGCACAGGGATGCACAGATGTTACATGCATCTATATGCTGGCAGTCCCACAGATGTCTTTTGGAACACACAGCTGCACAGACACAGCCACTGTGTCCCAATGCGACATCCATGCCACATCCATTTAGGTGCCCGACCCTGAACGCATCCAAGGTTCTGATCTTGCTAAAGTTGAGAAAGGCGGTCTACACAAACAAAAACAGTATAACACGTTATAAATACATTGCGGGGGATTTACTAAAACTGGAGTGGGCATAATCTGGCACAGCTCTGCATAAAAACCAATTGGCTTTGAGATTTAATTGTAAAAGCTTAATTGAATAAGCTGAAGTTAGAAGCTGATTGGCTGCCATGCACAGCTGCACCCAATTCTGAGTTCTCCGATTTTAATAAATCTCCCCCTATTGTCACTTACAAAGTTACACAGTAATTGCTCTGTACAGTCTTGTGACTTCTTTGACTTTGAGAGCTGCATACGGTAATATAGTTTTTTTCCATGTATAGCATAATATATAATAATAATAATGACATAAACTCACTAGATGCAAGTTGGCAGCTCTGGTGACCATAAATAGTTAAAGTCAAAGTAATACCAAGTTCTTTTCTCAATGCATGTGCTCTGGCTACTTCCTTGAAGTCTATAGCCCTTATCACACACAATTTCGACTTCATCTGAAGTAGAGAATCCATGACCATCAATTTCAGGATCGTAACGGATGCCATTTTTCTGAGTTATATGTCCATTAGCAATTTGTGGTGAACGGCAGCCTTTTTCTACAAAAAAAATTATAAAATATTTTTATATATCAACGCTGAAAGTTAACTTCTCTTATTTGCTCCTTTTTGATCTATTAAATATACCATTAACAGCTTTTATTTTAGCTATGCGATAAGTGCGGAAACATTCTAAAAATTGTGGGGGGGGGGGAAATAAAAAATACCCAATCATGTGCAAGGAAAATGTAAGAACATAAAACAGGCTTTTTGCTTGCGCATGGTTGGATGATTAAGTTGGCACAACTTCAGCTCATTCACTCAGTTAAGGGAAAGAAGAGAATATTAATGCAGTTGCACTGACTTCCATCGTGCAGTGCAAACAAAAAAAAATGTTTTATTTTTTTTATTTGTTAGCGCATATTTGAATACTCCTTGCAAATTACATTTCCACTTTTTGAAGGTAAGGGCAGAGAGATCAGAGAAGGCACCACATCCCAATGTAATCATATGAAGAGAAGGGAAACTTTTTAGGTGTCAGATCAAAAATAGATTACATTTGATAGCATTTTATTGATTTTATTACAATAAAACGTGAATCAAACGCGCTAAGAAATAAACCAACAAGGCATCCACTGAAATTATCTAGGACCCATGTTGTCCACTTTTATCAAACTTAGGTCTATTTATATCCGGTAGGTTCATGCTATCTAATTTTGCCATACTTTCTTAAATTTCTATTCTGATCATACTCAGATCATATTCTGACCTTTTGTAATAAATTATGTATACTTTATGTATGCCAATAACGTGATAGATGCAATATCCTATCAAAAAATGTCATGAAATGTATTCCTGTCTTTTTTGTAATTTATAGCATACAATACAGTACACCTGAATCTCCTGATGAAGCTTTATGAAGCGAAACATGTAGAGTAGTAGTGTATGTATATGCTTTGAATATAACAAATTATATAATAAGGAATCTTTTATTCATGTTTTATTGTTGTAATAAAATCAATTACATTTTATCAATTGTAATCTATTTTTGATCTGACACCTAAAAAGTCCCCAGGTTTGTTCCTATTTCGCTTCTCTTCATACATTTGCACTTTGTTTCATGTCATTCACTAAAATAATGAAAAGTTCCCTTTGACAGTGGATATACTCTATTCCTTTAGTGAAGCAACCTCATTGCTTATGATCATATATGTGAATATGATTTGATCATTTGGACTCATGATCATATTCACAAAGTAGAAAAGGAGACGCTGTCTCACGTCAGCTCTCAAAACTCACCTTCATATATTCCCACTTCCCCTCCCCCATGTCTTGCCCCTCCCTGAAGCCCCACCCATGGTCACTATTTTTTCAAATCATAGAATACATGCCCTAAATCCAGCTGTTTTCTGGCTGGTCATGTCATATGTCCTTTATCTGGCTCTCCAGTACAGACGGAAGGCAATCTTTACTTCTGCATAGAACTGTGCAACAGTACTGTAACCCCTGTTGATGTCATGACATCAGAGAGGAGCAACCACAATGGCTTGGACTTTCAGGAAGTGGATGGAATGACACTTGGGGGTTGATTTACTAAAGGCAAATCCACTCTGCACTACAAGTGCACTGCAAGTGTACTTGGAAGTGCAGTCACTCTAAATCTGAGGGGAAGATATGAAATGATGGGAAGCTCTGCTGATTTTTATCATCTAATCATATACAGGCAAAAATGCTGGTTTTATTTCCTTGCATGTCCCCCTCGGATCTACGGCGACTGCACTTCCAAGTGCACTTGTAGTGCAAAGTGGATTTGCCTTTAGTAAATAAACCCCCCGGTGTCATTCAACCCAGAAGCAGACCAGCACTGGACCATGGTGCAGTGCATCTAAGGTATAGAGCCAGACAGGAGGTATGCATTAAATGTGTTTTTTTAATTAAAATCTATTTAAAAACATTGGGCAATAGATTTTTTGTATTATTTCAGAGGCAGAAATGTTAAAGGGGTTGTAAAGGTTAATTTTCTTATTTTCTAAATAGGTTCCATTAAGCTAGTGCATTGTTGGTTCACTTACCTTTTCCTTCGATTTCCCTTCTAAATGTTTTTTTTCTTTGTCTATATTTCTCACTTACTGTTCCTCCTCAGTAAGCTTGACCCCATCATCCGAGCAGGGGTAAGTCAGCCAGATCAGCATTACTGAGGAGAAACAGGAAGTGAGAAATTCAGACAAAGAAAAAAAACATTTAGAAGGGAAATCGAAGGAAAAGGTAAGTAAACCAACAATGCACTAGCTTAAAGGAACCTATTTAGAAAATAAAAACAAACCTTTACAACCCCTTTAAGCCGGTATTGGTTAATTCTAGAGGCAGAAAATCATGTGGATCTACATCCCACCTACTTGACCTGGCTATACAGTAGTGGATTTTCAACAAAAATTTGTGTGAAAATTGTCAGTTGGCTCAATAGCTTGACGAATGGTCTTCAAAAGTAATTCAAAATTTTGTTTACTTTTACCATTCAATTTTGAACTTAATGAACTTTACAGAATGAAAACCACATGCTACTAGAAACCCTTTTCTTCAATTCATTTGTTTTTTCCATTCTGCTTCTTCAAATTTTCCTGTCTTGTGTTCAAAAATAAGTTTTTATTTGACCACAATCCAGATTAGAAAATGTAATCAATGTTCTTAAAAGGAAAAATTTCAAGTGAAATTATACTAGTGTATAGCATGTTAGGGCAGGCAGGGATAGGCAATGGCAGAATTGAAGTGCCATTTTCATTAACAAAAAAGATAAGCTAAACTCCCAGCTTGGCCACATTTTCATAAGGTTCCAGGTTAAGGAAAAACAGCATCATCTGCATCCTTCCTGGTATCCCCTGACTTGGTTCATTCATCTTTATTTAACAAACAAAAAAGAGGGGAAAAAATGCGCTAATGTGAATAAATATTAAAAAGAATAATAATTCATCCAAGCCGCAACTCTTCTGCAAGATATGTACAGTAGCAAATAATATATTTAAACTAAAGTTGCGCAAACACAATCTTGATAATCAGTGAAAAATTCATATGATAAAAATGTCCATATGTGTAGAAATAAATTGATAATTGATTGAATATCAACAACATCCACCACCATAACTGTAAAAAATCTTCATGTGATATCACCACCACCAAGTGCCAAAATGCTTGCTTAAGAGACGTTTTTTAACCCGTGTTATAGGGGGTCAAACACATTTTGGCTTAATAATCAGCCTGGGCCTGTACACACCTATGAGTCCTCTTGGGTGCCTACTTCGATCCTCCCGGTAGGATGAGTTCAATTATCAATTTATTTACATGTGGACTCTTTTTTATTACATGGAATTTTTTATTATATGACATTTTTATCATATGAAATTTCCACTGATTATCAGGATTGTGTTTGCCCGACTCTAGTTTAACCACTTAAGACCCGGGCCAAAATGCAGGTAAAGGACCAGGCCCCTTTTTGCGATTTGGCACTACGTCGCTTTAACTGACAATTGCGCGGTCGTGTGACGTGGCTCCCAAACAAAATTGGCGTCCTTTTTTCCCCACAAATAGAACTTTCTTTTGGTGATATTTGATCACCTCTGCGTTTTTTTTGGCGCTATAAACAAAAATAGAGCGACAATTTTGAAAAAAAATGCAATATATTTAACTTTTTGCTATAATAAATATCCCCCAAAAATATATAAAAAAACTATTTTTTTTCCTCAGTTTAGGCCGATACGTATTCTTCTACCTATTTTTGGTTTGCGCAAAATTTATAGCGTTTACAAAATAGGGGATAGTTTTATTGCATTTTTATAATTTTTTTTTTTTTTACTAATAATGGCGGTGATCAGCGATTTTTTTTCATGACTGCGACATTATGGTGGACACATCGGACAATTTTGACACATTTTTGGGACCATTGTCATTTTTACAGCAAAAAATGCATTAAAAATGCATTGTTTACTGTGAAAATTACAATTGCAGTTTGGGAGTTAACCACAAGGGGGAGCTGAAGGGGTTAAGTGTGACCTCATCTGTGTTTCTAACTGTAGGGGGGTGTGGCTGTAGGTCTGACGTCATTGATTGTGATTCCCTATATTAGGGAACACACGATCGATGACGGCGCCACAGTGAAGAACAGGGAAGCTGTGTTTACACACAGCTCTCCCCGTTCTTCAGCTCCAGGGACCGATCGCGGGACTCCAGCGGCGATCAGGTCCGCGAGTCCCGCGGTCACAGAGCTTCGGACTAGGTCGCAGGCGCGCTCGCGACCCGCGGCTGGGCATTTAACAGTCGCGTACAGGTACGTGATTGTGCCCAGCCGTGCCATTCTGCCGAAGTATATCGGCGTTAGGCGGTCCTTAAGTGGTTAAATATATCTTTATTTAACCGATTGCTGACCGCCGCACGCAGATATTCGTCTGCAGCATGGCAGGGACAAGCAAAAGGACGTATATATACGTCCCCTTTAAGAAGCGGCACTCCGACCGCAGGTACCGCGGACTCGCGGGCATACCCGCGATCGTGTCACGGTGAGGAAGAACGGGGAAATGCTGATGTAAACAAGCATTTCCCCAGTCTTCCTAGTGACAGGACAGTGATCACAGCTTCCTGTAATCGGAAGTGTGTCGTGTCACACACAGCCCATCCCCCTACAGTTAGAAGCACTCCCTAGGGCACACTTAATCCCTTCAGCGTCACCTAGTGGTTAACCCCTTCACTGTCAGTGTCATTTTCACATTTTTATAGCACTGATTGCTGTAAAAATGACAATGGTCCCAAAAATGTGTGAAAAGTGTCCCATGTGTCCGCCATAAAGTCGCAGTCATGATAAAAATCGCAGATCGCCGCCATTACTAGTAAAAAAATAATAATAATAAAAATGGCATAATTCTATCCCCTATTTTGTAGACGTTATAACTTTTGCGCAAACCAATCAATATACGCTTATTGCGATTTTTTTTACCAAAAATATGTAGAAGAATACGTATCGGCCTAAACTGAGGAGAAACATTTTTTTTATATATATTTTGGGGATATTTATTATAGCAAAAAGTAAAAAATATTATTTTTTTTTTCAAAATTGTCGCTCTATTTTTGTTTATAGCGCAAAAAAATAAAGAACGCAGAGGTGATCAAATGGGGAAAAAGTACGTCAATTTTGTTTGGGAGCTATGTCGCACGACCGCGCAATTGTCAGTTAAAGTGACGAAGTGACGAAATTGCAAAAAGTGGCCTTGTTTTTGGCCAGCAAAATGGTCAGGGGCTTAAGTGGTTAACAAGCATCATAGTTCCTAACACTTACTCAGCTCACAGATTGGGAATTCACTCCACTGAAAATCTCCTTGACATTTCACTCTTTTTTCCCCGTTTAATTTGTAGCCTGAATTACAAGCCACTGTTATTGAATCACACTCATAATATCCATAAGTTTTCTTTCCTTGTATTATTTTTCCATTAATTAATTTGGGCTCTGGACAGAATGTTCCTGTAAGAAAATAATAAAAAATGCAAAAAATTATAATTTGTCATACTATTTATAAAA
The DNA here is from genome assembly GCF_905171775.1 of Rana temporaria. Classification (NCBI taxonomy): domain Eukaryota; kingdom Metazoa; phylum Chordata; class Amphibia; order Anura; family Ranidae; genus Rana; species Rana temporaria. Next base: position 67,179,826 of record NC_053489.1, on the reverse strand, counting down.
AATAAAAAAGCAACACTTTTAGATTTCTGCATACTTATAAAAAATATTGTCTGGGGTTCAGCTTAAACCAATCTTACTTTAACCACCTCAGTACAGGGCACTTAAACCCCCTTCCTGCCCAATCCATTTTTCCGATTTCATCGCTGACACACTTTGAATGACAATTACGCGGTCATGCAACACTGTACCCCACAAATAGAGCTTTCTTTTGGTGGTTTATGATAACCTCTGTGGTTTTTATTTCTTGCGCCTACAAACAAAAGAAGAGTGACAATTTTGAAAAAACACAATATTTTTTGCTATAATAAATATCCCAATTTGTTTTTAAAAAATAATAATTTTCTCCTCAGTTTAGGCTGATACGTATGGCATTTTTTTTTTACTAGTAATGGCGGCGAGCTGCGATTTTTATCGTGACTGCGATATTGCGGTGGACATATCGGACACTTTTGACACTATTTTGGGACCATTCAAATTTATACAGCGATCAGTGCTATAAAAATGCACTGATTACTGTATTAATGTGACTGGCAAGGAAGGGGTCCTCTGTACAAGGAACACACATCGGTCTCCTCTCACCTGACAGGAGGTGGATCTGTGTGTTTACACACACAGATCCACGGTCCTGCTCTGTTACTGGGCAATCACGGGTGCCCAGACGAGCATCGCGGCCGCCGGGCACGCGCATCGGCTCCCGAGTGATGCGGTGGGCGCGAGCGCCCCCTAGAGGGCGGGAAGCCGAGGACATCATATGACGCCCGCCCAGAACAAGAGCCGCACCGCCCAGCCATCATTTGACGGCCAGCGGGCGGCAAGCGGTTAAAGAGCCCCCTCCTGTAAAAGTATTTTCTTCCATGTGCAACTAATACCCCTTGTAAATAGTAAAAAAAAACAAGGGTATGTATAAATGTAACAACAAAAACCTGGGGAATGCCCAGGGAAAAACCAAGCCTACTTACCGACCAGCTAGCAGACAACCAATTAACCTGTCTAACACTATGCGTTAAAAACAGGGGTCTAGTCCGCACGCATTTGCAAACGCATGCGTGAGCCACAGAGCCGCGCCAAGGCACCCTGTAATATCTGTGGTCCTAACGCTAAACAATGAGTGTCCCCACAGTGGAGGCACATGCATTTTAATGGATAGATAGGGGCAGGTGGACTGAAGGGGAGCCACCCCTTCTTAAAGGTACAAGAGCACACCAAACACCCAGCATATAGCACAGTGGCTGCAAAGGTGTTGGTGCACTGCTGGACACTACAAGCACCATAGGTGAAACACAAACATGTCCACCGCCCCCATCTATAGCTGGCTATCGCAGTAAGTAGCATTGGAAGGCTAAAACAGATAACAACAAAAACCTGGGGAATGCCCAGGGAAAAACCATATGACGCCCGCCCAGAACAAGAGCCGCACCGCCCAGCCATCATTTGACGGCCAGCGGGCGGCAAGCGGTTAAAGAGCCCCCCTCCTGTAAAAGTATTTTCTTCCATGTGCAACTAATACCCCTTGTAAATAGTAAAAAAACAAGGGTATGTATAAATGTAATATTGTGAAAAATAATAGTGAAGTGTTTCATATAAAGCAAGCAACTAAAAAAGAATATTAATACAATAAAGTCCAAATAATAGAATTCCAATATAATGTTTAATGCTAATAAACAAGTGTCAATCAGTAATACCAGTGTTGATGTAACACTGGACAAGATGGCAGCCGTGTGCAGAGAGTTGTGAGTTGGAGGTTTCATAAGGATAGGTCCTTGGAGTCCCTATGCTGTTAGGCCGCGTACACATGGTCGGTCAAAACCGATGAGAATGGAACGAAGTTCAGTTTCATTGGTCCAAACCGACCAAAATGTTAAAACTTGCTTTAAAATCGAACCGATGGACCGCTGACCGATCGGTCCAAACCGATGGTTAGTACACAAAAGCATCGGTTCAAAACCCTCGCATGCTTAGAATAAAGTCGACGCATGCTTGGAAGCATTGAACTTCATTTTTTTCAGCACGTCGTGTGTTTTACGTCACCGCGTTCTGACCCGATCGGATTTTGAGCTGATGGTGTGTACACACATCAGACCATCAGGCCACTTCAGCGGTGACCCGATGAAAACGGTCCGTCGGACCATTCTCATCGGATGAACCGGTCATGTGTACGCGGCCTTACAGTCTTTGCTGAATCAACACACTGCTTTGGGTGATTTTGCTGCTGTGATGGCAGCTACTCGCTCCTGTGAGTTTGAAATTCACTTGGTGGTGGGAGATCACTGAAGCACATTTATGAAGATCTGTTACATCAACAATGGTGTTACTGATTGACCCTTGTTTATTACCATTGGACATTATGCCCAGGTTCATACCGGGTGCGATTTGCTTAGATTTGAGATGCGATTTCACATGTGAAATCGCATCTCAAATCGGCGGCATTTGCCGGCAATGACACCGTCCTAATCGGTGCGACGCCGCATCTGCGGTGCTGCACCGATTTCAAAAAGTAGTTCCTGTACTACTTTTTGCGATTTCGGGCCGTGAGTTACATTAACATTTGTGCAGAATGTCTCATAAATCGCGGCCAAAATCAGGACTGCCAGGGGGAGTGAAGCCGTGCGAGTTCAGCTGAACTCGCACGGCTTCACTCCCGCAGCCCAGTGTGAACCAGGGCTATATTGGACTTTATTGTATTAATTATGTTTTAAGTTGTTTGCTTTATATGAAGCGTTTCACTAATATTTTGCACAATATTTAACTGAAGCACAAACATACTGCACTTTGGTGTAAGCAGCCTTATTAGACATTATTTCACACAGCGCGGATATAATTTTTTGTATATATAAATGTTTTGGTATATATTCATTTTTATTCAGTTAATCCTGACTCGGCCATTTTTTGTGTTACGGTCCTGCATTAAGTTAACTGACAATTGCACGGTTGTGCGACGCTGTACACAAATAAAATGTATGTCATTTTTCCCCACAAATAGAATTTCCTTTTAGTGGCATTTGATGACTTATTTGCGCTATAAACAAAAAATTACTGAAAATGTTGAAAAAATAAATATTTTTAACATTCTGCTTTAAAACATATCCAATAACAACATGTAAAACAAATCTACGGTAATTTCTTCATCAATTTAGGCCAATCTGTATTCTGCTACATGTTTTTGGTAAAAAAAATCCCAATAAGCGTGGTTTACGCAAAAGATATAGGGACAGATTCTTAAAGGACTTACGATGGCATATCTCTACGTACGCCGTCGTAAGTCCGAATGCGAGCCGTCGTATCTATGCGCCTGATTCTTAGAATCAGTTACGCATAAATTTGGCCAAGATACGAGCGGCGTAAGTCTCCTACGCCGTCGTATCTAGGGTGCAATATTTACGCTGGCCGCAAGGGGCGCTTCCGTAGATTTACGCGTCAAATATGTAAATTAGGTAGATACGCCGATTAACGAACGTACTTGCGCCCGCTACGCCGTTTACGTTAGGCTTACGTCTGGCGTAAAGTTACCCCTGCTATATGAGGCGCAGCCAATGCAAAGTATGGATGTTGGAACAAGCGTATCTTTTTACGTCGTTTACGCAAGTCGTACGTGAATGGGGATGTGCGTAGGTTACGTTCACGTCACAGGCATTGAGCCGGCGTATCTTAGGGAGTAAATTCGACGTGATGATGAGCATGCGCCGTACGATCGGCGCTTCATTTGCATGGGGTCACGGATCATTTTAATAAAACACGCCCACCTCTTCCACATTTGAATTACGCGGGCTTACGCTGGCCAATTTACGCTACGCCGCCGCAACTTACGGAGCAAGTACTTTGTGAATACAACACTTGCCTGACTAAGTTGCGGAGGCGTAGCGTAAATAGGATACGCTTTACCCGCTGAAATATACGCTCTCCTACGTGAATCTGGCCCATAGTGTTTACAAACTATGAGATATTTTTGTTTATTTATTTTACAAGTAATGGCGGCGATCAGTGACTTATAGTGGGACTGCGACATTGCGGTGGACAAATCAGACACTAAGTGACACTTTTGACATTATTTTGGGGACCAGTGACACTAATACAGTGATCAGTGCTAAAAAATGCTGTACTGATGACACTGGCAGGGAAGGGGGTTAACATCATGGACGATCAAAGGGTTAAGTGTGTCCCTCAGTGGTGCTTTCTAAGGCCCCATGTACACGGGGCGCTGCTAAACGTACGTTCAGAGGCAGTTGGATGCTTTTTTTCAGAATCTCTATCTTCCCTTGCCACAGAAACAGTGATCTGCCTTGTTTACATAGGCAGACCAGCGTTCTGCCTCTCTCGGGAACGATCAGCAGGTCATCGGACATCAGGATTGGCTCCCGCTTTGTCCAATCACAGCGGGAGCTGGTTGCCGGCGCGCTCGTGCGCGCCACAGACCTGTACGTGATTTTGCACAGAAGACCCGCCTACCTGCAGTATATGTACGTGGAACCGTCAGCAAGAGGTTAAACATTGATATATATAAATATACAGTATATTTTCGAAAAAGCAGCCACGAGGGCTTCATTGTTCCAAGCAACCTCTGCTGTCAGAGTACGGAATTTAATGGCATAATCGGCAACCGTCCTCGTACTCTGTATGATGGACATGAGGCACTTGGCAGCAGAAGCGGAGCATGCAGGAACGTCAAATACCCCTTTGAAGGAAGCCACAAATTCTGGGTAACTCAGGACCACATGTTTTTGCGTCTCCCATAGAGGGTTTGCCCAGGCCAAGGCTCTGTCAGAAAGCAAAGATATCATGAAACCCACTTTGCTTCTGTCCGTGGGAAACGCCTGGGGCAGCATCTCAAAGTATATCTCAATCTGGTTGAGAAACCCTCTGCACTGAAATCGCTGGGGAAGCGGAGCGGAACCAGACATACCTCTTAAAGAGGTAATACTCGAGGTGGGTGCCTGCACAGAGACTACCGGAGCGGCCACAGTAGGAGACTGTAGACGAGCCGTGCGACTCAGGAGCATCTTTATCGTCATGGCAAACTGATCTATGCTTTGATCCAGGTCATCCAAATGAAGAAAAAATATTATCAACAAGTGGATTGGCTGCATCTTCTGAATTCATGGCCTTCGCCTACTGTCAGAAACCATGAATCAGACCGAGACAGAAGTACAGTTAAATCACACTCGTTTAATAATAAAAATAAAAAGGTAAACAAAGTAAGCATTGTCAAAACATAGCCAGAGTTCAGTAACTGGATCGGGTAGTCAGCCAAGCCAAAGTCCAAGAGCCAGCGATAAAGGTAGACATACAGCAAGCAGGATCTGTAGCCCAAGGGCACGTTAGTCAAGCAGGTCTTCAACTGGAACGCAGGAGAAAAGTCTCTTGTGGATGTTAAAACAGGCGAAGGCAAAGAGCAAATGAACTGGAAGGCTTTAAGTGGGCTGAGCTGATGAGCAGGATCATCAACAGGTGGATCACTGTTGAGAGATAGGAGCTGGCAATTAGCTAACAGCTATGCTGCCAGCACAGAGAAGGAAGGGCTGAGCCCAGCCCTGACGGTATGCAATTCCTCCCTATTTTTTTCCTTCTTTTGCCTTCAGTGTTTTTGGCTCGTTTTATTTATTGAACCTGACAATTATTCTGTTTGTTGCTAGATTTATTCAGAAATTTATTGGCGATGCAATTTCCTGTATGGTTCTCCACGCGCCATCCCATCAGGGAACTATGAGGCAGATAGTTGCAGCCAACATGGCACAATGCTCTGTCTCATCCGTCATAGCTGAGCAGGGTTGCTTTTAAGCTCCTTCTCAGCTGCTCTAACCAGCCATACAAGCTATTTAAACTTCCTGTCAGCACCAGCAATCACACTGCTGGTGTCTGGCTGACAGGATCAACAGACTTGTGATTACTCCTGCACATGGTAGGTTGATTTGATCCCTTCATTATAGCACTCAGCTTTTTTTAACTTTACTACTATATATATACTATCACTACCCTATCTTTTTTGTCTTCCACAGACAGGCAGCCATCAGTCCAAGATATCTTGGGCTTTTTGGTTGACCCTATACTGACAGGAGTGGTCACTCCTATCAGTGGGAGTTCTCACAGTCTCACTGAGCATATTCAGCTCCTGCCCTTTGTTGTCTGGTGTCTTGTTATCTCAGAGTTCATCATCTGTCCCACTGTGTAATAACTACAGTGCAGGTCCCCCTCATGGTTCATTGGTGATCGGCTCATGCAAGTGAGTATCAGTCTTCTATGCCTATTTTTTGTACTTGCATGGATGTTCAATTCCATGCAATAGGTTGATCAATGTTAACATTGTACTATTATACTAATGTTTAAATATGTTCACTTTATAGATGTATGTATTCTTTAGATGACATTCAGCCTATGAAGAAGGACCTAGGGGTCTGAAACATGTCAGGCATTATCTCCTACAGCTACGTGCAATAGCCTTTCACACCAGAGGGCATTTATATTCATGCCTGTATTTTTGTACTGCTTTACATTTTTTTCTACTGTATAGATTATCAAATGTTTCTAATAAACAATTATTTTTAAATACTCACCTGGTCTGTCCTAAAAATCCTGAGGGGTTATGCTGTGCCTATGAGCACTACGTTTGTCTTTTAGTACTTGGTAGAGAAACCCTTGTCCGCAAGCACGAATGTAAGCAGCTGTCAGTGATAGGGCAGTCTAGTGCTGCAAGAGCAAGTGGTAAAGTAATCATATGTGTTCATACTGCAGTCAAACTGTTATGTTTTTGTATGTATTTATGTTTAACACTTCTGCCTCTATAGTGTCTCCAACACCATTTTGGAGGAGCCCTGTGTTCTGATAGGCCGCACGAGATCTCGAGAGATTTGGGTGACCATTTTTGGGTGGTTTATTTTTATAGTAAAGCTCAGGCTTGTTTTTAGGCAGAACACGTGTGGATGTAGATAGGGACAGAGACCCTGCTTGTGAGGGAGAGACAGGAGAAGCCAGGGAGAGTGTTCCGGCCTGTGAGGGATAGTTTAGGGGTCCCACGGAGTCCTGCAGTGGTAACCTTGGTCGGATGAAAGACTCCCAGCTGCTACGGGTAATGTGTTTCCAGCCTCTTCCAATAAGCATTGTGAACTGGGGTATATAATATACCATTAAGTGGGAAGTGCCTGTGATACTCAGAAAGCCACATCGCTTAGAACTACAGTATCTGTACTGCATATATGTGCCTCCATGCCTGGAGAGGAATCATTTGCCGTTTGATTGTAAAGACTGTTACTACTACCGCCTCTCGGTAATAAACGTTACCTTGTTCAAAGAACTTTACGTGTGTCTCCCTCAGTGAATCGCTGCACCCCTCACCCCGCTTACACGGAGGTAAGACGTTTCTTGTAGTTGGTTACCAGGTTTGCACACTTTTCAGGAGGGATTTTGGTCCACTCTTCTTTACAGATCTTCTCTAAATCCTTAAGGTGTCTTGGCTGTTGCTTAGAAACTTGAAGTTTCAGCTCCCTTCATAAATTTTCTATAGAATTAAGGTCTGGAGGCTGGCTAGGCCACTCCATGACCTTAATGTGGTTCTTCTTGAGCCACTCCTTTGTTGCCTGTGTGGTATGTTTTGGGTCATTGTCATGCTGGAAGCCCCATCCATGACCCATCTTCAGTGTTCTGGCTGAGGGAAGAAGGTTCTCATCCAAGATTTCACAATACTTGGCCCCTCAATGCAGCAAAGTCTGCCTATACCTTTAGCAGAGAAACAGCCCCATAGAATCATGTTTCAAACCTCCGTGTTTGACTGTAGGGATGGTGTTCTTAGGGTCAAGGTCAGTATTTTTTTTCCTACAAACATGGCGAGTCGAGTTAATGCCAAAGAGCCCAATTTTGGTCTCATCTTACCACAGCACTTTTTCCCAATCCTATTCTGAAACATTTAGATGTTCATTGGCAGACTTCAGGTGGGCCTGTACATGTGCCTTCTTGAGGAGGGTGACCTTGTGGGCACTTCAGGATTTCAATCCATGGTGGCGTATTGTGTTACCAATGGTTTGTTTGGTGACTGTGGTGCCAACTGTCTTGAGATCATTCACAAGTTCCTCCCGTGTAGTTCTGGGCTGACCCCCTGCTTTTCTCATGATCATCCTTACCCAATGAAGTGAAATATTGCATGGAGTTCCAGACCAAGGGCGATTGATGGAATATTTTCTCTTAAAGGGGTTGTAAAGGTAAAAAAAAAAATCCCTAAATAGCTTTCTTTACCTTAGTGCAGTCCTCCTTCACTTTCCTCATCCTTCGATTTTGCTTTTAAATGTCCTTATTTCTTCTGAGAAATCCTCACTTCCTGTTCTTCTGTCTGTAACTACACACAGTAATGCAAGGCTTTCTCCCTGGTGTGGAGAAAGCCTCTTGAGGGGGCGAGCAGGAGAGTCAGGACACTCTCTACTTCGCAGATAGAGAAAGGAGCTGTGTGTTAGTGGGTGTCCTGACACTCCTGCTCGCCCCCTCCCCCCTCAAGAGGCTTTCTCCACACCAGGGAGAAAGCCTTGCATTACGGTGGTGAGTTGCAGACAGATGAACAGGAAGTGAGTATTTCTCAGATGAAATAAGGACATTTAAAAGCAAAATCGAAGGATTAGGTAAGTGAAGGAGGACTGCACTAAGGTAAAGGAAGCTAGGAAAAAAATGTTTTTCCTTTACAACCCCTTTAAGGAAGTCACGCGACCTGTGATGCAATGCGTCAGAAGGAGCCAGTGACGACACTTCCGATGTCTCATTACCCTGGATGTGTAGTGAGGAGGAGAGCTGTCCCAATGCCAAACTGATCGTTCAATGCGGTTTTATTTCTGCTCAAATGTGAGTGCATATGATGTTATTAACCACTTAAGGACAGAGCCTTTTTCTGAGATTTGTTGTTTACAAGTTAAAAACACGTTTTTTTGCTAGAAAATTACTTAGAAAACCCAAACATTATAAATTTTGTTTTCTAACACCCTAGAGAATAAAATGGCGGTTGTTGCAATACTTTATGTAACACCATATTTGCGCAGCGGTCTTACAAGCGTACTTTTTTTGGGAAAAAATACACTTTTTTTTACTTAAAAAACAAGAAAACAGTAGTTAGCCCAATTGTTTTATATTGTGAAAGATAATGTTACGCAGAGTAAATTGATACCCAACATGTCATGCTTCAAATTTGCGCCAGCTCGTGGTATGGCGACAAACTTTTAACCTTAAAAATCTCCATATGCGATGTTTAAAAAATTCTACAGGTTGCATGTTTTGAGTTACATAGGAGGTCTAGAATTATTGCTCTCACTCTACCGATCATGGCGATACCTCACATGTGTGGTTTGAACACCGTTTTCATATGCGTTCGCTGCTCACGTATGCGTTCGCTTCTGCACGCGAGCTTGTCGGGACGGGACGCGTTTACATTTTTTTTTCTTATTTATTTTACCTTTTATTTAATTTTTTTACTCTGTTCTTTTTTTTAAAAAGTGTCACTTTTATTCCTATTACAAGGAATGTAAACATCCCTTGTAATAGAAAAAAGCATGACAGGTCCTCTTAAATATGAGATCTGGGGTCAAAAAGACCTCAGATCTCATATTTGGACTAAAATGCAATAAATAATAATAATAATAATAATAATAATAATAATAATAATAATAATAAATGAAAATGTAATTTAAAAAAAATTATAATAATAATAAAAAATCCCTTAAGAGCTATGGGCGGAAGTAACGTTTTGACATCGCTTCCGCCCTGCTATGGTATGGAGACGGGTGGGAGCCCTCTTCCCCTCACTCGTATCCATACCCAGGAAGGAGAAGGACTCGATCGCCTCCACCGCTACCGCCGGCTCTGGTAAGCGGCAGAGGGCACGGTAGAACGGCAGGAGGGGCTCCTCTCCCGTCGCCGATAACGGTGATCTCACAGTGAATCAGCCGCAGAGACCCCCATTATCGGAAACCGGACCGCCGGCTGAAGACAAGGATACCTGGGTTATGGCAGCTAGCTGTTGCCATAACAGAGATATCACTCTTCAAGGTGCCGACGTATATAGTCGTGTGGTGGTCCGGAAGTGGTTAATTAAAAGCAAGTATTTTTAAGCAATCTTGCACGATGATGATTTTTTATTTACTTTGAGAAATTGAATTTGTAGAAAGTAATTGTTTATGGAGAAGTCCTGCTGGTAGTCCTGGAGCCATTAGCTGAAAACGTGTGTACGATCGAGCTGATTCGTGTGTGGATTATTATTGTGCCAATATTATAAGTGCCAATAGACCCAAGAGGGTATTTATTTGAGGTGAGCAGGCATTGCACACGTAGGTGGGGGTGATTATCTGTCAGCGCTTATTCTTTGCAGAGACTGTCACGGAGCACGGATTGAGTTTATTCAAGTCTCTTCAGCAATCAAGAGTTTAATTTATATTATATACACACACACACACACATCTATATATATATGTAAAATATGCTACTAAAGCGCTGACAGGAGTATAGCAAGCAACCTACAAACTATGGGCCAGATTCACATACCCGCGGCGCAGCATAACGTAAACCGTTTACGTTACACCGCCGCAAGTTTTCAGTCTAAGTGCCCGATCCACAAAGCACTTACCTGGAAATTTGCGGCGGTGTATCGTAAACACGTCCGGCGCAAATCGGTCCAATTCAAATGGGGTGGGTACCATTTAAATTAGGCGCGCTCCCGCGCCTAACGTACTGCGCATGCTCCCATCGCAAATTTCCCGACGTGCTTTGCGCGAAATTACGACGTGCCGACGTTTTGAGAATCGCGACGTCAACAAAGCACTTACACCGGGAAAAAGAAAAAAATTTAAAAAAATTCAAAAGCGACGCGGGAAAGACGGGCATACTTTAACATGGTGGAGTACTTTTCCACCATGTTAAAGGTGCACTATCTTTGCGACGGAAATCTAACACTTGCGACGACGTAACGACGGGAAAAATCTTCGTGGATCGCCGTAACTCCTAATTTGCATACCCGACGCTGGTTTACGACGCGAACTCCCCCCACCGGCGGCCGCGGTATTGCATCCTAAGATCCGACAGTGTAAGTCCATTACACCTGTCGGATCTTCTGGCTTTTTATGCGTAACTGATTCTATGAATCAGTCGCATAGATACTCTGAGAGATACGACGGAGTATCTGAGATTATCTCCTTTGTGAATCTGGCCCTATATATACTGTATAATAAGGAATAACAGTCTAGCTGGGCTTTTTTTCATTTGGTTCACTCAAATGTAATAAAAGAAAAAAAAAATATATATTTTTTTATGATAACTTACCCAGCTCACAGGTTGGCAAGTGGGGATACCATTGGAAATCTTCTCCACAGGTTACTTTGCTTTCACCGTTTAGTTTATAGTTTAAATCACACTCTAATGTTACTGAATTACCAACACTATATCCATCAGTTTTCTTTCCTCGTTTTACTTTGCCATTTAACAGTTTAGGTTCCGGACAGAACGCTCCTGTGAAATTAACGAAAAGGCAAAAAAAGTAGTAGATTTAGTTGTGTTTGTTCACAAAGCTTGATTTTTTTTTTATCCTTTAGAATGAAGAAAAAAGAAAATAGAATTATATATTCTATCCAATCTGACAGAGTTTGAGCTATTTTGCAAAGAAGAATGGGCAAAAATGTCACTTTCTCTAGATGTAAAAAAACTGGTAGAGACATCCATAAAAAGACTTGCAGCTGTAATTGCAGGGAAAGGCGGTTCTACAAAGTATTGACTCCGGGGGGCTGAATTCAAATGCACCCCACACTTTTCACATTTTTATTTGTAAAAAAAATTGAAAACCATTTTCCTTCCACTTCACAATTATGTGCCACTTTGTGTTGGTCTATCACATAAAACCACAATAAAATACATCTACATTTTTGGTTGAAACATCACAAAGTGGGGAAAATTTCAAAGGGTATGAATACTTTTTCAAGGCACTGTGTGTGTGTGTGTATGTATATATATATATGTATATATATATATATATATATATATGAGGGCCAGATTCAGGTAGACTTACGACGGGCGTATCAGTAGATACGCCATCGTAAGTCCGAATCCCCGCCGTCGTATATTTAAGCGTATTCTCAAACTGAGATGCGCTTAAATATTGCTAAGATACGACCAGCGTAAGTCTCCTACACCGTCGTATCTTAACTGCACGCTGATTTACGCCTAGAATATGTAAATCAGCTAGATACGCCTATTCACGAACGTACGCCCGGCCATCGCAGTAAAGATACGCCGTTTACGTAAGACGTTTTCAGGCGTAAAGATAAACCACCAAAAAGATGGCGCAGCCAATGTTAAGTATGGACGTCGGAACCGCGTAAAATTTTTCACGTTTTACGTCGTTTGCGTAAGTCGTCCGTGAATGGGGCTGGGCGTAATTTACGTTCACGTCGAAACCAATGAGTCTTTGCGGCGTAATTTGGAGCATGCGCACTGGGATACGTCCACGGACGGCGCATGCGCCGTTAGTAAAAAAACGTCATTTACGTGGGGTCACAATGATTTTACATACAACACGCCCACATCTTACACATTTGAATTAGGCGGGCTTACGCCGGCCCAGTTATACTACGCCACCGTAAGTTAGAGCGCAACTTCTTTGTGAATACAGGACCTGCTGCTCTAACTTACAGCGGCGTAGTGTATCTGAGATACACTTCGCCCGCCAAAATCTATGTGAATCTAGCCCATAATGTTTTTGTTTTTTTCCCTTTCATATTAATAGCCTACAATGTCATTTTTCTATTAACAACTTGTTTCTAGCCCTCTTTACATCTTCCAACAAAAGAGTTAATAGGTACATTCACATTTCATATGGCCCTCGCACCTCCTGTAGTTACAGCACTACCTGGTCTCTACCCAGAGGCGTATCTAGTGAAAATGGCGTCTATGGAAAGCACTGAAACTGCGCCCCTGTCAAAACAAATAAAACAGCTAACAAAACTATAAGTCAAGCGCTTTAATCTTTCAATTAACTAATTATGGATTGGCACTACATAAAGTGCCCAATTGGGTCAGTCCGCCTCTGGTCATTAAACATGCTGCATTCAGTGAAGTTCATGTACTGCAAAGTTTGCAGTACATGAACTTTCACTGAGTGTGGAATGTTTAATGAGCTTGTTGCACAAATCACTTTTTATTACACTTTATTTATGATATTTATTTAATCCATATTGACCACTATATTTGATTTGCTGCTTCTGCTTGGCACACACACAATCACACATGATTGTGTGTGCCAGGCCCAAGCAGAAGCAAGCAGCCAATCAAATTTAGTGCTCAATATGGATTAAATAAATATGCATATCCATAAATATCATAAAGTGATTTGTGCAGTGCAACAGCGGGTACTACTTTTAAGTAGACTGAGGATGCGACTACAGGAAATAACCAGACTGCGAATAAAACTACAGGAGATGACCAGAGACTGCGAATTTCCAAATACTGTATTTAAGCATATAAGCTCCGTTTTGTGTTGAAAATAACTGTGAAATCTAAAACTCTGGTGGGTGTAACAAGTTGTCCGATTGCCCCTTCTCATTAAAGTGTTAATAAACAAAAAGACAACTTATGTTTATTTGTCTTTTTTTTGCTGATCCGAAAAATTATCAGAGGATCGATCCAAACCGTGAGTTTTTTTTATCCGTTGCACCCCTATTAGATACGCCACTGACTGTATGTAAAGTTTTGCTGTAAAAGAGACTACGCCACATAGGGGAGACTTTTCTTGGGCAGTCTGAAGATTACTTAAAGTGACAGAGTCCTCAGTCTACAAAGATAATGGATTAATGGCGTCCTGGACCTTTCCCAAACCCAATCCAAGTTAAAATCTCCAAATAAATACAAAAAACAATTCTATTGACTGTTCTCTGATTTCGAGTGACTGTCACAAGTGCTGGTTGCTTGGTTGTCGGGCTGGAATGCCTCCCACCTGGCTGCACACACAGGGTGAACCCTTTTAAATCAAGTGGCTCCTACGGGGGTATCGCTACACAGTGCACGTAAAGGTTCTGATTTATTGGTTTGAGTTTGGCGTAGCGTCTTTCTACTACATTCAGCCTATTTGAAGGCAGGTCAGACTAAGAACCATTCAGATTCTGTTGTACATGTGCTGACATGAAACATGCTGACAGCAGGAGTGAGCAGATGGATCAACATGTCAATGTCCAATCACGCTCTGTCTGGGAGGTGACCAAGTTGTATTGCTTAAAGCGGAGGTTCACCCATAGAGAACACATTTTCCCCTTAGATGGATGCTCGTTTTGTCTAGGGGAATCGGCTAGTTGTTTTAAAATATGAGCTGTACTTACCGTTTACGAGATGCATCTTCTCCGCCGCTTCCGGGTATGGGCTGCGGGACTGGGCGTTCCTTCTTGATTGACAGTCTTCCGAGAGGCTTCCGACGGTCGCATCCATCACGTCACGATTTTCCGAAAGAAGCCGAATGTCGGTGCGCAGTATAGAGCCACACCGACGTTCGGCTTCTTTCGGCTACGAGTGACGCGATGGATGCGACCGTCGGAAGCCTCTCGGAAGACTGTCAATCAAGAAGGAACGCCCGCTCCCGAAGACCCATACCCGGAAGCGACGGAGAAGATGCATCTCGAAAACGGGTAAGTACTGCTCATATTTTAAAACAACTAGCCGATTCCCCTAGACAAAACGAGCATCCATCTAAGGGGAAAAGAGAAAAAAATACTTAAATGGGTGAACTCCCGCTTTAACTGCAGGACAGAAAACCCACATTCTAGATGTGCGGTGTCGGTCAGGGCTGTGTAAATCTCAGGACTGCCTGGACAAAATTACACATTGTTTGGAATTTAAAACAGATACTATAAACATATGTATTGCAACTATGTATTGAGATTTTTGTCTGAAGTTTAGCTTTAACACTCACCTATACATTCAGGTGGTGATGGGTCCCATTCACTGTGGATATTACACACTATAGTGTCTGTTCCTTCCATTGCAAAACCTTTATTACATTCAAATCTCATCACAGAATTTAATGTATATGGACCAACAAATCCTAACATCTTTCGCGAGTGTGGGATTTCCGGAGGCTCACAGTTAACTTCTACAATAAAAAACAACCAAGGATTATAACTAATTCATAACTAACACATTCATAATGCGTAGTAGTAGTAAATGTATTGTATATAGTAGGGTTCGGTTCAAGCAGCATTGGGCGAAGTTCAGATGCCAAACCTGACCCCCATTGAAATCATTTGGAGCCAAACTTTTCAGACGAAAAACTCCCATTTTCTAGGCTAATAGGGAATGGAGTGGCAAAAATAACATGGGAGTGTGCACTGCCCCAGGGAACATGTACCAATGCACAATTTTTTATTTTTTAAAGCTCTATTCAAACAGGAGCAGTGATTTTATTTATTTATTTATTTATTTTTTAAATGCTTAAAATTAAACATCAAAAATAGACAATTCTTTTAAATAACGTACCTGAGGGAGTGCCCTAATCCTGAAGGGGTCACCTTAGTGATGCACAGAAAATGCTGCAGCTGCACTGACATTTACAAAGGAAAAAAGTGTTAATTGCTGGCAAATGACAATCTTTTTTTTTTTTTTTACCAGCATGTATTTTGAGGACCTTTTCATGGGTCTAGGTGCTGTTTATTTTCTTTGTAGATGTCAGTTTGGCTATAGCACATCCTACAGCAGGAACTAAAAAGGTAAATTTGTGTAGAGTTCCCCCAAAAATACATACCAGACCATTTGAGTCTGGTATGAATTTAAAGGTGGTACTTTATGCAAAAAAAATAACATTGAGGTCTCCATAGGAAATCCGTACCAGACCATTTGGATTTGGTATGCATGGATGTTAAGGTGCAAAAGAGAAAAAAAGCTTGAAATCTTCCTAAAAAATCATGGCAGACCCTTAATCAGAGCATGCAGCCTGTCTGGCCAGGAAAAAGGAGGGAAAAAGTGTGCGCCCCACTTCTGAACCATACCAGGTCACATGCAATCAACATGGGGGAGTGCCTTGCAATCCCCATGTTGGTGAAGACAAGGGCCTCTTCCCACAACTCTGACTGGTGGTTTGGGGCTTATCAAAATCTGCAAGCCCCCTTTAAAAATAAGGGCCCCCAGATATCTCCTCTGCCCAATGTAGTACCTCTACTCAAAAAATTAAATAAGGATACCAAAATGTTTGACAAGTCTTTTATTAACCACTTCAATACAGGGCTTTAAAACCCACCTCCATACCAGGCCTATTCTGGCACTTCTCTCCTACATGTACAAATCATCATTCTTTTGCTAGAAAATTACTCAGAACCCCCAAACATTATATATATTTTTTTAGCAGACACCCTAGGGAATAAAATGGCGGTCATTGCAACTTTTTATTTTGCACGGTATTTGCGCAATCATTTTTCAAACGCCTTTTTTAAAAAAAAAATGGTTTCATGAATAAAAAAATAACAAAACAGTAAAGTTAGCCCAATTTTTTTGTAAAATATGAAAGATGATGTTACGTCGAGTAAATAGATACCTAACCTGTCATGCTTTAAAATTGCGCACACTCAAAAATCTCCATAGGCGACGCTTTAAATTTTTTACAGGTTACCAGTTTAGAGTTACAGAAGAGGTCTAGTGCTAGAATTGTTGCACACGCTCTAACGCACGCGGTGACACCTCACATGTGTGGTTTGAACGACGTTTACATACATGGGCGGGACTTACGTGTGCGTTCGCTTCTAAACGCGAGCTACCGGGGACAGGGGCGAATTTTTTTATTTTACTTTATTTTTTACACTTTTTTTTTTGTTTTTTTCGATCGCTTTTATTCCTATTACAAGGAATGTAAACATCCCTTGTAATAGGAATAGTGTGTGACAGGTCCTCTTTAAGGAGAGACCCCACATCTCTCCTCCAGGCTGGAAAGAATGAGATTGTGAATTATTTTTTTTTACAGATCTCATTCTTACTAGCAGCAATTGCGGTTTGTTTACTTACGGGTACCCGGGCGTGACGTCATCACATCGCGCCCGGGCCTCCGACAGTCATAGAGATGACTGGTGACCATCTGGTCACTAGTCATCTCTATGCTTCACATCCGGCGGATGGCGATCATCTCTCCGGGCCCCTGATGGCACGGGAGAGCCCGGAGAAGCACCGGATGGCGGCGGGAGGCGGGGATGTCCCCTCCCGCCGCCTATAAGAACGTTCAAGCAACGGAACCGCTGCTATGATCGTTCGTAGGATCGCCACCGGAAGAGAATTATATCTGAATGATGCCTCTAGGTGCAGGCATTATTCAGATATCCCCGCACAAAGTACAGGACGTCATATGACGTCCACCTGGGATAACAGATCACCTTTTTGGACTTCATATGACTGCGTGCGGTTTTGAAATGGTTAAAGGCTATATTTGGCCAATGTTATGTGGCCTGGGGATTCCAGGCCATTTACAGTCATGGCCGGAATTGTTGGCACCCCAGAATTTTTTCCAGAAAATCAAGTATTTCTCACAGAAAAGTATTGCAGTAACACGTTTTGCTATACACATGTTTATTCTCTTTGTGTGTATTGGAACGAAACAAAAAAAAGCAAATTGGACATAATGTCACATAAAACTCCAAAAATGGGCTGGTCAAAATTCTTGGCACCCTTGTGGATAAAATTGTGGATAAATAAGATTGTTTCAAGCATGTGATGCTCCTTTAAACTCACCTGGGGCAAGTAACAGGTGTGGGCAATATAAAAATCACACCTGAAAGCAGATAAAAAGGAAAGAAGTTCACTAAGGCTGGGTTCACACTACGATTTTCCCGTCCGTCAGCCGCATACGATTTCAGTATTGAAAACGTACGGGCCCGGACGGGAAAACGTATAGATAGACAATGCATTGCAAATCGTATGCACTCAGATGCATCCGGGTGCGTACGATTTGCTGGCAAAACGTTTTTTAAACGTACGCAAAACCGTGTTCAACCACGGTTTTGCGGCCGTTTTTAAAACAGTATGGCAAACGCATACGTTTTTCTTTAACATTAACGTCAATGGAAAACGCACATATGTGCGGTTCCATACGTTCCCGTCCGTTTCAGCCGCATACGGTTTTTCATATAAATCGTATGCGGCTGACGGACGGGAAAATCGTAGTGTGAACCCAGCCTAAGGCTGGGTTCACACTACTACACTACTTTCATCCTACTTTGCTCTGCTCTGTGTTCAATGTTTCCCTATGAGAGCGTCTTGTAGCGTCCTACACAAGTCGGTCCGACTTTGAAAATGCTCCCTGTACTACTTTTGGTCCTACAGTAGGTGTTTGTGATATTGTGTTTTTAGCACGACAGCATCGCGCTGATTCTCGGCGACATGGTGCCAAGATCTCGCCGACATCTCGCACTCACTGGAATAGTGTTTTTTATTTGTGTTTTTACCACTTTTCCTCCAGGTGAATGGGTAGGGGTACGATGTACCCCATATCCATTCACTTAGGGTGGGGGGCCGGTATCTGGGGGCCCCCTTATTAAAGGGGGCTCCCAGATTCCGATAAGCCTCCCGCCCGCATACCCCGACAACCAATGGCCAGGGATGTCGGGAAGGGGCCCTGTCCTCATCAACATGGGGACAGGGTGCTCTGGGGTGGGGGGGCCCGCAGTGCGCCCCCCTGCCCCAGAGCACCCAACCCCCCCATGTTGAGGGCATGCAGCCCGGTACGGCTCAGGAGGGGGGGCGCTCGCTCGTCCCCACTCCTTTCCTGACCGGCCGGGTAGCGTGCTTTGGATACGGGTCTGGTATGGATTGTAGGGGGACCCCCTACGCCGGGCCCGGTATGCTCCTGAGGGGGGAACCCATGCTGAATTTTTATTTAAAATCCCCCCTCAGGATTCATAACAAACGCCGCACACGTGTAGAATTGGCGGGAATCCAAGTCGGATCTCCCGTCGCTTCTATGACGGCTCTGTCTCCATCGCGGCAAGCCAGCTCGGCGCTGGCTCCCTCGATGGGGCTCGTAGGTGCTGAATTTCGCCGAGAAAGGGAGCGAGATTGACACAATATCGCGTGCACCTACTGTACATTGATCCTACTTCAGGCCCATTGAATATCATTGAAGTCGGACCAAAGTAGTATCCTGTTCATGAAAGTAGGATGGATGTAGGACCAATGTAGGATAAATGTAGGACCAATGTAGCAGAGCAAAGTAGGATGAAAGTAGTGTAGTAGTGTGAACCCAGCCTTAGTCTTTGCATTGTGTATCTGTGTGTGCCACACTAAGCATGGACAACAGAAAGAGGAGAAGAGAACTGTCTGAGGACTTGAGAACTAAAATTGTGGAAAAATATCAACAATCTCAAGGTTACAAGTCCATCTCCAGAGATCTAGATTTGCCTTTGTCCACAGTGCGCAACATTCAAGAAGTTTGCAACCGATGGCACTGTAGCTAATCTCTCTGGGCGTGGACGGAAGAGAAAATTTGATGGAAAGGTTGCAACGCATGATAGTCCGGATGGTGGATAAGCAGACCCAAACAAGTTCCAAAGAAATTCAAGCTGTCCTGCAGGCTCAGGGAGCATCAGTGTCAGTGCGAACTATGCGTCGACATTTAAATGAAATGAAACGCTATGGCAGGAGACACAGGAGGACCCCACTGCTGACACAGAGACATAAAGAAGCAAGACTACAGTTTGCCAAAACGTACTTGAGTAAGCCAAAATCCTTCTGGGAAAACTTATTTTGGACAGATGAGACCAAGATAGAGATTTTTGGTAAAGCACATCATTCTACTGTTTACCGAAAACGGAATGAGGCCTACAAAGAAAAGAACACAGTACCTACAGTGAAATATGGTGGAGGTTCAATGATGTTTTGGGGTTGTTTTGCTGCCTCTGGCACTGGGTACCTTGAATGTGTGCAAGGCATCATGAAATCTGAGGATTGCCAAAGGATTTTGGGTCGCACTGTAGAGCCCAGTGTCAGAAAGCTGCTTCCGAGATCTTGGGTCTTCCAGCAGGACAATGACCCCAAACATACGTCAAAAAGCACCCAGAAATGGATGGCAACAAAGCGCTGGAGAGTTCTAAAGTGGCCAGCAATGAGTCCAGATCTAAATCCCATTGAACACCTGTGGAGAGATCTTAAAATTGCTGTTGGGAAAAGGCGCAGTTCCAATAAGAGAGACCTGGAGCAGTTTGCAAAGGAAGAGTGGTCCAAAATTCCAGGTGAGAGGTGTAAGAAGCTTATTGATGGTTATAGGAAGCGACTGATTTCACTTATTTTTTCCGAAGGGTGTGCAACCAAATATTAAGTTAAGGGTGCCAAGAATTTTGACCAGCCCATTTTTGGAGTTTTGTGTGACATTATGTGCAATTTCCTTTTTTTTCTCCCTTTTTTTTTGTTTTTTTTTGTTTTGTTCCAATACACACAAAGGGAATAAACACGTGTATAGCAAGACATGTGTTACTGCAATACTTTTCTGTGAGAAATACTTGATTTTCTGGAAACATTTCTAGGGTGCCAACAATTTCGACCATGACTGTAAGTGAATGGACCAGGTGACATCAGTAGATAGTTAAAACTCGACAGATACAAGCACCCGCTGCTTCTCTGGCAACTGCTGACGGATGGAAGACGTCACATTTTTTCCCTGGATACAGTCATTGAATTAGATTAACACTAATCATCTAAAACAAAAAACCTGGGTAGTTAGCCATTTTATTGGGAGTTTTTATGGCTAAGGCCACTGTTCAGTTATGTTTTTTTTTTTTTTTTTTATGAAAATGTAATTCACAGTCTTCAAACACTAATCATAAGGTTTTCTAGGTAAAAGTATTAATAAAAAGCTCACTATTGGTTTAAAATCTGACAAAACCACAGATGAGTCTAATCTACTCAGATATTTGAGATATATTTGAGGTGCACATACTATGCCACTGCTATACACTTGGCATAGATTTACTATGCATTCAGATTTACAAAAAGATCTTAAAGTGGTGTATGTAATAAAAATTTGCAGAGCTATTTTCCCTGTGAAATTGAATGTACATTTGTTTTGTGCAAAAGCCTGCAATCTCATATGTTTCTAATCTATTTTCTTAAAGCGGAGTTCCAACCACAATTAGCATTTTTTAAATGTATGTCCTTTCATCCTGTGTTTTTATAATATAAATCTGGTCACTTACTATTTTACAATCCGCCACTGATCCGCATAGATATTCAAAAAAGATAGTTTATAAAACTATATCTACACCGTTGTCATTTTGCTTGTGGGCATTGTGAAGCCTACAGGCACTTACTTCCTGGAAGTCTTGGATGGGGAGTGATAATTGGACAGCGCACTGCATCCTGGGAAATGATGACACACATTTCCCAGGAGCATTAGAGGGAGATGATGTCAGAATCCTAGGTGGATTCAAAGGCAGATTTCGTGGGACCGCATAGCAACAGGCATTTCCAGATGAGTAAAAAAAATACATTTTTTTTTTTCTTTTTTAGTCTTAAGCTACAGTTTAAAGCAAAATAGTTCTTTTGATGGAACCTCCACTTTAAGTAGGATGTTCGTTATGCATAAGAATAGAATGAATCATAGTAAATAAGGGTCTGATCCTCAAAAGGGATACGCCGGCGTATCTACTGATACGCCGTCGTATCCCTGTTTCTATCTATGGAACTGATCCACAGAATCAGTTTCACATAGATAGGGAGAAGATCCGACATGTGTAAGGGACTTACACTGTCGGATCTTAGGATGCAGTACCGCAGCCGCCGCTGGGGGCATTTCTCGTCGGAATGCCGCTTCGGGTATGCAAATTAGCACTTACGGAGATCCACAAAGCTTTTACGCTTCGTTTTTTCTCCGTAAGTATTAGTTTGCCGTCGCAATATTAGGGCTGCTTTTACAAGGCCTAAACTGTTTAGACCTTGTAAAAGTAGACCATTCTATCCCGCGTCGCTGTCTTTTTTTTTTTTCGTCTTTTTTTTTTTTTACGCCCGTCGCGATTCTCAAAACCCGGCGCAACGTAAAACCGCGCAAAGCACGTCGGGAAAATGACGTCGGGAGCATGCGCAGTACGTCCGGCGCGGGAGCGCGCCTAATTTAAATGGGACTCGCCCCATTAAATTAGGAACGCCTTGCGCCGGCCGGATTTAAGTTACACCGCTCAAAATTTCTAGGTAAGTGCTTTGTGGATCGGGCACTTAGTTAGAGATTTTGCGGCGGTGTAACTTAAATGGCAAAAGTTACGTTGCGCCGGGTTTTTGAGGATTAGGCCCTAAGTATTTATTTTCTATGATAATCAGCTCCATCTAGTGGCCATATTGCAGTATTTTGTTGATTCCTGCTATTATAAATGAACAACATCTGACCTGGAGAGAAAATAGTTTAGTAACATTTGATTTTGCCAGCATTCACATAGAAGTAATATAATTAACACAGTGTGTCCAGAGCAAAAAAATACGTTATTTATTTGGATATAGTAGGGAAAGGTTAAACCTGTCAAGTTTTAGTGCTGTGTCCCAACTGGGGAGTTTCACTGTCTTATATTTGTCCTAGTGACCATTGTCAGTGGTACACTAAGTGAGGGAAGATTGAAAATCTTTAATTGTGGAACATCGTTAGAGGGGAAGCAAGTTTTTTAGGTGGCAACTGTCTGTTGGGGGATTTTCCTATTTTCTGTGGGGTCTATAGGTCAGAGAGTGAAGAAATTATCTTCAATGGGCTGTTCTGACAAAGCCCCAACACTTCTGGGTAGTGTCAAAGCTCCTCGCTAATATTTGTCCCTACACAATCCTATTGGTCCACCACTATGTTGGGGCTTCGCTTCGCTTTTGCCTTTCAGAAGTTTTGTAGTTTTTCTTTTCATAAAAAGGAAAAACAAATTCTCCCAATAAAATACTATTTTGGGAATATTTATGATCACCAACAAATAATCACCAAAACCTAGAAAAAATGATTTGATCCTTGTTGGATCTTCTTAGTACATGATTGTTAAGACTTGATCTATTACATATGCCACACATGGCCAATTTTACTGTATTCCACAAAAAAAAACAAAAAAAAAACACTTAGAAGTCTCACCTATACAGCGTGGCAGGGGATCGCTCCAGTTTCCATTGTCCATGCAGAATACAGAGCTGTCATACTCCGTCACCATGTTAGGACTGGTGCATTTATATCTTACAGCATCTGCAAATTCATACTCTTCTTTCACAGGGGAAAAAATCCCATTCGGAATCGTTGGAGGAGGGGGACACATTACAACTGAAAGGCCAAAATTCATCTGTATGCTTAGTAAATGAAATCAGACGATAGATAGATATTTTCACCCTGTTTGTGTTTTTAATTACATTTCTTATTTTTTTTGGAATGAGTAATAAGTATCTCACAAAAGTGAGTACACCCCCCACATTTTTGTAAATATTTTATTACATCTTTTCATGTGACAACACTAAAGAAATGACACTTTGCTACAATGTAAAGTAGTGAGTGTACAGCTTGTATAACAGTGTGAATTTGCTGTCTCCTCAAAATAACTCAACACACAGCCATTCATGTCTAAACCGCTGGCAACAAAAGTGAGTACACCCCTAAGTGAAAATGTCCAAATTGGGCCCTATCAGCCATTTTCACTCACGGTGTGATGTGATTCTATAGTGTTACAATTTCTCAGGTGTGAATGTGGAGCAGGTGTGTTAAATTTGGTGTTATCGCTCACTGGTCACTCGGTCATACTGGTCATTGTAAGTTCAACATGGCACCTCATGGCAAAGAACTCTGAGGATCTGAAAAAAAAATGTTGCTCTACATAAAGATGGCCTAGGCCAGGGGTGTCAAACTGGCGGCCCTCCAGCTGTTGCAAAACTACAAGTCACATGAGGCATTGCAAGGCTAACAGTTACAAGCATGACTCTCACAGGCAGAGGCATGATGGGACTTGTAGTTTCGGAACAGCTGGAGGGCCGCCAGTTTGACACCCCTGGCCTAGGCTATAAGATGATTGCTAAGACCCTGAAACTGAGCTGCAGCACGGTGGCAAAGAACAATCAGTGATTTAACAGGACAGGTTCCACTCGGAACAGGTCTCACCATGGTTGACCAAAGAAGTTGAGTGCACGTGCTCAGCGTCATATCCAGAGGTTGTCTTTGCAAAATAGATGTATGAGTGCTGCCAGCATTGCTGCAGAGGTTGAAGGGGTGGGGGCCAGCCTGTCAGTGCTCAGACCATATGCCGCACACTGCATCAAATTGGTTTGCATGGCTGTTGTCCCAAAAGGAAGCCTCTTCTAAAGATGATGCACAAGAAAGCCCACAAACAGTTCACTGAAGACAAGCAGACTAAGGACATGGATTACTGGAACAATGTCCTGTGGTCTGATGAGACCAAGATAAACATATTTGGTTCAGATGGTGTCAAGCGTGTGTGGCGGCAACCGGGTGAGGAGCACAAAGACAAGTGTGTCTTGCCTTCAGTCAAGCATGGTGGTGGGAGTGTCATGGTCTGGGGCTGCACGAGTGCTGTCGGCACTGGGGAGCTACAGTTGAGGGAACCATGAATGCCAACATGTACTGTGACATACTGAAGCAGAGCACGATCCTCTCCTTCTGGGAGGCAGTATTCTAACATGATAAAGACCCCAAACACACCCCTAAGATGACCACTACCTTGCTAAAGAAGCTGAGGGTTAGGCCCCTTTCACATGGGCGGACTGTTCAGCTTTTATAGGCGGACCTGAACGGATGCTCCATGCAGGTCTATGGAGCGACGAATGTCAGTGGTGACATGTCTGCTAACATCCGATCCACTCCGATCAGACCGGATGAAAATGGACAGGCGGTCGGTTTTTATCCGATCCCCCCCATACAGGAGAGTGGATCTCTGACAGCTCCGTCCCGCCACAGTGTGTAGAGACGGACCTGTCATCTGCCTGCTCAGCGGGGATGAACGGAGTGATCCCTGCTGAGCAAAGCGGAGTCCGTACATGGACACGCCTGTGGGAAAGAGCCCTAAAGGTGATGGACTGGCCAAGCATGTCTCCAGACCTAAACCCTATTGAACACCTGTGGGGCATCCTCAAATGGAAGGTGGAGGAGCGCTCCACCAGCTCAGTGATGTCGTCATGGAGGAGTGGAAGAGGACTCAGCGGCAACCTGTGAAGATCTGGTGAACTCCATGCCCAAGAGGGTTAAGGCAGTGCTGGAAAATAATGGTCACACAAAATATTGACACTTTGGGCCCAATTTGGACATTTTCACTTAAGGGTGTACTCACTTTTGTTGCCAGCAGTTTAGACATAAATGGCTGTGTGAGTTATTTTGATGGGACAGCAAATTCACACTGTTATACAAGCTGTACACCCACTACGTTGCATTGTAACAAAGTGTAATTTCTTACACACATGAAAAGATATAATACAATATTTACAAAAATGAGAGGGGTGTACTCACGTGAGATACTGTATATGGGGGCCCTGTTTTAAATACAGAGTCTTCTATATTCCTATGTCCCCCCACATGCCCCCACATTCTTTTAAGGGACCAGATGTGGGGACAAGATGCCTTGCAAGGGCAGAGGGCAACTTTACCTTCAAATGTATCCTTTACAATGTTCAAATGTGTGTGGCCTGGTATGATACAGGGCAATGATAGGCAACCTTTGAGAGGTAAAAGATTACTGTAATGTGGCACCCTTTTTTTCTTTTCTTTTTAAGAAAATTAACTAGCAAGCCTTCAATAAAAAGTAAGGATGACATGAAGAAAAATTTGAAAATGATACTAAAGCAAATGTGACCATAAAAATACAAACTAAGCCTACCTTAAAAGTTAGCTTCAGCGAGGAACTCTGCATTCACTTTCATTCACAATTTTATTCATGTCTGAGGCCTCGTACACACGACCAGTTTCCTCGGCAGAATTCAGCTTCCGACCGAGTTTCTGGCTGAATTCTGCCGAGGAAACTGGTCGTGTGTACACTTTCGGCCGAGGAAGCCGACGAGGAGCTCGACGAGGAAATAGAGAACATGTTCTCTATTTCCTCGTTGTTCTATGGGAGCTCTCGTCCCGCCGAGCTCCTCGGCGGCTTCAGGGCTGAACTGGCCGAGGAACTCGATGTGTTTGGCACGTCGAGTTCCTCGGCCGTGTGTACGAGGCCTGAGGAGATATTTTGCCTCGTTTCCACTGAGCGGTTCGGTACGGTTCGGTACGGTTCGGTATGGTTCGCTATTTTGGGTGTTTCCATTATGAAAGTGTGCCATTAAACCGAACCGTACCCGGACCATTCTGGGTCCTGCTTCAGATGTGGGGCCATAGGAAATGGAACGGTTCCATTAGGGCGGAGATGCAATACATTCCACTGATTGGTGGATGCGCTAGGCATTTTTTCTAAAACCTGAATGGTCCCTGACGGTCCGATTTGCAGTGGAAACGCTCACGAGAATAGACCGGTCCCATTCTAACCGCTCCATTCTACTGACCCGAACCGTTCCGTGCAGTGGAAACAAGGCATTGGTCACCCCCACAAGCCTCATGCTGGAATCCATCATGAAGACAGAACAACTGGAATTGCAGGATGACTTTCTCAACTAGTTTCAGGCCTGTCTCCTCAATGCTATCATAGCTGTCTGCTCTGGCTAGTGTAGTAGTAGTAGGGCACAATACAGGAGAGTCAAGAGGGTATGATACGGAGGGGTCAGGAGGGCACAGTACAGTGGGGTCTGGAAGGCACACTACAGGGAGCTCAGGAGGGCGCAGAAACAGTTTCCTAATGCAGAGTTGAGCAGGGAAACTGCTGTGGCAAGCTTTCCAAACATTTATTTGCCTCTTTCATTTCATATTGGGTCTTAACAGAAGATTCTTGTGAGTTTACTTTTTCTTTTTATCAATTTTTCCCTGAAATACCAACCATCTGCATTCGCCTGGCAAAATTATTTGCTGAAAGTCCCCATTGAGTTACGGGATGAACTCAAAAAGGATGTGGATTTTGATCTCAGGAAACACCGTCGTATCTCTGTTTTTGGCCCCGGGTATCTATGCGTATGATTCCTAGAATCATTTTCGCATAGATACGGCGTAGATCCGACAGGTGTAAGTCACTTACACCGTCGGATCTTAGATGTAATTCGACGCTGGCCGCTAGGTGGCGTTTACGTTCAGTTCTCATTTGACTATGCAAATTAACCTGATGCGCCGATTCCCGAACGAATTTGCGCGTCGTCGTCGTTTCCGTCGTTTCCGTAAGCGTAAGGTTACCCCTGCTATATGAGGGGTAACCTTACGCCAGTCCGCCGTATGCCATGTTAAGTATGGCGTCGGGTCAGCGTCGACTTTTTCAATCGGTTACGTCGTTTTACTAAGTCGTCCGCGAATACAACTTTACGTCAATGACGCTCACGTCGGCGTCATTGACGTTTTCCGTTGTGAGCTGGAGCATGCGCACTGGGCTATTTTTCCGCCCGGCGCATGCGCAGTTCGATCGGCGCGGGGCGGCTTAATTTGAATACAAGCCGCCCCCTTTGAATTACGCGGCCATACGCCGGGCCATTTACACTACGCCGCCGCAAATTACGGAGCAAGTGCTTGGAGAATACGGCACTTGCTCCAGTAAGTTGCGGTGGCGTGGTGTAAATGGCTTACACTACGCCGCCGCCGATTCTATGAGAATCCGGCCCTTGGTCTTTAAATTGTATATCTCTGCAATGCATGCACAGAAAAATACCTGATAATTTGCTACAAGTCCAGTGTGCTCCTAACCTCTGTTTGAGGTGATAACGCAATGCTTCTACTGCACTGAAATCCCAAGCAGCATTGTCCACTCTGCCTGCCAAACTACAGAACTCTATACCTTTACTGTCTCCACATGCATGCATTGATTTCTTTCCCAGCAAAATAATGCTGCCTTATTTGCTGCAATTATTCACAGAACTGGTGAGAACAGGACATTAGGTGTTAAGCATCAGAATCCCAATACACCTGAGCTAATTCGGGTCTTAAGTTAAAAATACCACACTACATCCTCCTCAAAGAAAGTGAGCTCAGGGACATTTAACAGCAACCAAATCTGATGGCAGACACCAAATATTCACGACAAGATGGCTCTCACTGATTTATTAACTGCATACAGATTCTTAAGGGGATTTTTATCAAGTGCACCAACATTTTTCAAGGGCCCCAATGATAGCCGACAGATAGATCATATTAGGGACTATCCCTTCCTTTATCCCTTACTATACCCCCCATTAGTCCTTTTAGTTTGTTTTATCATCACTTATTTGTCTGGTGCTTTTCTAGGCATAGCATAGCAGCCATCAGTGCACGTGAACAGTATAGCCTTACCCGTTTTTAGTTTACATTCCTTCTCTGCTTACAGTTGCTCAACTGGTGGCATTGTTACCATTTATGTTGATTTGGAGTCTCAATTCTAACAGTACCTCATATCCTGTCAGTCATTACATTAAATGTCAATTAGCTGTTAATATTGTGTTTATTCGGTTACCTATTGACCTAACTTACAATATACAGAGTTATCTTTTTTATTCTACAACTCAGTGTTTGTTTTAATGAGAGAATATTGTTGCTGGGTGTCAGGAACCAGTTTAGTGGACTTTATGGTACTAAATGCATTTTTATATATATATATATATATATCCCCCCAGGTGAGTCAAAAAGGTTGAGATACTTGGAAAGGTCAAGGTACAGAACAAGAGGACCTATACTTTGCAGCGGCTCCTGCAGGGGTAGAGCTACATTGTCCCATGTGAAGTATGAACTTTAATGACATTACAGTTTAATGACAGGTCCACTGTAAAGAACTCCAAAATGCACTTTGTGAAGTTCTTCTTTAATAAGATTTAAAGCACTTTTTACCTTCACAGGAAGGAAGCGTGTTACTCCATGTTCCGTCTGCTTGACACTCTCGGGAATTTCTTTTTGAAACCATATTGAACCTTGAAAGATGAATAGGTAACCAGAAATAAATACATTTGTTGCAATATCTCTTACAGCAATGCTATGGGATGTTAAAAGGCAGAGGAAACTGGGGGTGAATTATAAAGCAATTATAAAGTAACAGGAATTTAATTCTGCCCATTTCACTTGCTTTATGTTGCTTCTGCTTATGGTCTTTCTACCAGTTTATAAAGAGGAGATGTAAAAGTATAAAAAAAAATTTGGAGACAAAAAAAAGAGATCCACCCTTAGTTTTCTCTGCATGACATGCATTACACAAGTCACCAATAAATGGTTAAAAGGGAAGTATGTTTTTTTTATTTATTTCATACTTACCTAGGTGGATGCAGCATCAGACCGATGCTGCATCTGTCCCCACACCGCCTCTTCGCTGAGAACCGAGCCACTGAACATCGCCGATGGCTTGGTTCTCTCCCCTCCCCGAGCGGAGAGCTGCTGCTTATCAGTCAGCATCTCTCCTGCTCTGCTCCTCCACTCTCTTTGGAGTGCTGATCTGAAAAATAGAATGTATCTTCTCATTAATAAAGTGGGCTGACATCTCATGATTCCATTACAAAATTCAGGCAGTGGTAAAAAAAACAAATGTATGTGGATAATATTAAAAAATCACAAATATTTTTAAAAATAGAAACTATATTACCCCCAAGAGGGAGCGTGTCCTAACAATTTTGACTGCTGACAGTTTATGATTATGTAACTCTATATACAGTATATAGACCAGTGGTTCTTAATTTACAAGGTAAAGGGGACCTCAAATGTAGCCCCTGATATCTCCAAAGAACCACAAATAATATTTAATTTGTAGAATGGTACAGAAGACTGTTCTACAGTTGTGACTAGAGCCCAAAGTCACGGTGTAGGAGACAGCAAAGATTTCGGATATGTAAGATGAGATTTCTAAAGATCATTGGTAATAAAGGCCCGTTAACAAATCAATACTCCCTAGACATGTGCACAGAATTTTTTTTCGTTTTTTTTGTTCCGTTTCGTATCGTTCCGTAGGTTCGTTCCCGTTCGTTTTTCGTAAGACGCCCGTTTTCCTGTTCGTTCCCGTTCGTTTTTCGTACGACGCGATTTTTTCGTATTCCGATCGTTTCGTATTTTGGTTACCGTTTTATTTTCGTACATGCGGGATGGTTCGTTATTCTGTTTAATTCATGTTCGTTACTTGTTAGACAATAATTTTCGTGAATTTTCGTCATTTTGTACTTTCGTAAATATATCGCGGGATTCGCGGCACTTTCAACACGCGGCTCATCCATATTAACTATTGTTAAGCCCCATATACTTGGTCAGACTTTTTTAACAACAAACAACAAACATAAAAACTCCATCAGAAAACCATTTTTGGGTTCCAGGTTCAAAAGTCTGGCAAACTGATCTCTCCCTTCAGACGAAAATCCACAGAAAAGTTTATTTGGCTTTACTGTACTACTGTACTCAGCACAAAAGAGAAGCTGCTTCACTAACTAACTACACTCACTGCCCATTCAAAAAAACGAAAATGACATCTTATAACAAAAGATTTGCATTCTGTATTTTGAAACCAAATTACGAACAGAAAAAAGGAATTCAGAATACAGAATACAAATCTTTTGTTATAAGATGTCATATGAACATACAAACAGAGAAAGGATTCAAACAAAATACAGAATGAAAATCTTTTGTTAGATGTCATATGAACATACGACTGAAAATCAAAATACGAACACAACAAGGATTCAAACAAAATGCAGAATGCAAGTCTTTTGTTATAGATGTCATATTCGTTCTTTTGCCGTTTTCGTTTTGTCGTATTTTCGTCGGATCGTTCATTCGTATTTGCGGTTGTTCGTTATGCGACTCATTCGTAATCCCGTTGTTTTCGTATTTTGGTGCTTAAAGTTTTTCGTATGTACACATTATTCTGCGGGTACGAAAATGAAAATTTTCGTACGAAAATAACATTCGTATGAACGGGAATGCACATATCTAATACTCCCACTACTGACTGCTAGGGACGGAGGGCCGCACCAATGGGTTGCATGTATCTCTCAGGCCACAGGTTGGCCACCAAGGATTTAAACTCACCCCAGATTACAGTGAAATGTTACTTTTGAGCCAAAGAAAAAACTTTCAGTTTCAAGATATCCATTTTCTATGTCACCAGGATATCCACATGATCTTACTGTAAAAGAGAAGACAAGACTTGATTAGCTGTCTATTCCATAAACTGCCATTCTGCAATCTCAGACAAATGTTGGGCTAATCTTTTGGAATTCCAAATTTGTTAAAAAAAAAATATATATAAAAAACCGCCACACTAGTCATTTTGGAATTATAATGCAATGCCATATTGCAATCTTGAGTTGTTCTAAATACAGTTGGGCACCGAAAGCCCCCATAAATGTCACTTTCTGCTTGTAAAATTGGTTCATCAATTTTTTCAGAAGTCTACACTAAGATACAAGTAAAATTTTAGGCATCCTCTCTAATCGGAATTCCATTTTCGGTGAGATACGCCATGAGGGTTAATTACTTCTAAAGGGATGCACACACTGCAACTTCTCTCATCTGATTAGTGAATGTGCACCAGGTAATTATAATAAACACATAACCTCCCATTCAGAAAGTCTTCCAAATTCATAGTGGAACAAAAAGCTTTTTCTTCAGAACAGAAAGATTGGAATCTGCTACAAAGATTATTACAATTCATGTACATACTGTAGATCAACAAAAGCAACTCTGTCATATTGCTGGCATGATGTACACCTACCTATAGTAGTTTTCTGCTCCCCTGGTGCACTAATACCTAGGTGTTCTCATAAGTCAGTTTTCCGCTCAAAACTATGGGCCAGATTCACAGAGGAAATACGCCGGAGTATCTACTGATACTCCGGCGTATTTTCAAATTTGCCGCGTCGTATCTTTATTTGTAATTCACAAAAAAGATACGACGGCTTTTGGCTAAGATCCGACAGGCGTACGGCTTCGTACGCCTTCGGATCCTAGGTGTAATTTTCCGGCGGCCGCTGGGTGGAGTTCGCGTCGTTTTCCAGCGTCGGGTATGCAAATTAGCTGATTACGGCGATCCACGAAGATACGCACGTTCGCCGCAATCTCTTACGTCGTCACTAGTCGGTTTTTCCCGTCGCAAACTTAGGCCTGCTTTTTCATGGCTTATATTTAGAACAGCCATGTTAAAGTATGGCCGTCGTTCCCGCATCGAATTTCAAATTTTTTTTTTGTTGGCGTAAGACGTCCGGGAATACGAAACGGCGTAACGCACGTCGCCGTTCAAAAAATACGTTGGGGCGCCGTAATTTCTCGCACAGCACGTCGGGAAATTTTCACACGGAGCATGCGCAGAACGTTCGGCGCGGGAACGCGCCTAATTTAAATGGTACACGCCCCATTTGAATTAGGCGGGCTTGCGCCGGACGGCTTTACGTTACACCGCCGTAAGTTTACACGCAAGTGCTTGGTGAATCAGGCACTTATGCTGAAAACTTGCGGCGGTGTAACGTAAAGGGGATACGTTACGCCGCCGCATATATCTGTGAATCTGGCCCTGGCCCTGTTCTATTGTTTTTCTATGCTATTATTTTCTATTCTTTTCTGTTCTAATCTTTTCTATTCAAATTCGTTTTTACTCTATATGAAAATCGAATTTCGGAAGAGGTTTTACATATATATATATATATATTACATTATATATTTTCTACGATCTTCCGAAATTCTAATTTCGTATAGAATTAATTTACATTCGAATAGAAAAGATTAGAATAAAATAGAAAATAATAGAAAAGAATAGCACAGAAAAACAATAGAACAGCATAGAATATATATAATATATATATATACATTTTCCAAAATTCAAATTTTGAATAGAATGAACTTGAATTTGAATAGAAAAGATTAGAATAGAAAAGAATAGACTAGAAAAACAATAGAACAGAATAAAATATAATATATGTTATATTCTATTCTGTTCTATTGTTTTTCTAGTTTCTTCTTTTCTATTCTATTCTAATCTTTTCTATTCTAATTCAAAATCATTCCATACATCGAAAAATGGTTATATATATATATATATATGTATATATATATATATATATATATATATATATATATATATATATATATTAGGGTTAGGGTTAACCCTAAGCCTAATAAAGATTAGAATAGAAAATAATAAACTAGAAAAACAATAGAACAAAATAGAATAAAATATACATATATTATATTTTATTCTGTACTGTTCTATTGTTTTTCTAGTCTATTCTTTTCTGATCTTTTCTATTCTAATCTTTTCTATTCAAATTCATTCTATACAAAATATATATAACAACATTTGAATTTCATATAGCATAAATTTGGATAGAAGCGATTAGAATAGAATTGAAAATAATAGAAAAACAATAGAACAGAATAGAAAAAAATATTATATAAAACCTATATATATATATATTAGGTTTAGGGTTAGCCCCTATATAAAAAAAATTATAAAAAAAATATTATTATTATTATTATTATTATTATTATTATTATATTTTATTATATTCTGTTCTATTGTTTTTCTAGTCTATTCTTTTCTATTCTAAATTTTTCTATTCAAATTCATTCTATACGAAATTCGAATTACGGATTTTTTATATATGTGTGTGTATATATATATAGATATATATATATATATATATATATATATATATATATATATGTTAGGGTTAACCCTAACCCTAATATTTACATATATAACCATTTTCCGAAAATTCGAAGTTCATTTAGAATGATTTTGAATTGGAATAGAAAAGATTAGAATAGAATAGAAAATAGAAAAGAATAGAATAGAAAAACAATAGAACAGAATAGAATAAAATCGCTTAGTTTACATAAAACACGCCCCCCTGTTCCTCATTTGATTTAGGCGCGCTTACGCCGGCACATTTACGATACGCCGTCGTAATTTTAGACGCAAGTACTTTGTGAAAACAGCACTTGCCTCTCAAAGTTGCGGCGGCTTAGCGTGACTACGATACGCTACGCCCATTTAAATTCACACCTATCTACGTGGATCTGGCCCCTTATCTCCAATGTCAGGTTCACTCCCTTCTGCTTTCTCAACCCACAAGCCATGAACATCAATACAACATGACAAATGCTATGCAAACTATTGCGTTTAAATTGGCTGGCTCCTTTAAAAAGACTCAATGACTCAACCACAGAGATGCTCCCCCACAAAGTCTCCATTACCCTGTGATCCTTACATGATCTCTTAACAATAAACAAAATACAGGAAGAGAAGCAGAGTACTTTATTGGGACCTGGAGGGGAGCCTCTCTGATGGACAGAGATGGCTTCTGTTAGAGAGTCTGTTAGATGTTCGGCGCCCCCACCTCTGCAGGCGCCTGGGTGCAATTCACCCTGTGCACCCTGCCTAGGATCGGCCCTGCACAGCATCTGACACACCTGGAAACGTAGGATAACAGCATCACCTGGACATCTTTATGATAGCAAAGATTTAACAGACCATCTGCAGGAAAGATAAGTAGTTGACACTAGCACGCTGAAAGCTGTGGTCGTTTGAATTGTGTGATGTATTCATTCATGTTCTAAAACTGTAAGTTACTACGAATATTTTTTTTTATGTTATTATTGGCTTCACTATTGGCTACCTTATTTCTTCACTTGGTATCGCTGGCTGATATGCTGAATTTTTACAATCTGGTGTGAGAACCTAAAGAAAATCCTGTTGTGTGAATACCACTTGATGACCTGACATTGCCGCCTTGAGTTGGATTTAAAGCTGATCAATGGAGATGTGACTGCTGGGTTACCATTATATGTAGTGAAACCTCAGATTGCGAGTAACGCGGTTAACGAACCTTTCACAATAGGAGCACTGTATTTAAAAAAATCCTGACTTGGTTTGTGAGTGTTGTCTCGCAAGACGAGCAAGATTCAAGCTAAAGTGGTGTGCAGTACCGTGTTTTGCCTGAGGTGGGGGGGGGGCGCCGGAGGTGAGTGGAGCCGATCGGAGCCGTTCGGAAAACCTCGGAAATACTATGTTCCAGAGCCTTTCCAAGGTTTTCCGAGTTCAGCCGAGCTGTCCTCTGGCCTTTTCGGGTGTTTCTGAGGCTCTCCGGCGCCCCCACCTCTGGCCACATGCGGTTTTGCAGGCCATTGAAGTCAATGCAGAACAAATTATTTTTATTTCCGTTGACTTCTATGGGGAAACTCGCTTTGATATGCGAGTACTTTGGATTACGAGCATTCTCCTGGAACGGATTATGCTCGTAATCCAAGGTTCCACTGTACATTATTTACAGCTATCTGGCAAGCAGATTGAAGTCTCACGGGGTGACGAGTAGACATGAGCATCTGTTTTCGTCCGAATGCATTTTCGTCAGAATTTTTAGGGATTTTCACGTTTGTTTTAACAAATGATAATGAATGTGCAGAGTCCGAAATCCGTAAGATCCGACATAAAAAATGCTTTATTTTCGTTGCGACTACAGTTTGATATCTATAGAAGATTCGACATGACGGTGACAATAGCGATCTGTGTCTATCGAATCTGAGGTTGAATGTGCCTAACCTAACTCTATTAGTCTGAGATTATTCGACATAGAGAGAAAAGATTCAGCATTGTAGAGACGTGAAGATTCGACGAAGCAGCTAAAAACATACGATTGCTGCGAGCGGACATTTACGGTCAAATGCTCCGCCCATAGGCTATAGAAGAATTCTAATGTTGGTTGACTAGTAATGACTAGTAATAATAATGAATAAATATAATATATATTCTACTATGGCTTGTGGGCGGAGCATTCGACCGGAAATGTACGATTGCGGCAACGTACAGTTTATCTGCTTCATCGAATCTTCTTTACCATAAGCATTCAATGACAGATTCGACCTTAGTTAATTCGAATTTTCGGACAAATGCATTTTTAAACAAAACAAAATAAATAAAAACGACTTTCGGAAGTAACTAAATAATTGTATTCTTTGGATGAAAACTAAATTTTGAAACAAAATATTTCAGTGTGCACATGTCTAGTGTTATCTACACGCTGAAGCTGGTGATGGGTGTATCTAACTCTCCCTCTTAGGACTGATTATTATTTTAAGCGCTGCATT
The DNA here is from genome assembly GCF_905171775.1 of Rana temporaria. Lineage (NCBI taxonomy): Eukaryota > Metazoa > Chordata > Amphibia > Anura > Ranidae > Rana > Rana temporaria. The sequence continues at coordinate 67,143,774 of NC_053489.1, read as the reverse complement.
TTGGACTTTCCTAAAGATAAGAATTAACCTTTTTCTTTTTACCTTCTTTTTACTCTTATTAATAGTGTGACTCTATATGGGTTTTGCATATTTTTTTCCTTTTTTTTATTAAGCTCAGAATTAAATAGTAACATTTTTCTTTTTTTCAATTCAGGTAAATATGATCTATTGCATGTGAATTTTATGCATTTTAAATTTCAAGCCAGTAGGTGGAGTTTTAGAGGTTGATTTACTAATTGCAAAAAGGCTGTTTACTGTACAAGTGACGTTACATCTTGCAAGAGTATTTGGCTCTTTTAAGCAAAATTTTGCAAAGCTCAGTGATTGTGGTCAAATTTCACTTTGTAAAGAAATTAAATGCAAGGGAAATAAAAACAGTCTTTTTTTGCTTGCATATAAATGATTGGATGACAGAAATCATCAGAACTTCACCACATTCACTAAGTTCTGGAGAAAATTCCCTTGCAAAGTAAACAGCTTATTCGTCTGTAGCACCCTCTAGTGTGCTAGAAGTAGAATGGCTAGAGTGTTGGTAGAGTCGGTAAATTTCCAGGCTTGGCTAGCAGCCATGCCTGGGTGTGTTTTGATCCGAGTTGGAAGTGACTCAGAGTAGAGCTGGTGACTCACAGGCAGCATCACCCAGACCTCCCACTTCTTTCTAGAGCCTTCTAGAATATTCTGGAAAGTAAAGAGGAGAGGTGGAGTTGCTTGGGGTGTTTTATGGAGAACTGACCAATCCTCAACCTGGGTTGGTAGGGGGCAGGTCTCCTTAAATACCTAAGGTCAGCCCAACTGGGGAGAAGTTGTTTGGGTGGAAGCTGGAAAAGGAGTGTTAGGCTGTCAGGGCCTTCGAGGGGGTGGGGGGGGTGACCTTGGGCCTGGAGCTCGGGTGCGAACAGGAGCCTGTGTCAGGCCTATAAATCTGCTAGCTGGTCTGGGAAGTGCAAACAAGTGATGTGCTGGAGGTGTTAAGGAAAAATAGTCCGTAAGCAAGTGATGTGCTGGAGTTGCATATACCGGAGGTGTATATAGCTAGTCCCAAGTATACCCCATCCCTATCCAAGTTTATTCCCCTCAATAAAAATACAAACAAAGTTCAAGGACTGTTTTTCTGCCTGTGGGTGAATAAGATACGTGTACCTGGCTGGGCAGGGTGACAGACGGACCACAACACTCAGTAGCCCTTACCAGGATACCGCTACATGTCTTTAGTAAATCAACCTAAAAAAAAAGCCATAGTCCAGCGCCCTGATATGTAGAACAGGGGGCCAGAGGCATGGATAAGGGAGACGGCGCCCACGCGCCTTCTATGGACAGGCTGTCACTGCTATTCACACCTTTGATCTATCTGTATTTGACTTTTTGTTTTGGTGTACTATGTTGTCTGCATTTCATGCCGATATGTATGTGTTGAAGCACATGTTATTCCGCTTCCTCTAAATTAAGAATATAGAATAGAGAATTAGAATAAAGAGAGGTAGGGAGAAGCAGCACAAGTAGCAAATCAGGTGTGATGCAGTGCACAGAACATGATAAGTAAATGTTTGCTTACATTGGCAGAATTCATCGTAGGAGGACCAACTGGAGTCCTTATAGCAAGTAATATAATTTTTACTTCCAGGAGTTCGTATAAATCCAGGCTGGCAATCGTACTTCACAGTGGATCCTACAGCAAAATGCATTTTAACTGCAAACTCTGGTTTTAGAATTGCATAGGGAATATTTTGAGGCTGTCCACAATCACCTGTCAATAAAACACAAATACTTTTTTTTGCACAAGGTCATAAAATATCATCTCTATGATACTTACCTCCTGTTTGGTGATGCCCTTCCAGAAAATTTGCAAATAGTTCCAGGTAACATGGAGCAGATACAGTACTTTGATAGCATTTTGTGTTATGGACATCTGTATTTTTTTCAATATTCATTAATGTAATTTGTTGGGATTCTGGAAGAAAAGCTACAACAGTACCCCTCAGTGCCCCGTTATATTACTCCAGGTGGCTCATGCTGCTTTGAGGTGCTGGTTGGGTTGCATGAATGCTCATCAGGCTCAATCATAGGACTACCCATTGCACACTGTTAAGGCACACCAATAGCCTCTAGGGTTAAGCCCCAAACTGGGTGAAATGCAAAAGATCATTCCCTCTGTACAGAACCCTATGTTGATTGTTTAGCAGGTCCCAGCTATGAATCATTGGCTGCGACCTGCTGACAGACTCCCGCTGTGTACAATAACAGCTGGTGTCGGTGGCAGGGCTGATTTTAGAAATCATAGGGTCCCATACAGCCTACCTGGCAGGGACCTCCCACCCAAATATATCATAACAAGAGTTTCACGAAAAATACACTAAAATCATTATTAGTGGGCACAAACATAACAGAGAACCTGTGTGAATTAGCCCTTTTTTCATTGTTTTTTTTTTACATTTTATTAAAAAATAAATAAAGAGAGAGCGCATTTGCGGGGCTCTGAGGATGGCTGCCTGAGCCGAGAGCTCCACTCCAGCTGTGTACAGCGGCGTCCACAGAAGCCGTCACGGCGAACGGTTTAACCCCAAAATTGATGAGCTGGTAGATAATCAACCCAGGAACACCCCTCTAAGCTGGTTTTCTCAGCTGCAATTTCAATCCGTTGTCAGGGAAAAAACCCAAGATGGCCGCCACAGCACGGCATATAGCCTCCAGTGAACTCTGTCTCACAGAAAATAGACATGTAATCACCTCAGCGGCTCAAAATTTCACCTCAGAAACGCAGGCAGGACCCCCACATATACTTTCCCCCTCACAAATCTCCACTGAACCTCTTATCAGCTACTTAGTATCTGTCTCTCCCTACACATCCATAGGGAACAATTCTTCAGCTCAGAATACCTTATTGCTGTCAGAAACTCGTCTCAGAGACCAGGCTTTTCAAATGGAGGAACTATTCCAGAAATTTTCAGAACTTTTAGATAGGGGACTGGCTCAAACAGCGGTAAATATAACTGGAGACCTGAAAACTGATTTCTAACATTTAGGAGCAAGGATAGACACAATAGAATATAAACTGGAAGAAACAGTGTCTGTTTCTAATCAACATTCCAAACATGTATCCACAGTCCAGGAGCTACTTGATTATGCCATCTCCAGAATTGATGACCTGGAGAACAGGTCCCGACGGTACAATATTAGAATCAGAGGGTTACCTGAAACTGTTCTAGATGTCTCCTCAGCAGTTCAGGAACTAATCAAAACAATGCTACCTAATGTTCCCCAACACAGCACTAAAATCATTATTACTAGTCTTGACGCAGAAAGAAATCAAATATAGATGGACTTTCCCTTTTGCAGTCAAGTTTTCTGTCAGTGGAAAATCATACTCCTTCGCTAACCTTCAGGAGGGAGAACGCATATGTAACGGGAGAGCCGTGGGACCCAGAAGCTCTTACAAAGTATGTGCCAGGAAATAATGGACATATGTTGGATTGTTTTAACATGGGTCTGTAATCCACAATATATTCAAGAATGTCTGGAAGAAGTAATTACAGGTTGTTGATTCTGAACCCAACAGGTCAATAGAAGAGTGACTCATTCATGTGGGAACACAGACTGTTAAGGGGGGAATTAAGTCTGCTACTGTCATGTAAACTAACCTTAGTCTGGCTTCTAAAAGACCTTTCGATGTGTTATGCTAATTGACACTGTATTGTGTGAATTTCTATTGATTATAGATGTGTATTGTATAGCAGGTGAGAGAAGCCGGGGTCATGATGTCTAACTTGTCAGCTGTAGCTAATTAGCTCATGTGGATTGTGTCAGACCTGGTGCCAGAAAGTCTGACTAAAAGATGCGTATTGGGCTCATTGTATAATGTTGTGGGTGGGGTTAAGTCATTGTTCTTTGGGGTTTCTAACTGTATAAAAGCCTGAGTTTCCCATTAAAAGATTCTATTAGTTTGAACCTCAAACAGAGCTGTGTCTCGTTATTGGAGTTTGTCTGCTGGATTGTGGAGTGTCGATAAGCTGTTGTGGGTTGGTGGAATGGAATATCGTAAACGGCGTTAACCCCTGATCGTTACAATTGTTGGCAAGCAGTGGAATGATTCCCATCGCCAGAAGAACAGCTACAAGAGGACACAGGACAATGAAGGCACACTAGGAAAGCTCTCTACCCTCAAGGACTTACTGGAGAACCGTGGCAGACCAGCCAGCAACCGTAAGAAGATGGACATGATCACAGAACTAGTCCAAATGGATGGATCTGAAAGACCCAACTTAACGGAAAGGCCCAGCGTAACAGACAGGACACCCGAGGAGGCAAGTTTTGATCGGGCTGTTAAACTAAGACTGGCACACTATGGTCCTAACCCTCCACCGGAGATCATAGACCGGCTTATAGCTGCTGTGGATGCAAATTGGCTACGGCAAAGAGGTTCTGCAGCAGCAGAAGTCACAGCAGCACCAACTGAAAGGAGAAAGATACATTTTGCTGCTTTTAAGAATTTCATTGAAACTGAAGGGGACATTGATGGGTACCTGGTGGATTTTGAACTGCAATGTGCCCTACACCGGGTGCCCACAGAGGAATGGGTTACCATTTTGTCTGGGAAATTGTCCGGCCGGGCCAGTGAAGCGTTCAGGGCCATCCCAGATAAGAATATTATGAACTATTGACTGGTAAAAGAAGCACTTTTGGCCAGGTATGCCGTCACACCAGAGGCATACCGGAGGCGGTTCCGAGAGACGAACAAGCAGACTGGAGACTCATATACCGAGTGGGCATGCCGCCTACACCGCATTGCATCCGACTGGGTCGATGGATGCCAAGCAGAATCTGGGGAAGAGGTGCTGCAGGTGTTCCTGCTGGAGCACTTCTATGAAAAACTGTCCCTGGAAGTCAGAGAGTGGGTCCGGGACCGAAAACCTTTCTCCTTGTCTGAAGCAGCTCGCCTGGCAGACGAATACACAGACGCTCGCAAACGGGATAACTCTGTGGTCAAGACAACAGCTTGGGTGGATTATCAATCAGCGGCACCCCCGCCAGCTATTGCCTACAAACCCCAGTCGGACAGCCCTACAGCACCACCTCCAGCGGCCACTTATCCTCAGAAGCCCAGGTTCAACTTCCAGGGCTACTCACAACCCATCAAGTGTTTTGGGTGTAAACAGCTAGGACACAAAAAGCTAGACTGTCCGTTGAATCCACCCAGGCAGTCACAGACATGGAGACAGCCAGAAAGGGGGAACCCCCACACATCCATGCCTGCGGCCCACTGCGCTCAGGAGGAAGAACATTGGGGCGTCCTGCACGAGGCAGATCCAATACAAGCAGCTAACCAGGACAACAGGCAGCAACACAGGCAGACTGTCTGGGTCAATGGAAAGGTAGCCAATGGGCTACGTGATACTGGCCACCATGACCCTGCTACAGAAGAACCTCATCCCAGAGAGCCAGCACACCGGAGACACTGTAGCCGTAAGAGTAGCGGGAGGCACCGTCTTCCGGGCTACCCGTTGCCCGGGTTCACCTGGATTGGGGGGTTGGTTCAGGACACGTAAATGTGGAGGTGATGAAGGATTTGCCAGCGGATGTACTACTGGGGAATGATTTGGCCCCCCTTGTTTCTGCTTACGCCCCGATGTGCCCCGCTGAAGCCAACCCAGTGACTAACTGTGCCCAGACCTGTGTTGCTGGAACCAACCCACTCGCTGCTGAGACCCAGGTAAGACTATCTTCCCCGACATGTACCTTAGATCAGGCACAATATCACAGTCTAAAATTGGAACGTGACAAGTTGGCCAGTGAGAAATTGGAGATGCAACGACACTACGTCATGTATTATGAGATGTCCCGTGGCTTGAACATTGAAAGGCACAAACAGGCTGAAATTGTCAAAAGGTTAAATGGGATTTGCGCCCAGGTTGTGCCTTATCTCTCCCAAGAGCATCAGCAACAGGTTTTGGGAGCCATTGAGAGAGCAAAGCAAGTGACTGTTCCAGAACTGAATTCCATTATTCACCCTGCAACCTTACAACTTCACCACCAGCTACCGACCTGGTAAGCAAAATGGCAATGCTGATGGGTTTTCCAGGCATTAGAGGAATGGAACTATGTACTAACTTCGGAGTCAATCCCTCTGGGGTCTCCTCCTGTGTTAGTCTCCTGCCAAAAGGGGAGACATGTAACGGGAGGGCCGTGGGACCCAGAAGCTCTTACAAAGTATGAGCCAGGAAATAATGGACATATGTTGGATTGATTTAACATGGGTCTGTAAGCCACAATATATTCAAGAATGTCCTTGGGGTTTCTAACTGTATAAAAGCCTGAGTTTCCCATTAAAATATTCTATTTGTTTGAACCTCAAACAGAGCTGTGTCTCGTTATTGGGGTTCGTCTGCTGGATTGTGGAGTGTCAATAAGCTGTCGTGGGTTGGTGGAATGGAATATCGTAAACGGCGTTAACCCCTGACCGTTACAGCATATTACTACAACTCAAACTCATCTCACAAGAGGCTGAAATGCATACCTCCTCAACCGGCATCGGTTCAACCAAAAGACCCACTCCAACGAGTCCTCAATCTCCCCTTTGGAACAAAGGAAAGATGAAGAAAATCAAAGACAGTGGTCCCACCTGACTTCATTCTCTTTCTACACCACCATTTTCATATCTCAGACCTAGAGTCTGACCACAGACCTGTCTGTGAACACTATTAAGGGATCCTTCTTCTCCAGGGTTGTTTTTTATTTCTTTTTTATAAATAAAAACAATCCCCCCTTTTTTTTTTAATCCATGCCTGCCTTACAGTTTTATGGACTTACCTAAAATGTATTTATTTATTATTATATTTTATTTATTATTATTAATTTTATTTTTATTTTTTGTGCTCAAATGTTTTGCCATGCTAAATTTAGCATTTTTTTATGATATGGTCCACATGTGCCTCCACCTACCCCCTTAGAAACTTACGGGCCTCTGAGGGATAGGTTGTCTGATCAACCTATCCCTACTACTTTCTGTTCTAGTTTTGAAGTTTCAGAGGGTGTGTCCCCTCCTGAACCCTGGTTCTACATGTTAGGAGACTTTTCCTTATCTTTCATCCTTTTTCCTCTCTCTTTACTCTGTTATTTTATGTTATTCTTCGCTAAATGCCTAACCTTCTCGTATTTCACAGAACTTTGTGTCCCTGATTTGTAGATGGATATCTTATTCCCCTCCTACTGGTTGGGAGAAATTCCTGAAACGCCTACGATTAGAAGACAACTAGGGGTCAGTGGGGACATTGAAAGTGGGTATGCCTCCCCTGGCCCTCATGGCTAGCTCACAAACCCATCTTAAAATAGCCTCCCACAATGTCCAAGGTTTGAATTCCCCAATCAAACAAAGAAAACATTTGGACTATTACAAATCACTTAAATTCGATGTCCTCTTACTCCAAGAGACACACTTTGCTATACGGTATAGTCCCAAATATTTACATCCATATTTCCCCCAATTTCACCTAGCTAATGCAGAAAATAAAACCAAGGGAGTAGCCATTATTTTTTTAAAATCCTGCAAATTTGAAAAATTCTTATAATATATCGATCCCGAAGGGAGAATTTTATTAATACAAGGCACAATAGAAGGACACTTATATTCCCTAATTTCTTATTATGCCCCTAACAGAGGTCAAGCTGCCTTTTTTAGTACCATGATGAACACTCTAAGCCCTATGTTAGTAGGCACAGTAATTTTTGGGGGAGATTCAAACACAGCATTCGATCAGGCTCTTGACAAATCCAAACCCCCCAAAAACCAAATGACTCGTCCAACCAAAGAAAGCCACAAAATTGCCAGAATAATTTCGGCCAATAATCTTACTGATACTTGGAGGGAATTAAATCCTTCTAAAAGGGACTTCACGCATTACACATCCTCACAACACTTTTTCTAGAATAGACCATATTCTTACTCCTACACCCTTACTTCCTTTTATAGTTAGTGCACACATCAAAGACACGGCCCTCTCCGATCACTCAATAGTAATGATATCTATCTGTTCTAACATTCTAGGTAGAAAATAGGGTCAATGGAAACTCAATGAGTCCATTCTGTCAAGTCCGGCTTCAATTGTAACAATATATACAGGGAGTGCAGAATTATTAGGCAAATGAGTATTTTGACCACATCATCCTCTTTATGCATGTTGTCTTACTCCAAGCTGTATAGGCTCGAAAGCCTACTACCAATTAAGCATATTAGGTGATGTGCATCACTGTAATGAGAAGGTGCGTGGTCTAATGACATCAACACCCTATATCAGGTGTGCATAATTATTAGGCAACTTCCTTTCCTTTGGCAAAATGGGTCAAAAGAAGGACTTGACAGGCTCAGAAAAGTCAAAAATAGTGAGATATCTTGCAGAGGGATGCAGCACTCTTAAAATTGCAAAGCTTCTGAAGCGTGATCATCGAACAATCAAGCGTTTCATTCAAAATAGTCAACAGGGTCGCAAGAAGCGTGTGGAAAAGCCAAGGCGCAAAATAACTGCCCATGAACTGAGAAAAGTCAAGCGTGCAGCTGCCAAGATGCCACTTGCCACCAGTTTGGCCATATTTCAGAGCTGCAACATCACTGGAGTGCCCAAAAGCACAAGGTGTGCAATACTCAGAGACATGGCCAAGGTAAGAAAGGCTGAAAGACGACCACCACTGAACAAGACACACAAGCTGAAACGTCAAGACTGGGCCAAGAAATATCTCAAGACTGATTTTTCTAAGGTTTTATGGACTGATGAAATTAGAGTGAGTCTTGATGGGCCAGATGGATGGGCCCGTGGCTGGATTGGTAAAGGGCAGAGAGCTCCAGTCCGACTCAGACGCCAGCAAGGTGGAGGTGGAGTACTGGTTTGGACTGGTATCATCAAAGATGAGCTTGTGGGGCCTTTTCGGGTTGAGGATGGAGTCAAGCTCAACTCCCAGTCCTACTGCCAGTTTCTGGAAGACACCTTCTTCAAGCAGTGGTACAGGAAGAAGTCTGCATCCTTCAAGAAAAACATGATTTTCATGCAGGACAATGCTCCATCACACGCGTCCAAGTACTCCACAGCGTGGCTGGCAAGAAAGGGTATAAAAAAAGAAAAACTAATGACATGGCCTCCTTGTTCACCTGATCTGAACCCCATTGAGAACCTGTGGTCCATCATCAAATGTGAGATTTACAAGGAGGGAAAACAGTACACCTCTCTGAACAGTGTCTGGGAGGCTGTGGTTGCTGCTGCACGCAATGTTGATCGTGAACAGATCAAAACACTGACAGAATCCATGGATGGCAGGCTTTTGAGTGTCCTTGCAAAGAAAGGTGGCTATATTGGTCACTGATTTGTTTTTGTTTTGTTTTTGAATGTCAGAAATGTATATTTGTGAATGTTGAGATGTTATATTGGTTTCACTGGTAAAAATAAATAATTGAAATGGGTATATATTTGTTTTTTGTTAAGTTGCCTAATAATTCTGCACAGTAATAGTCACCTGCACACACAGATATCCCCCGAAAATAGCTAAAACTAAAAACAAACTAAAAACTACTTCCAAAAATATTCAGCTTTGATATTAATGAGTTTTTTGGGTTCATTGAGAACATGGTTGTTGTTCAATAATAAAATTAATCCTCAAAAATACAACTTGCCTAATAATTCTGCACTCCCTGTAAGGCACTTAAGGAATATCTTTCAATCAATGACACAGGTTATATCTCAATCAAAGTGCTTTGGGCTGCACATAAGGCTTACATTCAAGGTAAAATTATCCAAATTTCTACCCAAACCAAACGGGATTGGGTAGAGCACCTGGAAATGGAATATGCAGCCTTATGAGCTAGTCATAAAAGGGATCCCACCAAGGTTCCCATATCCCTAATAGAAAGAGCCAGACTGGATCTCAATCTTGCTCTCACTACACAAGCAGAAAAGTCAATTTAATGGAGTGGTAATAAATTCTATACACACGCAAACAAAATGGGATCTTTACTCGCTGCAAAACTCTCTCCCAGAATCAGAACTCATACTATGCCTAAAATCAGGATATCGGGTCAACCCCCTACAGCCAATCCGGTCAAAATCCTAGAGGCATTCCATTATTTCTACTCTGACCTGTATAATTCTCCTTCTCAGCCTGACAAAAACTCAATAGCTAGGTACTTGGATGACCTCCCCATCCCAACTCTAAACACCACACACTAAAATTTACTTGAATCTGCTTTTACGGTAGAGGAGGTTAGGGAGGTCGTTAGAGGCTTTAAAAAAGGGTCAGCTCCGGGCCCTGGCGGATTATCTATCCCCTATTATAAGGCCTTTGTAGACATCTTAGCACCCTATTTTACCAATTTTTTTAACACTAAAACACAGGGAGTCCCCTTGGACATGCACCTTAACACAGCATATATCACGGTTATCCCTAAGGAAGTTAATAACTATTGCCCTATTTCCCTAATAAATAATGATATAAAAATAATGGCAAAAATAACGGCCAATCGTTTGGCATCTTTTATCAATATCTACATTCATAAGGACCAAGTGGTCTTCATCCCATGCAGACAAGGCCCAGATCAAATATGAAGCGCAATTAATATAGTTAATACTACAGTCAAATTGGGAAGGATGAATGAGACAGCAGGGACTTCTCTTGTCTTTGGATTTACAAAAGGCCTTTGACACAGTGTCTTAGCCATACATATTCACCCTTATAGAACTTTGGGGTTTCGGAGAATGATTTACAGGCCTTCTACATTCCCTCTACTCTCATCCCAAGGCACTAATTCATTTACAAGGCTACTATTCTAAACCAATTAACATAACATGAGGCACTAGGCAAGGGTGCCCACTTTACCTCTCATTTTTGCAATAGCCATAGAAACTGTGGCATTAGCTATCCGACAAAACCCAAACATTAAAGGGGTAACTTGTGGACTCCAAACTCGCAAATGCGGACTCTTTGCTGATGAAATACTCCTATTTGTAACCTCTCCATTGATCTCCCTTCCCAATATCTGTCAATTCCTACACAAGTTTTCTAAGATTTCGGGCCTTAAAGTCAATTACACAAAATCACAAGCCCTTAAGATCTTGCTCCCTCTCTCTGAGGTTTCCTTATTAAAGCAATCATTTAAATTTGAATGGAATGACACCTCAATCAAATATTTAGGTATTACATTAACAGCCCGCATTGAAACTCTATATACACACAATTATCCCCCACTGTTCATGAAATTAGAAAGTGACCTTTTATCCTGGTCCAAATATGAGTTATCCTGGCTGGGTAGAATCAACTCGATCAAAATCACATTACTCCCTAAAATTGTATATTACTTTAGGTTGCTCCCTATCCCCATCCAAAAAATCCATTTGAAAAAACTTCAGAGTAAAATACTCAAGTACACTTGGGGCTCATCTGGATATCGAATACCCCAAAACACCCTTTTCCTCAATAGGAATAAGGTAAGCCTAGGTCTCCCTGATCTACATAAATATTATCTTGCAACTAGACTGGCACAGTTATCTACGGTCTACTCCAAATCAGAAGAACCGGACTGGCTCAACATTGAAAGACAGGCTGCACCACATTTTTCTCTCAACTATCTTTTATGGTGTCCACCCAAAAAAAGACCTCCCATACTGGCCCCATACCTATCACAATCCTTTGCGCTCTGGGATAGACTTAGAAATCATTCAGCCCTTGTTTCTGCAGAAGGCCACTTGCAAATATGTTGGGGAACCCGGATTTTCCTCCTGGTTTGGATTTAGAAGCATTTAAGTGGTGGGTGGACAAGGGATTATACAGTATAGGACAGTTCTTCTACTCTGGTAGACCTTTGTCTCTAAACCACTGTGTTAAAACTTTGGAAATCCCTGATTCAGAAAGACTTTGTTTTGATCAAATCTCACAATTTTTACAACTAGTCTGGAAGGAAACCCCCCCCCCCCAATTCACAAAATATGAGCTATGGTGTGACCAGGCTGGGGGGCAAAGGGGAGGTATATCCGTAATATATTCGTGCCTCACTCACCCTACAGTGAAATCCTCATATATGGAGGCATGGGAAAATGAGCTTCATAATAGATGGGACCTAGACATCTGGCATAGAGCCTTGTCAAAGTCCTTCAAGGGTATTCTAAATGTCTCACTGATGGAGGCTAAAATCAAGGTTATAACCAGGTGGTATTTAACCTCCTCTAAACTCCCCTAAACTTGCATCTATATACCCTACAGCTGATCTGACCTGTTTCAAGGGATGCTAACTTTTAGGATCAATGGCCCATATCTGGTGGGAATGTCCTAGAATCCGCCCATTTTGGGACAAAATCTTTTCTATGATTTCCAAGGTCACTGGTTGCCAGGTTTCTAGGTCTCTTTCAATAGCTCTCCTAAATGCTCACATACCTTAAATACCAAAAACTACACAAAAACAAATCACACACATTTTATTCTCACAGGAGCCAAGCTTACAATTGCCAAAGCCTGGAAGAAACCTAAACCTTCTTTCTTGGAAGCCCAAAAAAATATATCATGGATAATGACTCAAGAAAGCTAGCTAGTATTCTAACTGATACTGTTCCGAAATTTGAAAACCTTTGGGAACCTTGAGCTAGATATATAGGAATCTCTCTTACCCAGGGTGTTCCTCCGGTTCCTACATAACTATAAGTTAGGCACGTTTCCTATCTTCCCCCCTTCCTAACCCTTCTTTCCTTTTTCTCTCATATTTTTTCCCTCTTCTTTTTATTTTTCCCCTCCTATAGGGATTTGTGGTGATGTTCTGAGGGAGACCTATCTCCCCTTTTTTTTTTTTACTTTCTGATTATACATAGAAATGATAGATAAAATATCCTCATTCAAAGATAATAAGGCCGATCTCTTTTAGCCTGGCTATTCCTGGTATCTTTAACTAAAACTGCAAGTATGGTGAGAGGTTTCGTCCCCTGGTGCAGTTAGCTCCTAATAAGGGGTACCAGGAGGTCAGAAATGTCTTTGTTTATCAGTTGGCCTATATGGGAGAAACTTCTCTTATTTAAATTCTTCATATTAATTATTTAACATTCTAAAACCACATCTATCGTTTTAATGATATGTCTTTATTTATCTACATAATAATAGTATTTATTCTAAGAGGTCATCTACCAGATTTTATTCATAACGAGATGCACCGCAATGTACTGAATTGTAATATTTATTTTCTGAAAATAAAATATTTTGAAAGAGAAAAAATAAATAAAAAAATGTAAAATGTTAAAATTTTTAGAATTATTTTATTTAAATTTTTTTACCAATTATTTAATACAATGTTATTTTTTTTTTTACAGGGCAGGAAAGCCGACAGTGCTACGGGAAGGGGGTGGGGCTCAACACAGTAATAGGGGGCACACTGGCGGGGATAAGAAGTAGGCAGAACAGGGAGTGGAATTAGTACGGGGGAAACAATTACAGGAACAATGCTCTGTGTTTGTGTTTCTCCTTACAGCAGCTGAAAGCCGGCGGGAGGGAGAGAATCCGACTTTCATCTGCTACAGAGAGCAACACTGATTCCTCCTGCTGTTCCGGAAAGCATGCGTGCCCTAAATGCAGAAACAGTCACTGGTGGAAGGAAAGAAAATCATTTGATTCCCCCATCAACACAGTCAGTGTTGATGAGGGAATCCCTTCCACAGCGCTATTGTGCCTTGGCAGCAGGGAACCTCCCCGGCCAGGACTTGGGTAGAATTAGCCTGCCTATAGATGTATCGTATTTGATCCATCCTTGGCCCGCTTAATCCTGTCACACCCCACTCCGTATAAAGGAGATGAACAAAGGCAGACATATTTGATGTCCAACCTAGTTGTCAACCATGGCTTTTCCATATACGAGTCAGTGTAGCCGCTCAGGGACAGGAAGTGTGTTATCTGCATGATTACCAAGCGAAAATAAAGGGGCCTGAAAAAGGAAAATGAATGCAGCCACTAATAAACTGTTTTTGGCTCAAGATGAAATTTACAGAACCCCTCAGCACTTCATCTTCATGGATGACGTGGATTGATGGTATCATGGATCGCAGATCCACTTAGCACCTCACAAAAAGGTTTTTCCAACTTGACAGGTCTAAATGATTTTTAATTCTTAAAAAAAAAAAAATGGCAAACACTTTAAAGTTTGTTCGGAAAAGCCATGAAGTAAGAATTTGGGAAGCTGAGTCACCTAATGCCTGCTCTAAAACTCTGTAATTAGGATCAGGAAGGATTATTTTGAGTGGAAATCAGGCGTCACTTTCTTGTAGCAGCATGTTAATCATATCTGGATGGTATAATAATTAATTATCTTCAGTCTGTTATTACTCACAGTGAACAGCGCTGATGAAGGAGTAAAGTAGAATTAGCCACAGTACGGATGACAAACACGTTTTCTCCATTGTATAAAGGTGATCCTCAATCTATAAGAAAAGACAGAATTTATAATTCAGCTCTGGGCCAATTCTTAAAACCTCCAAACATTGCATATGTTTTTTTTAGAAGAGGACCTAGAGAATAAAATGGTGAGTGTTTCAATATTGTTTATCACACAGTGGCGGCTGGTGTTTTTTTGGGGGGGCAGCAAACAACCACCCACATCCCCCCCCCCCCCCCCAGGCAGCGTGGTGCAGTGACTCAAATCTGAGTCCTCTCCTCTACAGCGGCTTCCAGCTCCTCCCCTCCTCCCCCAAAAGCATCCAATAGGCTCGCCTGTCCTTTCAGCCAATCGGGTGACCGGTGTCAAAACCCGCTTCCTGATTGGCTGGAAGGAGGATCAGTGTTACCACAGCAAATTTTCATTCACTGTTGAAGTCTACTAGAGCCTCTTGCTCTAATCAGTGCTTCAAAAAAAAACGCCCCTCCTCGTTGGAATTCATGCGCCCGTGTCCTGAAAGGAGCCGGATGCATGGATAGGGGAGGCGGCAATGGACAGGGGGGGGTGGTGCCCATGCGCCCTTAATGGACATGCTGCCCCTGATCACACAGTACACAATTCCTTTATATATAGAGAAAATGAAACCTAAAAATCAGGAGCACATTGATCAAGCCCTTCATAGAGCAATATATGCTTCTGGATCTTTTTTTTCCCATGACTTCAAAATTTACGGAAACTTTACACCTCTAATCCAGCTTACTTTAAAGTGGTTGTAAACCCTTTACAACCACTTTAACCTACAGGTAAGCCTAGGCTTACCAGTAGGTGAAAGAATTATCTCCCAAACCTAAAAGGTTTAGGAGATATTTGCAAAAAATAGCGGCACCGATGTCTACGGCGCATGTCTATGCCAAAGACATCTGGTGCAGGCACACTGAGCGTGCCACTACTAACAGCATCATGCCGTTAGTGGTGGCTCCTGCGCGCATGCATGGGAGTGATGTCATCGCTGCTGCGGCCAGTCACAGCGCCGGAGCAGCGATACCCGGAGGTATCATGGGGGCGTCGGAGGAGGTGAACGAGGGGGCTTCGATCTCAGGTAAGTCATTCATAATGAGCTAGTATGCTATGCATACTAGCTCATTATGCCTTTGTCTTGCAGGTTGTCTTTTTCATTTTTTTTGGACGAGAGGGTTTACTTCTTCTTTAACACACACAAGTAGACTTGTGCTTTTTGCTGTAACAAACAATGAGAATCACATGCAATTTTTGATGTTGGAGCATGAAGATGAGCATTACATTGCCTACTATAGGTGTAAATACACCCTCTGCACATTTGCTATTTCTTGAGTAGACCTAACTTCATTATCTTTGGTTGTCAGAAAAAATATTTAATGTAAGACAGAATGGGATAGAATAGGAGAAATTTTGGAAACCACCAAATGTCACTGAAAACATCTAGTGGTGCTTGCTTACTTATTGTTTAACTGCTTGTAACTAATTTATTCATTGGATCGGCAGTACTTCTGATTAAAAAAATATATATATGTTCAGCATCTGGAACAAGGGAACACCAAATATGTAACAATATCAATCTTAATCTTTCAATGCTAAATAACTGACGAGAACATAAACCTTACCTTGTGGAAAGCTCCTCTCTCACCAGCGAAATGGGGGCCAATGCTTTGTCGTCACTGTTCTAAGTAAAATGTGTCAATATATCACCTGGTCAATTCACTGAATTCTCTGTTAATAATTATACTTTTGTTTTACTTAGATTTAAAATAATACACCATTGACCTGTGACTGTGTCTATGTTTACCGTATACCTGCAACAAACAATTTCGGGAAGTTCCCTTACCAGGATGACCTGTACGAAACCTGGATGGAGTCAGTGTACAATGGGCCTAATCCTCAAAAACCCGGCGCAATGTAACTTTTGCCATTTAAGTTACACCGCCGCAAAATCTCTACCTAAGTGCCCGATCCACAAAGCACTTACCTAGAAATTTTGAGCGGTGTAACTTAAATCCGTCCGGCGCAAGGCGTTCCTAATTTAATGGGGCGAGTCCAATTTAAATTAGGCGCGCTCCCACGCCGGACGTACTGCGCATGCTCCCGACGTCATTTTCCCGACGTGCTTTGCGCGGTTTTACGTTGCGCCTGGTTTTGAGAATCGCGACGGGCGTAAAAAAAAAAAAAACGAGTTGCGGCAAAAAAAAAAAAAAAAAAAGACAGCGACGCGGGATAGAAGGGTCGACTTTTACAAGGTGTAAACAGTTTAGGCCTTGTAAAAGCAGCCCTAATATTGCGACGGCAAACTAATACTTACGGAGAAAAAACGAAGCGTCTCCGTAAGTGCTAATTTGCATACCCGAAGCGGCATTCCGATGAGAAATGCCCCCAGCGGCGGCTGCGGTACTGCATCCTAAGATCTGACAGTGTAAGTCCCTTACACATGTCGGATCTTCTGCCTATCTATGTGAAACTGATTCTGTGGATCAGTTCCATAGATAGAAACAGGGATACGACGGTGTATCAGTAGATACGCCGGCGTATCCCTTTTGAGGATCAGGCCCAATGGGCCTTTTTTCTCCGTAAGTATTAGTTTGCCGTCGCAATATTAGGGCTACTTTTACAAGGCCTAAACTGTTTACACCTTGTAAAAGTAGACCCTTCTATCCCGCGTCGCTGTCTTTTTTTAAAAAGAAAAAAAATTTCCCGCCGCAACTCGTTTTTTTTTTTTTACGCCCGTCGCGATTATCAAAACCCGGCGCAACGTCGGGAAAATGACGTCGGGAGCATGCGCAGTACGTCCGGCGCGGGAGCACGCCTAATTTAAATGGGACTCGCCCCATTAAATTAGGACGGATTTAAGTTACACCGCTCAAAATTTCTAGGTAAGTGCTTTGTGGATCAGGCACTTAGGTAGAGATTTTGCGGCGGTGTAACTTAAATGGCAAAAGTTACGTTGCGCCGGGTTTTTGAGGATTAGGCCCAAAATGTTTTTAGTACTGTTCTATACTGCATAGGCACAAAATGTAAATCGCTCAATTTCAATCATATATTGTAACATTTTATGTGTTTGGCATTTGGAGACGAGACAAGGATGCTTGGTGCATCCAAACTTTATTTTCAACATATCATAGAACTAATATGGTGCCAAACCTGACCAACTACTGTAAATATCAGGACTGTATACCTTGTTCTGGTTAGAGTTGCCACCTCTCCTAGAAATAAAAATGGCAGTGGTGATGGATGCGGTTTGTTGTGGATGTGGCAGGATGGTACATTATTCTAGGATGGTCACAACTGACACAGAATCTTGGGCCAAATCCTCAAAAATCCTGCCTAACTTATCTTTTCCCATTTAAGTTACACTGCCTTAAAATTTCTACCTAAGTGCCCGATCCACAAAGCACTTACCTAGAAATTTCAGGCCGTGTAACTTAAATTCTCCCGGCGCAAGGCGGTCCTCTTCTCCAGGGGGCGATTACAATTTAAATGAGGCGCGCTCCCGCGCCGGACGTACTGCGCACGCCCGTGACGTCATTTTTCCCGACGTGCATCGCGTGTTTTTACGATACGCCGAGTTTTGAGGATCGCGCCGGGTTAAAAAATTGCGACGGGTTAAAAAAAAGATCCGGCGAAAAAAAAAAATCAAATTTAAAAAAAAATCGCGGCGATCGAAAAAAAGGTCTGTTTTTACAAGGTGTAAACAGTTTACACTTTGTAAAAGCAGCCCTAATTTTACGTATGCAAACGTAAACTTACGCAGAAAAAACAAAGCTGAAAAGCTTTGTGGATCTCCGTAAGTCCTCATTTGCATACGCAAAGCTGCATTTCAATGCGAAATGCCCCCAGTGGCGGATGCGGTACTGCATCCTAAGATCTGACAGTGTAAGTGTCTTACAGATGTCAGATCTTGGGCCATATTCTCATAGAAGTTACGATGGAGTATCTCAGGATTCTTAGAATCATTTTCGCATAGATACACTTAAGATCCGCCATCTGTAAGTCACTTAAATGTAATGACGCCAGCCGCCGCTAGATGGCATTTACGTGAAGGACTCATTTGCGTATGCAAATGATCCTTCTACGCCGATTCCCGAACGAGTTCGCGTCGCGTAACCGTCGCTAACGTCGTTTGCGTAAGCGGAAATTTAGTCCTGCTATATGAGGAGTAAATTTCCGCAAGTCCCACGTAGGCCATGTTACGGATGGCGTCGGGTCCGCGTCGTGTTTTTTCGTCGGGTACGTCGTTTCCGTAAGTCGTTCTTGAATACGACTTTACGTCAATGACGCACACGTCGGCGTCATTGACGTTTTCCGCCGAGAACTGGAGCATGCGCACTGGGCTTTTTGAAGCCCGGCACATGCGCAGTTCATTAGAATCGGGGGCGCGCTTAATTTGAATACAAGCCGCCCCCTTGGAGATCCGCCAGGCTACGCCGGGGCATTTACACTCCGCCGTCCCAACTTATG
This sequence comes from Rana temporaria, assembly GCF_905171775.1. Classification (NCBI taxonomy): domain Eukaryota; kingdom Metazoa; phylum Chordata; class Amphibia; order Anura; family Ranidae; genus Rana; species Rana temporaria. The sequence continues at coordinate 67,124,915 of NC_053489.1, read as the reverse complement.
GAGCAAGTGTTTGGGGAATACAACACTTGCTCCTGTAAGTTGGGACAGCGGAGTGTAAGTGCCTTAAGCGCAGCCCGTGGATTTTTAGAGAGAATATGGGCCCTTCTGCCTATCTTTGGAAAACTGCTTCTGAGGATCAGTTCCAAAGATAGGCACAGGGATACGCAGGCTGAACAGCAGTTCCGCCTGCGTATCCCTTTTGAGGATTTGGCCCCTTGTTTTCCCTAGTTACAGTATATTGTAATTCCCAGCTACATATCTATGACGCCTCATATCATTTTCATGAATTAAAAAACAAAAAACAGTAAAGTTAGCTCAGTTTTTTTTATAATGCAAAAGATGATGTTACGCCAAGTAAATATATATCATCATGCTTTAGGTGAGTGTAATGGTCAGGTAGGTCAGTGCATTCTGAGCACAACGCATTAATGATCCCTGCATTCTGAGCGAATCTGGCAGAATCATACATTTTTGGTCCTTTAGGGCTCATTCAGAGGGATGATCAGTCCCATCCTCTGTACAGAGCCGCTGGTAGGTTTAATTTTGTGTTGGCACTTTGAAAGAAATAAGTTGGTTTTGCGTCGCGGTTTGGGCACTCGGGCTCAAAAAGGTTTGCCATCACTGTAATAGACCGACACAAAGTGGCCCATAATTTTTTTTAAATAAATATCTGTAAAGTGTGGAGTGTATTTGTATTCAGCCCCCTTTACTCTGATACCCCTAACTAAAATCTAGTGGAACCAATTGCCTTCATAAGTCACCTAAGTAGTTAATAGAGTCCACCTGTGTGTAATTTAATATCAGTATAAAAAAAGCTGTTCTGTGAAGCCCTCAGAGGTTTGTGAGAGGAACTTAGTAAACAAACAATATCATTAAGGCCAAGGACAGGTCAGGGATAAAGTTGTGAATAAGTTTAATGCAGGGTTAGGTTTTAAAAAAAATACCCCAAGCTTTGAATATCTAATGGAGCACTGTTCAATCCATCATCCGAAAATGTAAAGAGTATGAACTGCAAACCTACCAAGACATGGCCGTCCACCTAAACTTATACAGGCTGTACAAGGAGAGCATTAATCAGAGAAGCAGCCAAGAGGCCCATGGTAACTCTGGAGGAGCTGCAGAGACCCACACCTCAGGTGGGAGAATCTGTACACAAAAAAATTGTGTTTGAAAAACCTCTGCACAAATATCATATGACAAAAAAATATGCAACACCCAGCATTGTATTCTCTAGGGCTTCTTCTATAAATATATATATATATATATATATATATATATATATATATATATATATATATATATATATATATATATATATTATATATATATAGGGCTGGATTCAGGTAGATCTGCATATTTTTACGGCGGTGCAGTGTATCGTATTTACGCTACGCCGCCGTAAGTCAGAGAGGCAAGTGCTGTATTCACAAAGCACTTGCCTCCTAAGTTACGGCGGCGTAGCGTAAATGGGGCCAGCATAAGCGCGCCTAATTCAAATGAGGATGAGGGGGCGTGTTTTATGTTAATTATTGGTGACCCGACGTGATTGACGTTTTGTACGAACGGCGCATGCGCCGTCCGTGGAATTTCCCAGTGTGCATTGCTCCAAAGTACGCCGCAAGGACGTCATTGGTTTCGACGTGAACGTAAATTACGCCCAGCAACATTCACGGACGAGTTACGCAAACTACGTAAAATTTTCACATTTCGACGCGGGAACGACGGCCATACTTAACATTGGCTACGCCACCTAGGGGGCAGCTTTATCTTTACGCGGCGTATCTCTTACGGAAACGGCGTATCTTTACTGCGACGGGCAAGCGTACGTTCGTGAATCGGCGTATCTAGTCATTTACATATTCTACGCCGAAAACAACAGAAGCACCACCTAGCGGCCAACGGAAAAATTGCACCCTAAGATATGACGGCGCAGGCCATTGTATCTTAGCTAGGTTTAAGTGTATCTCAGTTTGAGCATACACTTAAACTTACGACAGGCTTAGATTCTGAGTTACGTTGGCGTAACTCTTTGTGAATCCGGCCCATAATGTTTTGGGTTTCTAAGTAGTTTTCTATTGGAAATTGGAATTGGAATTGGCCTGGACTGGAAGGGGACAAGCTGACAGTAGAAGAGAATTTACCTGACCAGGCTGTTACTGGTCTTTCATTGTCCAGTCAGAAAGGACTGAAGCATGCTTAGGCTGGGTTCACACCACAGCACGGCGCGGCTCACAGCAGGGGTCCAGTGCATCTTCATTCACCATTTCAGGTCCGATGTCAAATTTTGTGCTGAATTTGGACCTGAAATGGACCAGACGCACAGGACTCCTGTGCAATTCACACCGGAGCTGAACCGGAGATGTGTGAACCGCCTTCATAGAGAGCCGGTCACAATCTCTTGGCATGCAAATTGGATGCAGGGAAACCTGCATCCAATTCACACTGGTGTGAACCCAGCCTAAAACTAAACTAAACTACAACAAAAAGAGATTGAGAAACCAGTGGTTGTCATTATTTGTAATTTACTTTAGAAAAAAAAAAGACGGCTCAGTCTAAAATGCCCAGGCCTATTTTTTTGGCCCAGTCTGTGCCTGACACCCCCAACATCACTACAGGGAGGACTTCTCTAAACGGGGAGCTATCACTTGCTTATAACTTTTCATTTTACCATACTATAATTAGAACAGAAATATCTTCTTGCCAACCAGCTAACTGCACCTGCTTACAAGCTGACCTAAGTTCAGAGGCTAGGCAGTACATTAGGGTTAAAAAAAGATCAGTCTGATGAATTCCTGCATTCATCTGTAAGGTCTGCAAACCACAAGTATGCAAGATTTTGCATGAACCCGTGGTAATGGCGAAGTCAACCTAATCACTAATGCAGATTAGTGATGAACCAAAAATATCTGGGTTCAGGAGGGTGTCCAAAACATTACCGTATTAAAAGAAAGCTAGTGACTTGTTGGAAACCAAATGAACCTTGATCATGCCTCCATCCCTGTTGAATAGAAAATTTGGAAAAGGGGGTACCATGGGACTTTAGATGAGGCATGAACGGGCATATGAAATGGTTTGGAATATCCACAGTGGATCGACTGACACAGTCCCATCAAGGGAGTTTCTGTGGTCAAATAAAATTGCTAAATAATCAGTCTGAGAAAAAAAAGTCAAGGAGTCAAATATAAAATTTCATAATGTAATATGTATCATAATATATAATACAGAGATCATGCTATCAAAGGCATAATACGTGTAGTGATAATCACCTTGGCATAATTGATATTCAGAATCCAGGACATGACTAATACAAGCAATCATAATACATTGACATGACAGTAACAAATATAATTAATATTATTGTCCAGAAGGAATTTGTAAAAAAGACCAATTAAATGGGAGTACATCATTGGGCAAGCTTATCTTGGCATCCCTGAGTATAAACTCGACGCGTTTCTTGGCGTTTAAAGACAGTCATCAGGAGTGGGATGCAATCAATTTAGCTAAAAAAGAAAAGAAGAAAAGAAAGGGAAATGGATAAATAGATAGGTGAGTCAATGTGACCTTAATGATTGGATCATAGTTGCCGCGAAACCGCATCAAGAATTATAATACATTACCTACAAACCAGCCCAAAATAAAGTAGCCCAGGTATTCAATGCTGGGGAATGGAATAGTGGTCCTGGATGAACCGTCTCCCATGGTCCCCCCTTTTCCAAAACATTACCGTAGTTCAGGTACAGAATCTGAACGCACTGAGCTGGTGGCTGTAGCTCCCTGACAACCAGATGCCCTGCAGAAGCCTTAATATTTTTGTAGCAGTGCCTCTACTGCTGCTAAATATGATTTTCCTGTGCGGCAAAAGATTTGGGACTCAGCAAACAGCCAATCACCCCAATAATTCAGCCATTTAGGGCACCAAGGCCAGGGATGGACTGGCCATCAGGACTACCGGGAGGTTCCTGGTGGGCCGATGGCTCAGTGGGCCGGCTTCAGTGAAAGCGGACCACTACCCCCCTCCGCTCCTCTGTCTCTCCCTTCCCACAGCGCTCACCTCCTCTCCCTCTCCACAGCGTTCACCTCCTCTCCCTCCCCACAGCACTCACCTCCTCTTCCTGGCTAGTTAACTTCAGCGTTACTGAATACAGACATGCTCCTCGGGAGTCGCACTGAGAAGCTCATCATACGATCCGGAAGGACGGTGCCCACAGCTGTGACACAAGCTTCCTCGGCACTCGTTCCCCCGCTCTCCAACCTGTCTGCTGCCACAGAGAATCTATATGGAGAGCAGGGGAAGGAAAGAAAGAAAGAAATAATGTCTATCTTCCCAACTGGTACTGCCTATAAGAGTACCAGTACCAGCCGTTCTACTCTAATAAAGTAGAACAGCTAATAGCTGGTGAGGAAGGAGGGGGGGCTTGGGTGGCCATCGGGCCTGGCTGGCCAGGGGGGGGATGGGTTTGTCCAGCAGCCATTGGAAGAGACATGTCAAAGTGGGCCAGTCTGGATGAAGTCCAGGGCCAAATTTTTGTCCCAGTCCAGCCCTGACCAAGGCCCATCCCTAATGAACACTTGTGCCTTTACATCCGCCATCAAGGTGAAAGGAAAATCAAATCTTTGGCTAGGAAGACTTGTCTGCACTGTTGGTCTTATATTTGCTTCGTTTGTTAATTTTCTACTAGAACTGGAGATATTGAATAGCTGTGAGCCTTGACCCATCACAACAATTAACACAAAGCCTCATGCCCCACAGACTGGTTGTGTGCTTTCATAATGCTGTAAAGCTGATGTTTGGGATTGAAGGACAAAAACACACAAGACTTTGTCTACAGGGGATATACAGGGGATATAGCTTTTTTGATCTCTTTGAAAGGAAAACATTTATGTTTAATCAGCACTAGGGTAAAACTCTAAATGATAGAAATCTGTTTACATTTGACTTAGCTGACTGGCCTTGTACACAAAGATATTCCCAATGTAGAGTAGACATAGCAATGCGGTCTTTGGAATGCTTGGTGCAGCAAACTTCTTGAAAGGGCAAGCAAACTTCAAATGGGCAGAGCTGTCCAACCCTCTCTCAGATGAAGCAGAACTATTTACAGACAAAGTGACACAGACAGTGGTGGCTGGTGCTCCAAATTTTTGGGGATCGCAAACAAACTGAAAAATTCTGAAAAAAAAACCACATCAATTGCAACCTCACTGTGCCCATCAAATGCAGCCACTGTACTAAACGCAGCCACTGTGCCATCAAATGCTGCCACTGTGCCATTAAACGCAGCCACTGTTCCCATCAAACGCAGCCACTGTGCCCATTAAATGCTGCCACTGTGCCCATAAAACGCTGCCACTGTGCCCATCAAATGCTGCCACTGTGCCCATCATTCCATCAATCAATGCGCCCGGCCCCTAATCTACATGCAGGGTGCCGGTCGCATGGATTCCAATGTTTTTAAAGCACATGATTAGAGACTTGAATAGAGTGATCTTTTTTTTTTTTTAAATCAGAGCTTGGGGGGGGGGGGGGGGGGGGTTACTAAAACTGGAGCACTCAGAATATGGTGTCATTGTGCATGGTTGCCAATCAGCTTCTAACTTCAACTTCTTCAATTAAGCTTTGGCAATGAAACCTGGTAGCTGATTGGTTTCTATGCAGAGCTGCATCAGATTTTGTACTCTCCAGTTATAGTAAATAACCCCCCTTAAGCCGGGTTCATACTGGTCCCACAAACGCTCCGACATTGGGAGCTCATTTCGCATGACGTGTGAGAATCAATGTTTCCCTATGGGAGCCGTCTTAACTGGTCCGACACATGTCGGAACCGACTTTGAAAATGCTCCCTGTACTACTTTGATCCGACTTTGATCCTACTTCACTCCATTGAATATCATTGAAGTCGGATCAAAGTCGGAACGCCGTCTTGCATGATCCAACTTTAGCATGCGACTTGTGCTCTGCTGATCTTGAGGGGGAACTCCACGCCAAATAAAAAAAAAAACGGCATGGGTTCCCCCTCCAGGAGCATACCAAGCCCTTGGGTCTGGTACTGATTTAAAGGGGAACCCCTACGCCGAAAATAAGGCGAGGGGGTCCCCCCAAAATCCACACCAGACCCTTATCCGAGCACGCAACCCTGCCAGTCAGGAAAGGGGGCGGGGACGAGCGAGCGCCCCCCTCCTGAACCGTACCAGGTCGCATGCCCTCAACATGGGGGGGTGAGTGCTTTGGGGCATGGGGGCGCCCTGCAGCCCCCCCACCCCAAAGCACCTTGTCCCCATGTTAATGAGGACAGGGCCTCTTCCCGACAACCCTGGCCGTTGGTTGTCGGGGTCTGCGGGTGGGAGGCTTATCGGAATCTGGGAGCCCCCTTTAACAAGGGGGCCCCTCGATACTGGCCCCCCACCCTATGTGAATGAGTATGGGGTACATCGTACCCCTACCCATTCACCTGGGGGAAAAGTGTCAAGAAAAAAAAACACTACACAGGTTTTTAAAGTAGTTTATTAGGCAGCTCCGGGGGTATTCTTCCGACTTCGGGGGTCTCTTCTGACTTTGGGGGTCTTCTTCCGACTTTGGGGGTCTTCTTCCGACTTTGGGGGTCTTCTTCCGACTCTGGGTGTCTCTTCCGACTCTCCTCTCTCTTCTCAGCGATTTCCGGTGCTTTCTGCCTGGCCCCTCCACTATCTTCTTGCAGCTCTTTTACTAACGGGGGGCCCGGTCTTCTCTGTTGAAGGCATGTGGCATGGTACGGTACAGGGGGGGGGGGGCGTTCGCTCGTCACTTTTATAAGGACAAACTACTTTATAAACATTCTCCCAAAAGAACACACCCTAAATAAAGTAAAATTAAAAAAGTTTTTTTTGTTGCCTTATTATGTTGTAGACTGTTTGGCACAATTGAGTTTCCACTTCAGCTCTGCTTTTCAAATGTTTTAAAATAGAGGCAAAAGTAGGGTTTTCAAACACTAGCAGTACCTTTGAACTACTTTATTTTGTTTGCTGAAAGGTAGTTCAAAGGTTCTGATATCACTCTGAGACAAATATGTTGCATGAGAGATTAAAACGATAAAACACCAAGTCCATTTGACGTTCTTTTTTTTTTTTTTACTAAACAGCAGAATAAAAAGAAATTACTAATCAAAACATATTGAACATGTTTGTGTAGAACAAACATTCAAAACTATAGAAAATTAACTTAGTATAACAGAAATCACATCCTATAAAGCAGAGCTTTGCTGCCATCTCACGTCACCAGTAGGTAATAGAAAACTATTCTACCATTTCATCCAATGTTCACTGACTGATGGTTTTGGTTAATGTAGGCAAGAGTGAAAAACTCTGTCAGATTTTTATTGTCATCTGAGTCTTTGTTTATGATTTTGAGGGTTACTCACTGCGGCCTTCAATATAGTATATCTCCAGTGCTGCTCTTAGGCCCCGTACACACGACCGAGGAACTCGACGTGCCAAACACATCGAGTTCCTCGTCGAGTTCAGTGTGGAAGCCGCCGAGGAACTCGGCGGGCCGACTTTTCCCATTGACTAACGAGAAAATAGTGAACATGTTCTCTTTTCGGCCCGACGGGTTCCTCGCTGAAAAGTGTACACACGACCGAGTTTCTCGGCAGAATCCAGCTCCGACCGAGTTTCTGGCTGAATTCTGCCGAGAAACTTGGTCGTGTGTACGGGGCCTTAGAAAAGCAATTCCCTCCTGCATGACAATAACCCCAAAATCACAAACAGAAGAACATTACATAGTTACATAGTAGGAGAGGTTGAAAAAAGACACAAGTCTATCAAGCTCTGGGGGAATCTAGGATGGAAAAGGACCTGGTGGTCCTATTAGATAATTGGCTCAGCAATCACATGTAATGCCAAGCTGCTGCTAACAAAGCAAACAGAATATCGGTATGCATTAAAAAGGGGATTAATTCCAGAGATAAAACGATAATTCTTCCGCTCTACAAGACTCTGGTCCGGCCGCACCTAGAGTATGCTGTCCAGTTCTGGACACCAGTCCTCAGGAAGGATGTACTGGAAATGGAGTGAGTACAAAGAAGGGCAACAAAGCTAATGAAGGGCCTGTAGGATATTAGTTATGAGGAAAGGTTCGCAACCTTTCAACTGAACTTATTCTCTCTGGAGAAGAGACGCTTGAGAGGGGATATGATTTCAATTTACAAATATCATACTGGTGACCCCACAATAGGGATAAAACTTTTTCGCGGAAGGGAGTTTAACAAGACACGTGGTCACTCATTAAAATTAGAAGAAAAGAGGTTTAACCTTAAACTACATAGAGGGTTCTTTACTGTAAAGCCTCGTACACACGATCAGTCCACCCGATGAGAACGGACCGATGGACCGTTTTCATCGGTTAACCGATGAAGCTGACTGATGGTCCGTCGCGCCTACACACCATCAGTTAAAAAAACGATTGTGTCAGAACGTGGTGACGTAAAACAGGTCGGCCTTGTGTAGTGTGTTGCGGCGGTGGTTAGAGACAGAGAGAGAGAGAGTGTCATTGCAAACTGCAGAGGACACAGGCAGTACACACCATGTAGCTTTAGGTGCAAACTGCAGAGGACACGGGCAGTACACACCACGTAGCTTTAGGTGTACACTGCAGAGCTCATTTGCATATTCAACACGGAAATATACGTAAGTGCCCCCTAGCGGCCAGCGTAAATATGCACCCCAAGATACGACGGCGTAGGAGACTTACGCCGCTCGTATCTTGGCAACAGTGAGGCGTATCTGATTCTATGAATCAGTCGCAAAGATATGACGGCGCACATTCGGACTTACGACGGTGTACGTGGAGATACGCCGTCATAAGTCCTTTGTGAATCTGGGCCAGAAACTTTATCTGACTAGCCTGCCTGCTCTATCTATTTAAATCCTTTCAGATCCTCACACAACCCAGCTATGACTAAGCATCTATCCATGATGTGAAACATGTTATCTTTTTTGTCCCCTATGTCCACTTTCTACCATTCATTGCAGTGTTGCATGAATTTTTGGATTTTATACAGCTTTGGATTTTATCCTTTGTTTATTTTGTTTCAATAAATCGCCTATCAGATTTCGGCAGTCCAGGAACATTTTTTTTTTCCCTGCTCTATCTACCTAGAAAAAATGACACTCTCTCTCTCTCTGTCTCTAACCACCGCCGCAACACACTACACAAGGCCGACCTGCAGGCGGCCTTTTATAGTGTGGAGCATGTACTAAACCCCCTGAGCCATAGTTGGCCAAAGCCACCCTGGCTTTGGCCAATTATGGCTCTCCGTTTTTTGCAAGCTGTGATTGGCCAAGCATGCGGGTCATAGTGCATGCTTGGCCAATCATCAGCCAGTAATGCACTGTGAAGCCACAGTGAATTATGGGCCGTGACACGCCACTCAAATTTGACGCGAATGGCCCATAACATTCGTATTTCGACGAACGGTCAAACATACGATGTTCGATTTGAACGTGAGTTCGACTCAAACACGAAGCTCATCCCTAGTCACACGGAACTTTAGCAAAGTCTCTGCCACAGACCTTCCCAAAGGTGGAGATGTATTCGGTAATCCAAAACTGACAGGCGACCATCATTCAGCCCTTCAGTAATGGTGCGTCCTTCGATGAAGTTTAAGGCCTCTCCTGAGATACCAGCCTCGTGCTTGGTACTCCCCCAAGACAGGTTATTCATCGGGCGGCTTCCTCCCTCAGGACGGACAGAACAGGACCACTCTGCAACTGTATACCCAGTCTGACTACCAGGTCTACAGTGCCTGCCGCCGAGAATGTGTTTTTAGCACGACAGCATCGCGCTGATTCTCGGCGACAGGGTGCAGACATCTCGCACCCTGGGATTCATAACAAACGCCGCACATGTGTAGAATTGGCGGGAATCCAAGTCGGATCCCCGTCGCTTCTATGACGCGCTCGCTGGAATGTGCTTTTACTATTCCAGCGAGTGCGAGATGTCTGCACCCTGTTGCCGAGAATCAGCGCGATGCTGTCGTGCTAAAAACACATTCTCGGCGGCAGGCACTGTAGACCTGACAGCGGACAGCGGGAGGAAGAACCGGGGTGCGCCGAGTCAACAGCGGAGAGCGGCGAACATAGAAGAAGACCCCCGGAAAGCGGAGAAGACCCCCGGAAAGCGGAGAAGACCCGGAGAGTGGAGAAGCCCCCCCCCCCCGGATAGCGGAGAAGACCCCCGGATAGCGGAAGAAGAAGCCCCCCCTGCAAAAAGAGCTAAAGAAGACAGGGGGTGCCTCCGGAGCAGACAAATAAATTATTTTAAAAACCCTTGTGTCGTGTGTTTATTAACTTTAACACTTTGCCTCCAGGTGAATGGGTAGGGGTACGATGTACCCCATATCTATTCACTTAGGGTGAGGGGCCGTTATCTGGGGGCCCCCTTATTTAAGCCCCCTGCCCGCAGACCCCGACAACCAACGGCCAGGGTTGTCGGGAAGAGGCCCTGTCCTTATCAACATGGGGACAGGGTGCTCTGGGGTGGGGGGGCCCCGCAGTGCGCCCCCCCTGCCCCAGAGCACCCAACCCCCCCATGTTGAGGGCATGCAGCCTGGTACGGCTCAGGAGGGGGGGCGCTCGCTCGTCCCCACTCCTTTCCTGGCCGGCCGGGTAGCGTGCTTTGGATACGGGTCTGGTATGGATTGTAGGGGGACCCCTACGCCGTTTTTTCGGCGTAGGGGGGGGGTCTCCTTACAACCCATACCAGACCTAAGGGCCTGGTATGCTCCTGAGGGGGAACCCATGCCGGATTTTTATTTAAAATCCGGCGGGGAGTTACTCCTCAGTATTCATAACAAACGCCGCACACGTGTAGAATTGGCGGGAATCCAAGTCGGATCCCCGTCGCTTCTATGACGGCTTTGTCTCCATCGCGGCAAGCCAGCTCGGCGCTGGCTCCCGCGATGGGGCTCGTAGGTGGTCAATCTCGCCGAGAAAGGGAGCGAGATTGACACAATATCGCGGTCACCCACTGTACATGGTAGATGAGTACCCCGGACCAACGTGGTCCCGGAGTCAGGCCATGAGGGGGGTGGTGGGACGACAACGACATACTTAAAGGACATCTGTCCCTTAAGTACTCTCCGACAGCATGCACAGCGAGGAAACCAACCCCCACTGATTGGCTGCTGAGGAAAAACACCCAATGCACCTTGACTCGATTGCTGCCACCCTTGGCCTGGGGTGGTACCTTCTCTGTGCAATGGTTTTGAACAGAGTAGACCCGTTCCTCCTCTTCTCAGATCCCCCACCTTCCCTCCTGCAGAAGGCTACCATAGCAAGCCACTTGTGCGTGTGTAGCGGTACCCCCGTAGGGGCTGCTAAGTGATGTGGCCCACCTGTCACCCTGCCCAGTTTGGCGTTCACCTCTCAGACACTCCAAGACAGAAAACAGTCTATGTGCTTTATTTATTGAGGGGATTAAACTTGAATAGGGTATATGAAGTATGGGATACCCAATGGATTCGGAACAAATAATTGTGACAACATATATACACTCTGGTATATACAAGTCTCTCTTCCTCCAGCACAACTCTTACTGCAGACTATTACTCCTCGGCTTCTCCAGCACAATTCTTACTTGAGCTTCCAGGCACAGCTAGTACCGCATGGTTAGGCCTGACACTGGCTCAGCCAGGCCTTAGCAACTGCCTTTTGCAAGCAGGGACAGCGGGCCCCTTTAGTGTAGCAAAGAAAAGTTCTAGTTGCTAGCTGCCCTAACTTTGGTTAATAAGCCCAGTAACCCATCTTCAGGCAGTGCCAGCCCTCCTGGCTGCAGCTGCCCCTCTCCACTGCCCATGACACCACAGTCTATACTGCAGGCTCTGCACCCATCCCAGACTGCATGCTCCCAGTTCACTCAGGTGTGCCTCCTCAGTCCTCCTGACTGTGTATGTCACTCACCAGCACTCTCCTGGCTGCGACCAGTTGTTCCCCTCCCTGGAGACTTGCCCGGCAATGCTCTCTCCTGCTGTCCTCTCTTGATCCTCCTGTGCCTCCTGTCCAGAACCTTCACACTTTCCTGAAGGGCTCTGTCTGCACCCAAACCCAAGGTAAGCCCCCCCCCCTCCCCAGATTTAAGCTTCCTTTAAAGGCTCTGACAGCCTAGCATTCCATATCCAATCTCTGAACAACTCCAACTCCTCCCCAGCTGGGCTGACCCAGAGTATTAAAGGAGGCCTGCCCCCAGCCAATCCAGGTTGGGGATTGGTCAGGGCTCCTTAGAACACCCCAGGCAGCTCCACCTCTCCTCTCATCCTCTTCTTCCAGAACCCTCCAGAAGCAAGAAGGAAGTCCCAGTGATGCTGCCTGTAAGTCACCCGCTGCTACTCTGAGTCACTCCCAGCCCACAATAAAAATAAACAAACAGACCTGACTGCCAGCCAGGCCTGCCTAAATTTACCTAACCTATCAAACTTCTCTCTCTAGCACCTACCTACCTAGAGGATGCTACACGATCCCTGCACTCTGTGTCCTTAACCACCTCCAGACCAGCAACATACCTGTACGTCGCTGGACTTTCGGTGGTTATACCGTGATGATGCCTGCAACAGCAGTCATCACCCCAATATTGTTTTTTAGAGCTGCCAGTCAGTTCTCTTGTAAAAGCAATCCTAGTGACTAACTAGCTGCTAGACTGCTTTTACAAGCAGCAAAAGGGGAAGTCCCCTCTACCACGGCTTACTTGGGCTCACCCATCCCACTGGGAGCCCCAGAGCGAAACAAAGCCAGGATTGGCTCTCCACTATGGCAACCCGGAAGCGATGACCTGACACTCAGCACTACTTTCGTATAAACAACAAAAAGGACCAACACCTCGGATTAGAAAATGCCTCACTTTGATAGACAACTGGATGACAGAGAGTCACCTCAAACTCAATGGATCAAAAACAGAACTCCTTCTGGTCCATGCAAACACAAAGAGATCGGCCAGGACGACATGGTCGCCTCCGCCGATATTTGGACAGACCATTACTCCCAGCACCAAAGTCAAAAGTCTAGGAGTCATTTTTGACTCTGACATGACAATGGATGCTCAAATTGGGTCAGTAGTCAGCAGATCTCACTATCTCCTGCGTCTACTAAGAAGACTCGTGCCCTTCATTCCGAAAAAAGACACGGCAGTAGTAGTAAGAACACTAATAAACTCCAAGCTTGATTATGCTAACTCCCTGTACTTAGGTTTCCCAAAATACTAGATTGCCCGTCTGCAAGTCGTCCAGAACACGGCAGCGCGACTGGTAACAGGCAAAAAACCCTGGGAATCAATTTCCCCCACCCTGAGGTCCCTCCATTGGCTGCCCGTCAAGGACCAAATCACATTCAAGGCCCTCTGCCTGACGCACAAGTGTGTACAAGGCATCGCCCCCCAATATCTATGTGGGAAATTAAAATACCACAACCCCAATCGCGTTCTCTGATCGGCCAACCAAAATCTACTACAAAATCCCAAGGCCCGTTACAAGAGCAAAGGAAAACGAAGATTTGCAGTCCAAGGACCTAGACTGTGGAACTCATTACCAACTCATTTACGAACAGAAGAGAATCACCAGGCCTTCAGAAAGAAACTCAAGATCCACCTTTTCTGAAGGCTAAATAGAAGGAAAATGGATGCCAAGCGCCTTGAGGCGATTTAGTTCGCATTTGTAGCGCTATATAAATTATTCACTCACTCACTCACATTCCCGTTTACATGGATGTCAATGGCGCCATTTAAAAAAAAATCAAAAGCATTCAAAAACACAGATTTTGATGTTTTGAATTCTTTTAAGGGCAGAGGAGGGATTTGAGGTCTTATAGACCCCAGATCTCTCAATCAAGAGTACCTGTCACATGCCTATTGCTGTCACAAGGATGTTTACAATCCTTGTGACAGCAATAAAAGTGATTAACATTTTTTAAATAAAGCAACAGTATCAAAATAAGAAAAATAATATAAATGAATAAGTTTAAAAAAATATGTAAAGTGAACGCGTGCGTCAGTCCGGCAGGCATGCAAACAGCGATTGTCCTACACCTAAGATAGCACTACGAACGTCAGATCATGGGCATTCTAGCACTAGACCTCCTCTTTCAATCTAAATTGGTAACCTGTAAAGGTTTTTAAAGCGGCACCTATGAATAGTAAAATGCACGTCGCTTGTCGCTGTTTCAGGGGCGTGTGCAATTTTATAACGTGACATGTTTGGTATGTATTTACTCAGCATAACATCATCTTTTATATTTTACAAAAGAATTGTGTATGTATTATGTTTTATTCTTTGGTATCAATGCTGTGGTTGGGCAGCACACAGCAGAGGTCACGCTTATCTGCAGATTGGCCGGGTGGTTAGTCAAATAGGACATTATCTGCATGGAGTTTGCAGTGCTTGAATGGGTGTCCTCTGGTTTCCTTCCACACTCCAAAGATATGCTGGTAGGTTTCCAATTTAGCACTTGTACAAATATGTGTGAGATAGGGACCTTATCAGACTAGAAAATGCCCCATCCTCAATGGGAGTAAACAATGCCCCATCATTGGTGTCAGAGGGAGGAACGGTGCACCACCATTGGTGTCAGTGGGAGGAATAGTGCCCCATCATTGGTGTCAGTGGAAGGAATATTGCCCCATCATTGGTGTCAGTGGGAAGACTAGTGCCCCATCATTGGTGTCAGTGGGAAGACTAGTTCCCCATCATTGGTGTTAGTGGGAAGACTAGTGCCCCATCATTGGTGTCAGTGGTAAGACTAGTCCACAGTCCATATTCCCATCTTACACATTCCTGGAATAAGCTCTAAAGGTACTGGGTGATGTAGTGAAAGCCAGCTGGATACTGGAACCAATGCGATATGTAGATATTCGCCAGCACACCAAGGATCATCGTTTTCATCCAAACGTTTTTTATTACATAGTTACATAGTAGGTGAGTCCATCAAGTCCAACCTATATGTGTGATTATATGTCAGTATTACATTGTATATCTCTGTATGTTGTGGTCAATCAGGTGCTTATCTAATAGTTTCTTGAAGCCATCGATGCTCCCTGCTGAGACCACCGCCTGTGGAAGGGAATTCCACATTCTTGCCGCTCCTATGCCCTTTACACACGACCGGTTTTCCCGTCGGATAAAAAGGCGATGGTTTGCCAGACGGAATTCCTGTCAAGCCTGCCTTGCATACACACAGTCACACAAAAGTCCGATGAACTTTTGACTGCCAAGAACGCGGTGACGTAAAAAACTATGACAAGCCGAGAAAATTAAGTCAGCCTTGGACACTTTCCTGGTGTGCCAGAAATATCTTCCTCCCTATTGTAGATTTTAGGCACATGGGCGTGCACCATTAGGTTTATACTATCTCAGCGTATTCAGTACCTGTGTTGAAGGGGAGGTTCTCTTCAGATATGGGCAGGGCTGGACTGGAACAAAAATTTGGCCCTGGACTTCATCCAGACTGGCCCACTTTAATTTTGCAAACACACACAAAAACAGTATATAAACTATGCACAATTACACAAAAAAGCCTCCCCTTACATCAGAGTCCCCAGAGAGCCCCCTTTACATCAGAGACACCAGAGATCCTCAGTCTTGCTTCAAGGTCCCCAGAGAGCCCCCCTTACATCAGGGTCCCCAGAGAGCCTCAGTCTTGCTTCAAGGTACTCAGAGATCCTCCCCTTACATCAGTGTCCAGAGAGCCCCCCTTACATCAGAGTCCCCAGAGAGCCTCAGACTTGCTTCAAGGTCCCCAGAGATCCTCCCCTTACATCAGAGTCTCCAGAGAGCCCCTCCTTACATCAGGGTCCCCAGAGAGCCTCCCCTTATATCAGGGTCCCCAGAGAGCCTCCCCTTATATCAGGGTCCCCAGAGAGCCTCCTTTCACATTAGGGTCCCCAGAAAGCCTCCCCTTACATCAGAGTCCCCAGAGAGCCTCCCCTTATATCAGGGTCCCCAGAGAGCCTCCCCTTATATCAGGGTCCCCAGATAGCCTCCCCTTATATCAGGGTCCCCAGAGAGCCTCCCCTTATATCAGGGTCCCCAGAGAGCCTCCCCTTACATCAGAGTCTCCAGAGAGCCCCCCCCCCCCTTATATCAGGGTCCCCAGATAGCCTCCCCTTATATCAGGGTCCCCAGAGAGCCTCCCCTTATATCAGGGTCCCTAGAGAGCCTCCTTTCACATTAGGGTCCCCAGAAAGCCTCCCCTTACATCAGAGTCCCCAGAGAGCCGCCCCTTATATCAGGGTCCCCAGAGAGCCTCCCCTTATATCAGGGTCCCCAGAGAGCCTCCCCTTATATCAGGGTCCCCAGAGAGCCTCCCTACTTACATCAGGGTCACCAGAGAGTGGGCGGAACAGTGATGATGCAGTGCGGGTTGGTAAGAGATGATGTCATCTCTCTGCCCTCTCGCCTGCCCAGCTCTCCTGTGCTGCTTGCAAGCCACACGGCTGCAGAGAGGCCAGGGCCTGGTAGTGGGCCATGGCCCTGTGGTTGGGGACCCCTGGAACTCAGGGCTATGGGCACCAGATTCAGGGCAATAGCCCCAAAAGCCACTCCATAACGATGCCACTGGCTGTCACTGAAACCGGCCCACTGGGAAAATCCCGATGTCCAATACATGCCTGTATATGGGGACGGGATAACTAAGTGTAGAGTAATAAAAGGGCTCAAACAGTTTTCCTGGAAAAAATTCCCCTCTGGGCTCCCTCCAGTGCTGATAACATCAGACACCAAGGTGTGATCTCTGGGGGAGGGGATAAACACTCAGTAGGGATCACGTGTTGTGTACCTGGGCTTATGGTCATGTGACCAGAGTTGTAACTGACATTTGTTTCCATGACAGGAAAATATTTCATCTATTCTATTTATTTTCACTTGGCATATCAATGTAACAGAGTCAGTGCCAGCCCCTTCCAGCCTGACATTGCTGATCAATGATTTCCTTTCCCCAATAAGTTCTCCTTGTATCCCTAATATGAATAATATGAAAACTAGTAGTATTATCACACGGGTGACATTTTCTCGGCTTACAATTTTATTTTACATTCATTCGCTTCTCTTTTACAAGTGAAACAGGAGACACCAGGGAGCCGCCCACTCCCTGGTTGCCCGGCAACCGCCTCACGCACACATTCTATGGGGCATCCAAGCTCTTGCCTATACCTCGCCAGGAGTCGGACGTGCTTTCCCATTGGCTGGCTGTTCTACTGCGCTCTCCCCTATTGGCTGTCACTCTCGGGCCATCCCACGTCACTTTCTCACACCATCCCGTAGTGTAGAATCGGCGGCAGGCTACGATTGGATAGCGTAAGGCGCGGTAGGCGGGGCTGGGAGTTCGTGCGTTCCCCGGTACGCTCGCTTATTGGCTGAGAGGGGATGTCAGTCAGGCGGGTACCTGTTGGTGGCGCGGCGGGGCAGTGCTGAGGATGGCGTGGTTATAAGGATTATAGTGCAGCTGCTGTACACATTGCTGTACCGGGAGAGCCGCATACTACATACCGAGCATCACCGCCAGAACCACGTACAGGTGAGAGAGAACACCGGGAATGCATGCCATTCATTGATCAACATATATAGCCTGACAGCTGCATGGGGTGGATACTGCATGGATACATACAGATGTGCTGTCATGACAGTTGATATTATTATAAATATTTTTTTAATTGAGTTATATATATATATATATATAAAACATTTTTTATGGAATATATAGAATGAAGAGAGTGTGTAAGATCCTAATATATATATATATATATATATATATATATATATATATATTTACTTGGATGTAGTATAAATATTATTATTAATAAATATATATATATATATATATATATATATATATATATATATATATATAATATTTTGACATATAAATTATTTTTCTTTTAAATATATTCGAATATAGGATGAATAAATTGTATGAGCTCCTCTCTTGTAGGGTTTTTATAATTTTTTTTTTTTTTTTGTATTTTTATTATTATTTGGATGTAGTATATAGTAATATGTTTACTAATAATTATTATTATTTTTTAACCCCCCCCCCTGATTAAAATGGTTCTTTTAATGTACTATATTGAAATATATTTATTTGATTATTATTATTATTGTGTGTATATATATATATATATATATATATAATTATGAGATCCTATTGGTGGTTTTTGTGTGTGTCCTTTTATTTTTTTTATTTCTATATTTGGATGTAGTATATAGAAATAAGGAATTGTATGAGATCCTATAGGTGGTGACGATTTATTAGGTGTGTGTGATGTCCTCTGTGACAGATATGGGTGTTGGTTCTTCTGTTTAGCGTTTTTTTTTGCAATTTCTGCGCTGCATGAATATTGCTGATTGGTTGTAGAATTTCTCCTGTGTATGGCTGGCTGTGGCCGACTTGCAGATCGATGTTGGTTGTAGACATTGCAGCGTCCTTGTTTAAGTCACCTGCCAGGGGTGAGCGGGCGAGTCCTAGGTGGACCCCTCCCTTTTTCTGATGTAAAAGAAAGTTAATGTAAGGCTCACCACACATGTTACAATCTGATTGTACAATCCTCCTTTAGGCTGCATTCACACCTGAACTCAGCGTATTGTACCGAGATAAATTGCAGCGTTTTGTCCCGTGATTTGCCGCGACAAAACGCGTCGTTAACATACGCCGGAGGGGTGATTAAAATTGTCGGCTGTGCCGAACGCCGAAAGCCGCCTGGGAAAAAAAGGGTCCGGGACTTGTTTTGAGCTTCAGGCGTACGGCGTTTCATCGTTCGGCGTGGAGATGTGAACCATCTCCATAGCCGACAATGTTAAATCACCCCTCCAGCGTATTGCAGGCTGCAATAGCGTCGGGCTTCAGGCGTTAAAACGCCTAGGTGTGAATGGAGCCTTAGATCTACCAATGACTATGTAGTACAAGAGCCTGCCTGATCTGGATACGGACGGATGGGTTAGATATGGTAGGTGCCCATGTTGCATCATTTGGGTAAAGCTGAGGCTGGGTACACACCAGTATGACGCGAGTACAAGTGTTGCGTGCCGGGTTGCCATAACCATAAAAAAATGCAGGAAAAGAAATCCCCGCCTGTTTTGTAAAGTCGCGTTGCACCGAAACACATGGTGCTGGGAGCACGGCGTGCATGAAAACATGCGTTTGCCAACGGGCGGGGGTGGGGGGGTGTGCCATAAAGATTTAATAGCACCCCCGCACATCTGCTAAAGATCGGCGTGTTCTGAACCATGCCTATAATGGATTGTACAGAGAT
Source organism: Rana temporaria (assembly GCF_905171775.1). Classification (NCBI taxonomy): domain Eukaryota; kingdom Metazoa; phylum Chordata; class Amphibia; order Anura; family Ranidae; genus Rana; species Rana temporaria. The sequence continues at coordinate 67,105,657 of NC_053489.1, read as the reverse complement.
TGTATGGTCAGATTGTAACATTTATTGTTGCCATATACGTTTTTTATATATAATGTGTGTGGTCGTACTGTTCAGATTAACTGTACACTAGTGAGCATTTGAGGGGCGCTTGCGGTGTGGCACCGTCGGTTGTGATTGGTGGGCAATAGTGCTGGTGGTGTGATTCTTGGCACAAAGCCTCACTACTGTGGCATGTCTACATTGGCTGCTGCCCCTGCAGCTAAAGGGGGCGCTAAAACTGTGGCATAACTGCAGGGTTTTACCGCCCTACAGCGAATGAGCCCAATATCGATGTCGCTCCTTGTGCCATGTTTTAGTTCATCTGCTGGTCATTGTAGATTTGTTACAAATTTGAAACGTTGTATTCATTTAAAAAAATCAATAATGCACTGTGTGTGTCATGGGAGGAGGGACCTGCAGGCCCCGCCTCCCACAATGCAGCGCTCGACTTGTGGGAAAGTCAGGATTTACATATCCTCTTTGGGAAGGTGTGGAAGCTCACGGCGAGGTGATCAGGAATCGCGGTCCTCCGCTGTCCGTGGGATCCTACCATGTGTGACAGGTGACGGGGGTGTGTCTGGGTTGGCCCATCTCAACCAAGGTTTTATTCTTCTTTAATTATTGTTTTTGAAATGATACAGAAGACGAGATGATCACAGCGGCTAACAGTTCCAGCCGTCTCTGTATTCCATCACTACAAAGAGTCAGGGAGTGCAGCCTGACATATGGAATCCTATCGCAGATCCACAACCAAGTGTGTGCAGGACAGGTAGGTTCTGTGGGGGGGATGGGGAGAGGATGGGCGATCGCTCCGGAGATATATGGAGGTCTCATGGCGTGTGGCTGCAGAAATCAGAAGTATTGCATGACGGTCGTAAGTTGGACGTAGGAAATGAGTGAGCCATGGTCCTCAAAGTGACCTAAATGTAGGCGTGGCCTAAGGCTTCATCCTCGTCACCCCCCTGTCCAGACACTCTTACTGGAGCATTGTAATCACGTGACCACAGTTGGGGTGATATTTATTGCAGCAAATATAAAGCTGGGCATACATCGTCCAATCGTTCATACATCGTCCAATCGTTCATACATCGTCCAATCGTTCATACATCGTCCAATCGTTCATACATCGTCCAATCGTTCATACATCGTCCAATCGTTCATACATCGTCCAATCGTTCATACATCGTCCAATCGTTCAAAGGCCAGTTTACACCACAACAATGCACTCCAGATCCGTGCGGATGTGTTTCTGCATTCACGTGTTTGATGCATTGCGTTTTACTGAGTTCTAGTACAGTCCAGTGCAGGAAAAATGCAGCATGTTCTACTTTTTTTCTTATTTTTTGTGAATGGGTACCCGATATCCATTCACATGGGGGGTGGGATCTGGGGGCCCCCTTGTTAAATAAGCCTCCCCTTCTACCCGCTGACCCCGACAACCACAACCCAGGGAAGAGGCCCTTGTCCCCATCAACATAGGGACAGGGTGCTTTGGGGTGGGGGGGCAGAGCCCTCCCATCCATGTTGAGGGCATGTGGCCTGGTATGGTTCAGGGAGGGGGGGAGCTCGCTTGTCCCCTTTCTTGACCTGCCGGGCTGCATACTCGGATAAGGGTCTGGCATGGATTTTGGAGGGGATCCCATGCCTGATATGGACTGGGGGGTGGGGGACCCCATGCCATTTATTTGTTAGTTTGTTATTCAGCGGGGAAACCCATTGACAGCTGATGACTCATTGGTTGTTAAGGACGCCGCGGCCCCTCTCCTTAACAACCAGCTTACACTGTGCCCTGATTGGGCAAAATGTTGCCCAATCAGGGCGCAGAATGCACCGTGCAGCGCTGGGTGCATTGCGGGGTGTTCAGCCCAAACTGGACCTAGGGGGTTCATCTCTAATGATTATTTCCGATTTGTTGGGAGTGCCAATCTAGTGTCCAGAACAGAGGAATTACAGCAACATCAAAGCAAAAACGAACAATGAGGACATGAAACCAGGACTGCAGTAAGGTAAAGGAAGCTATTTAGCTAAAAAAAAAAAAATCCTTTAGTGACCCTTTAACCACTTAACAGATGGTCACCAGTCATCTCTATGACCGTCGGAGGCCCGGGCGCGACGTTATGACATCACGCCTGGTACCCCGGAAGTAAACAAAGCCGCAATTGCGACTGTCGGCATGAGATCGGTGAATTATTTTTCACGATTTCATGCTTGTAAGCCTGGAGGAGAGATGTGGGGGTCTTATTGACCTCACATCTCTCCATAAAGAGGACCTGTCAGTGATTCCTATTACAAGGGATGTTTACATTCCTTGTAATAGGAATTAAAGTGATAAAAAAAAAAATACAATTAAAACTTTTTTTTTTTTTAAACGCTCCTGTCCCCGGTAGCTCGCGCGCAGAAGCGAACATGCATGCAAGTCCCGCCCACATATGTAAACGCCGTTCAAACCCCACATGTGAGGTATCGTCACGTGCGTTAGAGCGTGTGCAACAGTTCTAGCACTAGACCTCCCCTGTAACTCGAAAATAGTAGCCTGTAAAAAAAATGTAAAGCCTCACCTATGGAGATTTTTTAAGTACCGAAGTTTGGCGCCATTCCATGAGTGTGCGCAATTTTAAAGCGTGACGTGTTGGGTATCTATTTACTCGGCGTAACATCATCTTTCACATTATACAAAAAAATTGGGCTAACTTTACTGTTTTGTTATTTTTTAATTCATGAAACTGAAAAAAAAAAAGGCATTTGAAAAATCATTGCGCAAATACCGTGCGAGGGGGAAAAAAAAGTTGCAATGCCCGCCATTTTATTCCCTAGGGTGTCTGCTAAAAAAAAAAAATATAATGTTTTGGGGGTTCTGATTCATTTTCTAGCAAAGAAATTGTGATTTTTACATGAAGGAGAGAAGTGCGAGAATAGGCCCGGTTGTCAAGTGGTTAAAAGAAAAAGGCATTACGCCCACTATATGGCACCGACGATCATAGGAAATAAGCATATTACAAATGACTTTTTTTTCCCTTCAGCTGTATAAATGTTTTTTCATGTTCGTAAGGAAAACTTTTATTTTTTTATTTTTTTTATTTAGGAATCTGGACGTGTCACAAGCAATGGCAGACGACTGTCACTTGGCACCTTTTAGTAAACATGCCAGTAGAATTCATGTTGGAGTTGCGAGTGTACATGGGCCCCTATCACACTGCTCCGCTGCCATCTCTCTGCTGTGTGCCCGCCAATTTCGTACAAGATGCCTGTGCTTTGCCATAGACTTCCATTAGATCGGGCGCACCAAAACCACCCAATCTAAAGGAAGTCTATAGGTAACCCGCACAAAAACTGTGTGTACATGGCGCTGAAGGGAAACCGCAGGGGAGTGGCGTGAAAGGGGCCATACCAGCAGGTTGCATATCCTATCGCTGGGTTTGCCTGTGGAATGTTTGTCTGTATGCCGCTTCTGTAATGATTTATTACTGCGGATTGTAGTGTGCTTACTTTGATGAGTAGTGGAATGTCTTGCTATCAGTGATTCATTCTGTGAATATTCAGCAGCTTTCACAGACTACAAGCCTTGCATGAGTTAAAGGCCAACTCCATGCACAATTTCTTTTCTTTGTTTGCCATTGGCACCCCAGCACTAAAAGCCTTCAGGCTGAGAAAGCATGCAGTGAGTGCAGAGCATCATAGGGAAATCCCCTGAGGGGGTGTCACCAGCATAATGATGCAGAGAGTGATGTCATCACATCGCCATTGCTCGCCTCTCTCTCAACATTGAAGACTACCCACCACCAGGAGAACATCCAAAAAGGACCCTGCATGTCACTTTACCGCCCTGAAGACTTCTGAAAAAGTTTATATAAAAAAAAAAGGAAGTATTTTAAGCATGCTAGGGTAGCATAGTTGGTTTGCACTTGGGCCTTCCAGCACTGGGGTCCTTGATGTGAACCCTGATTTAGAATGTTATCTGCATGGAGTTTGCATCAGTTTCCTCTGACTACACCACTTTCATGCTGGTAGGGTAGTTGGCTCTTGTCTAAATTAGCCCTGTGTGTGGGCGCCCAAAAATTCAACTGGCCATATTGGGTCAATGATGTCATAAGCATCCATGTTTCTTTGTGTACATTCATCTGCAGGCTGGGTATCCCCTGCCTGCATGGCATTGGCCAGGAGCTGACGGCTGCCTTCTAGGATCCAAGCGAACTCGGAGATAAACCCAAACTCATCCCTACTAGGGAGCCCAGAATTGGGCTTTAACCTCCTTCGCACTGCCTTCCAGTGGTCCAATAGATGGGCTTTAATGCCCAGGAGGTGGTATGGCATCACTATCATGTACGTGCTGTGATTGGCTGAGAGCTGTCAATGTGTTGGGAGTGCCATGAGCACGCACTGAGGCTGCCATGGGGGCATATGTGTGGCAGCTGGATGTTTTGCAGTTGGCAAGAGGTTGAAGAACAATACAAATCTCAACAAATGTTCCTATATAGGAGGGGCTATTTAGATTTTAAAGTAAAATTACCGTATTTATCGGCGTATACCGCGCACTATTTTGCCCTGAAAATCAGGGCAAAATCGTGGGTGCGCGATATACGCCGATACCCGCTTTCCCGCGCCGAGTTTGAATACTGCGCCGACATATACCGAGCGCGGTACACTCGTGTATAGTCGGGCAGTCTCGGCTAAACTCGCGCTCACGTCCTGGACGTCAGCGCGAGCATTGCCGATTATACGCGAGTGTACTGCGCTCGGTATATGCCGGCCAGTATTCAAACTCGGCGCGGGAAACGAGCGAGGAGGACGCCGCAGAAGGACGCCGGACCCGACGAAGAGGACACCCGAAGCCGCAGATGGACGCCGGACCCGACGAGGCCGCCGATGGACGCCATGCAAGACACCAAACTGTAAGTACAAAAATCTTTTTTTCACAGGAATTTCTGGGCAAATTTAGGGGTGCGCGCTATACGCGGGAGCGCGCTATACCCCAATAAATACAGTAAGTGATTTTTGGTTCAGTCTCTGAAGTGAACAGACGCCATGCTGTGTTGTCTCTCCGCCATTGACATCTAGTCAGGCTGAGGATAAGGAGTAGTTCGTAACGCCTCCAACCACTTTTTCAGTTCTTGGACTTGTTCTTTAACATTAAACGTCTTCTTATTGTTGAAGACATTTCAGAGCTTCTCCAACTATTTTTTCAGTTCCTCAGGAAGCGGCTTAGAGAAGCCATGAGACGTCTTCAACATTACAGAACACGTCCATTTGAATGTGGCTTACTACTAATACTGGCTATACCATGGTCTGGGTCAGTGTTTCTCAACTCCAGTCCTCAAGGCGCCCCAACAGGTCATGTTTTCACGCTTTCCATTATTTTGCACAGGTGATTTGATCAGTTTTACTGCCTTGATGAGCCAGGAAGTCGGCGCTGCGCTAATCACAGGCAGTGAGACATTTCCTGATCTCTGCAGCCGCGCTTCGGACAATGTCTCGCTGCCTGTGATTAACGCAGCGCAGTGCCGACTTCCTAGCAGGCTCTGCACGTGGGGTGTGCGAACAGCCAGAGCTCATTCTTACTTAGTAATTACCACAGCTGTTTCATCTGAGGGAAATCCTGAAAACATGATTTGTTGGGGGGCACCTTGAAGACTGAAGTTGAGAAACACTGGTCTGGATGAATGAGAACCTTCAAACAATATGTATTGGAGCACTTTAATTATTGTACAGTATGTATTTGTGTAAAGCAATATTTGTCACTGGCAGGAACTCTTGTAAAATTTCATCCTTCGTTTTACACAGAGCAGTGATGGGGGACCTTGGCACCCCAAATGTTTTGGAACTACATTTCCCATAATGCTCTTGCACTAAGCAGTGTAGCTGAGCATCATGGGAAATGTAGTTCTAAAACATCTGGGGTGCCAAGGTCCCCCATCACTGCAGTAGAGGGTAGACAGACTTGTCTATTTCCACATTTCTAGAGAGATGCTTATTAAGAGCCTGCAAATGCAGAGCCTGCAAATTTAGAGATTTCAGATTATCTTCTTACCATCGCTCCATGCCTTCTATCGGTGTATGATTTAATACTGGACAGCTTCAGTTCATGTCCTTTCTTTGTTTTTTTCACTGTGAATAGAAAGCTTGCTATCTATACAGTACAGGTACGATCTATGGAATGTGTACACATGTTGGAGAGTATTAATACGTCAGTGTTAGGAATTTCTGTGTTGCTCCACCAAAATATTCCAAGCTGATCTAGAAAATGTATTTGAAGGATGCACAGAAGATTGTAAAGATGAAGGTTTGTAGTGGATGAGATAATGATGGAGGCTACTACTGGATGGGAACCTAACCTTAAGGGGTGTAGTGGATGGGGTGAGATGATGGAATGGGTTGATGGAGGTTTGTGGTGGGTGATATTATGGAGGTTTGTAGCTGATAGGATGAGATGATGGAGGTTTGTAGTGTATGGGATGGAATGGTGGAGGTATGTACTGTATAGGATGAGATGATGGAGGTTTGTAGTGTATGGGATGGAATGGTGGAGGTATGTACTGGATAGGATGAGACGAGATAATAGAGGTTTGTAGTGTATGGGATGGAATGATGGAGGTATGTACTGTATAGGATGAGATGATGGAGGTTTGTAGTGTATAGGATAGGATGGGATGGAATGGTGGAGGTATGTACTGGATAGGATGAGACAAGATGATGGAGGAATGTAGTTGATGGGGTGAGATGATGGAGGAATGTAGTTGATGGGGCGAGATGATGGAGGAATGTAGTTGATGGGGCGAGATGATGGAGGAATGTAGTTGATGGGGCGAGATGATGGAGGAATGTAGTTGATGGGGCGAGATGATGGAGGAATGTAGTTGATGGGGCGAGATGATGGAGGAATGTAGTTGATGGGGTGAGATGATGGAGGAATGTAGTTGATGGGGTGAGATGATGGAGGAATGTAGTTGATGGGGTGAGATGATGGAGGAATGTAGTTGATGGGGTGAGATGATGGAGGAATGTAGTTGATGGGGTGGGATGATGGAGATTTGTAGTGGATGGAATGGGGGAGGTATGTACTGGATAGGATGGGATGATGGAGGCTTGAATCAGGTTATAACTCCTATAACTATCCAAATGATTTGTCAGCGCTGAGTCTAGGGTGTTATTTATTTATTTTAAAGGGGAGTTCCAGACAATATTTATGTTTATTAAAAGTCAGCAGCTACAAAAAGTGTAGCTGCTGGCTTTTAATAAACAGACACTTACCTGCTGCAGCGACGGCCGGGGCTCCGCTCCTCTCCCCCCCTCCCCGGCCAGTGTCTTCATTGTCACTGTGGGCACCCCGGCCGTGACAGCTTTCGGCTTCACGGCCGGGCACCCACTGCGCATGCGCGAGCGGCACTGCGCATGCGTGCGCGGCCCGGCGCTGCGCTGTTTGATTGGACAGGCGATCGCCTAGGACCTGTCACGTGTCCTAGGCGATCACCTACAGGGAGGGGCTGCCAAAAGGCGATTGAGCTTAATCGCCTTTGCAGCCCCTCGGCGGAAGGAGGAAGTGGGACAGGAAGTCCCCTTCTCCTGAAGCCCCCCAAAAAAAATTACATGCCAAATGTGGCATGTAAGGGGGTGAGGAGTGGTATAAGCGGAAGTTCCATTTTTGGGTGGAACTCCGCTTTAAATACTTTGTCTTTATTCTCAATGATGTCACATATTGTTTTCCGGGTCTTCTGGACCACAGATTTGGTGAGTACTTTGGGAGTCTATACCACTGCACATTAATGTGGACCTTTCCTAGGGACTCCAGCTGCATAGTGATTGTGTCATAAAGAAGGGTGGGGACAAGATCATTACCTAGCACAGAGATTGCATCATTGGATTCCTGGTCTCCTTTCCCAGTAGAGGTGCCATCAAGGGTCATGTGCCTGCTGGGAAGGGCTTTTGAAAAAGTAAACTGCTAAATGTTGGTGGTGAAGTCTAAGGGATGGGGGGGGGGGGGGGGTAGGTAGAAGGTAGGGTATCCTGTCTTATTTTGCTGTGTATGACCTTCCTTCCAGTCTAAGTCACTGTATATTCCAACAAGTGCACCTCCTGGCTCATGTCAATACAAGTCCTTTCTCCAGGTAGTAAGCTGACTTCTGGCTCTGACACCCCACATTGGTTGGATTGTACTCCTGTGTTGCAATATGCTGCACAGTGCTGACTGAAATTACCTTTAAATATTAAAGTCAGATCTTCCATATCCATGTCTTTCTGTATAGAGGTGTCGTTTTGCACCCAGTGTAATCGGATTAGAGAGATCGGAGATCACAATGAACAGGATGGATGTCATGTGCTGTCTACGCTCATTCTGGGGTTATGTAGCTGGGTCTACTAAAATGAATGAAAACACACTAACCTATAGGATTTCCAGCTTTATTTTTTTCTGACACTCCTTTATTCCAATAATAAATAATTGGTGATCCAAGCAGTTCACAGACCTTCCTCTGCAGGGTGACAACCCTTTTTTTGCCTGCAGGGTATTTACTGCAGCGTTGTCGCCCTAGAAACCCTCCTCCTGGGAAGTTCAATGTTGTCAGTATGTATACCTCCCAACTTTTTGGAAAGAGGGACAACTATTGGCAAAAGTATGTGGGCAAAAGACATGCCACACGCCGCTGATTGGCTAGAGGGGATGGATTGAGAGCAGTGCAGCCATTGGCTGGTGCTGCTGTCAATCACACCCAGTGACGCGGTGCACCGAGGGGCGGGGCCGAGTGATACAGTGAGCGGATATGGCCGCTCGCTGTATCACGGGAGCGCGCCCGCAATTAATTAATTGACTTTGACATTTACAAAGTCGGCTTATTTAGAAGTTGGATGAAAGGTTTAGCTTTTTGAAAGATAAAAGTGCGTTTTATATACAACTTTAGGCTGCATTCACACCTGAGCGTTTTGTCGCCTGAAGCGCGACGCTTAAAAACTCCAGAGGGGAAGAAATACATTATTCCCTATGGAGATGGTTCACATCTCCACGTCAATACGCCTGACGCCGAACGACTGAATCTCAAACAAGTTCCGGACCCTTTTTTGTCGCGCGTATCGGGCAGTTTGGTTGTTTTTGAGCGTTTCCATTTCCCATAGAAAGTAATGGAAACGCTCGATTTCAAGTGACTAGCGCGACAACGAGCGTTTGCTACGGGCGTTTCGTCGCTTTAATCAATAGAACTTTTCACCCAGGCAGAAGATTAAAAAAATCTACCAACATAGCAACAAGTGATGAAAAGATAATTTTTCCTATTGGCTAAAATAAAAAACGTTGAAGTACAAAAACGTCAGACGACGCTGTATGCAAACGCGCAAATAAGCATGAATACGCGCAACAAAACACCGGAAAAAATTACCAAACGACCGACGCTCAGGTGTAAATGCAGCCATAGAGATCCGACCAAAACGAGGGACATTGTTCCAAGTCGGGGGCAGTTGTGAGAAGTGCAATGCAGCCCCCAGTCTCATGCACTTTGATGCATTTGCATTGGTTTCAATGGAAAACATAAAAGAGAAAAGCTTTAGCAAAAAATGCTGAAGTAATCTAAATATGCAATTTCGAAAGATCTCCAAAGAGATGGGAAGAAATCTAAATCTCCAGAAACATATAGGAGTGGTGCAGTCCTGTGTGACCCCCCCCCATCAGGATAGAATGGAAGTTCTGTATTCACTGCCTGTTGCTCTGGAGGATTGCGCATGCGCCTACGGATCTTCTACGTATCTGTGGTGGAGCGCGCAGCTGATGTCAGCAGTAGACTGTCCCCTCACGTGATTGGCTTGTACACTTCTCCGGTTCCCTCTTTAATGATGGCGGCCAGGGGGGCGCACCCTTAGCTCTGCCGCAGTGAGATCCAGCGCGCAGGCGCCGTGACTGGGCGGAGGCGGCAATGTCAGTGCAGGCTGAGTGGTGAGATGAGACATGTGCCGGTGACCTCTGTATATCGGGACTGACCGGGGACACCGGAGAGCTGGCCGCCCATCACCTGCGGTAAGAGATCCCACCGCTAATCCGGGACATGTGCTGCCTGATCTACAGGCAACCTGTCACTGGGGGGACTACAAGGAGCAGCAATCCCTGAGGACACTGTGCCTGACATAGGAGGACCTGTATCCATCATCCTATATTATATAGAGTGCAGTCAGGATGTATGTGTATATAGGATACAGCAATGTACACAGACAACATATAGGGGCTTCTGGGGTGTCCCCCTTTATTTGTTGTCATCTTGGGGGGGGGGGGGGGGGAATACAGCGCCATCATACCGTTCCATGATTATATGGGAATCTATTCCTCTGTCCTCCCCACTGACACCATCCAGGTCACCTGTGATGAATAATGGATAGACGGGTCCATCTAGGCTGACAGCCTGCATTCCCACCTAAAGAACAGAGTATTTGAGCATTTTCCAGCATTTATTTATTTTTTGTGTGTTTTTTATGCAACATTCATGAGCTTTGGTGTATTTATATTATTATTATTATATTTTTAATTGGCCAATAGAGAAAATTATTGGTTGCATCATTTGTTGCTAGGTGTTTCAGCCTATATATATATATATATTATTTTTTTCCCCTTATTCAGGTAAGGGGTTCGGGTTCTTCATTTTATTGTTTTGTTAGGGTGTTACTACTATTTATACTACTTCTACATAAATGCACAAATCAATAAATGAATACAAAGTAATAACCCTAACCCTTAAAAAAACAAACAAAAAAAACACACTTATTTATTAAAATTATTAATATTTATTATTATTAATCGTTTACTATTAAAGCGGTGGTTCACCCTTAAAAACAACTTTCTACCATGCCATCCAGCATACTAGCGCGAGCTACAGTATGCCTTTTATTTTATTTTTTTTGCGCCGTACTCACAGTTTAATTGCGTAGTTAAGTTTCAGACTCCCCGCGAGGAATGGGCGTTCCTATGCAGAGGGGAACATGATTGACGGCCGGCTATGGCGCGTCACGCTTCCTGAAAATAGCCGGAGTAGGACTCGGCTCTTCACGGCGCCTGCGCACAGACTAGGAGCTGACTGCGCAGGCGCCGTGAAGAGCCAAGTCCTATTTCGGCTATTTTCGGGAAGAGTGACGCGCCATAGCCGGCCGTCAATCATGTTCCCCTCTGCCTAGGAACGCCCATTCCTCGCGGGGAGTCTGAAACTTAACTACGCCATTAAACTGTGAGTACGCGCAAAAAAATAAAATAAAGGCATACTGTAGCTCGCGCTAGTATGCTGGATGGCATAGTAAAAAAACATTTTAGGGTGAACCCCCACTTTAAGGTTAGGGGTGGGTTGTTTTATGTGTTGGTACATATTTATTTTATCTATGATGATCTATAGTTTTTTTTTTTTTTTTTTTTTATTCTATCTCTGTGTGTGTGTGTGTGTGTGTGTGTGTGTGTGTGTGTGTGTGTGTATAAAAATTAATTTGACCACAAAAACATGAAAATGGTGCGCTTCCATTAATTTCTATGGGAATAAAATTGCTCAAATCTGCCTGATTCAAGCTACAAAAAAAGCTCCAGAACTTTTTTTTTTTCTTTTTGGGACTTCCCGTGAGCTTCGAGCTCCAAATCGCTGAGATGTGACTGGGATCTAAAGAAGATCTCATGGAAGAATTCTGACTGTGGGGGTTTTATCTGGTATTTTTTTTTTTTTTTTGCTGTGACACTCCAGCTGTCCTTGGTGATCAGTAGACACACCTTGGTTGTCGCTCTCATGTCAGTGGTGTCGGCCGATGTTTCCTAAAGCTCCGAAAAATCGTACAAAAAAATTCCGCTTTCGAAACAATCGTATGATAATCAGATCGTTGGTACAGAGCTTTTCGAGAGTCTATCACAGGGATATGCAATTAGTGGACTTCCAGCTGTTGCAGAACTACAAGTCCCATGAGGCATAGCAAGACTCTGACAGCCACAAGCATGACACCCAGAGGCATGATGGGACTTGTAGTTTTGCAACAGCTGGAGGTCCGCTAATTGCTTATCCCTGGTCTATCAGGACAGTTCATCTGATATTATTCTATCGGACATGTACGGATTTTTTTTTCCGTACAATGCCAGATCGTACGATTTTCATTTAATCACTACAGCTGTCCGAAAATGCAATACAAATGCATTACAACACATGACATCACTTCCGAATTTTTATTCAGTTTTATGAGAATTTTTGTGACTAAATTCGACATGAGATTAGCATGCAAAAAAAAAAAAAAATGGACGATCATTCGTTCGATAATCGGATCGTGTGTACCAGGCATACGTTTGTCCTTAGAAGGATGTCTGTCTTTATTATGACTGAATTTAATCGGATCAGAAAATGGGTTTTGGTTTTCATACTGACAGATGAAGCTGATAATTACCGGCTCTGGCAATCCAGTTTTTCTGTTTGTATTAAAACTGAAGTAAGCACGCCGTGGCGTGTGTATTAGTAACAATGTAAATAGAGTTGTGCAGCCTATGAACACCGTATCATGTGATCATCATCAACTCAACCCGATAGAACACCTTTGGGAAGAATTAGAGTGGCGATTGCGAGTCAGGCCTTCTCATCCACATCAGTGCCTGACCTCACAAGTGCGCTTCTGGAAGAATGGTCAAACATTCCTATAGACACACTCCTAAACCTTGTGCACAGCCTTCCCAGAAGAGTTGAAGCCGTTATCGCTACAAAGGGTGTGCCAACTCAATATTAACCCTTTCACGCCTAGCGTACACATATATGCGTCCTCGGCTTTCGGGGGTTATAGCTGCAGGCATCATCCCAGTACCGTTGTTTAGAGCTGGCGATTGGCTATCCAGACATAACAACCGATGCGGCTAAAAGCAGCTTGGTTGTTATGCCGGAGGAGCGGAAGGGGACATCCCCGCGCTTCCGCCGCCTCTCGCCACTCCGACCGGGTCTCCCGTCCCACCGGGAGACCCGATCCTCGATCCGGTGCCTCCAGTGTCCAGGCGCAGACTGAAACTAAGCCGTAAACGGATTTGATTCAGCCTGCGCAATGTAAACACGGAAATGACGTCACTTCCGGGTTTCTCAGCTGCCAATGGCGCCGGATTTAAAAGAGTACACAGTATTCGGAATCGCCGTTTTCGGCGATCTGAATACTTTGAAGTGCAAAGGAGGGATCTGTAGAGTACCTGTCAGTCACCACCTATTACTGTCACAAGGGATGTTTACATTCCTTGTGACAGCAATAAAAGTGATCAAAATGTGAAAAAAAAAAATCTATTATAAAAATAAATAAGAAAAAACATATTTTTTTTTTAAATCGCCCTCCCCGCGAGCTTGCGTAACAAAGAAAACACATACGGAAGTCGTGCCCGCATATGAAAACGGTGTTCAAATCACACATGTGAGGTATCACCGCGATGATCAGAGCAAGAGCAACAATTCTAGCACTAGATTCCTTCTCTGTAACTCTAACCTGGTAACCGTAAAAAAAAGTTTAAAGTGTCGCCTATGGAGATTTTTAGGTACCGTAGTTTGTCGCCATTCCACGAGTGCGTACAATTATAAAGCGTGACATGCTTGGTATCTATTTACTCGGCGTAACATCATCTTTCACATTATGCAAAAAAATTGGGCTAACTTTACTTTTTCATTTTTTTTTTTTTTTTAAATTCATGAAAGTTTGAAACCCCACCGCACAAATACAGTGTGACATAAAATATTGCAACAATCGCCATTTTATTCTCTAGATTCTCCGCTAAAAAAATATATATAATGTTTGGGGGTTCGAAGTAATTTTCTAGCAAAAAATACGGATTATAACTTGTAAACACCAAATGTCATAAATAGGCTTAGGCATGAAAGGGCTAAACCCTCCAGACTAAGAGCCTTTTCACATTGGGGCCGCCCGTGCGATCGTGGTAAAGAGCCGCTCATTTTAACTGCGCTTTACTGCTGTTTAAGAGACGTTTTTCGGGCACTAGTGGGGCGCTTTTAACTACCGAAAAAGAGGGTTTAAAACTTCCGTGTTGCAGCACTTCCGAAGCTCTGCCCTTTCATTGTAATGGGCAGGGGTGGTTTGGGAGCGTAGTATACAGAGCCCTCCCATACCACCCCAAAGATGTTACTTGCAGGACTTTTTCTAACGTCCCGCAAGCGCACCGCCCCAGTGTGAAAGCACTCATTGCAATGAATGGGAGGCAGTTTTCAGACGCTTTACATGCGCTATTTTTAATGCTAAAACGTCTGAAAACTGGCTGTGTGAAAGGGGTCTTATAGTGAGATGCCATTAATGTTTATGTGCATGTAAAGGCAGGCGTCCTAATACTTTGATAATATAGTGTGTATTTGACTTCTTATGGAGTTTTTTATGGACACTACTATTATACTTGATGTTTGTTTTCGTTTTATATTGTATTTATGAAAATGATTAAGAATCACATGATATTGTTGTGTTCATAGTTTGCGCAACACTCTTTTCCTTGTTTATCAATTTTACTGTGGAAACCTGTTTGATATTATTTACACATGTTTATTTTGGTTGTTCTATGGTAAAATACGTTGTTTTTTATCTTTTTGACGTGTGTATACCGTATTTATCGCGGTATGACGCGCTCCCGCGTATACCGCGCACCCCTAATGTTGCCCCCGATATTCCAGTAAAAAAAAAGTTATATGATTTTATTACTTACAGTTTTGGTGTCTTCCCAGCGTCCATCGTCCGGTCCGGCGTCCGTCTGCGGCCTCGATGGTGTCCTCCCGGCTTCTCCAGCGCGTGCCTCACGTCGAGTCCCCGCTTCCCGGGCTCAGTTCGAACGCCTCCGCCGACATATACCGAGTGCAGTACACTCAGGCCGAACCTGGCCGAATGTACCCGACTGTACTGCACTCGGTATATGTCGGCGCAGGATTTCAAATAGAGCGCGGGAAGCGGCTATCGGCGTATATCGCGCACCCACGATTTTCCCCTTATTTTAAGGGGAAAATAGTGCGCGATATACGCCGATAAATACGATGTGTGTGTGTGTAATATATATATATATATATATATATATATATATATATATATATATATATATATATATATATTTTTTTTAAATTGTGCCTACAGTCAAGCATGGTGGTGGGAGTGTCATGGTCTGGGGCTGCATGAGTGCTGCCGGCACTGGGGAGCTACAGTTTATTGATGGAACCATGAATGCCAACATGTACTGTGACATACTGGAGCAGAGCATGATCCCCTCTCTTCAGAGACTGGGCCACAGGGCAGTATTGCAACTTGATAACGACCCCAAAGAGACCTCCAAGACAACCACTGCCTTGCTAAAGAAGCTGAGGATTAAAGTGATGAACTGGCCAAGCTTGTCTCCAGACCTAAACCTTTATTGAGCATCTGTGGGGGAGTCTCAAAAAGGTGGAGGAGCGCAAGGTTTCTAATATCCACCAGCTCGGTTATGTCGTCATGGAGGAGTGGAAGAGGACTCCAGTGGCAACTTTTATTGCCAGCGGTTTAGACAATAATGGGTGTGTGGGGGAGTTATTTTGAGGGGACATCAAATTTACACTGTTAGAGCTGGTTTACACAGGTGCGACTTAGCCGCCTGACAAGTTGCGCTCTGTTCTGTACAATGGAACCGTTCTAATAGGATCGACTCAAGTCGCTCCGACTTGGAAAAAGGTTCCTGTACTACTCTGGGACGACTTCAGGGCGACTTGCATTGACTTCAATACAGAATTCATTTTGAAAGTCGCCTCTGAAGTCGTGGGCAGATCGCCTTGCCGAGTCGCTTGGCAATGGGTGCTGCCCCAGTGTGAACCGGATCTAATACAAGCTGTACACTCACTACTTTACATTGTAACAAAGTGTCATTTCTTCAGTGTTGTCACATGAAAAGATAGAATAAAATATTTACAAAAATGTGAGGGGTGTTCTCACTTTTGTGAGATCATACACACGGTATGGAAAATAATCCCCCCCCCCCCCCTTTTTTAAATCACATTTTGTTACGGTGCAGCCTGACTCCTGGCGTCATCGTGCTAATAGATTAGCTCTGGATGTGGGGGAGTGCACTTTTCCAGAGGATCGAGCAGTTAACCTGCGAATGGGTAAAATACAATTTTTGCCTGGAGTTCTTTAACCACTTCATTACTGGGCACTTAAACCCCCTTCGTGCCCAGACCAATTTTCAGCTTTTAGCGCTGACGCATTTTGAATGACAATTGCGCGATCATACAACACTGTACCCAAATTATATTTTTATTATTTTTTTTCCCACACATGGAGCTTTCTTTTGGTGGTATCTAATCACCTCTATTTTTTGCGCTATAAACATAAAAAAAAATGAAAATTTTGAAAAAAAAACACTTTTTTACTTTTTTGTTATAATATCCCAATTTTAAAAAAAATAATACATATTCTTCTACATATTTTTGTTAAAAAAAAATTGCAATAAGCGTATATTGATTGGTTTGCGCAAAAGTTATAGTGACTACAAAATAGGGGATAGATTTATGATTTTTTTTTTTTTTTTGCTAGTAATGGCTGCGATTTTTTTTTTTTTTTTGTCAGGCCTGCGATATTGCGACGGACATATCGGACACTTTTGACACAATTTTGGGACCATTCACATTTATACAGTAATCAGTGCTATAAAAATGCACTAATTACTGTATAAATGTTACTGGCAGTGAAGGGGTTAACACTAGGGGGGTGAGGAAGGGGTTAAATGTATTCCCTCATTGTGTTCTTACTGTGTGGGGAGGGGACTGACTGGGGGAGGTGACCGATGCTGTGTCCCTATGTACAAGGGACACAGATCGGTCTCCTCTATCCCTGACAGCACGTGGAGCTCTGTGTTTACACACAGAGCTCCACATCCCTGCTGTGTTACCGACAATCGCGGGTGTCTGGCGGACATCACGGCCGCCGGGCATGTTTCCCCGCTGCGCGCCCCCAGGGAATGACAACAATAGGACATCTAAAGACGTCCACTCGGCACTTGAGAGCCGCGCTGTGGACATCTTTCGTCCATAGCGCGGATCCCAAGCGGTTAAGAAGTTGCATCTCCAGCCAACTGTTTTGGATGAATTTGAACCTCTGTGGTGTTTTTTCTCAAGCTTTCTTCTGAATCTATAATGCTCCCATGGATTACCCCCACATTTTGTACAGCCTCAAGTACACCTTCAATAAACACTTTTACATCACTTCTCCACAGGCACTTGAGTCTGATTTTTCCAGTAGTGATATATAAACTGCCTCCAGGGCATCGCAGGCCATTTATAAAGCAACTTGTATGTTTGCAGCATGGCAGGAAACCAGATCCTGGAGATGGTTCTGGAAACATGGCAAGGCCCTCTGTAGACCGGCCTTAGGCGGCAATGTTGTTCCTTCAGATTCAATGTTGACTTGGCAGGGACACCTTTATGTGTCAATATAGTGATACGTTTTCTGCACTTGAAATAAACTTTTCTTTTTTTTCTCTCTCTTGTTTTCTAGCTTGAGCACCATGCCTGGATCCCTTCCTGCCACCGCTGAAGCCTCCTGGCCTAAGGATGTCGGTATTGTTGCCTTGGAGATTTACTTCCCATCTCAGTATGTTGATCAGGAGGAGCTGGAGAAGTTTGATGGGGTCAGTGCTGGAAAATACACCATCGGTTTGGGCCAGTCCAAGATGGGCTTCTGCTCAGACAGAGAGGACATTAACTCGCTGTGTCTCACTGTGGTCCAGAAGCTGATGGAGAGGAACAACCTTTCCTATGACTGCATTGGAAGATTAGAAGTGGGAACAGAGACAATCATTGACAAGTCCAAGTCGGTAAAGACTGTTCTCATGCAACTGTTTGAAGAGTCTGGAAACACAGATGTTGAAGGCATAGACACCACAAACGCATGCTATGGGGGCACTGCTGCTCTCTTCAATGCTGTCAACTGGGTGGAGTCAAGTTCATGGGACGGTGGGTGACATAACCATCCTTCAATGACTTTAGGGTGCTGGTCACCTCCATGCACAGATGATGGCTATTATTTGGTCGCATCATTATAAAATGTCAGCCTGATTATCTTAGATGGGCAGTTGTAGATGTGAGATTCTGCCTTAAAGTGGCTCACTGTAGTCTCACGGGTTATAAATGAATGACATGGAAAACAGGAACACCTAGTACATATACCGTATTTTCCGGCGTATAAGACTACTTTCTAACGCAGGGATCCTCAAACTACGGCCCTCCAGCTGTTGCGGAACTACACATCCCATGAGGCATTGTAAAACTCTGACATTCACAGACATGACTAGGCATGATGGGAATTGTAGTTCGTGAACAACTGGAGGGCCATAGTTTGAAGACCCATGTTCTAACCCCTTAAAATCTTCTTGAAAGTCGTGGGTCGTCTTATACGCCGGTAACCTAACCTTACCTTATCCTAAAGACATGCAGAATCACGGCCATACTGTACGTTTTTTCAAAAGCCGCGGCTCCTACGTCTTCTGGTCCGTGATAGGCAGAACACTCAGCTTCCCAGGAGGCACTGTGTTCAGTGTCCGCCTATCACGGAGGCCCTCTCGTCCTTGGACGAGAGGGCCTCCGTGATAGGCGAACACTGAACACCGTTCCTCCTGGGAAGCTGACTGTTCCGCCTATCACGGACCAGAAGACGTAGGTGGCGTGGCTTTTGAAAAAACGTACAGTATGGCCGTGATTCTGCATGTCTTAGGATAAGGTAAGGGCACAGCGAGGGGGGACACAGAGCGGAGCGCGAACGGGGAGAACAGCACAATGGAGGGGTAATGTAATGGGGCACAGTCTGGCATGTAATGGTGGCACCGTGAGGCGAGGCATGACTAGTAGGAAGGGGGTAGTCTTATACAGTGAGTATATCCCAAAACCAACATTTTGGCTGGAAAATTAGGGGGTCGTCTTATACGCCCAGTCGTCTTGTACGCCGGCAAATACGGTAGATTATCATTCTTGGGTGGAAACCATTGCTGCCTTTGGAAAATACGAATCGTTTGGTTATGACGATAAGATAACCCTCTTTGGGTCACTGATCCAGAACCCTGTAGACGGATAAGTCCTTCTGAGTTTCCTGATCTGCACACTTTCTCTGGTTAGCAATACAGCCAGGCAATTGGTATTGTCAGGTGATAAGTAATGGCAGCCTTGCATTTTTTCATTTAGGATAGAGTGCCTTTGCTTGGGGCAGAGTTTGTTCATCTGCTAGATTTTTACTGTTGTCCTTGTTCAGGTTGTGGAGAAACCGAAGGACTCTATTCTTCTCAAATAAAAAGAAAATGAACCCAATAGTGAACTGAAGTAGCCTGACAATACTAATTGCCGGGTTGTCTTGCTGGCCAGCAGATTAAGTATGCAGATCAGGAAACTCAGAAGTCCTTATCCTTCTACGTGTTCTGGATCAGTGACCTGAAGAGTTAAAGCAGGAGGGTTATTATCACCAAACAATTAGTATTTTAGTAGTAACAGTACAGCAGGGCATTAAAAAGCATGTATTATTCCGCTCTATAGAGTTCCACTTTGTTTGTTTTTTTTGCCAGTACCCCGGCCTGTTTTACAGATTTTTTTTTTTTAAAGGCATAGAGGTTGATTTACTAAAACTGGAGAGTGCAAAATCTGATGCAGCTGTGTATGGTAGCCAATCGGCTTTTACCTTCAACCTGTTCAGTTAGGATCCTTTTCACATGGGTGATCTGCACGGCGGGCTCCGCTTTGCTCAGCAGGTTGATCCGCTGAGCCGGCGGATGACAGGTCAGTCTCCGCTCACTGTGCAGAGACAGACCTGTCAGAGCTCCGCTGTTCTGTATGGGGAGATTGAATGAAAATGGACCGCCTGTCTGTTTTCAACCGATCCGCCAAACAGATGGAAAATGGGCTCCCCAGCCGTTTAGATTTCACAGACGGGCTCTGATAGCGGCAGGTGTCAGCGGACATGTCACCGCTGAATGTAGCATCTGATCAGGTCTGTCTGAAAGACTGACAGGCGTACCTGATCGGAAAACCCATGTGAAAGGTGATTGGTTTCTATGCACAGCTGCACCAGATTTTCCACTCTCCAGTTTTAGTAAATTAACCCATTTTTATACCTTACAAAAAAAAATACCTGAGCCCACATTGGGGCGATTTGACATGTCTAATTGCATGCCAAATCGGAGCCTATTGCCAGCAATGGCATCATCCTAATCAGTGAGAAGCCAGCTTTGAGGCGTTGCACCGATTCCCAAAAGTAGTTCCTGCACTACTTTTGGCGTGTTTTTTTCATTGATATCTGTGCAGGAACCCACACAGATGTCTGTCAAATCGCCCCCGAGGTCGGACTGAAATGGTGGTTTGCTATCATGAGTTCAGCTGAACTTGCACAATTTCAAACCAGTTCAGTGTGAACCGAGGATAATTTATTAATGCACCTACATCATTGACCCCCTTTTCACTCGGCCTTGATGTCCCTTTAACACAGGGTCTTTACACCTGGGGGGGAGGGGGGTGGTAAAGATCGGTCAATCATAGTGGCCACGTGACCGGGAGCTGTTCCCGCCGAGTTCTGATCATTGGTATGGACTGAGCGTTGTCTGACAGTTTTGTCAATGAGCTGGGAGCTTGCTCTCGACACAGAAAGCTCTGGCGTCTGTAGACGCATGTAGGTGTTAAAGCCAATCCTCTTTGCTGTCATCATACATGGGCATTTAAAAAAAGAAAACACATTAAGCTGTAGCGTTGAAGCCTGCAGAGCCTTGCAACCACAATTGGTGCATTGTGGGTGCACAGGCTCCTGCGTACTTTATTCCCAACCCCATATGGGAGGTATGGACCTTCTATTGTGGATTTGGAGGAGGTAAACGATAAACTACAAGAACAGAGAGGTCACAGCACTTTGCAGGATTTGAATCCCTCCCTCTGCAGTGACAGAGAATACTTGTAGAGATCCCTGTGAGCGCCATATTCAGCTATTCTCAGGATGCTGCATGAAAAAGCACCCGAGGATTTTAATTGGTGGGGGGAGAGGGGTTGTGTTTGGGGATGTGACCATGTTTTCATATTGCACCCTAAATATGGACGTAACATGACATCTAGTCAGAAAAGTGAAGTACGCCTTTAAATCAGAACTTGTTTATTAGCACCTTTGCAACATGAACCTGTTTTTAAATGATTTTCCTTTTTTATATAATCGGTTTTTGTAATCTAATTGACTGGTTTCTTGAATCCACTAGACTGGAGACCACTTTCACCTTTTCTCATGTCAAAGAACCACACCACGAGGCTTTACCTTGTGAAAAAAATATGTCTGAATGCTGAGTTTACCTAAAATGTATCTACAGATAACGACATTATTTTTTCTTTAGTATTGGATAAAAAAAAAATGCCCCTGTCCTTCCCGCTTCTTCTCTCCTGTTCTTCCCTTTTTTTTTTTTTTTTTTTTTTTTTGTAGTTTCTTCTCAATGGGGAGATCGTTTTTCTTCTTGCTCTAGAGACAGACAGCAAGTGAAAGGGAAGCTGGTCACTGGAACAGACTTTGCCATCCTGGTCTCCCCAACCTGTTCTGATGACAGCTCGGGGGAATGTAAACCCTTCCCTGATCAAATCAAAATTCTAAAAATAAGGTTTTTTCTTTTAATGCCATACTAACCTTGTATACGTTTTAAAATTGTGTTCATGTACATAAGATTGCGAAGACTTTGTTTTAGGGCCTTTTTTTTTTTTTTTTTTTGCATATCTTCACTTTATTGTCTTACAGAATGTTAATTCATGGAAACCAGAGGAATCTAATGTGCTCTGTTTCTTACAGGACGCTATGCGTTGGTGGTCGCTGGAGACATTGCTGTGTACGCCACAGGAAGTGCCAGGCCAACTGGTGGAGCCGGAGCTGTTGCAATGCTTGTGGGTCCAAATGCCACTCTCGTTTTAGAAAGAGGTTGGTGGTTTATGTGAAAAAAAATCTTATGTTTACAATAGAACTGAAGCAATTTTGGTGTAAGTGCTGGAAGGGGGAGAGAATATTTTTCTCAATTTATTAGGCTAGCAAACGTGAATAAAATAAACCGAACGCTATTGGTATGAATGTACAATACTGTATGCAGAGTTCATTGGTCTAGAGCACAGGTGTCAAACACAAGGCCCGCAGGCTGAATCCGGCCCTCCATGGCATTTCATGTGGCCCTCACACCTCTCCTGCAGAAGAGCCCCAGCCCTCCTCTGGTCCTACTCCAGATCCCTACTTTCTGCTTTCAAGCAATGCATCCAGCTTCTTCACAGCAGCAGCATAAGGAAAGAGGGGTGCACTGTGATGTAAGGGAGAGTGGGGGACTCAACTTCTGATGGTGGGGTGGATCTTGACATCTAATGTAAGGGAAGGGGATGCGCTGGACATCTAATCTTACAGATACAACCGGCCCTTTTGAGGGCAATCATAATGCTGATGCGGCCCACGATGAAATTGAGTTTGACACCCCTGGTCTAGGGAATGCAACATACAGGCAGTCCCTGGGTTGCAAATATCCAACTTGCATATGATTCATGCATACAAATGGAGGGAAACAGGAAGTGAGAGGAAATCTATCCCCTATGAAGGGAAATTCTCTCCTGTAAGAGTTTAATGGGAAAAGGTCTCTCCACTGATGCTTTATCGCTTTATCACCAATTATTTTTCCACAACAACCAAACATTTTCAAAATCAAATTGTCATTGGGACAGAAAGTGAGGTGAAATCTTCTGAACAGGGGCACAGACAGCAAAACAAATGTTACGGGGATGATAACCCTTCCCTATGCTATCCAAAAATCTTAATTTTTTATTTATTTTTTGACTTGTTAGGGCTCTTTCACACAGGCGGCCCGTTCAGGACCGCCCTGTCATCCGCCGGCTCAGCGGGGATCAACGGAGCGATCCCCGCTGAGCAAGCGGAGGTTCACGGGGCGGATCATTACTGATCAGCCCCATGTGAAAGGGGCCTAACACTTAAAAAAAATGTACCTGTTTTGACTTGCATACAAATTCATGCATTCCTACAGTCCCTATCTTGTTTGTAACCCGGGGACTAGCTGTATATAGTGTAGGAGTTTGTGATGTGTCAATAAATTAGAGAATTGGAATTATATTTGCGGTTTTCAGACAATTGCACTGTTTGCATTAGTGGCCTTAAAAAGATATTACATGTTTCCTTTTATTAGGGAGCCCCTAATGCCATTTTGCATGTTAATTTGACTTTAGTTCATTTCTGAACTGCTTCTCTTCCTACACAAGTTAATGGGAATCCAGAAGCAGATTGATGCAATTTAGGAGGTGAAGTGATCTGTAAGGAGCCGTTTACATGGGACCATTACACCTGTGTCCCTTGCACGGCAGTGTTTTAATGGCTCCGGGTGCCCATGTGTTTGCATCCCCTTGCTCAGTCCCATTGTTTATTGGGATGCATTCCTCACTGGCTGTGTTCGCTCCCGCTGCTGTCATTGGAGAGCTGCTGCTCTCGTGTACATCGCTGGATGGAGATCAGGGTAAGATAAGTATTAGGGGAGTTTGGACCTTTACAACCACTTAATTATGTAATGAATAGTTGTTTGTTTTCTAGTAGTTTGAAGTTCATTGAGGTTTAATAGTCAGCCTTCCAGATGGTTTACATTTTTCTCCCATGTCTAGGTGTACGTGGAACACACATGCAGCATGCTTATGACTTCTACAAGCCTGACATGGTGTCTGAATATCCTGTTGTGGATGGGAAATTATCCATCCAGTGCTATCTGAGTGCGCTGGACCGCTGCTATTCCACCTTCAGCAGGAAGATCAAAGAACAATGGCAGAAAGGTTGGTTGTTACATTGTTTCCTGCCGATGATTCCATGCCTTCCTTTCTATAGTCATTCAAGAATCTTATATCATAATTTTATTTCTCAGAGGGAAACGATCAACCATTCACCCTGGAAGATTTTGGCTTCATGATCTTTCACTCTCCATACTGCAAGCTGGTCCAGAAGTCTCTTGCACGCTTGTTGCTCAATGACTTTATTAATGAGTCCACCCCTAACACAGAGAGCGGCATATATACTGGCTTGGACTCCTTCCGGTAAGAGTTTAAGATTATAGATCGAAGTAGTCGCACCTTCTGCACAGCAAGGACTACTTTCCAGCACTTCAACTAAAACTAAAGACAGAAACCTTTATTTTGATTAGAGTTAGGGAGGGGTATAACTCTATCACTTTTTTTATCTTGTCACATGTCCTCCCATTAGGGAGATCTCCCTTCATATTTTTTTTTTCCCATAACCAAAACAGGCAGTGAGGGTATGCCTGGTTGTCACCAGAACTAGGGTTCCCATTGGAAAATTTTCTCTCTATTCCTGTTCCGGTGACGACCCAAAATTTGGAACTTCCTTTTATTTTCACTCTTGGTGAGAACGGTAAAAAGAGCGGTTGCCACAGACGGCAATAAAAATCTGAATGGTATTCCACTCCATCCAAAACGGAAAAAAATATAATTTTTCCCCCTTTTTTAGACAAGCAGATTAAGACTTTTCTTGTAGATATTTTGACAGTATAACCAAACAGGATATGTATTTTGTAGGTTCCCAGATTCCTAATTTTATAGAAGCCACAGTGTCCATATACTACACTGATGAGCAGCAAGCCTGAGATGGCTGTGTTCATTTAGAAATTAAAGACTTTATAATATTGGGCTGTGTATGTGCTATAAGCTAGTGGTTTTTGGGTGCAGAATTGGCCCATTGACTCATTGTTCCAACCACTATCCAAAAATTAGAAAGTGGAGTTCAACCCAAAAGTGCTCTGCTTCCCTCCACCCCTCTGCTGTCACATTTGGCACCTTTCAGGGGAGAGTGGATACCTATCAAACAGTTACTCGCTTCCGTTTTTAAAGGGCACCACAGTGAGCTATGTCATTTATGGCCCCTCCTCCTTCTCGAAAACGTACTTATTTACAAAGTTTTGTAACAGAAACTAATATAAGCACAAAAAATAACCCCAGTGGTGATCAAGTACCCCCGAAAAGAAAGGAATAAAGTAGGAAGTATATAATGTGCGGATAAATGCAAAATCATTGGAAAATATGTTGATGTATAATTTTTATTAAAGGCGTTTTTATAAGTATATAGAAAACTAATAAAGAATATTTAAAACAAAAAGCTCTATTTTGGGGGGGGGATTATAAATATTTAGTTTGGGTACAGCGTCGCATGACTGCGCAGTTGTCATTAAAAATGCAACAGTGCTGAAAATTGGACTGGGCAGAAAGGGGGGAAAGTGCCCAGTATTGGGGTGTTTAAGCTATACCTGAACATGCTGCAGTATTCATGCTTAGTATGTCCTGTCTGTTCTTATTCTCCGATGGCTTTAAATCACTTTTCCTGTCTTTAAGATATGCAAAATCTGCCTTGTGCCAAATATTTACAAGAGCCCACGATACTTTGAGTATGGATTACTCCAATTTTTACAGAAAAAAAAAAAATGTGCCCGCTGTACTTTTGTGGTTGCGGATCTGGGATTTGAAATTCCTGCCCTTCTCCATCAGCGCTTCAGTTTGGACCAGATCACTTTTTATGGTTGGTCAGTATCATCACTGTGACCAACACTGACCAATCAAAATGAATTTGGTCTGTGCTAGAATTGCTGGATTTCAAATCCCCGGACAGCTGGATCAGCGGCGAGGGTGCTGGCAGCTTGGCAATCATGGAGGTAACTACAGCAGGGAGGGGGGGTGTCCAGTGTTGGCTCACCTTCTCTTTTTTTTTTTTTTTACATTTCTTTCTTTTCTATTTAAAAAATGTTTTCTGCAAAGGTGAGCTAACACTTTTAAGGATAAGTTCATCTTTTGTAACATGTTACACCCTGAACACAGGTGTAACATGTTACTATTGCAGCACCCCCTCCCCTGATCCCATGCTCCCCGCACCCTCTTTCACAATGTAAAAAAAAAAAATAACGGCTAAGGATAAAATGCTTTGCAGGTAGTACAAAAAAAATAATAAATGCAAATGTGCATTCATTATATTTGTTTACAAAGGTGAACTTATCCTTTTAAACTTCTTTGTTTATTATAGTACCAGGTAGCTGCTGTCAGTGGGTTCATGTTCTGTACACTGACAGCTGTCAGCCACTAGAGGGAGCTCATTCACGTGAAGAAAACCTTTGTGTTCTAACCCTGATCATATTTACATCACGCTGCTGTTCTATGTCCTAAGTTGCCAAGAAACGTTGAATAATATTTACCTCCCAGCAGCCCAGGGCTCTGTTCAGTTGCCAATACCCACACACAGCCACCTGGGGTGACCCTGGCTCTGCCTCTGTGTTGGCCTTTGACATAGATAAAGTGTTGTGGCATTGTGGCTGAGTATCAGTAGGAGGAGCGAGCCCAGAACTGCCAACAGGATGCCGCAACACAACATTTCTTAATATATTGTGTTATAGGACAATTGGGAAAGTAGTGAAATATAGGAATGCAAGTTTGTTTTAAAGTGTGTAATTGATGTGATTTTCTTTTTCCAGGGATGTAAAGCTGGAGAACACGTACTTTGACAGAGATGTAGAGAAGGCTTTTCTGAAGGCTAGCTCTGATATGTTCAACCGTAAGACAAAGGCGTCACTGCTGGTGTCCCGGGAGAACGGAAACATGTACACACCTTCTGTGTATGGCTGCCTGGCCTCTGTGATCGCTCAGTAAGTGCCCTCTCCTCTTAGTGGTGTTAATGTGCGGTGTAAACAAATTGTTTTGTCGCTGGGTCTCACCTGCTGATGTTTGTTGCAGACATTCTCCCCAGGAGCTGGCCGGACAGAGGATCGGGGTCTTCTCATATGGCTCTGGCTTTGCTGCTACATTGTACTCTATAAGAGTTACTCAAGATGCCACGCCTGGTAAGACATTTATCCTTCTGCTGCAATTGTCTGATCGCTGTGTTTAGATACATTTATAAAAGCTAACATTTCCAAACTACCAGTGCGCATAACACTTTCCCGCTTGGCCTATAGCAGAATGATGGCTCGACGGGGGTTCCATTGTTCTGACTGGATGTTATATGAAGTCCTTCAGAACAAGCTGCTCATGGGAGCAATCGGTGGTGCGGTGTGTCGCCCGGACACACTCATCTCCAATCGCAGTAAAGAGCCTAACATGTTGACAAAGGCTCTTTAGCGCGTGATCAGCTGTGTCCAATCACAGCTGATCAGTGTAAACAGGAAGTGACGGTTGGCAGCATTCCTCTACTCGTGCTGACAGCACAAGCAAAGAGGAGAGTCGATAAGCAGCTCTCCTGATTGGGGGGAACGGACTACACTCATAGTTGGTGCATTAAGTGCCCATCAGTGCTGCATATTGGTGCCTACTCATCAATGCAGCCTTTTCAGGAGAACAATTACTCATTTGCACAATTTTATAACCAAAACTAAGAAAAGTGTTTTTGGGAGAAAAAATAAAATCTTCTGTATTTTTTCATTTGTTTAGCAAAAAAATAAAAACACCAAAAATTATAAAACTTGTTTGGGCACAACATTGCGTGGCCGCTTGATTGTCGTTCAAAGTGCGACAGTACTGAATGCTGAAAATTGTCCTACCCTCTGATGTGGTCCACAACCTCAAACCAGGAAAACGCATACCCATGCCCTGGGATGGTGGGTCGGCAACAGGTTTTCAGCCTGCCATCCCAGAGCATCGGTGTGCATGGAGCCGGAAGCGGAGGCAGCCGGAGCCGCAGAAGCCAATGCTTTCTCTGTAGCACCAGCTTCTGTCCCAGGCTGAGTGATACTAAGTGCACTTTTGTCTGGTACCTCGTCTGTCACTTCTACCTGTAGCAGGCTGGAGACCGATGCCAGAAGCTGGAAGAGGAAAAGGTCGCATGCACTGCACTTTTTGCAATGGACAACTTGGCACTTATAAAAAAGGGGTTATCACTGCACCTGCGGCTTTCTTGCAGATTAACTGAACAGAAGTCTGTGGCTCAATTTTATCCTTTTGCATTTAATGCGCTTTTTAGAAAGTGCACCACACCTGCAAGATGTAATGGAAATGTTTGGGAAAGGGCAGCTAACCCACGAGAAAGCTGTAGGTTCCCTGTGCTGAAGTGTGAAAGCAGCCTTAGGACAGTAAGGGCTCATTTACATAGAAACCCCATAGTTTGTTGTGGACATTGATTTATATTTTCAGGATAATAGGAACTTCAAAGCACGAAATGTACTCTTTTATGCTGTCTCATTCACTTTCAATCTAATATATAATGAAGATATTGGTGGTGTTCTATACCATGATTTTGGCATCATTAATAGGAAAGTGCAGAGAGTGGAGGGGCACATTGGAGACTTTTTCTAGCACTAAATGTATACACAAGATTGTCTTTTGCCTTTCAGTCTAATATTAAAATGAAAGGTGAAGGTCTTGTGTA
Source organism: Rana temporaria (assembly GCF_905171775.1). Lineage (NCBI taxonomy): Eukaryota > Metazoa > Chordata > Amphibia > Anura > Ranidae > Rana > Rana temporaria. The sequence goes on along the minus strand of NC_053489.1, from coordinate 67,077,316 downwards.
CTGATAACGATTTTTATATTAAATTGATGGGAACCAACTAAAGTTTCCCTTCAGGTAAACTGAATTGTGTTTTGTGCGTCTCCACCAGGCTCCTCTCTGGACAGACTGACATCCAGCCTGTCGGATCTGAAAGCAAGACTGGACTCCAGGAGGAACGTTTCCCCCAGCGTGTTTGCTGACAACATGAAGCTAAGAGAGGATACTCATCATTTAGGTATGGGTCTGTCGGATTTTCCAGAAGAGAATATTAGTCGTATAATAAAATGCAATTCAATTGATCCAATTTTCTTTTGGCATGAGATGACCGCTAACTTTTCTGCCTATATTTAAATCGGGGCCATCTGTTTTGTAGGTTCTCCTGGACATTGGTAGTCGGGGGGGGGGGGATAAGTGATCAGACTTGTTTAGAATATCTGCTGTGATCAATGATGATCTCTGGTACTGGCAATCCTCCTTTTCTCTCAGCACCCTCCTCTTGCCTTATACCATGGGTGCTCAACCTGTGGCTCTCCAGCTGTTGCAAAACTACAATTCCCATAATGCCTCAGCCTTTGGGAGACATGCTTGTACCTGTCAGCGGCTTGCAATGCCTCATGGGAATTGTAGTTCCGCAACAGCTGGAAAGTCACAGGTTGAGCACCCATGCCTTATACGTTTATGCAACACCCCACAGACGGCTTGGCCTGAGAGAAGTTACATTGCCTTTTTGCAAAGTCTATGGGCAGTGTATAGCAGCAGCTACTTAAGTTGAAGTTAATGAGGACCTGTCCCTCTTACAGTGGAACCTTGGATTGTGAGTAACGTGGTTAACGAGCGTTTCGCAATATGAGCAACATATTTTCTTTTAATTCTGACTTGGTTTGCTAGCAAAACGAGCAGGATTCAAGCCTCTGCGGTGTGCAGTACCGCATTTGGCCAGAGGTGCGGGGGCGCCGGAGTCATCGGGAAATACTATGTTCCCGAGGGCAGCCGAACAAGTATTTCTGAGTCTCTCCGGGGGGCCCCCCCCACACCTCTGGCCACATGCAGTATTGCATGCCATAGAAGTCAATGTGGAACAAATTGGGGAAACTCTCTGATATGTGAGTGTCTTTGGATTACAAGCATTCTCCTGGAACGTATTATGCTCGTAATCCAAGGTTCCACTGTATTTGGATTTCAGGAGTGTCAGAACAACTTTAATGTAACTGTGCTAACAGTGATTTGTTTGCACTTGTTTGTGAGAAAGTAAAAAAAAAAAAGCTGATTGGCAGTTTTGGGTTGCCCTCAGACACCTATTGCTTCCCAGTGGATTTTTTAGGCCAGGCTGTGCCTGTGCTACATGTCACCCTGTTATACCTGTGGGCTTCTGAAGGCAAGGTGCATTGCTGATTAGAACACTAGTACTATGCTAGAACACCTAGTAAAGGTGGCTGTTTTTATTTTCTTTAAAGTGGACAACTTTTTTTAAATGTTAGTGTAAGCATTTGATATCGGGATCTTAGAAGAAATGGTTATACCCCAATGTCTATGCTAAAATAAATAAGATGTGCAACAGAATCTGTATACATAGGTGTCCTATTTATAAACCTTTTAATTGGATGAGTAGCACACAGGCAGGCTGAATGACATTTTCCTGTATTTTCTGTTAGATTCTTTCCTATGGTTGTCCGCTCCCTTCTAGTGGTCAAAGTGCAGTACATTTTCTCATTGAGCTAGTAAACCGCCGGTAAAAACCCCTGCAAGACATTAGCATAATGTGCTAGTATACATCACATACTAGCACATTATGAAATGCCTTAGAATGAGGACCCGGCAGCATGCCCGGTCACTGCTGAGGGAGCTGACATGTTCCTTCTGCGTTTCTTGGGGGTTCGCTGGCTCTGGCGCTGTGAGTGGCCATGGCGTGGGAGTCCTCCGTTCCAGCATGGTGCTCTGAATTTCAGGATCGTTCCTCCAGACCTTCAGAGCGCATACACCACTGACATCAGCGGCTGCATGCAGAGCGAATATCTCTTAAACCGTGCAGGTTTAGAAGATAATAATTTTACCTACAGGTAAGCCTTCTTTTGTAGGCTTACCTGTAGGTAAAAATGACCAAGTGGGGGATACAACAGCTTTAAGAAAAGGTATACTGCATTTTGGCCATTGGGTGGAGCCGACGATCATAGGAATTAATCTGTTACAGAAAATATGGGGGAAAATTCATCCAGCCTGCCTGAATGTATGGGACGTTCACCCAAATCTTTTATAAGAGTTCAGCTATAGATTAGGTAAAACCTACTCAAAGAACGGTAATGTAATTATACACCGCTTAACCACTTGCCTACTGTGCACATACACCCCCTTCCTGCCCAGACGAGATTTTAGGTTCCGGCACTGCGTCGCTTTAACTGACAATTGCGCGGTCGTGTGACATGGCTCCCAAACAAAATTTACGTCCTTTTTTCCCCCCACAAATAGAGCTTTCTTTTGGTGGTATTTGATCGCCTGTGCGGTTTTTATTTTTTGGGCTATAAACAAAAAGAGCGTCAATTTTGAAAAAAAACACTATTTTTTTACTTTTTGCTAAAATAAATATCCAATTTTAAAAAAAATATATATATTTTTTCTCAGTTTAGGCCGATACGTATTATTCTACATATTTTTGGTAAAAAAAAAAAAAAAGTTATATTGCCTACAAAATAGGTGGATATAATGATTTTTTTTTTTTTTTTTTTTTTCGGGACTGTGACATTATAGCGGACACTTTTGACACATTTTTGGGACCATTCACATTTATACAGTGAACAGTGCTATAAATATGCATTGATTACTGTATAAATGTGACTGGCAGGGAAGGGGTTAACCACTAGGGGGTGAGGAAGGGGTTAAATGTGTATCCTGGGTGTGTTCTAACTGTAGGGGGAGGGGGTGACTGGGGGAGGTGACCGATCTGTGTCCCTATGTACAAGAGACACAGATCGGTCTCCTCTCTCCCTGACAGGACGTGGAGCTCTGTGTTTACACACAGAGCTCCACGTCCCTGCTCAGTTACTGGGCAATCGCGGGTGCCCGGCAGGCATCGCGGCCGCCGGGCAAGCGCACTGTGTTCCCAGCGACGGGTGCGCGCCCTAGAGGCTTTAAATGACAGGACGTCAATATGACGTCCTGTCGGAACAATGGAGCATTCCGCCCGCCGTCTAGTGGTTAATTTAAAAAAAATGTTATCTTCATTCTTGGACCATAGAGAGGTTCTCTTTATCTGATACAGAATACAGATAAAGGAAAAAAGAAAATCCTAGTTGTTTAATGTTTTGTATTTCTGAACGGTTTCACCCCCTGTGCTGACCCTGTTGCCATCTTTTGCCCTTGCAGCAAGCTACATACCCCAGGGCTCAGTGGATGACCTGTTTTCTGGTACATGGTACTTGGTGCGGGTGGACGAGAAGCACAGGAGGTATTACGCATGTACCTCCGCCCTGAATGATGGACCCCTGGAGGCAGCTCTAGAATCCGTCCATTCAACCAATGCTAACGAGGTAAGGGATGATGGTTGTAAAAAATATGGTGATGGTTTGAAGTGGTACTAAACCCATTGATCTAACCGTAATTCCTGGCATGCTGGGAATAACTGTCCCATTTGCTTGTCAATCAAACCATCAAATGGCTGGTGTCATAATTGATCACATGTGCAGCATCATGGCAGCTGAAGATCAAACAGAGGCAAAGATGGAAGCTTCCTTGCCTGAAAAGGATAGGAGAGTTTAGTGCCGCTTTTAAGTGATTATGCATAAAATATAATGTAGCTCTAGAGAGTTTGAGATCTTTTGTTTTAAGGCTCGTTCACACCATACATGCGTGAAAATTGATGGGAAAACCAGCAAAGATTTCACTTGCAGAGACCTCAGTTTTCATGCGTGTTTCAGTGCACTTTTATGCACGTTTGAGATCAGTTGTGTGTCCTTTTTACACCGATGTTGATGTCGAGTCAGGTTTTTTTTTTCCTGTGCATAAAACTGCATACACGTTGCAGATTCCTGCTCAGAAAAAAATCTGCACTTCTTCCCCATTTTTTTTTTTTTTTTTTTTTTTCACCTTTGCAGAACGCATGCAGAAAAACTGACATCTCTGCACCATGGTGTGACCAAGGCCCAAGGTAGCTGTATATTTCAGGCGCAGTAGAGCTCTTTGATGGCATCCATGGTTTGTTTTGGAGGTTTTCCCCCTCCCCCTCTTCTTCTTCCTTTTTTTTTTTTTTTTTTTTTCTCTTTATGAAAATCACTTCTCTTGACCTCAAAAACTGAGGTCTTGACAAAAAAAATGTAGAGGGAATAGGGAGATTGCTGACAAGTATGCTGGTTAACTGGCTGTCAGACTAAGCCAATGCCATCAATGCTCCTAGGTCGCCCAACTGGAACAAACCTGCATCTCGGGAGCTCTGCTTGCTGCATACTTATTCCAGGTCAGCAACTCAAAGTAGGGAAAGCAGAGGTGGCCAGGCACCTAGCATTTTCAGGAGCCCCCCCCCCCCCCCCATATGTTTCTCAGTGCTTGCTGCTGCTCTGTACACTGTGTATTTTTTGTGATATTTGTGTTAAACTTGCTCATGAGTTTACTTTTGTTCAACAGCTCTTCCCAAGTCCTGCTAAGAAAGTGCCAAGAATCCCCACAGCATCAGAAGCTGAGGCCATCTCTGTGAGCAACGGAGAGCACTGACCCGAACTGCGCAGAATCTACGCATTTCATAGCTGACAGCCAGCACCTTTTCCTAACAGGCTACAGAAAATAGAACGGTTATAGAGGGGGTATAAATGGCTATTGTAAATACTAAGAGAGCTTAAAGCTCGCCTGTCTGCAATTTTTTTAATAAAATTTAAAGAAGGGGGGAGAATGGATTAGATGCTTAATGTTTGTTTAGCACACAGTCGGGCTTATTTAATAATGCAATTCAAAAAGCAGAGCAACCTACCAGATTTTTCCGTGACCATTTGGAAATCGGTAGTTTCTTATTGATTGATTTTGTGGGTTATTGCCTTGCTGAAAGCCTGAAAGTATAAAGGTCAATGTAGCAAAGTGTTGCTAATCAGATCAGCCAATTAGAAATCCTCTTTTAATGGTCAGATTACGCGAAGTTGAAGAATCTGAGTGTATTGTTGCACAGATTTATTATATAAGCCCCCAATACTTTTTCTCATCTCAGACAGAGTCTGTAGATTTCCCAGTGTGCCCACTCTCTACCCTAGAGGTGGTAGCATGGATGGCCTCTGTCGTGTCATTTTAAAGCACTTTACACATTACGGTCCGCAATAGATGAACAGCAGCCATGAACTGTTTAAACGCACTTACTTTAGCAGGTCACAAACCATGTACCTCGTACAGTATACTATTTATTTTTCTCATTACTGGCTTGATGAGTTTTGTATGTACAATTGTGGAAAGTCTCCCCAGGCAGAAGCTTTGCTGATCACACTGGTGCTAAACTTTTGGGTTGCAACCCTATTTGTTTGTAAAAAAAATAATAATAATTGTAGAAAATTTAATGTAAATTTTACTTCTTATTTTGGTAAAATTTTTGTTTTGTATATGGTTTTTGTATAGAAGGACCAGTAAAACTATAGCACAAACCGATTTGTATAAATTAATCCTTTTATGAAAGAGCAACTTAAATTGGATTGTTTCATATTGGCATGAAAAGGGGTCTTTACTGCTGGGAGGACCTCCACATAGATATGAACCCCAATGTGCTGAGGCTGATGGACTGTGCTTGGCTTTTTAGCTGAGCCCACCAGTGTTACAAGCTAGGAGGAGCCCTCCTTTATTTCTATGTGGAAACCACTAGAAGGCTTACACATTTTTATTTATTTTTTTGCAATAGGAATATATGTAGAACTTGAGATGATGACTGAATTATCTTAGTTAAAAAGCCTAGATTGGTCTGTCAGCCATAACCAGGTTTGGGGAAGATCTCTCCAGTGGGTTCCAAGATTGATGTAAAGACCTAGTCAAGGCAGTAACTTAGCCCTAATACATTAATATACCAAGAAATATTATTTTTAATTGATAACCATTCAACAGATGTATCAAAATTTATGTGTGTGATGTTTCCCTTTTTTACTTTGACATTAGTTCACTTTTTTTTGTACAGTGTCATGTACAGCTGATTGTGGACTAGTTTATTAGTATTGGCCATTAAAGGACAAGTTCACCTTTGGCCGGGGATCCTCTGCCCACACCCACTGTCACAATTTCAAAAGAACGGGTGGAGCCGTGCGCGACCGCATCATTCATTCACAGATATCTGTGAATTAATGCATTACAAGTACCGGCCGCTTTTGCAGCTGACTGCTGCAAAAGCGGTAGTCCATGAACTACCAGGGCACTAATGAGCACTCTAAGTGGTTGATTAGGTCTTCCTGTCATTGTGTAACTACCTGCTTGTATGAGACATGAGCAGACAGATACACTGACAGGAGCCTGAGACTGCACCTGTGATCTGCTGATTGTGGGTGCAATGCTTTTACAGGCTCCTAAAAATATAAATAAATAAAATGAATCACGAAAAACGTGTTTTTTTAATTTACTTTACTTTTTTAGAAGGGTGTCTCTAAATGAATTTTGACAGGAAATCAGTCGTGTGCCGTACACAAAACGTCTGACGTGGTTTTTAGTAGCTCTTTTATATAAGGCAATCATGTGTTTACTGGTCCTTTACCCGTACCTATTACCTGAGCTTGGTCATGGCAGCCGTTTTGTTGGCTGAAGCCATAGTCCTAAGAATGCAGCTTGCTAGTCAATAGGAATCGGTATCCTCTTTGTGGCATGGTTCACAGCGACTTTGCTTGCATTCTCAGATATGGTGCTTGGCGCACAATAGGGTTGCCTGTAGTTTGCTGAGGTAAATGGTAAGGTTTCAAAAGAAAATATCACATAAAGAAGCATATGATCTTCTATTTAACAACCGCATATTGGTATGTATGGATTGATGGTTTCAGAAGGCAGTTCCCAGCACTGCATGGAAAAATCTAAATTGCTACAGAGAATCTCCCACTATACTGAGGTTCTGTCTCTTGATTTTATTAATGTACATAGCACTATCGCTCTTTTACCTTCTTAACAAAGAGCGTTTTGTGTTCCTGCCTCAGATAACGCACAATACGTAACCCTACAATGCTCAGACATGGCCGTTTTACAAGGATGCATATAATATAAAAAAGTCTTTCTATTGTGGAAGGAAACTAGAGCCCTTGGGGGAAACTCATTCATGGAAATAATGTCCTTTTCGAGAGCTGAACTGTTGGCCCCGGTTCTGCAAGGCAAGAATGCAAACCACCATGTTCTTAAAATAGACTTCCAATGAAAAAGGTGGAACTACGAGGAAGCCAGGTTATGAGTTGGACCTTCTTTATTAGCCCCATTCCATACTCTGCCTCTCTAAATATAAACCATCCAGCCTTGCCAGCTTCTCATGTAAGCTGTACAGTTGGGGTCCTATAATACGGGCGGTCCACCCGATAGTCTCCGCTTTGCACAGTGGGGGATCGATCCGCTGATCCCCGCTAAGCAGACGGATGACAGGTTCCGTCTCCACTCACTGTATAGAGATGGACCTGTCGGAGCCCCGCTCTCCACCTGTCGGAGCCCCGCTCTCCACCTGTCGGAGCCCCGCTCTCCACCTGTCGGAGCCCCGCTCTCCACCTGTCGGAGCCCCGCTCTCCACCTGTCGGAGCCCCGCTCTCCTATTTGGAGAGATCGGATGAAAACGGACTGCCTGTCCATTTACATCCAAACCGATACTCCAGACGGATGGAATATAGGGTCACCATCCGTGTGGATTTCACAAACGGGATCGAATATCAGCGGACATGTCCCTGCTGACATCCGCCGCTCTATAGAGGTGAATGGAGTGTCCGATCAGGTCCGCCTGAAAAACTGACAGCCTGTGTAAAAGGGGCCTTGGAGCTGTAAATAATCTTTAGGGACACAGGTCATCTGATGAGGGGGGCTGCAAGTGCTTGGCATAAAATGTTTAGATCACTGTGAGTACTGGCATGGATGTTGGTCAGATTTATCATTTGATCACTCGTTTGCTTATTCAGAGTTCTTTAAAGCGGATCTCCACCCTAAAGTAAAGTCGCGCTGATCGGCACCCTCCCCCCCCCCCCCTCCGGTGTCACATTTGACATCTTTCAGGGGGGAGGGGGGTGCAGATACCTGTCTTAAAGACAGGTATTTGCACCCACTTCCGGCCACACGTCACGGGCAAAAGACGGGTTTTTCCTGACTTCCCGTCTGTCCCCCGTTGTGTGCTGGGAACACTCGGCTCCCAGCACACAGCGTGTGAGCCAATCAGCGGGCGCAGCGCGACTCGCGCATGCGCCGTAGGGAACCGGGCAGTGAAGCCAGAGTGCTTCACTTCCTGGTTCCCTCACCGTGGATGGAGGGGGGAGCAGCAGGGTGACGAGCGATCGCTCGCCCTCTGCTGCGGACGGCGCTGGACTCCAGGACAGGTAAGTATCCTAATATTAAAAGTCAGCAGCTGCAGTATTTGTAGCTGCTGGCTTTTAATATTTTTTTTTAGCGCACATCCGCTTTAAGGCTTTAGCCTTTGCACCCCATTGCTAAGGTTAATCTTTGCATGTAATACACTTGAAGTCCCCATAAAAATGAAAGGCTTACGTAAGGAACTGCCTTCTGAAACCAAGTCTGTACATCCCTTAGAGCAGTCTATTGGCTCTGCTTCTTTTCCAAAACACCACGGTGATATTTTAATTGCAAAATGTCATTGTACTTTTTCTTTTATGTAATTTTCCTCTGATTTTTGTATTATACTTTTTCTGTGTATGCTGCCGGTTTTGTACAGTTAAATATTTTGCAAGATTCCCTAAACAAATGTACAGTACACGAATGTAAGAATAGTGCCGATAATGTGTGACAATTGTTGAAAAACCTATAGAAAATGGTCCTAATAATATAATATGTGGGGGAATCAAAAATAACCTGCAAGTTATGTAAAAACTTTAAACAATAAAGTTTTCACAATATTTTATAAGCTGGAGGTGTTTGTTTTATTTATTTTTGTCAACTTTATAGAATAAAACAGTGATTTAGCCCCAGAACACTAGATGTTGCGGGAATGACATGGAAGCTTGACAAGGCCATGTGGCAAGTTTTTTTTTTTTTTTTTTAACCACTTGACCACTGGGCACGAAAACCCCCTTAATCACCAGACCAATTTTCAGCTTTCGGTGCTCTCACAATTTGAATGACAATTACTCAGTCATACAACATTGTACCCATCTGAAATTTTTGTCCTTTTTTTCCCACAAATAGAGCTTTCTTTTGGTGGTATTTGATCACCTCTGCGGTTTTTATTTTTTGCGCTATAAAAGAAAAAAGACTGAAAATTCTGTAAAAAAAAAAAAAAAAATCTAGTTTCTGTCATATTAGCAGGTTATTTCTCACACACAGCATATGCATACTACAAATTACACCCCAAAACACATTCTGCTATTCCTCCCGAGTATAGCGATACCACATGTGTGCGACTTTTACACAGCGTGGCCACATAGAGAGGCCCAACATGCAGGGAGCACCATCAGGCGTTCTGGAGCACCCAGGCCAATTCTGACATTTCTCTCCTACATGTAAAAATCATCATTTATTTGCTAAAAAAATTACATAGAAACCCAAAACATTATATATGCTTTTTTTTCAAAGACCCTAGAGAATACAATGGCGGTTGTTGCAACTTTTTATCTTGCACGGTATTTTCGCAGCAATTTTTTGAACGCGTGTTTTTAAAAAAAAAACAGTTTTGTGCTTAAAAAAAAAAAAAAACAGTAAAGTTAGCCCAATGTTTTTGCATAATATGAAAGATGAAGTTACGCCGAGTAAATAGATACCCAACATGTCACCCTTCAAAATTGCACACGCTCGTGAAATTGCGCCAAACGTTGCTACTTAAAAATCCCCATAGGCGACGTATTGCAAGGTATTGGAGTATTGGGGGGGTATTGCGGAGTATTGGGGGGGTATTGCAGAGTATGGGGGGGGGTATTGCAGAGTATGGGGGGGGGTATTGCAGAGTATGGGGGGGGGTATTGCAGAGTATGGGGGGGGGTATTGCAGAGTATGGGGGGGGGTATTGCAGAGTATGGGGGGGGTATTGCAGAGTATGGGGGGGTGGGTATTGCAGAGTATGGGGGGGTGGGTATTGCAGAGTATGGGTGGGTGGGTATTGCAGAGTATGGGGGGGTGGGTATTGCAGAGTATGGGGGGGTGGGTATTGCAGAGTAAAATAAAAAAAATGATGAGTGCAATACTCTGCAATACCCCACCCCATACTCTGCAATACCCCACCCCATACTCTGCAATACCCCACCCCATACTCTGCAATACCCACCCCCCCAGGGTGGGTATTGCAGAGTATGGGGTGGGGTATTGCAGAGTATGGGGTGGGGTATTGCAGAGTAATGCACTCATCATCATTTTTATTTTGCAGAGTATTGCGCAGGGATGGCTGGATCTGTGACTGCAATTGTCACAGATCCAGCCCACAGTGCGGCGGCTGCTGCTGCCGCCCGATCCCCCCCCCCCCTCCCTCTCCTCTCACACTGTACCGAACGGTACAGAGAGGAGAGGGAGGAACCGGCGTCATTACATGACGCCGGTTTGTTTACAAGTGATCGCGCCGTCATTGGACGGCGCGATCACGTGGTAAGGAGCCGCTTCCATTGGCTCCTTACCGCGAGTGCTGTTGCTGCGGGTCCCGTAGACCCGGCGAGCACCGGCGATCGCGTGTGCGCGCCCGCTCGGGCGAGCACAACGCAGTCTCTGGGAGGACGTACATTGACGCCCTCCTAGAGTACAGGAACCGCTCTGTAGCCGTATTTTGGCTATAGGGCGGTTACCAACTGGTTAAAGCCACGGATGTAGCATCACATCGGTATCATTGCTGTGGTTTTGGTATGCCTAAAATTTCAAGGTGTGTATGAAATGGAGTGTTTGGTTTTTATTCCCCCATAGTTCTTATATATGGATGCTGTTAATGCTACAGTATTTAAAGACATTCTGCAACAGTTTGCGGAACCCCTTTTTCCCAAATCGCCCTTCAGGACAATTGACTAGAGCAACCTTTCTAAATATATATAAGGTGGAGGAACCCTTAAAATAACTTTTCGGTCTCCTACTAATAATTACTATGTCTATAATTTACATTAAAGTGGTTGTAAACCCATATACAAAGAAGAAAGCTGCAAGACAAAGGCATAATGGGGGAACGCGTGGGAATGGAGTTCCTGCACTTTTTTCACAGCAGGAACGCAGTTCCCTTTGCAGGACTAGAGCAGCTGAGAGCAGCCGAGCCGCCTGAGCCAATCCTTCACTAAGCGGCGATGCCCAGCTCGAGTCACTGTCAGGGGCAGGCGAACCTTAGTAATCCTTTATGTTACTGGCCGCTTCCTGTATATGGATTCATCAGGTAGTGTGCGGGTATTCCGTCACTTCCTCGATGCCGCAATGTCTCCTGGGAGCTTTTGTCATTGTTCCCAGGAGACATTGCGGAGGTCTACCGTGAGTTATCGCGGGATTTAGAAAGAAGCATGACAAAAGCTCCCAGGAGACATTGCGGCATCGAGGAAGTGACGGAATGCCCGCACACTACCCGATGAATCCATATACAGGAAGCGGCCAGTAACAGGATTACGAAGGTACAGTGGATCGAAAAAAAAACATGCAGTTTAGTAATTATGCATATGAGCGTATCATTTTTCTTTTTGGTGGGGGAGTGGATCTTGGGTTCCCACACTTTTTTCCCTAGGACTTGGCCCCTGGCTAGTATGCATCGCATACTAGCTCATTATAAAATATTTCCCGTAGATTGAAACTGTTGCAGCGTTCCCCGTACACCGCTGTGACCGGTGACGTGTTTTCCAAGTTATTTCCGGGTTCGTGGGCTCTGGCACTGTGATTGGCCAGAGATGCGATGTCACTCCCGCACCTTGTGCACGGGAGCCGCCAATCATGGCAAAGGCCCTTTAGAAACCACACGATTGAGCCGTTTCTTCGGTGCGCATGCGCCAACGATGTCGGCGCAAATATCTCCTAAACCATGCAGATTTAAAAGATATTTACAGTACCTACAGGTAAGCCTTATTATAGGCTTACCTGTAGGTACAAGTGGTGTAACAGGGCTTACAACCACTTTAATGTGATGGCTACTGGGGGGGAATATTTCTTATATTTGTGGCCATTGGGAACATTTTTCCCTTACAGATGGCTAGAAAGATCATTGGTGTCAGTGGCTAATTATCTGAGAGGCAGAAACTGTTCATTGCTCAAGGAACCCCTAGCAACCTCTGGAGGATCCCTAGGGTTCCATGGAACTCTGTTTGAGAAAGGATGGACTAGAGCAGTGGTTCTCAACCTTCTAGTGCTGTGACCCCTTGATAACATTTCCCAAGTTGTGGGGACCCCCTAACAGTAAAATCATTTTCATAGCATGAGTTAAAAACACCCAAGGCAAGACAAGTAATTTGCACCCCTAACCCGCGGACATTTAGCGCTCCCTGAGTGCCTTCCACTCGTAAAGTATTAAAACCCCTTATGGTACATTTTACACCACTGTGCCATGCCATCAAATGCAGCCACTGTGCCCATCAATTGTCGCCACTGTGCCCTGTAAAATGCTGCCAGATTGCCCCCTCTACCCTTCCTGGGAGAACAGTGTGGGCTTCAGGAACAGCCCAGGATCTGGTGACCCCTGGCAAATCATCATTTGACCCCCGAGGGGGTCCCAACCCCCAGCTTGAGAACTACTGGACTAGAGAGAGATGCCTTCACCCAGATCTTGGAGAGGCGATCTCATTTGTTGTGTTTCCTGTATCTTACACACACTATGACTAGCCACTGTTTTTTCTTGCCTCAGGAGTCGGCTTCAGGTGCCAGAGGACCCCCTTTCCCTTACCAGCCAAGGTCTGTAGGAGCGCAGAGCACTGACCTCATTTGGGTGCTGCTTTCTGCCCTTCCATTCCAGTGTTCTAGGCTGGCACAGATGGAATAACTCCACCTATTCCCAGACTTGTAGTGACAGATGAGGTCTATCGGGTTACAGAGTGCCTTGGGCATAGTGGTCAGACTGTGGTGCCTATTGGTTTGTGTAGTTGTATGTAGAAACGCCACACAAGGAAAGGGGGGTAAGACTGTTTGAAGTGTTAGTACAATGGCTATTTAACCAAACTATTCCCATGATTTTACTTGGAGTTTACATCAGGTGTAGTTCACTAAAAAAATATTCTTCATTTTCCAAGCTGGAGCTAGAACATATGGGTCCAAGATGATCAACATGTACAAATATATAAGAGGTCCATACAGTGAACTTGGTGTTGAGTTATTCACTTTACGGTCAACACTGAGGACAAGAGGGCACTCTTTACGTCTGGAGGAAAAGAGATTTCACCTCCAAATACGGAAAGGTTTTTTCACAGTAAGAGCTGTGAAAATGTGGAACGTCTGTTCCCTCCAGAGGTGGTTCGGGCCAGCTCAGTAGATTGCTTCAAGAAAGGCCTGGATACTTTCCTAAATGTACATAAAATAACTGAGTACTAAGATTTATAGGTAAAGTTGATCCAGGGTAAATCCGATTGCCTCTCGGGGGATCAGGAAGGAATTTTTTCCCCTGCTGTAGCAAATTGGATCATGCTCTGCTGGGGTTTTTTTTGCCTTCCTCTGGATCAACTGTGGGTATGGAGTTGGGTGTATAGGATTGTACTGTGTTTTTTTTATTTTTGTTTTTTTTTGTTTTTTGTGGTTGAACTAGATGGACTTGTGTCTTTTTTCAACCTGACTAACTATGTAAGATGACTGGGATTGTGTTCTGGTGTATATTTTTAGTTGAAGTATTTTGAAGATGGCTGATAATCATCTGTGTATTTCAGCCTTAAACAACAATAAAGAAATGTCCAAAATACACTGTGACGTGTATTGATCAGTGCACCTCCAAAAGTGGATGTAAAAGGAAAGTCCCAAATAACCCAGGAATGGCTAGAGCCGACACCCAAAGAAAGATCCACACAAGAGGCTTACCAGCATGCCAGTGACCCCCTTACTCAGGGTGGTCAAAACTCACTCTGCTAAACAGGGATGGATCTCATGGGAGGAATGAGCACCCTTACAGGAACCTCCCAGCAGCATTAAAAATATATACGGCAATCGGATGATCTCCAGCTCGCTTTTAGCAGACCATAGCATATGTGAAGTAAGGGCTCAACATAGTGTAATTTAATATAAGCACCTTGATTTATTATGAAGTATTGTACTTGTATGATAAAATCTTGTAAACCACATGTAAAAACATCAAGACAAATACAAACTCTTCCTCCAGTAACCAAAATGGCTGATGTTTGGCCATGCAGTGGCATGTGTACATCGCTCTGCCCTATGCGATTCGTCATACGTTATGTCATCAGGGGCACATCTCATATGGTCCCGTATGATTAAACGAGTAGGGAAGAGCCACACACAAACGATATCACACTATGTTGAGCCCTTACTTTGCAAATGCTATGGTCTGCTGAGAGCAAGCTGGAGATTATCTGGTTGCCAGGTACCGTATATACTCGAGTATAAACCGACCCGAATATAAGCCGAGGCACCTAATTTTAGCACAAAAAAATATGGGAAAACGTATTGACTCGAGTATAAGCCTAGGGTGTCCAGGTGCATGCCTCACTGCATCCATGCCTCCATGTCCATGACTAGACTGATGTTTAACATGGGAGTCTATGGAAGGGGTGCCCGGCTTTGAAAAATCGGTACTCCCTAGCCGTAGGTTCCCCAGACAACAAACTTTGCACACTCATAGAGGAGAAATAGGGCTACATGTGTGCCAAGTTCCGGGTCCAGGGGACCTACGACTGGCTGGTACCGGTCACCGGAGAAATGGCCGTTTAACATGGGAGTCTATGAAAGGGGTGCACGGTTTTGAAAAATCGGTGCTCCCCGGCCGTAGGTCCCCCGGACAAGAAACTTTGCACACTTGTAGAGGAAGAGTGGGGCTACATGTGGGGTCCAGGGGACCTACGGCTGGACGGTACCGGGTCCCCAAAGTCCGGGAGTTCAGCGCAAAAAGGTTACTCCAGTATAAGCCGAGGGGGCATTTTCAGCACAAAAACATGTGCTGAAAAACTCGGCTTATATTCGAGTATATACGGTATATATTTTCATTGCTGCTGAGAGGTTTCTGTGTTGGTGCTCATTCTTTCCATGAGATCCATCCCTGTTTAACAGAGTGAGTTTTGAACACCCTGACTAAGGTGGGTCACTGGCATTCCAGTAAGCCTCTTGTGTGGATCTTTCTTTGGGTGTCACCCTGGCTATTCCTGGATTCCATTTCAACCACACAAGGAGTTATTATTTGAGACTTTATCCTTTTTCTTTTACATCCACTTTTGGAAGTTCACTGATCAATATATGTCAGTGTATTTTGGACATTTCTTTATTGTTTAACCACTTCCCGACGGCCGTACGACTATATACGGCCGCAGGGTGGTTCTACTTCTCTGGGGTGCCGTCATTTGACGTCCGCCCCTTTCCGCGTTCCCCGCGCGCAGCGGGGAACTTCTGTGCTGGCCGTGTCCCTTGGACACAGCCAATCACAGATCGCTGTGAACGGCCAATCGGAGTGGCAGTTTGCTAGGCGATCTGTGCGGCCAATGAGAGATGATCTTATATGTTTACATATGAGATCATTTCTCATTGCCGGCTCTCACAGACAGCGGTGCTGTCAGGGAGAGAGGAGACCGATCTGTGTCTCTTGTACATAGGGACACAGATCGGTCACCTCCCCCAGTCACCCCCCTTCCCCCACAGTTAGAACACCATATAGGGAATACATTTAACCCCTTCCTCACCCCCTAGTGTTAACCCCTTCCCTGCCAGTCACATTTATACAGTAATTAGTAGGGGTGCAACGGATCGTCACCGATCCGTGATCCGAACGGGCCATCCCGTTCGGATCGGCACACCCCGCGATCCGCGGAGCGCTCCGGAGCCTAGGCCTAGGAAAGTCCCCGGCTTCGGCCTAGCTCCGGAGCGGCGGCCATCTTGCTCCACCCAGTCTGCTTGCCAGAGCCCAGCGTGACACGCCTCCCCGGGGAGGCGTGTCACGCTGTGCACTGGGCTCTGGCAAGCCGACATGGAGAGGGAATATTAGCAGAGAAGCACTGGTGTGAGAGGAGGGGGGGGGGGGGGAAAGCACATTTCAGGGGTGGATTAAAGAGGAAGCAGGTGAGGCTGTTTGGGACTTGTTAAAAGTACAATCTTGATGTTTTTACAGATTATATATATATATATATATATATATATATATATATATATATATATATATATATATATATATATATATATATATATATAGCTGTAAAAACATCAAGATTGTACTTTCAACAAGTCCCAAACAGCCTCACCTGCTTCCTCTTTAATCCACCCCTGAAATGTATGTGTGTGTATATATATATATATAATTATTTTTTTTTGGACCAATGAAAACACCCTTTTTTTTTTTTTTTGCGCTGATCCGAAAATGATCCGATCCGTGACTCCTGATCCGAGGATCGATCCGATCCGTGAGTTTTTTGATCCGTTGCACCCCTAGTAATTAGTGCATATTTATAGCACGGATTGCAGTATAAATGTGAATGGTGCCAAAAATGTGTCAAGTGTTTGCCATAATGTCGCAGTCGCAATAAAAATCGCAGATCACCGCCATTACTAGTAAAAAAAAAAATAATAAAAAATAATTCTGTCCCGTATTTTGTAGGCGTTATAACTTTTGCGCAAACCAGTTGCTTATTGCGTTTTTTTTTTTTTTTTTTTTACTAAAAATATGTAGAATACGTATCGGCCTAGACTGAGGATACATTTTTTTTTTTTAGCTATTTATTATAGCAACAAGTACATTTTTTCAAAATTGTCGCTCTATTTTTGTTTATAGCGCAAAAAATAAAAAACCGCAGAGGTGATCAAATACCACCAAAAGAAAGCTCTATTTGTGGGAAAAAAAGGACGTTAATTTTGTTTGGGAGCCACGTCGCACGACCGCGCAATTGTCAGTTAAAGCGACGCAGTGCCGAATCGCAAAAAGTCCTCTGGGCAGGAAGGGGGTTTAAGTGCCCAGTAAGAAAGTGGTTAAGGTTGAAATTGTTACACAGATGAATATGACACTTTTATGAATTTTATTATATAAACGCTGCACTTTTTATGCAATGTACCTGATATTATAGGTATTCGTGTTCAGCAGCTATCCCCTGTTTTATTTAATAGTGCAGATTTACCCACCTCCCCTCCCCCCCTCATTTTGAAGATGGCTGCCCTTCTAATCTCTTCACTGATCCCCGGATAAGATATATTTATAACAGTAGCCGATCTGTAATAAAATAATCATTTTATAGAACACGCTCGTGTTAAGAGACAAAAAAAAACACTGCAGTGTGTCAATACATTATGTACTGATTTACAATGAATATCATCAAAGCAATCATTCTGCATGCACTAGGTAAACAGAGTGAGATGCAAAATAAAAAGTACAATATTCAAAATTCAAGAAATCAAATAAGGGACAAATAGTAACAGATACAAGAAAAAGAGAAATGGTGAACATTGCACATGCAAATAAACACAATTCTAAAGAATGATGGGAAATAAAACCTACACGTTTCAGTGTGCAATAAATATGTGATTCATTATAATCTCATCCCAAAGCAATTCTCCATGCTGTCATGCTTTTTCTTATTTTGTTCCTAATGAGAGATAAGCAGCTCTAGAAATTGTGTAGGCAAAAATCTGAAACCTCAGGCGATGGCTAAGGGCTACCTACAGAAAGATAAGTGTGTAGCACTCATTAATGCCTGCGTGTCCCATGCTGATATGGTTTTCACAACCTTCATTAACACTGTGTAACAGATTCACATGGAGGCTGGGAAAGACTGTTTTCTATGGAGAGAGGGTATTGGTGTGCTGGTCTAGCACACATGAAGCCCATTCATTCGGGAAAATGCATTACATGCTGAACAGCCAATAAACTATTTTTTATTTCTGGCTGTGATCCTATCAATTGGTAATTTTCAACCAGGGTTTTGAGGAACCCTGGGGTTCCTGAAGACCAGCTATTCTCAACCAGTGTTCCTGAAAAACAGCCTTTCTCAACCAGTGTTCCTGAAAAACGGCCTTTCTCAACCAGTGTTCCTGAAAAACGGCCTTTCTCAACCAGTGTTCCTTTATACTCAACCAGGGTAGCTCCAGACCCATCCATGCTCAGCCAGGGTTCTGTTAGACAAGCCATTTTCAACCAGGGTTTTGTGAGACCCTAAGGATCCTTCAGAGAATGCTAGGCATTCCTTGAGCTGTAGCTGGCTGTTTGATGGTCAAATAGCTTCCCATTTCACGGTGGCTGTATAGTTCCAGGGCCAACACCACTTGGCAGAGCCAGCGGTAGGTCACCAATGATCCTTTTAGCTCTCTGCAAGGGTAGCATTCTAACCATTGCAGTAAAGTAGTGCAATCTTCCCACTGGCCACCAATGTAATGGGCTTTCCCCCCCCCCCCCTAACCTCCAATAAATTGGTTTTAACAAGGTTCTCAAAGCCCAAAATTATGTCAGGGGTTCCTCTGACACAGCATGCTTAAAGTGGATGTAAACCCGATTCATGGAATTTGAGCTGGCCATATATATCTTCAGTATTTAGTTCTCTCTATTTAATGAGCTAAGTCCCATAGCTCTCTCCTGAACTGTTCCTCTGTTATCAGCCTGATAACTCCTGACAAATTCTCAGACTTTTTAGACAAAAGCAGCCTGAATCTTCTGTCCGGGAAGGTTGCTAAAATAGATTGGCAGAGAGCCGGTCCTATTACAAAACACCTCTGAGAGTCTCTGACTATGTGGAGAGGGGGTGTGTGCCTTTCCTCCAATCAGCAATTGTATAGCTGTATGCCCAGACATCACACTCTGGGGTAGATCCACAAAGAAAGTACGCCGGCGTATCTATTGATACGCCGGCGTAATTTCAAAATTCCCGCGTCGTTTCTTTGTTTTGAATCCTCAAAACAAGATACGACGGCATCTGGGTTAGATCCCACAGGCGTACGCCTTCGGATCTTAGATGCAATTTTTCGACGTCCGTCAGGTGGCGTTCCCGTCGTAATCCGCGTCGAGTATGCAAATTAGCTATTTCCGACGATCCACGAAACGTACGAGCGGCCATCACATTTTTTTACGTCGTTTCCGTTAGGGCTTTTTCCGGCGTATAGTTAAAGCTGCTATCTGGTACTCAATGTTAACTATGGCCGTCGTTCCCGCGTATAATTTTGAAAATTTTATGTCGTTTGCGTAAGTCGTCCGTGAATGGGGCTGGACGCCATTTACGTTCACGTCGAAAACAATGACGTCCTTGCGACGTCATTTGGAGCAATGCATCCTGGGAGTTTTGACGGACGGGGCATGCGCAGTTCGTTCGGCACAGGGACGCGCTTCATTTAAATGAAACACGCCCCCTACCCGCCCAATTTGAATTCCGCGCCCTTACGCCGCGAGAGATACACTACGCCGCCGTAACTTACGGTGCAAATTCTTTCAGGATTCAAAGAATAGTAAGTTACAGCGGCGTAGCGTATTTCACATAAGCTGCGCCCACGCAGATGTATGTGGATCTGCCCCTCTGTGTTAAACAGGAAGAGAAAATCTAACACGATCTCCACTTTCTAAACAGTTTATAAATGTGAAGACTGCAGATATACATATAAAACCAATGTAGGGAGATTGGTTTCATCCCTGTGTATCATCTGAGGCTGTTCACTTCACTGGGTGTATGGAGGGTTTACATCCACTTTAAGAAAGGTTGCTGTATACTCCTCGTGTTATTAAAACATTCAATCTCAGATAAAAATTTGTTTCTCGAGTTTCCACCCCCCCCATAACGAGCTTATTATTTAGCAGCTTACATCTCATCAGCCTCCAATGAACTAGAAATCCAAGCATGCTCTAACGCAGTGATGGTGAACCTTGGCACCCCAGATGTTTTGGAACTACATTTCCCATGATGCTTATGTACTCTGCAGTATAACTGAGCATCATGGGATATGTAGTTAAAATACATCTGGGATGCCAATGTTCGCCATCACTGCCCTAACATTTTAGATGAAATTGTCTTCATTTACCAGCAGTCTCCAACCCATTGCATCCAATCTTGTACGAATGCCTGCTGCTATACTTTTGTTATACAAGCCAAAGTTTATCGTCTTGGATTGTGTCTTGGTTATCCCAACCAGTACAAACCTTTACCTGCATTCATTGCAATGGGAAGATGTAAACCTTAGAACCAAGAACCTTTCACTTTTTCATACTGTTCATGCAATGCAAGGAAAGCTCCCATTACTCAAATTTGTATTTATTTTTTCCTGAGGTTAAGACGTGCTGAAGAGGAAGCGTGGATTCAAGCATAATGTTAAAATGTAAAATTTTCCAAGTGTATCTAGCAGTTTAAACCACAAAGTGTTGGTGATGTGAGGGTTTCCTCGCAAAAAGAGTTGGAGTTTTCCCTAATTGGAAAGTTTTTGTGGTCAATCTACACATCAGTAGTGCTTATCCAGGGGAGGGCTGGCAGCCTTAGGCCTGGGGGGAAAGTCCAGTCAAGTGGCCCATTGAACCGTCGAATGAGCTCACCATCCGGTCCCAGGGAGTTGCAGTTTCCTCTGCGCTGCTCTGTTTTCCACCCACCGGGACCTTGAGCGTGGACTACAACTCCCAGTATGCAACAGCTAATGGCGAGCCGCTGTGGCTGTGCCCCCGGCCCGACTTCCTAGTGCAGAATAAAAAAAGATGGTAAAGGGCAGAGGCTGCCGACCATTTTGAACATAAGTTAGAGCGGCCTGGGAGGCAATTGCCACCCTGCCCCCCGGCCCAGCCCTCCCCTGTGCTTATCAGAGTAACAACTTTTACATACTTAAAGGTTTCCAAGTGCTGTGTGACTCACAAAAAGAAGTTCTATTTATTCCTCCGTTCCATAGTAACATATAAGAGTTTTTGGTCAACGTAGTAGGCTTGCAAAGTGCAACAAAGTGCTAATACAGTGTAGAATGAACATATGTAATCACAAGTTACACGTACATCTCGCCATACTAAATAGTTCAGTTGTGTACCCTCTTATACAGTACATAGCTTAGCCCCAGTGTATTCCTCTTAGAAGTGTCTGATCTTGTAGTTTTCATGTGACTTATTTCACCAAGGAGACCTCATTACTCCTTTGCTGTCTCCTAGCTTCACATACAGGATGGACACACACAGAAACAATAAATATATTTCAATGATTGTCTGTCATCCGCTCTTGTCTCAGCCCATATGAATGGGGGGCCGCGTGTATGGATCCTGGATCACTCCTATTACGCTCATTTCCCCAGGGTGACCTTTGTGCTCTTCAGTACAGTATGTACCTGCAATGCATTGCAAAGCAGAAATAATTAATACCATGACTTTTCAGCACATAAGCATATTTGGCAAGCCAGTTTCTGCAGGGCACTACTTTCAGCATCTCTAGATGTCGCTATAAGAATATACTACACCATTTCTACGATGATCGCGACTGCAGACAAATGCATTAGTCATGTCTTTGTGTGCAGTATATTTAATTCAATGCATTGCAAGTCATTACAGCAACAGAGAGACAAAGTGGGGTTGATTTACTAAAAGTGAAAAATTTGGTACAGATTTGGGTAGAAACCAATCAGCTTCCAGTTTTTTTTTTTGGTCAAAGCTTAATTGAACAAGCTGAAGTTAGAAGCTGATTGGCTCCCATGCGCAGATGCACCAGATTTTGCACTATCCAGTTTTAGTAAATCAACCCCAGTGCATCCACCAAGATTACATACACACAACACCCCTTTCATTTGTGGTATATTGCATTTGCTATGTTTGGCATCTAGCTGAAAAGCTAGGACTGTTTGTTTCTCTGTGGAAGCAGTGGTCTCCCTGCAGAGTTTGAACATACCCCCCTGCTGAGTGAGAACTATAGCTCTGCAATCAGCAATTCTCATGCTCTCTGCTCATTGGAAAGCTGTGTCTTAGTAGGGGGTGTGTTAGCATTCTGGCAGGGATTAGGGCTCATTCACACTGAGCGCCCGTACAGGTCCGTCTGTCAGTTTTTTTTGCGGACCTGTACGGGAGCTCCGTGCTCCTCTATGGAGCCGCGGATGTCAGCGGTGACATGCCCGCTGACATCCGACCCGCTCCGATCTGCCAAAGTGTGACGGAGGAAAAACCTACTTTTCCTTCCGTCTGGCGGATCGGGTGAACACGGACATACGGTCCGTGTTTATCCGATCCCCCCATAGGGGGGAGCAGAGAAAAGACAGGGCGGTCCCTGCACAGTGTGCTGGGACAGTTACGGCGGCGTAGCTTAGTGTGTTTAGGCTACGCCGCCGTAAATTAGCTAAGCTAGTAGTGATTCTCAATCTACTTACCTGCTAATATACAGCGGCGTAGCCTAAAGCGGGCGGGCGTAGGGGCACCTAATTCAAATGGGTTGGAGGGGGGGCGTGTTTAATGGCAATGAGTCTTGACCTCATGTTTTTGACGTTTTTTTAAACTGCGCATGCGCCGGGCGACTACATTTCCCAGTGCGCATTGTGGCTAAGTACGCCGTACGGGCCTATTGATTTCGAAGTGGACGTAAACTACGTAACTCCCGATTCGCGGACGACTTACGCAAACGACGTAAAAAAAATTCGAACCTCGCGGCGGGAACGGCGGCCATACTTTAACATTGTTATTCCACCTCATAGGTGGAATAACTTTAGGCCGCCTAAGGCCTTACGAAAACGACGTAATTCGACTGCAGCGGCCGGGTGTACGTTCGTGAATCGGCGTACAAGCTCATTTACATAATCTACGCCGGCCGCAATGGAAGCGCCAACCTAGCGGCCATCCGAAAAATTGCAAGCCGGCCTATCTTAGATATGTTTAAGCGTATCTCTGTTTGAGCATACGCTTAAACATACGGCGGCGTAGATTCGGAGTTAGGTCGGCTTATCTACTGATAAGCCGGCCTAACTCTTTCTGAATCGACCTATAAGACTTTGCACACTTTGTGCAACTGGAATGTATATAGCGGATTGAAACTAAAAGTTTGGTGCTTACAGGATGAGCTATGCTTAGCTAAAGGCCCAGTTTTGCTCATGCCTGGCATACCACCTCTAAAAAAAATGCTGTTGCATGTTAAAAGGCTAACAAGAACATTGCAGATTTTATGACAACCTAGTTTTGCATGACGGCATCTAGGGCAAAGCATGCAAATACATTTTGGTCACACAAACAGCCGTAACCCACAATATTGTTCACCATTTGTAGCACAAGTGAAGATTTGTCGTTTAGTTACACTGTAATGGGGAGCTGTCAGGAATGACTGACCCTTGTGATTCTGTGCATTCCTATGTGGCAGCTCTACTAGTGTGTGCCAAATTCCATAATCTTCATTTGGGTGACATATAGAAATGAACTTTCATTAGCCTGTGATAGAACAAAAGTGATTTTCAGCACTATCGAGACTTGGTAGGCTTGGTGTTCCTTTATGATTCTACTGTGCCTACCACTATATGCATTATATTGTTAGGTATTGGCCCCAGTATTTAGTAATAGTGACAAGCAGGTCTATGAAAAGTCCATCAGCTGTCTGCATTCCATCCACTCATCCATCTCTTAGAAGCCCAGAAGCAACACTATGCTACATGCCAGGCACTACTTCTAATATAAATATACAGTTTTCAAACACAAAAATGTAACAACCAATCAGAAAGAATGACTCTACCAAACAGCAGTGACCAGAAAGCGGTAACTTTTACCTCCCATCACTTACCTATCAAAAAACTCATTGTAGCCATATGCAGATACACCCAGCCATTTGGCACTGCCGAGCCTTAGGCTGGGGCTACATGGGAAAATAAGTTCTCTTCTTTATGAGAAGTTAAACCATTTCTTTTACAATCATCTCCTTAGCATGCCAGTGTGCTGTAAATGAAATGACTGCCAACAAGTGGTTAAATCTCTATGTAGCCATAGCCTAAAAAGCAACCTACTGACTTAAAAAAAAAAAATCAAAAAACGACTGCTTAGCTAGCTAAGGCCATGCATCATAGCATGTACAAACCCTTACAGAGAAGTAGTCATAGCTGAACTTGTGCAAAATAGTGAATATAGAAAAGTAAATTTTGCCTAAGCAGTACCCTGAAAATGTTGAGCTAGATTCACGTAGCTTTTACGTCGGCGTATCTATACATACGCCGCGTAAGTAGAAAGATGCGCCGTCGTATCTATGCGTGCCATTCTGGGAGCTAGATACACCTGAATTATAGCTTCCTCCGACCGACGTAAGTGCTAGTGTGCCGTCGTATCTAGGGTGCATATTTACGCTGGCCGCTAGGGACTATTCCGTAGATTTACGCGTAGAATATGGAAATGACCTAGATACGCCGATTCACTAATGTACTTGTGCCCGGTACGCCGTTTACGTAAGGCTTACGCCTGGCGTAACGTTACCCCTGCTATATGAGGCACAGCCAATGTTAAAGTATGGACATCGGAACAGCCGTCGAAATTTACGTTGTTTACGTAAGTGGTACGTAAATGGGGCTGTGCGTAGGTTACGTTCACGTAAAAAGCATTGAGCCGACGTTTCTTATGGAGTATTTTGCGACGTGATTCTGAGCATGCGCGCGCATGCGCCGTACGAACGGCCATTCATTTACATGGGGTCACGGCTATTTTACATGGAGCACGCCCCCTACCTGCCTATTTTTAATTAGGCGGGCTATTTACACTACGCCGGCGCAACATACGGCGCCAGATCTTTCTGAATACTGGTCTGGGCTCACTATTTTATGTCGGCGTAGCGCATATGAGATGCGCTACGCCGGCCAAACTATACGCCAAGCTACGTGAATCTAGCTCGTTATCTTTTTCCTTAAAATCCTCCTGAAGAGTCGCAATACACCATCTGTGCCTTGAGCCTCAGAGCTGTATATCAGCAGTTTGAGATCTAAGGCACCACTGTCTGTCATTGTAAGACTGATGAAATTTGGAGAATTAAGAATCTCACTAGTTTGCTTACTCAGTGCTCACTGTTTTCCTTGCTGGAGAGGAAGCTGTACCTGAGTACTGGCATTTTAAGGATCTCCCTGCTTCTGTTTACTCTTACTGTCCTTCTCAATCATCACTCCACCAGTCATCAGGAGGGCAGCACTGACATGAGGAAGCAAAGCCCTGCTCCTCTACCAAGATGGCTGCCTCTACACAGCGACACAGTGCAGAACAAGTCATGGTAAGCCAGTTATGGGAAAAAGATCAGCTGTAGAGAGCCGACAGGCAATTCTGGTGAATAGAGAGCTTCCACAGTTCAGGCCCTCTTTAAAGAACTGTTCCACTCAAAAGTTTATTTTAGGTATAGGTAGAGATTGGTGGACTGAGTCACCCAGCAGCTTCTTCTATCACTTGAGGAAGTCAATACCATGTTTCCCCGATGTAAGACCTACCCCGAAAATAAGACCTAGCGTTATTTTCCAGGAGGGCTGCAATATAAGCCCTACCCCGAAAATAAGCCCTAGTTTAAAATGCGTGTAAAATCTTATAATACACTCTATTACTGTAGTATATAATGTACAATGTGTGTGTTTCCGTAATATAAATGTTATGAAGAGAGCTCCGGTGGGTCACAGAAACGCAGAGCGGCGCTATAATGAAGATATTTGGCACAATTATATTACAGAAGAACACGGATTGTACATTATATGCTACTGTAATAGAGTGGATTATAGGATTTTACAAGCATTTTAACTCAGTTCACACTGGGGATTCCTGACAGGCAGGGAGGGAGGGGAGAGCACTTTACATGGTAAGACCTACCCAAAAAATAAGCCTTACTGTGTCTTTGCTTGCCAAAATTAATATAAGACCCAGGCTTATTTTCGGGGAAACACGGTAGCAAGATCTCTTTGTTGCAGTTGGTGTTCTTAGTTACCATTCACAAGGGATTTTTTTTTTAATTGCCAGGTCGATTAATTGCACTGTCCACCCATAAATATCAATTTTAGGTAGGGAAACTAATTAATTTTAACTACTTTATTATTAAATTGACAAAATATTTCATGTCTTTTAAAGGAATACAAGTCAAGTCAATTAAAGGGAGCTTTTTATATGCAGCATTTGGAGCTCTTTAGAAGTTGGGACAATTACACAACTGGTCAAAAAAGGAGAAACGTTAAAAAAAAATTATAATAGCATATGTAAACATTGTTTAATATAAAAAAAAAATTGCACATAGCCATTAGCTGAAAGGTGTTGATTCAGCTTCAGTCACTACTAACAATTTCTTAGTCAAGGCTTTCTCTAGATTTTTATTTTTTCCCCTGTGACTAATGGAAACATTAATTGGCAGATGTCAAATTTTAATTAGGGCATTAAGCGAATGTGAGCAGTGCGGCACATTAGGAGGACAAGCACAGCGTAGAAGATTATCCTAATCCTAGGTGCCATTTTTACTAATCAGCCTAACACCCTTATCATTCAGCGTAGAATGACACATATTCAGCTGACTGTCCATCGGGAATGCTGGTTACTAATTCCTCACTGGTGGACTGTAACAGCAAATATGTTTTAGAAGCCTTATAGCAAACACTGTATTGTCACGTAAAGATGCAGCATTATGGCTGTTTATGGTGTGCAGCTATAATGCTACAAAAGCACCTTGTTAAAATCGAAATGTCCTTCACTGAGGTCTAAATTAGCGAAGATTGCTTTATTAAGAGCAATGTATGGTCTTCCTCTGATGACAAGCTCAATCAGATCAGTTGTGATCCTTCAGTGTAAAAGAAAATTCTCATTCTCATCAGGTAGAAAGAACCATGCTCACTGTGGAATTCCCTTCCAGATAGACAGATTTGTGGTGTTCACTGTTTAGTTGAGCTTTTTTACCTGCCAAAGGGTTTGTATTTCTGTTTATCCAGATTGAAGATTAACACAAATCTGCCACACAGCACCGCCCTATCTGACAGTTCTGCTGACGTTTAGTAACACCAAGGCCCCGTACAGACGAGCGGACAGTCCGCTGAAAATGGTCCGCCGGACCGTTTTCAGCGGACATGTCTGCTCGGAGATTTCTGTTTGATGGTTGTACACACCATCAAACAGAAATCCGCCCGGACAGGATACGCGGTGACGTGCCGTCGCCGCGACGATGACGCGGTGACGTGCGCGGCCCAGGAAGGTCAATGCTTCCACGCATGCGTCGAATCACTTCGACGCATGCGAGGGCTTTCGGCCGAGCGGACATGTACGGTGAGTCTGTACAGACGACCGAACATGTCCGACGGACAGGCTTCCAGCGGACATGTTTCTTAGCATGCCAAGAAACATTTGTCCGCTGGAAACCTGTCCGATCCGCCGGACAATTGTCCGGTCGGCCATACACAAGACCGAACATGTCTGCTGAAACTGGTCCGCGGACCAGTTTCAGCGGACATGTTCGGTCGTGTGTACAGGGCCTTACAGGTCTTATCCTACCCTAGGCCCTTTTCACACAGACGGACTGATCGGGTGCGCCTGTCAGTTTTTCAGGCCGACCCGAATCGGACCATCTATTGCTCGCTTATGTCAACGGACATGTGTTCACCTCTCCACCTCAGCCAAAAAGCCTTGTATTCATTCATAAAATACAAAGCCTCCTGTGAATGGCTCAGCCTGACTCAATTTTGTTCAAGAAGGGAAGGGAAATTCTTGTCCCGCCGCTGTATACACTATCTAGCTAGTGCTAAATACAGTTTACACAGTGCACACAGCAGCTGCATGTCCTAGTAAAAGAAGTAAGTGTACATATTAGTCAGCACACCATGGATCGATAACTTCCATGCTAAGGTTTGTTTTAATGAAATAGATCACATCACAAATATACGTGCAACGTTTCGCAGCCACGCAGGGCCCTTCGTCACATGCCTGTCGAAGGGGCCCTGCGTGGCTCCGAAACATTGCAGTTATCTTTGTGATGTGATCTCTTTCATTAAAAGAAACCTTAGGACGGAAGTTGTCGATCCATGGTGTGCTGGCGAATATGTACACTTGATTGATGTTTCCAGGACCCAACTGGTAATCGCCGCAGCACCCACCATTTTATGAGCCATATTTGCCAGGAATGTGTGCCATAGGAATATTGACCAGACTAGTAAAGGAAGTAGCTTGGTCCAAACAAATTACTTAAAGCGGAACTAAACCCATCGATTTAACAGTTTAAAAAAACAGTTACATTCCCGGCTGTCACATTGGTTGTGTTCTCAATCAAACTGCCAAACCATCAACTGGCTGGTGTCCTAACTGATCACATGTACAGCATCATGGCAGTTGAAGATTAAACAGGGGCCAAGATGTCAGCTTCCTTAGTTGAAAATGATAGGAGAGATAATGTTCCGCTTTAAAGTTCAATAAAACCTGGCGTTAACCTTTAAAACTGTATCTCTCAATGGAAAAATATAATCTTTTGCACAAAAAAAAAACTGTCTCGCCATTTTTCTTAGGGGAATTTATGTCACGCAACAAAACTTAAGTGCTATTAGGACTAAGGTCACACAAGAATTAGTCTTCAAGGGGCCAATGTTCTCCATAAAACCCGTTTCCCCTTGACTTCCACACTGACATGATGCAGTAGCTATGGGTTTCAGTAAGGAATGTTCTCTTTGGAATTTTCAATATAAAAACCTGAAGTCACAAGTGGCTCGCATATATCCCTGCCCTCACTAATATACATGCCCTCCTGAGAATTCTGGAACAAATAATTAAGCAAAGGAAAAGTAGTAGGCTGCCCATAACATTCAATTAGAGGTTGTTGGGGAAGATCTGTGGATATTCAAAGAGTTATAGGGAAGCCAAATCCTCCTGCAAGCAACCGAAAAGTGAAAGGGTCAGTCCACCCAAAAGTGCTATTTCCGTACCAGATGGAAATGGTGGGATGACTAACCGGCCAGCTTGTTATATTTCTTGAGAACTCTAGAAGTGAGATTTAATCTCCGTAGTTCTTTACTCCATCCTACCACAGAACCCATTACCATGGTGCCACCCTCTTCTACATGATTTTTCTTCAATAGGTAAAATCTAGCAGATGGATTATCTATGTATCATCCTGTACCCAACAAACTTTAAAGCAGGGGGTTCACCCTGAAAAAAAAATGTTCTTGATCTACCATACAAACGAGCATACTAGCGTCAGCTAGAGTATGCCTTTTTTTTTTTTTTTTTTTAGCTGTACTTACGGTTTAATCCGTAACTTTCGTTTCAGACTCTGGCCGGGAAATGGGCGTTCCTATGAAGAGGGGTACTTGATTGACGTCCAGCTATGGCGCGTCATGCCTTCCGAAAAAAGCCGAAATAGGATGCGGACATATACGGCGCCTGCGCAGTCAGCTTCTAGTCTGATGCGCAGGCGCTGTATAGCGCCGTGAAGAGCCGAGTCCTACTCTGGCTATTTTCGGAACGTGGGACGCGCCATAGCCGGCCGTCAATCATGTTCCACTCTTCATAGGAACGCCCATTCCCCACGGGTGTCTGAAACGAAACTTACGGATTAAACCGTAAGTACAGCGCATAAAAAAATAAAAAAAGGCATACTGTAGCTGATGCTAGTATGCAAGTTTGGATGGTCCAAAGTTGTGTTTTTGGGTGAACCTCCGCTTTAAAATGCACTTCCTGCCCTCCCACTGCAGTGTTCTATGCTTGGCATAGCCAAGTAACAGCATCTCCTTTCAGCACAAGTGTGCCCACGCAGAGCTGTAGGGAAGAGGAAGAGCGAGGGTGTTGTCTTTTAAATTACTTAATGTACCAAGCAAGCATAGTCAACCTCTGGTGCCTATTGGACTGTACAGTAATATTTAGCCACACTGTGCAACAGATTTACAGGAGAGTGTAAGAAGTACTATAGAAATGGACGCTGATATTATCATCATCATCTATTTGTGTGACTATAGTCAGGCCTCAATAAAGGCTGGGACAGAACGGAAAGGCCAATGGGTAATTAAACCAGCTGATATTCAGCCAAAGCATAAAATGAAGCCGTTTTTGGCTGGAAAAAAAACACCCCCATTGAAATAAGCCTTTTTTCGTGAATACCATGCATAACGACAACTTGCTGGAAACATGGGAAGGTGCCTACCGAAACTTTCAACACAGGTGTGATTTTGAGTTCATATCACACGCTGTCTCCCTTTAATGGCACACCAGAGCAATTTATAAATCACATCAAAATGTCTACAATGTGCAGGAAAGCCATAATGCATTTTGATGATTTATCTAAATTTTGATTAAACATTAGAAAAATAAAAATGACTCTCGTTCTTTCTGCATATCCAAAGCAGACCAATCACTTACATGCAATAAAGCTGTGGTTTTGAGGGCTGGGTTGTCAATAAGTCTACTGCATTATTCAACAGTCTCTGAGATTCAGGTAGACAATTTCTCCCTGGTTCTTATTGCTGTAAATCAGTGGTTCTCAACCTTTCAAGTGCCGTGACCCCTTAATAAAATTTCCCAAGTTGTGGGGACCCCTAACAGTAAAATTATTTTTGTAGTGTGGGTTGTCAGCACCCAAGACAAGTAATTTGCGCCCCTAAAAAGTAATTTGCTGGGGGGAGTTCTGATAAGCCAACTTAGGTGCTCTTGATCCAGGTCATCTGCTGATCTGAGAACTGTAGTGGGGACTTTTAATGGGGACTATATTCACAGTTAGTGTTACTCACTGTCTCTCCGACTTTGTGATGTCTCGTAGCAGTGACACTTCTACTGAAATCAGGAGATAGGGTCTCCTCTAGCCCCTCCCACTTCACATTTCTCACCAGTCAGCTGACCTCTAGTCTCTGTCCCCCAGCCATGCTGTGAACTGAATGGGCGCGCAAAAAGGCAGGGAGAGAGGTGCCGGCTTCAGGAACAGCCCAGGATTTGGTGACCCCTGGTAAATTGTAATTCGACCCCCAAGGGGGTCCCGACCCCCAGGTTGAGAACCACTGCTGTAAATGTAAATCTATAATCATGCTGGACAATGACTGTAGCTTAATGAATGGTGGCCCTTTAAACTGTTATCAAGAAGGTCTCTCCCCTGTGCAGCCGTTTAGTGCCTAGGGATGCCCACGACGTGGTGTTTCAGTTAATGTCTTTCAGTAACTCTAACAATAAGAGCTTCAGACCAGTTTTCTCTCCTGGGAAATTGAAAACTACTGTAAATAAAGCAAGTCTTATTTCTTTGTATGCATTTTTTTATATTGTGAAACAAACTGAGCACCAAGAATCAGAAGACCTTATCATTATGACCATAGGAGGTGGCTAGAGCCCAGAGCTTGGGTTTAGGCACTCCCATAGCCTTGAGCTATCCACCACCATCTGGCCATTTTAGGCAAACTGAAACATAATGAAAACCAAAAAAGATGAAGTCTCCCAGGGCACCAACAAAATGAAATACCATTTCAGTTGGTGATTTATCTATACGGGCCTAAAGAACCTGAAAATACCGATAGCACATATTCTCACAAAAGCCCAGAATTAGCAAACTCACTAAGCCTAAAAATGCTCCAGTTCTCAAAACCACACCATGTAAGTGACGAGTCTAACTTTTTGTACAGATCTGTTTGCTGAACAAATAATGGAAGCATTGGCACACGCAGATCCCTTCTAGCAAATAACTTATATAAACAGTATAGTTATTAGGGAGTGAAATATTTGGAAAAAGGTCTTCAAGGCATCACTGAATTAAAAAAAAATAAGTTTATAATCTCATGGGCACTCCTGTAAAAGTTTAGCTTCTACACACTTTATAAAATTGAACAAAATTTAGAGGTGTGCCTTATTTCTCGTCGGGTTCTGTGAGGCCTTCTTGTGTTCTTCTCCTTTGGCTCTAGACTGGTAAGGAGGGGAACGTTTTCCATTGCTCTCTTCTTCTGCACCCTGTGGAGGACAATCCTATACACTCCAGTGATAGAACTTCTGGAATCTTTGTCCCGATTGTTAAGGATGTGTTCCTCTGTTATACCCAAACTCTCCAAAGTGTTCTTTACTTCTGTTTCATCATCCTTGAGGGAATCTGTATCTAAGAGATGTTTTGGGTCCAGTCTGAAGGGTTCCAGAGGCTTTGGATACTGTATTCCATGCATCCATTCATTGTTCATGATGTAGTCCACACTGCACCTCTCTGAAGGTAAAGGTTTAAGCATCCCCTTAATCAGTCGCTGGCAAGATTCAGACACATACGGAGGAATGGAGTATGTTCCATCTAAAATGCACTTCTTTAATTTGGCCACAGTATCTGCTCGGAAAGGCATGCTACCCGTCACCATAAAATATAGAAGTATGCCCAATGCCCAGATATCAACAAAAGCACCAATGTAATGTTCATCCCGGAAAAGCTCTGGTGCAGCATAAGGTGGAGAACCACAAAAGGTGTTCAGTGTTTCTTCTTTTTTACTGATGGTGCTAAAGCCGAAGTCTCCAACCTTCACACAAGTGTTGCTGGTGTAGAAGACATTTTCTGCTTTCAAGTCTCTGTGTATGATGTTATTGTCATGCTGGGTAAAAAAAAGAATACAAATAGAATAGCAGTTATTTAGAAGATACAGAATAATGTATACCTGTTGTAAATTTTTTAATATTGTGGGGCAGATCCACAGAGAGAGTACGCCGGTGTATCTACTGATACGCTGGCGTACTTTCAAATTACCCGCGTCGTATCTTTGGTTTGAATCCTCAAACCAAGATACAACGGCATCTGGGTTAGATCCGACAGGTGTACGTCCTCGTACGCCTTCGGATCTAAGATGCAATTCTTCGGCGTCCGCTGGGTGGCGTTCGTGTCGTTTTCCGCGTCGAGTATGCAAATTAGCTATTTCCGACGATCCACGAACGTACGAGCAGCCGGCGCATTCCTTTACGTCGTCTCTAGTCAGCTTTTTCCGGCGTATAGTTAAAGCTGGTATTTCGTCGCTTATAGTTAGACCTGCCATGTTAAGTTTGGCCGTCGTTCCCGCGTTTATTTTTTATTTTTTTTTGTAAGTCGTCCGTGAATCGGGATAGACGTAATTCACGTCTATGTTAAAAAAAATGACATCGTTGCGACGTCATTTAGCGCAATGCACGGTGGGAAATTTAGAAACGAAGCATGCACAGTTCATTCGGCGCAGGGACGCGCTTCATTTAAATGAAACACGCCCCCTAATCGCGATTTGAATTACGCGCCGTTACGCCGCCAGAGATAGACTACGCCGCCGTAACTTACGGCGCAAAATCTTTCAGGATTCGAACCAAAGCCGGGAAAGTTACGGCGGCATAGCGTATCTCTGATACGCTGCGTGGGTGCAGATCTCTGTGGATCTGCCCCATTGACTTACACCAAGAGGTTTCGTGACCATATAATTGTATGAGACTTTGGGTAAAATATACATTTATAGGTCACAGAATTCCAAAGTAAGTCCTTAATATCCATTTGGGCTTGGATAGTGCTTCGCTCAGGCTCCTCAATAAAAATATATAATAAAATAACATATACATATGCAAAAAAGCAATACCACAGAATGGCTTACCTCTATGACAATATTCAACTCTCCAAATTATATTTACCATATATACTCGAGTATAAGCACTTTTTTTTGTGCTGAAAAAGCCCCCCTTGGCTTATACTCGAGTCTGGTTCTCCACTACCTCCGTGTCAGTATTAATGAGGAGGGAAGGAAAGCCATAATACGCTGTACATTGTACCCTCTGATTCACAGCAGGGTTGTGTCTACCGGAAGACCGCGCTGTCCACTCCGTCCCGCCCTCCTCCTCTTCTGTCTGTGACGAGGAGGAGCTTTGTTACAGTGGAAGGCACGGACGGCGATGACTTCCTATACACACTGCCCTGCTGTGAATTAGAGGGGACAATGTACTGCGTAATATGGCTTTCCCTCCTCATCAATACAGATACGGCGGATAAGGCACATGGGCAAAGTGAGGCATGCATATGGGCACAGTGAGGCTTGCAATGGGCACATTGAGGCATGCATATGGGCACAGTGAGGTATGCATATGGGCACAGTGAGGCTTGCAAAGGGCACAGTGAGGCATGCATATGGGCACAGTGAGGTATGCATATGGGCACAGTGAGGCATGCAAATGGGCACAGTGAGGTATGCAATGGGCACAGTGAGGCGTGCAATGGGCACAGTGAGGCGTGCAATGGGCACAGGGAGGCATGCAATGGGCACAGTGAGGCTGCAAATGGGCATTGTTGACCCTCTTTTCCACTTACAGTAGCTACTGCATCTCCTACTCTAGACTTATACTCGAGTTAACAAGTTTCCTAGTTTTTTTGTGGTAAATTTAGGTGCCTCGGCTTATATTCGGGTCGGCTTATACCCGAATATTTATGGTATGTTGTAAATATTATAATCAAAGGTTTGAAATGTGCCATTGTTTGAGCAATACAGTCCTGCATGTGGCTAAGGACCTTACCATGTGTTTCACAGCAGATACTATTTGTGAAAAGATCACTTTGCTTTCCGACTCTGATAACTTTCCCTCTGTGTTAATTTTGGCAAAGAGTTCCCCTCCAGAGGCGTACTCCATTACTAGATGCAGCTTAGACAGGGTCTCCACCACCTCATAAAGTCTGATGATATTGGGGTGCTGCAGCTTCTCCATGCTAGAGATCTCTCTGGATAATAAGCGTTGGGTCTTCTGGTCCAACTTGGTCTTGTCCAAAATTTTTATTGCAACTCTTTCTGCAAAAAAGAAAAACAGGCAAGCTTGTAAAGTGGACGTGTTACATACACACAATTGAGGCTACCACTACACAGAATAGTTAATATTTTTACACATTTCTTTCATGGGGCAGAACACAATAGCTGCGCTGGAGGGATTCCCCATCAACATTGTGTTGATGGGGGAATCAAGCTGTTTTTTTTCCTACAACCTGTGGTTGCAGGAAAGAAAATCATATTATCTGTGGCCTGCTTTCATCTGGGAATTCCAGTAGCTTGTGTCTCTCTTCTCCGCTAAGATTGGATAGTACTGCTCTCTGAGGTGAGAGGAGGATCTTGATTGGCCACATCTGCACCGGGACTTTGGTCACCGGCTGAGAGGAGAGTGGATATGAGGAGGGAGAAAGTTCACTGAGTGAGCACTACACTAATACAGGAAATGTGTTAGGACATCTATGGACTGGTAAGTGATTGGATGTCCTATCTAAAGACTGGTAAGTGATTGGATGTCCTATCTAAAGACTGGTAAGTGATTGGATGTCCTATCTAAAGACTGGTAAGTGATTGGATGTCCTATCTAAGGACTGGTAAGTGATTGGATGTCCTATCTAAAGACTGGTAAGTGATTGGATGTCCTATCTAAAGACTGGTAAGTGATTGGATGTCCTATCTAAGGACTGGTAAGTGATTGGATGTCCTATCTAAAGACTGGTAAGTGATTGGATGTCCTATCTAAAGACTGGTAAGTGATTGGATGTCCTATCTAAGGACTGGTAAGCTGCAATATATTACATTTTTGTTTTTGGGTTTGGATATGAAATGTAAAGTCTTCATCCCTTGCACAGACTTCCACCTACAGTTCTATTGCTGAATTTAGACGCAAATGTCTATAGATTTCCACAAGGCAGAAACAAAATAATGAACAAAACTTTCAAAATTTTTAAGGACTGGCACTTCACCTTTTGCTCCTGGCATTGGCCTACAAGTGCCATTATGAAAAATGCAGCCCTTGTCAGAGAACTTTACATTTACTGGTTCCTTGCTATAGTGCTCATTACTGGATAGTGGCTTCCCAAGAAATTAGGAAAATTAAAAACAGCATGTCTCCACTGCTTTGCTGGGCTATTAGGCCTGTTCTGCTGTAGAACAAGCTTATCAGTAGATAAGCCGACCTAACTCAGAATCTACGCCGCCGTATGTTTAAGCGTATGCTCAAACAGAGATACGCTTAAACATATCTAAGATAGGACGGCTTGCGCCATCCTATCTTAGATTGCAATATTTCGGATGGACGCTAGGTGGCGCTTCCATTGCGGCCGGCGTAGAATATGTAAATGAGTTGATACGCCGATTCACGAACGTACGCCCGGCCGCCGCAGTAGATTTACACTGTTTCCATAAGGCATTATCAGGCCTAAAGTTATTCGATCTATTAGGTGGAATAGCAATGTTAAAGTATGGCCGCCGTTCCCGCCGCGAGATTTACGTCGTTTACGTCCACGACAAAATCAATTACCATTAAACACGCCCCCCTTCCACACATTTGAATTCGGCGCCCTTACGCCCGCCCGCTTTAGGCTACGCCGCAGTATATTAGCAGGCATGTACATTCAGAATCATGTACTTGCCTAGCTAACTTACGGCGGCGTAGCCTAAACGTTACCTACAGAGATGAACAGAGGTACAATTCAGCAGGCACAACAATAATGGATCTCCACGCCCAGGTAACAACACCCTTATTATGTATATACAGTAACATGCCCAATCTCTGTACAATCTCCGAAATGTGAGGACCCACCTAAACAATCATTTAAGTTTGCATCCAGTTGGGCAGACCAACAATATATAGAGAACTAAAGGAGGCTGGACAATCAGATTGCAACATGTACAGTTGTGGCTTTAGCATACCTCCCAACTGTCCCTGATTTCGAGGGACTGTCCCTGATTTGGAGCAATGTCCCTCATTCCTCCTCATTTGTCCCTTATTTTGATCTGATCTATATAGATGTATATAAAATGCACTTTTTATCTATCAAAAAGTGTTTCCCAGCGCTAAACCTTTCATCTGATTTCTAAATTGCTGCATTTGTAAATTCCAAAAGCCAATATAAAGGAATAGTAGTGGTAATAAAGCACTTGTGGGTTTACCAATCTTATTTTTTTTGTTCAATTCTCCTTTAAGGGGGTGTGGCAAGGGGTGTGCCCTATGCCTACATACTTTTTCTGATAGGTGTCCCTCATTCCCATCTCAGAAAGTTGGGAGGTATGGCTTTAGACCTTTTTATTTGGAGGCTAATGCCAGTTTCAAAAATTACCTTTGGTAAGCACATGAATCCCGAGTTTAACTTGTGAGAAATTTCCACTTCCAATCTCTCCTCGAAGTCGATAAAAGCCAATTCTTTTGCCAAGAGTGACTTCTTTGACTGTTTTTTCATCATGTGACATGTCATGTGTCAACTTCTCAAGGGGTGTCAACTTGCGCTGCTTCCCCTCTCCATCCTGCTCACAGCCGTCTGAGCGACTATAGTCTTCCAGGCTGTCCTGCCGGTTCCACCTGGCGTACCTCTGATTCCCTCCTCCATTCACGTACATTGCTGTCATGGTCAACATTTGGGCGTCTTTAGTAAAAGCGTCCTTCAAGGGCAAAATTTAAATCTTAATGGTCACAGTTCACAGCTGCATGATATCCCAAAAAAATGCCAAAACTGGACTTTTGTGGCATCCAGGATTGTCCAGATAGAAGACAATACACTAAAATTCTTTGATAATAAAAGGTTAATTGGTTTGAAATGAAGTAAACGTATCCTTTAAAATGCAGCCACTGACTTTCCAAAGCTTCCAAGCCCTTATGTGGGAGATACTGAAGCCCCTTTAGTTTCTTGTACCAGTACAGAAGTTTCTGTGTCCTTATTCGGTTTCATCCTCTAGCAGTGATCTGTGTCCTTCTTCACACTTTCCGATATGGTATCTACTTCAGCTTTGGTCTTCCTCAAGATTCACAGATCTGCAGTGGCCGGCTGCTTGGGGCTCCAGGGAAATAGGTTACTGTCGGTCACATGACTTGACAGAGCAGGATTAGGCGTCTGAAATGTCACATT
Organism: Rana temporaria; assembly: GCF_905171775.1. Lineage (NCBI taxonomy): Eukaryota > Metazoa > Chordata > Amphibia > Anura > Ranidae > Rana > Rana temporaria. The sequence goes on along the minus strand of NC_053489.1, from coordinate 67,039,463 downwards.
AGCCTCCTTAGTGTAGACAAGTCTGCATTAGCTGCTTGAGCCCGCTAAAAAGTGAGCCAGACGTCTAGGTCCACTGAGGAGAAAACAAAAGAGAATGTCATTAAGACTTATGAAATTCACTTTCCTCATATGCATGCAAAGAGAGGTTGCCTGAGGATCCAGTACTCTCTCCGAGTTCAAGGTTGCAGCAAAATGTGAAAAAATAACACACCAATGACTAAAATGATTATAACAGTCTTCCATTATCTATACAACACTAGCCACAAATGTTGAAGTGTTAGGCCTCGTACACACGACCGAACATGTCTGCTGAAACTGGTCCGCGGACATGTTCGGTCGTCTGTACGGCCGACCGGACCAGATTCCCGGCCTAGCGGACAGGTTTCCAGCGGACAAATGTTTCTTAGCATGCTAAGAAACATGTCCGCTGGAACCATGTCCGTCGGACATGTCCGATGGTTAGCACAACTCATCGGACATGTCCGCTCGGCCGAAATCCCTCGCATTCGTCGAAGTGATTCGACGCATGCGTGGAAGCATTGACCTTCCAGGGTCGCGCACGTCGCCGCGTCATCGCCACGTCGCGACCACGTCACCGTGTTCGCTGTCAGCGGGGATTTTGGTCTGATGGTGTGTACACACATCAGACCAAAATCCGGCAGCGGACATGTCCGATGAAAACAGTCCGGCGGACCGTTTTCATTGGACCGTCCGACCGTGTGTACAAGGCCTAACTCCTGTCAAAGCTTTTTTTTTATTTTTTTGGATAAAGTAGAAAAGGATAAGAACATCTACTGCCTGTAGTCTCGTTGGGGAGATTTCTACTGACTTCCTCTCCTGGTGACAATGTTGTCTTCTGAACAAGAAGTACAGGAAAAATTCCAACGGGAACACAGACTGCAATAAAAGCTGATGAGGGTTATAGCCATAGATGGCTTGAATTTTGTCCGTTTCCTGCTGAATTAGCTGAATCAGCCAAAACTCAAGCAGTGGGTGGCTCTGCAAGCATCATCTGACTTGACAAAAATAGGTTTAAAAATTGACTAAGCCAGAATTCTTTTGGACAAACAGATAAGATGTGGTAGTGCCATTGTATTCATGCAGCCTATCTCCGACGACGTCCTTTGATGACGAAACGCATAGGTGTGGCCTAGCTAAGTGACGTCATCACGCACCGTACGGAGACACGCAACGACGGAGCCAAGCAGATGAACGAAACCTCGAGGAGACGCTGCGTCCCTCTCTCTCATGTTATCACGCCTGTATTTTTTCATCTAATTGTAAGTGCATCCATACTCTTATTACATCGGTTATCATAACGGTTTTACACTATGTGGTATCCCTTCGTTTTTCATTTCATGGGAGCCTGATTGGGTGCTGATCTACTGAAGTATATATGGTTTGGAAACATTCTCCACAACTCCCATACTCAGAGAAAGTCAGTTTGGGAAGACTTTAAACATCCCTGGGCCTTATGAGACCGGTGCAATTTCGGTCTATCCATCTGGTAAGGAGATTATATTCTCACTAATTGGGTGTCCTTTTTCGGTGGAGGATCTCTATTTTTCATCTATAACACTCACCAGCACGCCATCAAATTTCTTCTCATTCAATCAGTTGGATGTGGATCACGTTTATGGACTTTTATATTATTTTTATTTATTTTTTATTTTTCACGTATGTCATGTTTTTTTTCAATATTATTTAATTATATATTGGTTGTCATTGTACAGTGGTCATCAACCTTGTCCTGCAGGGTCCACTAACAGGCCAGGTTTGCAAGATAACTGAAATACATCACAGCTGATATCATTTGCTCCTCAGTGATTGCAGTATTCTAGTCTGCATCTCCCCAAGGTAATACATAAAACCTGGCCTGTTAGTGGGCCCTGCAGGACAGGGTTGATGACCACTGGTTTAGCACACCATTATTTCTCAACCGTATAATGGTTTTTCTGATTCACTGAGCACCGTACTTCTTTGTTTACATTGTATTCAGGCAGCCACAGGTGCCATGGCTGCTAAATACAAAACCAAGCAGTGAAAATTCTTCCATTCATGCTCTTAGGGTGGATGGGGTAAATCCATGTATTTTCTCTCACTCAGGACACATAATTAGTGAGGATGGAGCAGCATGGGACAGAAGTATACAGTGGGGTTCAGTGATGATGGATTGATATAGGACAACAGAAGGCATTGATGATCAATGATAGCAGAGAGTAGGATGGGACTGCAGAAGGTACTGGGATTCAGTGGTAAACCAGGGCCGGGTTCAGTAATTTACTATTTTAGTGAAGGAGCGGGATAGGGCAGCATGAGGCAGTGGGGTTCAGTGATGGTGGAGGGGGATGGAGAATTAGTAGGTAGCGGGCATAGGCAGGGATGGACTGGCCATTGGGACTACAGGGAGTTTCCCGGTGGGCCGATGGCTCAGTGGGCCGGCTTCAGTGACAGTGGACCGCCTATTCCCTCCGCTCCTCTGTCTCTCCCTTCCCGCAGCGCTCACCTGGGGGGAACAGAGAAGCAGGGGGAGGACCAGAGGAGCAGGGGGGACGACAGAGGAGCATGGGGGAGGGGACAGACAGCTGACTCAACAGCTATGGCCTGGGAGTTTCTCACTTCTGCCTAATCTTGTCCCATAAGGGGGGGCACCGAACTGATTCTTTGCCCCGGGTGAAATATTGTCTAGCTTCCCCACTGGTACTGCCTATAAGAGTACCAGTACCAGCCGTTCTACTCTAATAAAGTAGAACGGCTAGTGGCTAGTGAAGGGGGAGAGGGGGCTTGGATGGCCTGGGGGGGGGGGGGGGTGAAGTGGGCCAGTCTGGATGAAGTCCAGGGCCAAATTTTTGTCCCAGTCCAGCCCTGGGCATAGGTGATGGTAGGGAAGGATGGGACAACAATTAGAAGTAGGGTTCAGTGATGGGGGAGTGGGAAGAGACAGCAGCAGCAAGTGGAGTTCAGTGATGGTCAACTTGAATAGGAAAGCAAGTGGATAGTGAAGGGCTCTCACTGTGGGCTCTCAATGTGTAGGGACCAGAAGCGTCTGGTCTTCACCAGAGTCAATCAACATTTGGGGTGACCTTGTGTGGTAGGAAACTCCTGGTGTGTAGTATTTAGAATTTAGTAGGTGGACAACTATAGACAGCATATGAGTAACCCTCTCACTCACGCCTCTTTCTCCCACATGTCAATGTTGGTGCTTCGTGATTGGCCGCTCAAGCACTCTACATGTTCCTTTAGAAGTCGAGTCTTCAGTCTTTTGTAAGCTCAAAACTTGAAGCCAACACAGGGCTAACTATACTTACTCTCAGAAGCAAAATACAGGGCTGATGTAATGAATGGAAGATGAGTAAAAGTAATTGGTGGGGCCACTATTAACATGAATCTGTTCATTTGCCCTACACGGGCAAAGCACATGCTCCCTTTAAGTTTAAATATCTTTTCCAAGCAAGGAATGGCTGAGAAGGCCTTAAAGCGGTACAATGTTTTTTTCCTAAATAGCTTCCTTTACCTTAGTGCAGTCCTCCTTCACTTACCTCATCCTTTGAGTTTGCTTTTAAATATCCTTATTTCTTCTGAAAAAATCCTCACTTCCTGTTCTTCTGTCTGTAACTTCAAACAGTAATGCAAGGCTTTCTCCATGGCGTGCTCACCCCCTCCCCTGGACTACAGGAGAGTCAGGACACCCACTAACACACAGCTCCTTTCTCTATCTGCAACATAGAGAGCGTCCTGACTCTCCTGTAATCCAAGGGAGGGGGCGAGCACGACACTCCACACCAGAGAGAAAGCCTTGCATTACTGTGTGGAGTTACAGACAGAAGAACAGGAAGTGAGGATTTCTCAGAAGAAATAAGGACATTTAAAAGCAAAATCGAAGGATGAGGTAAGTGAAGGAGGACTGCACTAAGGTAAAGGAAGCTATTTAGGAAAAAAAAAATTGTACCTTTACAACCCCTTTAAGTAAACCCCCCGAATCTATTTCTGATTTTCATTATTTGGAAAAAAGGGGAGTCGCGCTAAATAAAAAAATATTGATGTGAGTAACAATGTGATGTGAATGACAATAATTAGATAAGTGAAAACCTATATGGCATATACTGAGATCCTTATAGCAGTTCAATGCATCAAAATAGTCCACAGTGTATTTAATGAAAAAAGAAAATGAGCTGAAAACATGAACACAGTCCAAAGTAAAGTGATGAAGGAGCAGCGAGTCCCAAAGGTGCTGGACAAATCCACAACGTAGTGATTGGTAACGGACAGGAGACCTCCACCCACGAGTAACACTGACTCTTGCCACAGATACATTTTAAAACAGCAAGAAAAATAGATGTCCACTCTCTACAGCAGGAACAGGTTCAATCATCCATCCAATGGTAAAACCCCAGTAACGAATAGTCCTCTCTACTGACAGCCCGATGCAATGCTCCAGAGTATATGAAAAAACCAAGGAGAACTCATAGCATAATACTGTATGGTGGTTTATTAGGTAAAAGAAGATTGTGCACTTACATCAATCCAGATAAAAACAAGCATAAAAAACAGCCGGCCGGCCTGTATAGGAGCGTGTGCCCGGGATATCCGGGTCCTCACACGTGTAACGCGGTGACGTCGGAGCGCCGCCTCCAGACGTTTCGTCGCAACAGGGACTTGTTCACGGGATGAGGAGGCGCTCCGAGTCACCATGTAATGAAGCAGAAAGGGGAGGGGCTGAACTCAAGATGGACCTGACAACAGCCGCACATCCTCCATCTTAATTGATGGAAACATTATTGTGTGTCAGTAGTGACAAAGTGATGGAACCTGATAACTATGAGTACGCTGAAAAGAATAAAGCCTTTCCCATTATCCCTCTGATACGCTATCAACTGGTTATTACTGTACGCTGGCCACATACAATTACATTACACTGGGACAGTCAATCAAGACTTGCAGAACCTTCAAACTTCTTGGGGCAGATTCAGATTTGTATCTCCTAATACGCCTTCGTATCTCTGAGATCCGACGGTCGGATCTATGCGCCTGATTCATAGAATCAGGTTCCGCATAGATTTACCTAAGATCCGACAGGTGTAAGTGACTTACACCGTCGGATCTTAGGCTGCAATCTCCCGCTGGCCGCTAGGTGGCGCTTCCGTTTGTATACGCGACGAATATGCAAATGAGGAGATCCGCCGATTCAGAAACAAACGCCCGCCCGTCGCTTTTTTTTACGTCGCTTGCGTTCGGCTTTTTCCGGCGTATAGTTACCCCTGCTATGTGAGGCGTATCCTATGTTAAGTATGGCCGTCGTTCCTGCGCCGAGTTTTGAATTTTTACGTCGTTTGCGTAAGTCGATTCAGAATACGGCCGGACGCAATTTACGCTCACGCCAAAACCAATGACGTCCCAGCGACGTCATTTGGAGCAATGCACGCTGGGAAATTTAGCCGGCGGCGCATGCGCAGTACGATCAGCGCGGGGACGCGCCTGATTTAAATAGTAAACTCCCCCTAGCCGCGGAATTTGAATTCCGCCGGGGGATTTATGATCTGAATACAGCACTTGCCTCAAAAACATGCGCTGGCGGATCGTAAATAAGATAGATTACGCGGATCTAAAGATCCACTGATCTATCTGAATCTACCCCTTATGTTTACAAACTAGTAACATTCAGAGGTTAAATGACATTCCACATCCACCTTGAATATAGAGGAAATTTTATTCCAAGAAGTCTCTAAAAATGACAACACAGTGACAAAGTGAACGTAGACGGTAGGGGTTACCAGTGTCAGATTCTTCACTTATAGACAACAAATGAAACAGAAGAACCAAAGAGCTTGAAGTTGCATGGGAACGGAGAAGCTCCATGTACTTCATTATTATGTATATGTCAGTGCAGGCTGCTTCCATTCCCAGTGCCCCACTGTCATTGACATAGAGAAAATGAGGCCTCAGCAAGAGAATGTAATGTGATGAAGAGAGAGAAGCACCCTGAAGCTGTTTTTCATCATCAGAATTCTTCAAACATAGTATGACACAAAGGAAGAGCAGAGAATAAAAACATTATGGTATTCAGCCATAAACAAGTACTAGCATTGTCCTTGTAGAGAACGCGACCTTTCTATATTTGTTATGATTACAAAAGGAGATTTTTTTTAACACAAGAAACAAAAAGACAAAGGACCGGACTCTGACTGCTAAAGAATTAGTGAAAGAACTAAAGAATTGAAGGGTTTGTAAAGGATTTTTTTTTTATCTTAATAGCTTCCTTTACCTTAATGCAGTGCTGTTTTTATGTCCTCATTGTTCGTTTTTGCTCTCAAGTTGCTGTAATTCTTCTCTGATCTCCACACTTCCTGGTTGTCTGTTTCCTGATAACTACAGTACTGGGAACTAATCAGGGAGGTGTGATTACACTGGCCCGGATTCAGATACATTGGAGTATCTATCGGCGGGCATAACGTATCTCAGATACGATAAGTTACGCCGCCATTAATTAGGGCGCAAGTTCCGTATTCAGAAAGAACTTGCGCCCTATGTTACGGTGGCGTAACGTATGTGGTCCGGCGTAAGCCCGCTTAATTCAAATGTGGATGATGTGGGCGTTTTTTTTCCAAATTTAGTGTGACCACACGTATTTGACGTTTTTTTACGTGAAAGAATCCCAGTGCGCATGCTCGAAATTACGCCGCAAATCGTCAATGCTTTAGACGTGAACGTAACTTACGTACAGCCCTATTCGCGAACGACTTACGCAAACGACGTAAAAATTTCAAAATTCGATGCGGGAACGACGTCCATACTTAACATAGGATTCCCCTCATATAGCAGGGGTAACTTTATGCCGGAAAAAGCCGAACGTAAACGACGTAAAAAAATGCGCCGGGCGGACGTACATTTCTGAATCGGCGTATCTACCTAATTTGCATATTCCTCGCGTAAATATACGGAAGCGCCACCTAGCGGCCTAAGATACGATGGTGTAAGACACTTACGCCGGTCGGATCTTAGGGAAATCTATGTGTAACTGATTCTATGAATCAGGCGCATAGATACGACCCCGCACACTCAGAGTTACGACGGCGTATCCGGAGATATGCTGTCGTAACTCGTATCTGAATCCGGGCCTGTGTGTCTAAAACCCCTCAACACCAATCAGTTTAGTTTTACAAACCATCACTGCCCTGTATTGGCTCTGTGGCTCTGTACATCACAGAAGCAGGAAACAACATGCAAAAACAAAACTAAAACTGTAGGTACATTATATGATTGATTTTGATCTATTTTTAATCATTTTTAAAAGGAATCAGTAAACTATTATGTCTCTATACCCTGTAAATAGTCATTTCAGCAAAAAACTTGTTTTCCTGTACAACTCCTTTAAAGGAAACATCTACAGAAAGACATACAGTATGTACAATTGTGCTCATAAGTTTACATACCCTGGCAGAATTTGTGATTTCTTGGCCATTTTTCAGAGAATGTACCCAAAACATACCACACCTATACTGTACTCTATGCCATACTTATTTCAAACCTGCTTGAAAAAGAGGTGCTGCCTTTTTTCCATCAATGGCTTGCTAGCTTCAAAACATGTCGCATGTGTGTGATGTCATTGCCGGGCGCCGTGCTGTGATGCTCCTCTGGTCTCACTTTGAATACACGGCCGTGTTTACTTTTCAATCTACAGAGACAGAGTGCACACCAAAGCCACAGTGTGGCTTGCCATAACCACTGACTCTTGTCACTCTCCATTACACTTTTTACCTGGAACCCATATTCTTATCAGATGGATTTTTCCTGATAGACTAGGATATGCCCAAGTCTGGATCACTGAAGAAAACCAAGCTGTGCTCAGCCATCGCACTCCATCCTGCACGGATCTGATGTGGTGCCAGCTTTACAGGACTTGCTGTGACTTGCAGTCCCACTTTCATCTCTTCAGCCCAGCAACCGGATTTGAATGCAACTTACCTGTTCTCCATGAGTGGATATTGTTGTTTATTAAATTATTCTTACGATACATACTCAGAGGCGCCCCTCTTCTTGTTTTTTTCCTAGTATACCGGAACCGGCTTTTGGTTTTCTTGGTGGCTGCCCTGACTGATACCCTGCCATATAGTTCTATGTGTGCATATATATGTGTATATACACACCTTCTTACCTTTGCCCTTGGACTATTGGGTATCACTACTTGAGGTACCTGTGTTTTGCGCCTTTTTTACTTGTTTATTATTTCAAACCTATACTGCATACCAACCCTATACCACATTATGCCAAACTTTTACCATGTCTGAACCACATCTGCCTTGCACTGGTGCCGAGACTATATCATACCTATACTGCATGCAGGTTAGCTGGGGCTGTGGTTAACCACTAGCCGACCAGCCGACGCAGGTATACGGCGGCAGGTCGGCTCGGCTGCGCGAGATCACGTAGCTATATGTCATCTCACGTTTCAGCCAATAGGGGCGGGCGCGCGCACGCCCCCTGCTCGCCCCTGGTGCCGACGCGCGTGCCCGGTGGGCACGATCACCACCGGGCACCCGCGATCGCTCGTTACAGAGTCCTGTCAGGGGGAGAAATTACGGATCGTCTGTTCATACAATGTATGAACAGCGATCAGTCATTTCCCCTAGTCAGTCCCACCCCCCCTTCAGTTAGAAAACACACAGGGAACATAATTAACCCCTTCCTCACCCCCTAGTGTTAACCCCTTCCCTGTCAGGGGCATTTTTATAGTAATCAATGCATTTTTATAGCACTGATCGCTAAAAAAATGCCAATGGTCCCAAAAATGTGTCAAAAGTGGCCGAAGTGTCCGCCAAAAGGTCGCAGTACCGATAAAAATCGCTGATCCCCGCCATTACTAGTAAAAAAAAAAAATATTAATAAAAATGCCATAAAACTATCCCCTATTTTGTAAACGCTATAACCTTTGCGCAAACCAATCAATAAACGATTATTGCGATTTTTTTTTTACGAAAAATATGTAGAAGATTACGTATCGGCCTAAACTGAGGAAACACATTGTTTTTTTATATATTTTTGGGGGTATTTATTACAGCAAAAGTAAAAAAATATTCATTTTTTTTTAAAATTTTTACTGAGGTGATCAAATACCACCAAAAGAAAGCTCTATTTGTGGGGAAAAAAGGACGCCAATTTTGTTTGGGAGCCACGTCGTACAACGCAATTGTCAGTTAAAGCGACGCAGTGCCGAATCGCAAAAAGGGGCCCAGTCATTGACCAGCAATATGGTCTGGGGCTGAAGTGGTTAAATGCACCAACACTCTTGAAGGGCCCCTACAATAGCCAGCAGAAAAACATTTCAAAAGACTGACCCTCTTGTAATAATTATTCTGCAAGTCTCTTTTGTTCCCCTGCCACTTTTGCTACCATCCTCCTTTTCTTTTGGATAGCGTATTCCCAGTTGGTCTAGGACTAGCAGCACCACCATAATTGCACTCTGGCAGTGTAATTCCAGCAGTAGATTAAACATTACTACAGCTCACTGCTGCACTTGAGGTGGCCTTGATACGGTTTATGCTGATCTGGATACCAAATGTCATCTTATGCTAAGTCCCTACTCCTAATCACTTTGGGGTAGATTCAAAAAGCAATTGCGTCTGTGTAACCATAGTTACGCAGCGCAATTGCTTACTTGTGCCGGCGTATCGAATGCTCCTGATTCAGGAACCTCAATACGCCGACTGCAGCCTAAGATATGACTGGCATAAGGCTCCTTATGCCGTCATATCTTAGGCTGCATTCTTACGCAGGCCGCTAGGTGGCGTTCCCGTTGTGGTCAGCGTAGAGTATGCAAATTGCATACTAACGGCGATTCACAACCGTACGCGCGCCCTGCGTACGCAGTTTACGTCGTTTGTGTACGTCGGGTTTTGCGTAAGGCTGCCCCTGCTATTAGCAGGTGCAGCCAATGCTAAGTATACCCGTCGTTCCCGCGTCGCGAAATTTGAAAATTACGTCCTTTGCGTAAGTGAATCGTGAATGGCGCTGGACGCCATTCACGTTCACTTTGAAGCAAATGACGTCCTTGCGACGTCATTTACCGCAATGCACGTCTGGAAAGTTTCCCGATGGAGCATGCGCACTACGTTCGGCGCGGGAACGTGCCTAATTTAAATGTTACACGCCCCCTACGGGATCATTTAAATTACGCACGATTACGCCGGGCATTTTTCAGGAGCGCCCACGCAATTTACAGAGCTACTGCTCCGTGAATCGAGCGTAGCGCAGGTAATTTACGGAGGTGCAGCGGCAAAGCGGTGCGCTGCGCCTCCGTAAAAAATGCGCAAATGTACCTGAATCTACCCCTTTGTATACTAAATTGTGTTATTACCATTGTTAATGGAATTTATGCCTGACTAGTTACCAACCCTATTGGGTGACAATATATTAATTTATCTTTATTACCTGGTTTGGTGCCTGTTTTCTTTGATATAGCACTACTATTGGGTACCAAGTATTGTTTTTCAGTGAACTCCTGTGATATTGTATGTTTGAACACTCAACCTGGTGTGTCAGAGAGGCTGAGGTTCTTGAGGAGGTCGAGACAAATAACAGACCCATCCTTCACGTAACTAATCTGTCATGGAGATTCCCGGGGAATGGTGAGTATTCCAACCCTTGTGAGAGAAAAAACCTTCATTCCAGTGCACCTTCTCCCAAAATTTGGGCTGCTCTGTATTCCACAGACTGCTGGATGAAGCGTGAAACCCTGACCTTGGCAGGAGGTAGGTATATAATCTAACGGGGAAGAGGTTTGGAGTGTATATGCAAACGTTAAACTCCAAAGGTATTTTGAATAATATAGTAGTCAAGCTTATAAAGGTATGATGGTCAGGTGTTCACAAACTTTTTGACCATATGGCATATATGTCAAATGGTAAAATCTTTCCCTCAACATAGCTGGGGGCCTGCAATACTGCATATCCTCCACATACAATATCCCACTATCATTAATATCAATTGTTAACCCTTGCCTTAATAAGGAAATCACACCTTGAGTTAAAGCGTTAATAACATCTATATCAGACCAACTTCTTTATACTTCTAGAGCTTCTTCATGTTCGGCTTCTTTCGGAAAAACGCCGTGACTCGTGACGCGCCTACGCAATACGGGGGGGGGGGCCTTATCCGCCGGGGTGCATTTGTAGCTAAAAGAACTATCCTTGTCAACTTATACTAATCAAACTGATTTTACGTTCATTTTTCAAGGGCAGAGTACAGACTTGTATGTAAAAAGAAATTGGCTGTGAAGAAAAACACAGGTAGTAATGTAAGGCACTATCACATGTGGGTTTAAAGCACTTCTGCTGGAAAAAATCTTTGTACAAATGCAAAATGCAGATTATAGCAATTCATTTCATAAATCTGCATATAAGAAGCACAACATGCACACGAACAATAAACATGTCTTTTTTTATGCAGTCTATTAATTGGATTACCTGTGATCTTAACTGAATATGAATGGACAACATCACAGACATTCATTGCTTCTGTAGATCTTGTCCATGGCAACCTAAATACAATAGACCAAAATAGAATGTTTACCATCATGTACAATGAACCAAGATGAGTGTATCAAAGTAGTAAATGCCAGTTGGCCACCTGGATAAACATAATACATAACACAACAAGCCTTGTGCTGTGAAGCGTTGGCGAAATAAACATTATACATCACAACCAATCAAATGATTGCTTCCGAAGATGTTGTGTAGGCAAAATATGATCTACTCTAATGCCGCGTACACGCGATCGGACATTCCGACAACAAAACCGTGGATTTTTTTCCGACGGATGTTGGCTCAAACTTGTCTTGCATACACACGATCACACAAATGTTGTCGGAAATTGCGAACGTCAAGAACGCTGTCACGTACAGCATGTACGACGAGTCAAGAAACATTAAGTTCAATAGCCAGTGCGGCTCTTCTGCTTGATTCCGAGCATGTGTGGAATTTTGTGCATCTGAATAGTCTACACATGCTCAGAATTTCCGACAACAAGATTTGTTGTTGGAAAATTTGAGAACCAGCTCTCAAAATTTTGTTGTTGAAAATTTACACAGCAAATGTCCAATGGAGCCTGCACACGGTCGAAATTTCCGACAACAAGCTCACATCGAACATTTGTTGTCGGAAATTCCCACGTGTGTACGCGGCATTAGAACATATTCTAAGGCCCCGTACACACGAGAGGATCGATCCGCTGAAATTGATCCGCGGATCGGTTTCAGCGGATAGATCCGCTGGTGTGTACGATCCAGAGGATATTTATCCGCGGATATATTTCGGGCCGACCGATTTCCAGCTGATAAAAATTTCTTAACATGCTAAGAAATCTATCCGCTGGAATCGGCTCCAGCGGATCGATCCGGTGGTCTGTACAGACTCACCGGATCGATCCGTCCGAACCCATCCCTCGCATGCGTCGTAATGATTCGACGCATGCGTGGAATTCCTTATATGACAGCATCCCGCACGTCGCCGCGTCATCATCGCGGTGACGGCGCGACACGTCATCGCGATGGTAATTCGGCGCGGATTTCGATCCGATGGTGTGTACACTCCATCGGATCAAAATCCTCAGAGGATTTATCCGCGGATAAATCCTATCGTGTGTACGCGGCATAAGAGTACCAAACATGAAGTATATCTGAATTATTTATTGAAGAATATTCAGAGTAAATGTCTAAAGCCCTGTACACACGGGCCAGAATCTCGTCAGGAAAAAAACCCTTGTTTTTCCTGACAAGATTCTTGGCAAGAATCTTTTGCGGCCCAAGTGTACAGACACTTCTTTTCAAAAGAACCGCGGTTCTTTTGAAAGGCAAGAACGTGGTGACGTCATCGCGAACGACGAGCATGCACTCGTCACATTCAATGCCGTCGCCGCCATCTTGCTGCACCCTACCTATACCTATGAAGATACCGCGCATGCTTCAAAGTCATTTCGAGCATGCACGGGTTTCCCCCGCGACAGGTAAGTATACACACTCTCGGGATTCTGGGCAGGAAATCACTGCCGAGAATCAGGACGAGAAAATAGAGAGCAGGTTCTCTATTTTTCTCATCAAGATTTTAGGAAGTTTTCTTGAAGAGAAACCTGAAAGCCTGAGGCCCCGTACACACGTCCGAGGAACTCAACGTGCCAAACACATCGAGTTCTTTGTCGAGTTCAGTGTGGAAGCCGCCGAGGAGCTCGGCGGGCCGACTTTCCTCATTGAACAACGAGGAAATAGAGAACATGTTCTCTTTTCGGCCCGACGAGTTCCTCGACGGGTTCCTCGCTGAAAAGTGTACACACGACCGAGTTTCTCGCCAGAATCCAGCTCCGACCGAGTTTCTGGCTGAATTCTGTGTACGGGGCCTCATACTCACGCTTGGTATACTCGGCAAGAAAGCTCTGCCAGCAGTTTTCTTGCTGGTTCTTGCCGAGTAAACCGAGCGTGTGTACGAGGCTTCACACTTTTATGGGACCATTGTCAGGTTTTTATAACTGTTTGTTTCAGTGTTTGATGGGTTTACCCCCTCTAACTTAACTGATGACCATGGTCACCAGGACAGAAAGTGATAAGCAATCCAAAAAATTGCGGTTGTCACTGGAGCGGGACTAGAGGGGAAATCTTGCAATGGGAACACCCATTCGGGTGACAACTGTCTCTGTTCCCCTGACTTTGGAGTGATTTCGTTTTACTTCCTCTTGTGGCTCTGGGACAAAAAAAAAAGGGAAATCTCCCCAATAAGACAAAGACAGAAAAAAAAAAAAAAAAAAACGGACTTCCCTACTATTTCCAAAGCAACAGCAAAACAAAACTTGAGCTGCTGTAAGAAAGAATGTTATTGCCACCTGACTCCTGAAAATACTTGTGCTTATGCTTAATTCCCCCCAATGAATTAGTTACCAAAAAAACGTGATGAATAACCTCACAGGAGTATGCTCTCTTGGTTTGGCTATTTTCTTCCCCTATCTTTTCTTTCTTTGCCTTTTAATTTTTTATTATCTTTTTTTTGTTTTTCTCCTTGCCTTTTTCCATGCCCATGCCTTGGTTACAATGACCCAGACATACACTGTTTTGTTTACTACCATGTGGCTGAAGGTCAACTTCAACCAACCATGGGCACCATTAGCCAGATTCACAGAAGAGATACGACGGCGTATCTCCTGATACACCGTCGTATCTCTTGTCGTCTCTATGCGGCTGATTTATAGAATCAGTTCCGCATAGATAGCCCTAAGATCCGACAGGTGTAATTGACTTACACCGTCGGATCTTAGGATGCAATACCGCGGCCGCCGCTGGGGGGAGTTCGCATCGTTTTCCTGCATCAGGTATGAAAATTAGTATTTACGGCGATCCACGGCGGTTTTCGCGTTCATTACGTCGTCGCTAGTAATTTTTTCCCGTCGCAAAGTTAGTCATGATTTTACATGCCTTAACTTTACACGAGCCATGTTAAAGTATGGCCGTCGTTCCCGCTTCGAATTTCAAATTTTTTTTTTTTGCGTAAGACGTCCGGGAATACGAAACGCCTTAACTCACGTCGCCGTTCAAAAAAATTACTTCACATCGCGCAAAGCACGGCGGGAATTTCAAAACTGAGCATGCGCAGTACATCCGGCGCGGGAGCGCGCCTAATTTAAATGGTACACACCCCATTTGAATTGGGCGGGCTTGCGCCGGACGTGTTTACGATACACCGCCGCAAGTTTACAGGTAAGTGCTTTGTGGATCAGGCACTTACACTGAAAATTTGCGGCGGTGTAACGTAAACGGGTTAGGTTGTGCCACCGCAATTGTACCAGAATCTGGCCCCATGTTCCTATGTGTGGCTGTAAATATTGTGTAGGTTGTTCCATGCAATCTTTAACTACTTGCCGACCAGCCGCCGTCATTCTACGGCAGCAGGTCGGCTCTCCTGGGCGAGAGCACGTCATACTTAGTCGGCTCTTAGAGCGGCCACTAGGGGTGCGTGCGCGCCCCCCACTCGCCCCCGACTCCCATGCGTGTGCCCGGCGGGCGCGATCGCCGCCGGGCACCCGCGATTGCTCGTTACAGAGCGGGGACCGGGAGCTGTGTGTGTAAACACACAGCTCTCGGTCCTGTCAGCAGGGGAAATGCTGATCTTCTGTTCATACAATGTATGAACAGAGGATCAGTGTTTCCCCTAGTGAGGCCACCACCCCCCAACAGTAAGAACACACCCAGGGAACATACTTAACCCCTTCCCCGCCCCCTAGTGTTAACCCCTTCACTGCCAGTGGCATTTTTATAGTAATCCAATGCATTTTTATAGCACTGATCGCTATAAAAATGCCACTGGTCCCAAAAATGTGTCAAAAGCGTCCGCCATAATGTCGCAGTACCGAAAAAAAATCGCTGATCGCCGCCATTACTAGTAAAAAATATATATTAAAAAAAATGACATAAAAATACCCCCTATTTTGTAAACGCTATAACTTTTGCGCAAACCAATCAATAAACGCTTATTGCGATTTTTTTTTACGAAAAATATGTAGAAGAATACGTATCGGCCTAAACTGAGGAAAAAATTATTTTTTTTATATATTTTTGGGGGATATTTATTACAGCAAAAAGTAAAAAATATTCATTTTTTTCAAAATTGTCGCTCTATTTTTGTTTATAGCGCAAAAAATAAAAACCGCAGAGGTGATCAAATACCACCAAAAGAAAGCTCTATTTGTGGGAAAAAAAGGGACGCCAATTTTGTTTGGGAGCCACGTCGCATGACCGCGCAATTGTCAGTTAAAGCGACGCAGTCCCGAATCGCAAAAAGTGCTCTGGTCTTTGACCAGCAATATGGTCCGGGGGGTAAGTGGTTAAATGTGGAGTTTTAAAAATACAGACCAAAATTTTTTATTCTCGATGTCCCATTGCTTGTTTGCGCTATATGCTCTGTTTCATAGGCCCCTTTCACATCAGGGGACTGATTGAATCGCCTGTCCGTTTTCAGGTGGACCCGTTAGGACCACCCATTGTTCTCTATGGGCCGCTGTCACCCGCATGTAGGCAGGTGCAGTCTACATTCCCCACTGCAGATGACGCTCATCCACAGCGGTATTGCAGGGGGAGAGGAGGTCAAGAGGAACACAGGCCCAGATTCTCGTAGAATGGAGTAATTTTGGGCGGGCGTAACGTATTTCATTTACGTTACGCCGCGGCAAGTTTTTCATGCAAGTGCTTTATTCACAAAGCACTTGTGTGTAAAGTTGGGCGGCATAGCGTAAATTACCCGGCGCAAGCCCGCTTAATTCAAATTAGGCGGTAAGGGGGCGTGTAGCATTTAAATTAAGCGCGTTCCCACGCTGAACGTACTGCGCATGCGCCGTCCATAAAATATCCCAGGGTGCATTGCTCCAAATGACGTCGCAAGGATGTCATTGGTTTAGACGTGAACGTAAATGGTGTCCAGCCCCATTCACGGACGACTTACGCAAATACTTAACATTGATTGCACCTCATATACCCAGGGGCAACTTTACGCCGGGACAAGCCTAACATAAACGTTGTAACTTTACTGCGTCGGCCACGCGTACGCTTGGGAATTCGCGTATCTAGCTAATTTGCATACTCGACTGGGAAAACGACGGAGGCGACACCTAGCGGACAAAAAAAAAATTGCATTTAAGATCCGACGGCGTAAGAGCCTTACGCCTGTCGGATCTAATGGATATCTATGCGTAACTGATTCTAAGAATCAGTCGCATAGATACGACGGCCCAGATTAGGGCTTACGACGGCGTACATGGCGTTGCGCCGTCGTAAGCCCTTTGAGAATCTGGGCCACAGTTCTTCTGTGGTTTCCAGAGTCACTGGGAAAGCTATCCGATTAGAAGTATGAATCAGATTAGTGGCTTTGGCAAACAAGAATATTCTTAATTATGGCTATATAAAACATGTACATTGTCCCTTTTTTTGGTTGGATATCTTATCTATGATCTAATCAAATATTGATTTGTCCTGGGTTTAAATATACTTCCTTCCATGCCATAAACATGTGCACCAATCATTAAAACTGCACAGGTATAAACAAGTACAAAACATGGCCACCTGTAATAGCCTATTATCTTATGCTGTGACGTCACGCACAAGCATAACTGACAGTGTTATCAGACTCCGATCATAAAACATGTATCCGCTGGCTGCAGCTACTGCTTTTGTTAGCACAAGACCAGTTTATGTAACATCTAAATTATGACATATCGTGTTCCATACTCGGCGTGTTTGACTGAAATAAACATTTGTGAACACCATAACAACGGCCCTGTTTATGGATCCTAATTTGGAAGTTAAACCAATATTTAATTTCAGGTAACTGCTGGTGGGTTGAATTGTCTTCAGAATCTTGTTTTTCTCATCAGTAACATCTCTGCACCCAGCTCCATTTGTAGGCAGGGCCACTCCAACGTGTGCAATACATCCACTCATGGGTAACACTAACAAGCCTAGTTTAGGGTGACCGGACATCCCCAGTTTCTGGGGACAGTCCCCTGATTGAGGACACTGTCCCCGGACCAAGTCTGTCCCTGGTTTTGTCCCCAGATTGGATTTAATAGGGGCAGAGGCAATTTCAAAGACAATCAGTGCAGAATAAAAAAAAAAAAAATTGAATTACACCCCCGCTCCGCCGTGCCTACTAGCTTAGGGGGGTGTATTTTTGCCCATTATCTGTGCCCCTTTCTGATGATCATGTGCTGGTCGGAGCGGAGGGAAAATTTCTTCAGTTTCAGGTGCATGCCCATTCAGCTTCGCTCACATGTTCTTCTGCCTTGGCTCAAATCCTGGCCAGCCACCTGCCTATCTCCTTGCCTTCCCTGGCGGAGTGATCTTCCTCCGTTGCCCATCCAGTAGTAGCCGGGGCCCGAAGAGTAAGACTTGAGAGACTGTGAGGTGGGCAGCGACGGGCAGAGAATTGCTGATTGTTGCCATTACTAGTAAAGAAAAAATATGTCCCCGGATTTCATTTTAAAAATCTGGTCACCTTAGCCTAGTTGCCCTATCTTTATCTTAGTGTGTTTCTCCACTCCCGTAAGGAGCTATTAGGTGGACCTCATTAGCACATATCCAGTTCCAGGCTCCATGCTCTGCCCTGCATGCTCCAGAATTAACCAGTCAACCACTTCTCAGGCTACAAGTAATAATGGAGGCAAGTACAATGCAATTGCAAAAAAATTACTTTACAACTTTAGGGTGGGCAACAGCAGGACACACAGTTATGGAACTTATAAGTTCAGGGCATCCAATTCCAGAATGCATTACTAGGGTGAATATCACCTTGGAAAAATGTATATTTATCGGCGTATACCGCGCACTTTTTTGCCCTGAAAATCAGGGCAAAATCGTGGGTGCACGGTATACGCAGATACCCGCTTTCCCGCACCGAGTTTGAATACTGCGCCGGCATATACAGAGCGCAGTACACTTGTGTATAGTCGGGCAGTCTCGGCTCCTCTCGCGCTCACGTCCTGGACGTACAGGACGTGAGCGCGAGAGGAGCCGAACCTGCCCGACTATACACGAGTGTACTGCACCGGCATATACCGAGTGCAGTACACTCGTGTAAAGTCGGGCAGGCTCGGCTCCTCTCGCGCTCACGTCCTGGACGTACAGGACGTGAGCGCGAGAGTAGCCGAGCCTGCCCGATGTCAGGTCACCTGTGGCCAGGTGACAAGTGCACCCTGTAGGGGTCAGGGATGCACCGCAGGGAAGTGAACCCTATAGCCGACTACTGCTGGCAGGGAGGAAGCGTGACCCAAGATCACCCAGGGCGCGGAGTCTAAGACCCAGTTTTGTATTCACCAGAGCCCTTGGTGGTAGGGATGGTCTTGGCCGCAACTGGGTCCAGGTCGCGTTCCCGGGATTCCTCAGGTCACACTCCGCAGGGAGAAGGAGGAAGCAGCCAGCAGAACAAACAGTGGTGATGGACAGGCCGAGGTCAGGGCAACAGGCAGACAAGGATAACCGTGGAACATGCAAATAGTCAGGGGCACAGGCAGACAGGGAAGTCGGGGACAAGCCAAAACGGTACACGGAAGATGATCGTAGCACTCTGCAACCAGGAACTAGCAATACACTGCAGACAGGAACTGAGCATTGGAACACTGTTGAACAGCACTGCAGACCTGTAGAGCAAAGGTTAATATAGGCTTCCTGGGATGGACTAGGGTGGAGCCATACAGGAAGAGGAAGTGATAAGAAGGGAAACCAGAACAGGATCTGCCTCTAATGAACACATGGAGATCAGGTAGGCAGACAGACATGATGCATATTCATGACAGTACCCTCCCTCTTACGAGGCCTCCCCCTTCCCTGCCTGGGTCCGGGTTTAGAGGGAAACTTCAGATGAAAATTCTTCAATAGACGAGGTGCAAAGACCTCTGATGCAGGAACCCAAGACCTCTCCTCAGGACCAAAGCCTTTCCAATGAACAAGGTACTGAAGAGCGCCTCTACAGAGTCGGGAATCCAGTACTTGACTGACCTCATATTCCTGATTCTCCTCAGAGACTGGTGCCGTGGTGGGGAGAGGACGAGAGAACCTATTAAGGACTAAAGGCTTCAGAAGGGAAACATGGAAGGAGTTAGAGATTTTGAGGTTTTTGGGAATCTGAAGCTTGAAACAAACTGGATTCAGCTTAGCCATTATGGTGTATGGACCAATGAATCTTGGAGCAAACTTCAGAGAAGGAACTCGGAGCTTGATGTTTCTGGTGGAGAGCCAGACTTTGTCCCCTGGTTGAAGAGAAGGCGGTTTACGCCTGCGGCGGTCAGCAAAGCCTTTGAATTTGTCGGCAGCTGCCCGGAGGGAATCATGGACGTCGCTCCAGATGGAATTGAATGACTCTTGAGCTGAAGCCAAAGCTGGGATATCCAGAGAACAGGTCATGGGAAGTGGAAGTTGAGGATGTCTTCCATAAACTGAGAAAAAGGGTGTTCTCTGCGAACTGGTATTCACATGATTGTTATGGGAAAATTCCGCCCATGGAAGTAGAGAGGACCAATCGTCATGATGAGCGGAGACTAAGGTACGAAGAAAAACCTCTAACTCCTGATTAACCCTCTCCGTCTGCCCATTGGATTGAGGATGGTAAGAAGAGGAAAAATCCAAAGCAATATTGAGGGATTTGCAAAAGGCTCTCCAAAAACGAGACGTGAATTGAACACCCCTGTCCGAAACAATATGAGAAGGAACCCCATGAAGACGGAAAATCTCTCGAACAAAAATGGGGACCAAAGCAGGAGCAGAAGGCAGACCAGGAAGGGGAACAAAATGTGCCATTTTGGAGAACCGATCGACTACCACCCAAATGACCGTATTACCGTCAGACAGTGGAAGATCGGTGATAAAATCCATGGCAATGTGAGCCCAGGGCTCCTTGGGAATGGGCAAGGGCATGAGGAGACCAGCAGGAGCTTGTGTGGAGGATTTGAACTGAGCACAGACATGACAAGCCTTGACATAGTCTTTAACCTCTGAGCGGAGATTTGGCCACCAATAGTGACGACTAATGAGTAGGAAGGACCGGAGGAAACCAGCATGGCCCGCCACCTTGGAATCATGTCCCCAACGAAGGATCTTGGCTCTTAGCTCAGTGGGGACAAAGGTCTTACCAGGAGGAATTTTTGAGTCCAGGGTGGTAGAATGGGCAACAATGCATGAAGTTGGAATGATCGGCTCAGGTTCAAGAGTGCGATCTTCGTCCAAGGTGTCAAAGGATCTAGAAAGCGCATCAGCCCGACCGTTGCAGGAACCAGGTTTGTATGTAATCGTGAAACTGAAACGGGAAAAGAAGAGACTCCACCTGGCCTGTCTGGGATTCAGACGTTTAGCATTCTGTAAGTACTGTAGATTCTTGTGATCGGTGAAGATCGTTATGGAGTGAGGAGAACCCTCCAAAAGATGACGCCACTCTTCTAGCGCCAATTTAATTGCGAGAAGTTCCCGGTCACCGATGGCATAATTTCTCTCTGCCTGAGAAAATTTTTTGGAAAAGAACGCACATGGTTGACGTCTCTTCTCAAAAAGTTGAAGAAGCACCGCTCCCACTCCCACAGAAGAAGCGTCCACTTCAATAAAGAATGCCTCCTCAGGGTTTGGTCTCCTCAAAAGAGGTCCAGAGACGAAGGCCTGTTTCAGATCGTGAAACGCAGAGACAGCTTCGGGAGGCCAGTCTTTGGCATTAGCACCCTTCTTGGTCAAAGCGATAATAGGCGCGGCAATGGAAGAATAATTCCTGATGAACTGCCTATAATAATTTGTGAAACCAAGAAAGCGCTGTGTGGCCTTGAGGCTAGCAGGAAGAGGCCAATTGGTAATGGCTAAGACCTTCCCAGGATCCATACGAAGGCCCAAGCTTGAAACAAAGCATCCTAGAAACAGGACCTCAGAACATTCAAAGGAGCATTTCTCCAGTTTGGCATAGAGATTATTCTCTCTGAGGCGCTGGAGTACAGTGCGAACATGGTTCCTGTGGACATGCAGATTTTCCGAAAAGATTAGAATGTCATCCAGATAGATGACAACAAACTGGTACAGCAGGTCCCTGAAGATTTCGTTGACAAAGTTTTGAAACACGGCTGGGGCATTACATAACCCGAAAGGCATGACCAGATACTCATAATGGCCGTCTCGAGTGTTAAACGCAGTCTTCCACTCATCGCCTTCTCGTATTCGAATGAGGTTGTACGCCCCCCTGAGATCCAACTTAGTGAAAATGGAGGCACCCCTCAACCTATCGAACAATTCAGATATCAAGGGTAAGGGGTAACGATTCTTAATAGTAACAGCGTTTAATCCTCGATAATCAATACAGGGTCTCAAGGTACCATCCTTCTTGGCAACAAAAAAGAACCCTGCTCCTGCAGGCGATGACGATTTCCGAATGAAACCTCTGTCAAGGTTTTCTGCGACATACTCAGACATGGCCTGGGTCTCTGGGATGGACAAAGGGTATGTGCGACCCCTGGGCAGAATTGCTCCAGGAACAAGGTCAATGGCACAGTCAAAAGATCTGTGGGGAGGAAGCACCTCGGCTGATTTCTTACAGAACACATCCCGGTAATCGCTGTAAGCAGTGGGAAGATCCGAAGATACTGATGTGGTAGCAACCGGAAGTTCCCCCTTAGGAGTCACCTTGGAAAGACATGACGAGAAACATGAAGGACCCCAAGCCAGAATCTGCCCAGAAGCCCAGTCCACATGGGGAGAGTGGAGCTGTAGCCAAGGAAGGCCCAATACAATGGGAGTGGAGGCTTTAGGTAGGATGAGAAAGGATATCCACTCCTGGTGGAGAATCCCTATCGACATCCTAATGGGTAGTGTCTGGAAGCGAATAGGACCCCCTGGGAGAATAGTGCCATCAATTGCCGAGACTACCAGCGGCGTAGTGAGGGGTGCAAGGGTAAGCTTCATAGAAGAAGCAGTTCTCCAGTCCATAAAGTTGCCGGCAGCCCCGGAATCCAGATATGCAGAGATCGATAGGGGAGAAGTGCCTACATGAAGGGACACCGGAAGGAGCAGACGGGAAGGTGATGTTTCTGGGTCCAATACTCCACCTTCTAAATGTATTAGACCTGAGCGTTTCCCGGGCGAAGCGGGCAGGAGGCACGAAGATGGCCCTTGCCTCCACAATAGAGGCACAAGCCCAGAGATCTGCGTCTAGCACGTTCTTCGGGTGTTAGTCTGGTCCGGCCCAACTGCATAGGTTCCTCAGCAGGCAGGGGGTGGTCTACGGGACGAAGTGAGGGAAGCACAGACTGACTACGACCTAGGGAGTGCTGGTGTCTTTTCTCAATGGACCTCTCCTGAAAACGAATATCGATCTGATTGCACAGGGAGATGACATCGTCCAAACCGACGGGGATGGTTCTTCCCGCTAATTCGTCCTTCACTCGGTCAGAGAGGCCATGTAAAAAGGTAGCGACCAGGGCCTCATTGTTCCAGCTCAATTCAGCTGAGAGTATACGGAACTGAAGAGCATATTGACCCACTGAACGAGATTCTTGGCGGAGACGTAGCAGAGCACTGGCTGCTGAAGAGGCCAGAGCCGGCTCTTCAAAGATGTTCCGAAAGAGCTTTAGGAAGTTGAACAGGCTGGAAACTACCGGATCATTCCTCTCCCACATAGGGGCAGCCCAGGCTAAAGCTTCACCGGAAAGGAGGGAAATAATATAGGCTACCTTTGCCCGATCAGACAAGAAGTTTTGAGGCTGTAGTTCAAAATGGATGGTGCACTGGCTAAGAAACCCCCTGCAGGCCTTGGAGTCTCCAGAAAAACGGACTGGAGGTGGTAGCTTCAGTGAATGCGACTCTGCGACTGGTGCGACGGGCGCAGCCGCTGCCGCTGGTTGTACTTGGGGTTGTAGATTCGGGGCTCCCAACGAGGTCTGAAGCTGATCAAAGCGGGAAGCCAGATCCTGAAGGAAACGCATCACCTGAGCCTGATTAGCTTCATGCGTCTCGAGTCTGTGAACAACGCCCTGTAATGGGTCATCTGCAGGAAGCGGCACGTCGGCCGGGTTCATGGCTGTTCAAACTGTCAGGTCACCTGTGGCCAGGTGACAAGTGCACCCTGTAGGGGTCAGGGATGCACCGCAGGGAAGTGAACCCTATAGCCGACTACTGCTGGCAGGGAGGAAGCGTGACCCAAGATCACCCAGGGCGCGGAGTCTAAGACCCAGTTTTGTATTCACCAGAGCCCTTGGTGGTAGGGATGGTCTTGGCCGCAACTGGGTCCAGGTCGCGTTCCCGGGATTCCTCAGGTCACACTCCGCAGGGAGAAGGAGGAAGCAGCCAGCAGAACAAACAGTGGTGATGGACAGGCCGAGGTCAGGGCAACAGGCAGACAAGGATAACCGTGGAACATGCAAATAGTCAGGGGCACAGGCAGACAGGGAAGTCGGGGACAAGCCAAAACGGTACACGGAAGATGATCGTAGCACTCTGCAACCAGGAACTAGCAATACACTGCAGACAGGAACTGAGCATTGGAACACTGTTGAACAGCACTGCAGACCTGTAGAGCAAAGGTTAATATAGGCTTCCTGGGATGGACTAGGGTGGAGCCATACAGGAAGAGGAAGTGATAAGAAGGGAAACCAGAACAGGATCTGCCTCTAATGAACACATGGAGATCAGGTAGGCAGACAGACATGATGCATATTCATGACACCCGACTATACACGAGTGTACTTTGCTCGATAAATAAATGCCGGCGCAGTATTTAAACTCGGCGCGGGAAACGAGCGGGGAGGACGACGCAGAAGGACGCCGGACCCGACGAAGAGGACACCCCGAAGCCGCAAGACACCAAAACTGTAAGTACAAAAATCTTTTTTTCCACAGGAATGCGGGTCCACTTTAGGGGTGCACGCTATACGCCGAAGCGCGCAATACCCGGATAAATACGGTAGGTTCCACCTTTAGCTTTTCCTCCTCAAGGCTGACTGTGGTCATCACCTTTCCCAGTCGGGTCTGCTTCTAGTTCTCATTTTCAGTCCTACTCAGGGTATAGAGACCTTACCAGGTATTCCCCAGCCAGGGAATACCATACACTGGAGTCATTACATATTTTCAGGAAGAGTCCCACCAAGTCGCACGAGGACCGAATACAAATCTCTTAAGTCCTCATACTCTCCACCCAAAACTCCTCCCAGCCCGAAACCCACCCACTATATATGTTCTAAGGGAGGTCTTCACCTAGTGACTAAAATGGAAAGTACACTAAAACTCCCATACATGCCCACATGCCAAGGCATGGGTCCCATTCTCCCTGTTGAATTATTAAAGAGAAACTTCACCCCCCTGTGTAATTTTTTTAATCTGTGTTATCTTCAAAATAGGGCTGCTGCATGCCGGTTCCTGCACTGCCATCTTTCCTGCTACTAGGAGCCAGTTGTCTCTTCCCGGATGAAGTACCACTGTTCTTGTGAAGCCTGTAGTAATGCATGGGGGGTGGGGGGTGGGAGGGGTAAGAAAGTAAGAAAGATGGAAGTGCAGACTACAATTCCCAAAAAAATGTGTTCCTACCAAAAAACATTTGTAAATTCCTGAAAGATGGGGAAGGAGTAATTACCATTAAAGTAACGAATGTGCCTGAAGGTACACTTATTTAGTTATTTAACACCATAGAGAATGCAGCCAGATGAGGAAGACAGCACGTTCAAGTAAGGGGAGTTTACTGCAGAAGTACCCAATAGATTTATTTCAGGTACCGTATTTATCGGCGTATATTGCGCACTTTTTTCGCCTTAAAATAAGGGGAAAATCGTAGGTGCGCGATGTACGCGGATAGCCGCTTCCTGCGCTCAGTTTGAAATCCTGCGCCGACATATACCGAGTGCAGTACACTCAGGTGCATTCCGCTAGTCTCGGCTTCGTTCGTGCTCACGCATAAACGTCACAGAGCGTGAGCGAAGCCGAGCCTTGCCGAATGTACCCGAGTGTACTGCACTCGGTATATGTCGGCGGAGGCGTTCGAACTGAGCGCGGAAAGCGGGGACTCGACTTGAGGCGCGCGCTGGAGAAGCCGGGAGGACACCATCGAGGCCGCAGACGGACGCCGGAGCGGACGATGGACGCTGGGAAGACACCACAACTGTAAGTAATAAAATCATATAACATTTTTTTTACAGGAATTTCGGGGGCAACTTTAGGGGTGTGCGGTATACGCGGGAGCGCGTTATACCGTGATAAATACGGTAATTCAACCATCATCCACTCCGAATGTGAACATACTATAATAGGAATCTGTGTGGTAATTTTTCCAACTAACTTTCTGTCTAATGCCACAAATTTTCTACAAGAAAAGTTCAATGTGAGCTTTTGGTTTGAAATTCCGACTGTGTGTACGCTCCATCTGACCTTTTCTGTCGGAATTTCCGACAACAAAAATTTGAGAGCTGGTTGTCAATTTTTCCGACAAGAAGAGTTCTTGTTGGAAATTCTGATCGTCTGTATGCAATTCCGACGCATGCTCGGAATCAAGTCGACGTATGCTCGGAAACATTGAACTTCATTTTTCTCAGCTCGTTGTAGTGTTGTACGTCACCGTGTTCTTGACGGTCGGAATTTTGTGTGACCGTGTGTATGCAACACAAGATTGAGCCAACATTTCGTTGGAAAAAAAAACACGGAATTTCCAATCGTGTGTACGTGGAATAAGGGCTTATTCAAACAATGCGCTGCATTAGTGCAAAGCGTTTTTGTGCATTAGGGTGGCGTAAAGGAAGTCAATTCATTTTTAGTGAGCTTGTAGCGCACCGTAAAACATTCAAAAGATGTTCTGCAATGCTGCCCAACACAATGCTTGCTATTTGCCTTATGGCATGATGTACTGCAATTATGTTGGCAGGAACCGCATATCTGCATTGGTATGCTATTCTAAATGAAGGGCACCACAACACAATGCACAGGTATTGTGTGTTAAAAGAGGTGTATGGCCAAAGCTCTTTTGATTATATTTCTCTTCTGGGAGTGCCTTTACTTTTGCACTCCCCTGACCCAGAATCAGCCAACAGTGGGTTAAAGTCTGCAGTCAGCCGACATCACGGGGGTTAATCCAGGCTCTGAAAGGATCCTGACAATAATATTGGGATCCAGATGCCTGATTGGCAGCTCGCTCAGCCTCTCAGTGCATTGCTAAGCCAACTGCTCCTTCCCTCTTCTCAGTCTGGCACTCCAGTGAGCACTGGAGGGGCAGAGCAGAGAGTCTGACAGTCACTGCTCTCCACTCAGAGAAGACCAAAAACGTAGTGAGCAGTGGTCATGTGATCACTCAGTTCTCAGGTAGGGGACATAGAGGTGAGTATGAATGTTTATTTTTTCAGAACCCCACACATCGCCTTCAGTGGGCGTTGCGGTAATGCACCATTCTGAAATGACAGAATGCTTAGAAGGCTCTGGCTTCAGTACTTCACAATTCCTGATTTACAGTCAGCAAGTAATGAAGTTCAGAAGTTCACAGAGGTCAGCAATGGCAGCCTACATATTTACCTCAGTCCAGGTTTCTTTTAAGTCATTTGATCTCGGTCCTTTTCTCCGTCTTCACTGTTTCTAGTATTGCCTAAATTAAGGCACCCATTGCAGCCCCAATATCTTGCTTTGTCCTGTCACTCTAATGCACATAAATAAAGTCCATTTACAGGATTTGAAGAGTGCTGGTGATTTATACATGCATTACATCACTCATGAACGTCAGCAGAATCCCCAGCTCCACCCAACTGATCTTAAAGGCAGACAACAATGTCACACTTCTCCGACACATTTTTCCATAATGTAGAATAACTGCCTAAGATGTGAGAAAGTGATTCTTACATTTACAACCTCTGGAGAGGGAGCAAGGACAGAAACTATTGCTGGATGATTAACCACTTAAGCCCCGAGCCTGTTTTTCAGATTCGGCGTTTACAAGACTAAAACAGTTTTTTTTGCTCGAAAATTGCTTAACACCCTAGAGAATAAAATGACGGTCATCGTAATACTTTTTGTCACACCGTATTTGCGCAGCGGTCTTACAAGCACACTTTTTTTGGAAAAAATTCACTTTTTTTAATTAAAAAATAAGACAACAATAAATTTGGGCCAATTTTTTTATATATTGTGAAAGATAATGTTGTGCCGAGTAAAATGATACCCAACATGTCACGCTTTAAAATTGCGCCCGCTCGTGGCATGGCGTCAAACTTTTACCCTTAAAAATCTCGATAGGCGACGTTTAAAAAATTCTATAGGTTGCATTTTTTGAGCTACAAAGTAGGTCTAGGGCTAGAATTATTGCTCTCGCTCTAACGATCGCGGCGATACCTCACTTGTGTGGTTTGAACACCGTTTTCATATGCGGGCGCTACTCGCGTATGCGTTTGCTTCTGCGCGTGAGCTCGTCGGGACGGGGCGCTTTAAAAAAAAAAATGTTTTGTTTTCTTATTTATTTTTATTGATTTTATTATTTTTTACACTGAAATAAAAAAAATATTTATCACTTTTATTCCTATTACAAGGAATGTAAACATCCCTTGTAATAGAAAAAAGCATGACAGGTCCTCTTAAATATGAGATCTGGGGTCAAAAAGACCTCAAATCTCATATTTAGACTTCAATGCAAAAAAAAAAATGGAAATTTTGTCATTTAAAAAAATGACAACAAAAAAATTGTCTCTTTAAGACGCTGGGCGGGACTGACGTTTTGACGTCACTTCCGCCCAGCAAAGCTATGAGGACGGGTGGGGGCCATCTTGCCCTCACTCGAGTCCTCACACACTAGGCAGCAGCACCCGATCTCCTCCGCCGCTACCGAAGGCTACGGTAAGCGGCGGAGGGCGCGGGAGAGCGGCGGGAGGGGGGGCCCCTCTCCCGCCACCGATAACGGCGATCTCGCGGCGGATCCACCGCAGAGACCGCCGTTATCGTTTACACGCCCGCCCACTGAAGAGATGGATACCTCGGTTGTGGCAGCAGCTGCTGCCGTTACCGAGATATCCATCATTAAAAAAAGGACGTATATATACAGTGGGCGGGCGTTAACCGGTTAAACTCACTGGTGCTCCCTTAAAACTAAAAAATATACAGTATGTATTTTATATATATATATATATATATATATATATAGATAGATAGATAGATAGATAGATAGATAGATAGATAGATAGATAGATAATTGTATTATTAAAAGTATTGGGACGCCTGTCTTTACATGCACATGAACTTTAATGGCATCCCAGTCTTAGTCCGTAGAGTTCAATATTGGGTTGGCCCACCCTTTGCAGCTATAACAGCTTCAACTCTTTTGGAGGCTGTCCACAAGGTTTAGGAGTGTCTATGGGAATGTTTGACCATTCTTCTAGAAGGGCATTTGTGAGTTTAGGCACTGATGTTGGAGAGAAGGCCTGGCTTGCAGTTTCCGCTCTAATTCATCCCAAAGGTGTTCTATCGGTTTGAAGTCAGGTCTCTTTGCAGGCCAGTCAAGTTCCTCCACCCCAAACTCGCTCATCCATGTCTTTATGGACCTTGCTTTGTGCACTGGTGCGCAGTCATGTTGGAACAAGAAGGGGCCATCCCCAAACTGTTCCCCCAAAGTTGGGAGCATAAAATTGTAGAACATTTCTTGGTATGCTGATGCCTTAAGAGTTCCCTTCACTGGAACTAATGAGCCAAGCCCAACCCCTGAAAAAAACAACCCCACACCATAATCCCCCCTCCACCAAATTATTTGAACCAGTGCACAAAGCAAGGTCCATAAAGAAATAAATGAGCAAGTTTGTGGTGGTAATGACTAAACGCTAACACTTGCGCAAAACGTATCTACCTCTTTATCCCCTGCTCCAACTATCAACCACTTGTCATATGAAGCCTCAATAAAAAGTATTATTGGAAGTGCAGCCGTCCAGAATAATTTCCTTATGTTACACAGCATGCGAGCTGAGCTAGCACCCACACTAGTGTGTGTGGGGATTAACTAGAGACTCACTCACCTGGAGCGGCTTTTTTTGTTTCATTGTAATTTTTTGTCACTTTTTTAGGAAAATTAAAGCGGGGGTTCACCCAAAAAACTAATTTTTAACATTAGATTGGGGCTAATTGTGGGAAGCACAATCGGGTGTTTTTTTTTAAATCAATGCAGTACATACTGTTTTAGAGATCGATGTTCTCCGCGGCTTCCGGGTATGGTCTGCGGGACTGGGCGTTCCTATCTGATTGACAGGCTTCCGACCATCGCATACAGCACGTCACGAGTTGCCGAAAGAAGCCGAACGTCGGTGCGCAGGCGCCGTATAGAGCCGACGTTCGGCTTCTTTCTGCAACTCGTGACACTGGCTGGTGACAGTATTTAAAAAAAATATATATTTTTCTTAAATTTATTTCAACCTTTTATTTCTTTTAGCAGTGCAGGGTCACCATAGTGTATTGCTCAGGGGAGGTGATAAGGATTTATTTTATTTTATTTACTATGATTGCTTATTATAAAGATGATCACTGTATAAGCAATCAGATTTAATTTGTGAATGGCATCCATTCATGTGCCATTCTGTATTATTGTAATAGCTGTGATTGGCCACAAGTATCACACGGTACAGGTCTGCTGTGATTGAACCTGTCCCATGTGATCACTGTGACCAATCACAGAAGTACAAAATGGCTATGAACAAAAGCCATTGTTTACAAGTGCATGGTAGCCAATCAGCTTCTAACTGCAGCTTGTTCAATTAAGTTTTGGCAATGAAATCTGGAAGCTGATTGGTTTCCATGCAGAGTTGCACCAGATTTTGCATTCTCCAGTTTTAGTAAATAACCCCCCGCAATGTCCACCCAGGATAGTAGTTTTCTTACAATAGGGCGGACAGGATGTGGTTAAACTCTAAAGTCCTAGCCATTATTATTATTATCCAAGGATTTACCGTATATAGCATCAACAGTTTGCTGAGCGCTTTACATTATAAAGAGAGACAGTACATTTACAATACTACTCAACAGAGCTTTAGGTGCAGAAAATAGGTGCAGGAACTCAACCACGACCCGTTCAGATTTCACAAACAGTAGGAGGGTCTTAAAGGGGCATTAAATACCAGAATTGCATTACATACAGAGTGCAGAGTTTAGGGGGTTACAAAGCTGTCACTTGTAAACACAGAAACCGGACTTCTGTGTTTACAAGTGATTGTGGTGAGCAGGCACCAAAGGGTCTGAGCCAAAGGTGGTGGAACTGAGTTCCCCCAAGTTCCCCCTGAAAAAAAGCCCTGCTACTCAATACAAGAGAGTTAGGAGGGCCCTTGTCATGAATCACCAGTAATACCTTCATGCCCTGTCTGTCTTCTTAACTCTGGTCTGTGTATCAGCCTTGGGCCTGCACTCTCACACCTGCATGGTTAAGTAATCTTCCCTCAGCGTGACTCCAGCATAGCCTCTACATACATGATACACTATTTAATACTGTGCTGTCCAAGTCTGCCTTGCCCGAGCAATATTGTGTGTTTGGTCTTCTGTCTCCTGCTTGCCTTGTACTCTACGTCTGTTTGGCTTATCTCCTGACTATCCCTTGTTGTCCTGGGTTGCTGCTTCCTCTCTATCCTCCTGTAGCCTACCGTGAGCGTTAGCTGGGAGACCCTGGGAGCCGCGACCTGGAGCCAGTTGCAGCGCAGTCCATCCTTGCCACTAGAGGCTCTGGTGAACACCTGCTGGCTCTTAAGCCTTGTACACACAATCGATCAAATCCATGGATTTTTGTCCGAAGGGCGTTGGCCGTGAACTTGTTCTGCATACAGACTGCAGAACTTTTTCAGCCAACATTCACAAAACGATGTGGTTTTTCTGCTCTTTAGCGCCACCCTTTGGGCAACTTCTGCTAATGTTGTCTGATGGTTAGCATTGGTTCGGAGCATGTGTGTTTGTACTTTCAATTTTAGTCTGACGAACTTGTGTACACACGATCGGATAATCCGACGGAACTTATTTGTTGTTGGATAATTTGAGAGCATGTCCATCCAACATTTGTTGTCAGAAATTCCGACAACAATTATCGGATGGAGCATACACAGTCGGATTATGCGACAAAACCCTTCCACAATTCACACAATTGTTGTCGGAATATCCGATCGTGTGTACGGACCTTTAGACTCTGCGCCCTGGGGATTCTAATGCTCTAGCTCCCAGTGGAATCCGTGTTGGTGATCCAGTGGACTTGCTTTCTTGAACTTCCCCGAGTGCCATCTGCAGCAGTCAGCTCTAAGGTCTCCTACCTTAGCGGTGCACTCCTGACCCCAACGGTGTGCATCTGTTACCCGGCCTCAGGTGACCTGACAGCCCTGCTCCTGAGAGCTTGCAATCTATTAGATATTTAGGCTAAACCAATAGTAACAAATCTGTTATAAAATGTTAGATTAGATACTTTCATAAGGTATCATTTGTTTATAATGTAAAGAATAATCTTGTTTTACAAAGGATTTGGGATCCACTAAAGTAGTCTTAGGCCGCGTACACACGGTCGGTCCATCCAATGAGAACGGTCCGATGAAGCTGACTGATGGTCTGATGTGCCTACACCATCAGTTAACTACTTGCCGACCTGCCGCCGTCGTTTTACGACGGCAGGTTGGCTCGGGAAACCCGCGATTGCTCGTTACAGAGCGGGGAACGGGAGCTGTGTGTGTAAACACACAGCTCCCGGACCTGTCAGGGGGGGAAACGCTGATCCTCTGTTCATACAATGTATGAACAGAAGATCAGTGATTTCCCCAAGTGAGGCCACCCCCCCCCCACAGTAAGAACACACCCAGGGACATACTTAACCCCTTCCCCGCCCCCTAGTGTTAACCCCTTCACTGCCAGTGGCATTTTTATAGTAATCCAATGCATTTTTATAGCACTGATCGCTATAAAAATGCCAATGGTCCCAAAAATGTGTCAAAAGTGTCCGAAGTGTCCGCCATAATGTCGCAGTACCGGAAAAAAATCGCTGATCGCCGCCATTACTAGTAAAAAAATATAAATAAAAATGCCATAAAAATACCCCCTATTTTGTAAACGCTATAACTTTTGCGCAAACCAATCAATAAACACTTATTGCGATTTTTTTTACAAAAATATGTAGAAGAATATGTATCGGCCTAAACTGAGGAAAAAATATGTTTTTTTATATATTTTTGGGGGATATTTATTACAGCAAAAAGTAAAAAATATTCATTTTTTTCAAAATTGTCGCTCTGTTTTTGTTTATAGCGCAAAAAATAAAAACCGCTGAGGTGATCAAATACCACCAAAAAAAAACTCTATTTGTGGGAAAAAAAAGAACGCCAATTTTGTTTGGGAGCCACGTCGCATGACCGCGCAATTGTCAGTTAAAGCGACGCAGTCCCGAATCGCAAAAAGTGCTCTGGTCTTTGGACAGCAGTATGGTCCGGGGGTTAAGTGGTTAAAAAAACGGTTGAGTCCAATGCGGTGACGTAAAACACGACGTGCAGAGAAAAATGAAGTTCAATGCTTTAAAGCATGCGGCGACTTGATTCTGAGCATGCGCGGGTATTTAACCGATGCTTTTGCGTACTAACCACCGGTTTTGACCTATCGGTTAGGAGTCCATCGGTTCAATTTTAAAGCAAGTTCAAAAATTTTGACCGAAGGATAACTGACCGATGGGGCCCACACACGATTGGTTTGGACCGATGAAAAGGTCCTTCAGTCCGTTTTCATCGGTTTGGACCGACCGTGTGTACGCGGCCTCAGTCCTGGGCCTACTTACAGTATGTTGTCATTACTTGACCTTTGAGAAACATAATAATTGATAGAGGTAACACTTACATTGGGTGAAATGCAGCTCGGTGTCCTTTAACTGCAATGATTATCATAAGAGAACTGAACATCAAGTCTCATGGCTAGACAGGATTAGACATAAAACTCTTTATGACACGCAGGTGAAAACCTGCAGGCTTATGCAAATCCAATCCATAAGGCAGCCTGTTGTCAGAAACGGTGCCAGGGGCAGGTGCCAGCACGCATTGTTCCAGAGCACAGGACACAGCCTAATGCTGACTACAGAAAGCCAAGCCTGCTGCATCAGCCGCAGGAGATACCATGGTCAGCAATGGAAATAACCATTTGTCAAAAACAAATTCTACTAACAAGTACGGGAAAATCAGATCTGTCCTCTCAGCTTCAGAGAACACCGTTCCAGTCTGGAATCAAATAGGTAGATTCAGTAAGAGTTAGGCTGACTTATCAGTAGATAAGCCGACCTAACTCAGAATCTACGCCGACTTATGTTTAAGTGTATGCTCAAACAGAGATACGCTTAAACATATCTAAGATACGACGGCTTGCGCCGTCCTATCTTAGGTTGCAATATTGAGGCTGGCCGCTAGGTGGCGCTTCCATTGCGGTCGGCGTAGAATATGCAAATTAGTAGATACGCCGATTCACGAACGTACGCCCGGCCGACGCAGTACTTTTACGCCGTTTACGTAAGAGATAGGCCGCGCAAAGTTAGAGCTAGGCCCTAGTTGGAATAGTAATGTCAAGTATGGCCGCCGTTCCCGCGTCGAAATTCGAAATTTTTACGTCGTTTGCGTAAATCGTCCGTGAATCGGGATTTGCGTAGTTTACGTCCACGTCAAAATCAATAGGCCCGTGCAGCGTACTTAGCCGCAATGCACACTGGGAAATGTAGGCGCCCGGCGCATGCGCAGTAAAAAAAAAACTTCAAAAACGTAAGGTCAAGCCACATTGACATAAAACACGCCCCCTTACACACATTTGAATTAGGCGCCCTTACGCCCGCCCGCTTTAGGCTACGCCGCCGTAACTTAGCAGGCAAGTACATTGTGAATCATGTACTTGCCTAGCTAACTTACGGCGGCGTAGCCTAAACACGCTAAGCTATGCCGCCGTAAGTTTAAGCCAAGCTACGTGAATCTACCTAAAAGACTTTTATAGCCGACTGTGAGATCTACCGCATCACTCAGGGATGTGGAGGACTTGCTACTTTTTGTAGAGAACATAAATAAAATATATATTATGGGAGAGAATCAGCCAGGCTGACTCATAAAGGTCGCCATTCATACATTTCATAATTTGTACCAACCGCTTTATATAAAGGAGCTTTCTCTAACATGGACACATTCTTCAGGAGATATTCAGAAGATATGTTTAATCGCTTGTTTACTAGACACTTACACCCTCTTCCTGCCCAGGCCATCTTTCAGCGATATAGGCCTAGATTCACGTAGGGCGGCGTTTGTTTGAGCCGGCGTAGCGTATTGTATTTACGCTACGCCGCCGCAAGTTAGAGAGGCAAGTGCTGTATTCACAAAGCACTTGCGTCCTAAGTAATGGCAGCGTAGCGTAAATGTGCCGGCGTAAGCGCGCCTAATTCAAATTGGGAAGAGGTGGGCGTGTTTTATGTTAATAAAGCATGAAACCACGTAATTGACGTTTTGAACGTACGGCGCATGCTCCATCCGTGGACATATCCCAGTGCGCATGTGTCGGATAGAATGCCTAAGATACGTCGAACACTGCCTACGACGTGAACGTAACTTACGCACAACCCTATTCGCGTACGACTTACGCAAACGACGTAAAAAGATACGCTTGTTCCGACGTTCATACTTTGCATGGGCTGCGCCACCTAGGGAGCAGCTTTATCTTCACGCCGGCGTATGTCTTACGTAAACGGCGTAACTAATTGCGACGGACATACGTGCGTTCGTGAATCGGCGTATCTTGCTCATTTGCATATTCGACGCGGAAAACAAAGGAAGCGCAACCTACCGGCCAGCGTAAATATGCACCCTAAGATACAATGGCGTAGGAGACTTACGCCGTTCGTATCTTAGCCTAATTTAAGCGTATCTGGTTTCCAGAATACACTTAAATATACGACGGCGCAGATTCTAAATTACGACGGCGTATCTACTGATACGCCGGCGTAACTCTTTGTGAATCTGGCTAATAGTACTTTGAATGACAATTGCAATTGTCGTGTAACGCTGTACCCAAATTACATTTTTATCTTTTTATTTTTAGACAGATAGAGCTTTCTTTTGGTGATATTTAATCACCGCTGGGTTTTTTATTTTTTGCAAAATAAATTAAAAAAGGCGGAATATTTTGAAAAAAAACACAAAACGTTTTCTTAGTTTCTGGTAATTTTTTTTGCAAATAAGTAATTTTTCTCCTTCACTGATCTGCTCTGATGAGGCAGCACTGATAGGCGGCAGTGATGAGGAGGCACTGATGGACAACATTGATGTCACTGATGGGCAACACTGATGGGCAGCAATGACGTCACTGATGGGCAGCATTGATGTCACTGATGGGCAACACTGATGGGCAGCAATGACGTCACTGATGGGCAGCATTGATGTCACTGATGGGCAACACTGATGGTCAGCAATGATGGCACTGATCGGCAACACTGATGGGCAGCAATGACGTCACTGATGAGCAACACTGATGGGCAGCATTGATGTCACTGATGGGCAACACTGATGGGCAGCAATGATGTCACTGATGGGCAACACTGATGGGCAGCATTGATGTCACTGATGAGCAACACTGATGGGCAGCAATGATGGCAACCATGGGCAACACTGATGGGCAGCATTGATGTCACTGATGGGCAACATGCTCTGATGAGGCGGCACTGATGGACACTGATAAGCAGCAGTGATGAGGAGGCACTGATGGACAACATTGATGTCACTGATGGGCAACACTGATGGGCAGCAATGACGTCACTGATGGGCAACACTGATGGGCAGCATTGATGTCACTGATAGGCAACACTGATGGGCAGCAATAATGTCACTGATGGGCAACACTGATGGTCAGCAATGATGGCACTGATCGGCAACACTGATGGGCAGCAATGACGTCACTGATGAGCAACACTGATGGGCAGCATTGATGTCACTGATGGGCAACACTGATGGGCAGCAATGATGTCACTGATGGGCAACACTGATGGGCAGCAATGATGGCACTGATCGGCAACACTGATGGGCAGCATTGATGTCACTGATGAGCAACACTGATGGGCAGCAATGATGGCAACCATGGGCAACACTGATGGGCAGCATTGATGTCACTGATGGGCAACATGCAGCATTGATGTCACTAATGGGCAACACTGATGGGCAGCAATGATGACACTAAGTGGCGCTGATAGGGCTGCACTGATAATCAGTGCCCTGATTATCTGTATGCATGTCCCCTGTCAGGATTGCCGGCTACCGACTCTCCTCTCCTCGCGCTGTAACAGCGAATGAGGAAAGTACTGCCGATAACCGGCAATTCTGTTTACACTGTGATTGGACACAGCTGATCACTTGGTAAAGGGCAGCTGTAATTGGCTCTTTAACACGATCTGTGATCGGCTGTGTGTGAAGAACACAGCAATCACAAAGCGCACCAGATGCATGCTCCAGGGGGGGCATGCAAGGTGTGTGGCTATCGGAGGATGTCCATGGACGTCCTCCCGGAATAACAGAGCCACACAGTAGCAGTCTTTCGTCTATAGCGTGGTAAGAAAGTGATTAAAATTGAACTCCAACCTTCCCTTCAGTCTTGCACAGATGTACAGGCTCCACTTCTATACTGAAATAGTTCACTCTGATTTCACTGCACACTAGGAACGTCTCCCAGCGTGCATTAGTAGCTGCAGTAGGTCAGATAGAGACCACCTTATTTCTTGGCTGGAGAACATCCAACATCATCTAGCTCTTGACCTCCCCAGCTAAACTGTCACTGGTCCATTATTTTCATTTATTGGATTTCAGTTCTCTTAATCATGGAGGCTTATAATCATATGTGGTCTTTATCTAGGATGGTCTGCTCTTTTCAGAAAGGTATTTACTCGAAAAGCTCTCCCTACCAGCCATGATCTGCCTGCATTGCACAGAGAAGCACAGGGCCCCATGATGACGTTACTGGGTCTAAAAACACAAAGGTTTTATTTAAAGCGGAGGTCCGGTGAAAAAAAAAAAAAAAAGTCAGCAGCTACTAACACTGTAGCTGCTGACTTTTACTAAGGAGACTTACCTGTCCAGGGTGCCCGCGATGACGGTAGCCGATGATGGTAGCCGATGATGGTAGCCGAAGCCGAGCAAAAGCTCAAAAGTAATTTTGTTTCCTTTTTTGCCTATAATAGAAGATGACCTGGAGAAAGGCACAGCAAGGTCACATGAATGTCAAATATCTACATTTCTGTATGTGTGTGGGGATGGTGTGTACATTCTCAGTAGCTGCTCAATGGACCATGCCCCACTGCAAGGGAAGCAGACGCATTGCTTGGCCACCGTTGCCATCATCAATGACCTTCTAATCTGATATCATTTGGCATCTTCTATATAAATCTCAGTAGCAGAAATTAATTCAGTTTGACCTTTAGGCTGCATTCACACGTAGGCGACAAGTAACGCCGCGTACGCGGCGTATTTTGCCGCGATTCGTTTAACTTTTTTTTTTTTTTTTTTTAACAAATCCTTTCCATTGCTGTCTATGGCCGAACGCCAATGCCGCCTGAAAAAAAGGGTCCGGGACTTGTTTTCAGGCGGCAGGCGTACGGCGTTTCTGCGTTCGGCGTGAGATGTGACCATCTCATAGACAGCAATGGAAATTCGCCCCTCCAGCGTATCGAGCATCGGGCGTTTTGTCGCCAAGGTGTGAATGGAGCCTTATTGAAAAGCGACTTTTCTTAACCTGGGAAGTGAACTTTTAAATAATCCAAAAGTACCACATGGCCTTATGCCTGTACCACTCTGATTGGTTAGTGATGTCACACTGGGATTTTGGGTTTCCTGTTGGGGGGTGTCTTCCAGGGCTGGTGCAAGGATTTTTATGACACCTCAGGCCTCGTACACACGACAGAGATTCTCGGCAGAATTCGCCGAGAAACTCGGTCAAAACCCGGATTCTGCCGAGAATCTCTGTCGTCTGTACAGTTTTGGCTCGATGGAGCCGCCGAGGAACTCGACGAGAAAATAGAGAACATGTTCTCTATTTTCTCGTTGTCCTCGTTCTTCTATGGGAGAAGCCGGCCCGCCGAGCTCCTCGGCGGCTTCATCCCAAAACTCGACGAGGAACTCGACGTGCCAAGCACGTCGAGTTCCTCTGTCGTGTGTACGGGGCCTCAGGCGAAACCTCATTTTGCCACCCCCCTGAATCCACCCCCGTTGCCCTGTCCATGTATACCCCACCTTTTTAATAAGGGGCCCATCAAATGCAACCTCACCAGCACCCATCAATGCAACCTCACCAGCGCCCATCAAATGCAGCCTCACCAGCGCTCATCAATGCAGCCTACCAGCGCCCGTCAAATGCAGCCTCACCAGCGCTCATCAATGCAGCCTACCAGCGCCCGTCAAATGCAGTCTCACCAGCGCCCATCAAATGCAGCCTCACCAGCGCTCATCAATGCAGCCTCACCAGCGATCATCAATGCAGCCTACCAGCGCCCGTCAAATGCAGCCTCACCAGTGCCCATCAAATGCAGCCTCACCAGCGCTTATCAATGCAGCCTACCAGCGCCCATCAAATGCAGCCTCACCAGTGCCCATCAAATGCAGCCTCACCAGTGCCCATCAAATGCAGCCTCACCAGCGCCCATCAAATGCAACCTCACCAGCACCCATCAATGCAACCCCACCAGCGCTCATCAATGCAGCCTACCAGCGCCCATCAAATGCAGCCTCACCAGCGCTCATCAATGCAGCCTACCAGCGCCCGTCAAATGCAGCCTCACCAGCGCTCATCAATGCAGCCTACCAGCGCCCGTCAAATGCAGCCTCACCAGCGCCCATCAAATGCAGCCTCACCAGCGCTCATCAATGCAGCCTCACCAGCGATCATCAATGCAGCCTACCAGCGCCCGTCAAATGCAGCCTCACCAGTGCCCATCAAATGCAGCCTCACCAGCGCTTATCAATGCAGCCTACCAGCGCCCATCAAATGCAGCCTCACCAGTGCCCATCAAATGCAGCCTCACCAGTGCCCATCAAATGCAGCCTCACCAGCGCCCATCAAATGCAACCTCACCAGCACCCATCAATGCAACCCCACCAGCGCTCATCAATGCAGCCTACCAGCGCCCATCAAATGCAGCCTCACCAGCGCTCATCAATGCAGCCTCACCAGTGCCCATCAAATGCAGCTTTACCAGCGCCCAT
The DNA here is from genome assembly GCF_905171775.1 of Rana temporaria. Classification (NCBI taxonomy): domain Eukaryota; kingdom Metazoa; phylum Chordata; class Amphibia; order Anura; family Ranidae; genus Rana; species Rana temporaria. The sequence continues at coordinate 66,999,776 of NC_053489.1, read as the reverse complement.
CAAATGCAGCCTCAGCAGTGCCCATCAATGCAGCCTACCAGTGCCCATCGATGAATGTTTGTTTGCTTCCATTCATTCAGGAGTCGGGACACAGTCCTCTGTGCCTCTGACACTATGTGCGAACGGAGAGGCAGCTGCCTGCTGATGCTAAGACTTAGTTGCTTGATGCAGAGAGAAGAGTAAGGATGAGCTCTGGCGTGTTCGCATAGAACACGTGCAGAGCCCGCCAGGAAGTGTGCATGGCACTGCGCTAATAACAGCCAAGGAGACATTTCATGATCCCTGCAGCCGAGCATCGAGACAATGTCTCCCTGGCTGTGATTAGCACAGCGCCGTGCTCACTTCGTGGCGGGCTCTGCATGTGTTCTATGCGAACACGCCGGAGCTCATCCTTAGAGAAGAGAGTAGGAACACCAGTGGCCGGGCGCCCTAGGCGGCAGTTCGCCCTAGGCGGCTGCCTAGTTTGCCTAGTGGTAGCACCGGCCCTGGTGTGTTCAATGCCAGCTTTTTTTGGGGGCAAACTTAAAGCATTGTACAACATTTTCTAACCTGTTATATCCCTGCTCCCCCTTTAGCATTGGGTGCACCATTATCACGTGATTGGCCCAAAAATGCCTTGATTGGGAGTCCATCAAGAAATGTCTTTGGGCACTTTTACTTCCATGCCCTATATGCCTTCAGAACTCAGAAGACAACCCCATTCACACTGTTGTTCCCCATGACAAGAACAGCAGTAGGGGTGTCTGCTGGACACATTAGCCGGCCACAGACGGTTCGAATCTCGGCCAGTTGATTGATCAACTTGGGTACAACCAGCAAGTCGGATTTTCCGTGCGATTATTGCCAGCCGCTATAGCGGCTAGCAGTACTGAAGTCAGATCATGAATGGGGACTGACAGGGGTTCTAGTCCTTCCCCACCCTATCAAAAACTAAAAATATATATATATATTTTGGCTGTAAAGTGAAATCTATTAGTATTATGCAGATGTAATCATTAGTCCATACATGGCAATGAACTGAACACATCAAAGTCCAGCTGCACTTCAAAGCTTACTTACAAGGCTGTGTGTACCACAAATGATTTTTGAATGCTTATTCAGTTAGAGTTATGAGCTGTACTAAATGAATTCAAAGCTTTGTACTTCTTTCTTATGGTGCTCAAGCTGGCCAGAACTTAATTTTTCATTAATTAGCATTACACTCGCTTAGTGATTGAGCAACATTGGGAGAAACAAAGCATGACCTATAAATCTATCCTTTGTTAGCAAACTGTGCAAACAATAAATCAGCAGAGTATAAGGCCTCCTTCACTCCACACAGTGCACATTATTGTGCTTACAACACATGCGCGGTGTGCATAGACCAGGGGTGCCCAACCATTTGAAGAGCGAGGGCCACTTAAGCGACTTGGTAACCGGTCGCGGGCCACAATGAGCGGAGCGGGTGGATGGCAGCCCACTCTACTCTACTTTTTTTTTTTTTTTCGGATCTGATTGGAGGTAGGCGTTTGTAAACAGACACAAGTCCATATACATCTGCCACTCCTTAGAGGTGAATAGAGGGTCCGATTTTTTTCAGTGCACACCAACATGTTGTGTTAACTGCTTTCTTTTTTACTGCGGCAGAATGGCATGGCTCGGTGAAGCAATGTTACCTTACGTCGCTTCGCATTTTGTCCACTAGGGGCACACGCGATCGCTCGTGACTGTGTGAACCAGGATCTGTGTGTGTAAACACATAGACCCGGATTCACAGACAGCGGCGCACATTTATGCCGGCGTAGCGTATCTCTGATACGCTACGCCGACGCAGCGCATGGAGGCAAGCATTGAATTCACAAAGCACTTCCTCCCAAAACTGCGCTGGGTTTCCAAGGCGTAAGTCGGCGTAAGTGGAAGTGGGCGTGAGCCATGCAAATGAGGCGTGACCCCATGCAAATGAAGGGCCGAGCGCCAGACAGATACGTATAACAAACGGCATTGCTCTGGTGATAACGATAGATCTATAAATTGGATTCAGGACCTCCTTCCTCCTGTTGGTGATCCCTCTGATAACTAGGGATGAGCTTCGTGTTCGAGTCAACCCATGTTCGACTCGAACATCGTATGTTCGACCGTTCGTCGAATTACAAACGTTACGGGCCGTTCGCCCCAAATTCGAGTGGAGTGTCACGACCCATAATTCACTTTGGCATCGCAGTGCATTGCTGGCTGATGATTGGCCAAGCATGCACTATGACCCACATGCTTGGCCAATCACAACGCACAAAAAACGGAGAGCCATAATTGACCAAAGCAAGGGTGGCTTTGACCAATTATGGCTCAGGGGGTTTAGTACACGCCCCACACTATAAAAGGCCGCCTGCAGGTCGGCCTTGTGTAGTGTGTTGCGGTGGTTAAGAGAGAGAGAGAGAGAGAGAGAGAGTGTCATTTTTTCTAGGTAGATAGAGCAGCCAGGCTAGTCAGTTAAAGTTACAGTGTGTAGAGGATATATATGCATCCCAGGTGTTGTATATATATTTATACACTGTATAGTTTAGCTAGATCAGTTCTTCCTAATTTACTGGCAGGCAGGTGATTGTGCTAGCTGCAGTATTCTCACGTGGTGTACTGCCTGTGTCCTCTGCAGTTTGCACCTAAAGCTACTTGGTGTGTACTGCCTGTGTGCTCTGCCAGGATTAAGCATGTGGAATTGATGGAGAAAATGTCTGCCAGAATACAAGACAGATTGGAGGCCCATTATAAGGTCTGGGAGCTATGGCACCGCCGGGGGGACCCACCCTGATCCGGTAATTGAGCCATTCTGATGACTTCTCACCCTTTTTCTATTCTTTTCCCCCTTTTTTTCTCTATTCCTTCTTTTACTTTCTGAGTCCCCTTGCGACTCCTAATGTTATAATTGTAAGTTACTACATTTAGCCACTAGTCCATTCTAAGCAATTACTAAGTTCTAATAGTACAAGCTGGTATCCTACTGTCGCTTCTCTGTAATACAATATATGTTAGGAAAGATGGTGTACCAGATTTTGTTATACGCGAGGATTGCAATCTTTTTCGCTTCAGTAAATGTGTAATGTCTTGCATGTATTGTATATCTGTCAAGAAATTCATAAATAAAACTGTTATTGGAAAAAAAATAGCCCAAGCTTTGAACATCTCACAGAGCACTGTTCAATCCATCATCTGAAAATGGAAGAGTATGGCACAACTGCAAACCTACCAAGACATGACCGTCCACCTAAACTTACAAGACGGGCAAGGAGAACACTCTTAAGAGAAGCAGCCAAGAGGTCCATGGTAACTCTGGAGGAGATGCAGAGATCCACAGCTCAGCTGGGAGAATCTGTTCACAGGACAACTATTAGTCGTGCTCAACACAAATCTGGCCACAAATCTGGCACGCCACAAATCTAGCCCTAAAAGCAAAACGCTATGTGTGGCAGAAAACTAACACTGCACATCACTCTGAACACACCATCCCCACCGTGAAACATGGTGGTGGCAGCATCATGTTGTGGGGATGCTTTTCTTCAGCAGGGACAGGGAAGCTGGTCAGAGTTGATGGGAAGATGGATGGAGCCAAATACAGGGCAATCTTAGAAAAAAACCTGTTAAGCCTCGTACACACGATAGGTTAACCAGAGGACAACGGTCTGAAGGACCGTTGTCCTAGGTTAACCTATGAAGCTGACTGATGGTCCGTCACGCCTACACACCATCAGTTAAAAAAACAATCGTGTCAGAACGTGGTGACGTAAAACACAACGACGTGCTGAAAAAAACGAAGTTCAATGCTTCCAAGCATGCGCCGACTTGATTCTGAGCATGCGTGGATTTTTAACCGATGGTTGTGCATACTAACGATCGGTTTTGACCTATGGGTTAGCAATCCATCGGTTAAATTTTAAAGCAAGTTGACATTTTTTTAACTGAAGGTTAAATAACCTATGGGGCCCACACACGATCGGTTTGGACCGGTTTGGACCGATGAAAACAAGGCGGACTGTTTCCAGCGGACATTTCTGCTCCCGATTTTGATCTGATGGGCTGTACACACCATCAGATCAAAATCCCTGCGGAAAACATACGCGGTGACGTGCCGCGCCGTCGCCGCGATGATGACGCGGCGACGTGCGCGACCCTGGAAGGTAAATACTTCCACGCATGCGTCAAATCACTTCGACGCATGCGAGGGATGGGGATCGGGCGGACTTATCCGGTGAGTCTGTACAGACGACCGGATAAGTCCGAGGTACTGGATTCCAGCGGATAGATTTCTTAGCATGCCAAGAAATTTTTATCCGCTGGAAATCCGTCGGCTGGATTTTTATCCCCTGGGAAATGTCCGCTCGGGCCTACACACGACCGGATCTGTCCGCTGGAACTGATCCGTGGATAAATCCCAGCGGACAGATCCGGTCGTGTGTACGGGGCCTAAGAGACAGGAGGTCTCCAGAAGTCAGGGAGGCTGTAGGAGACAGCCAGAAAGTTGGTAACTGCAAGAGGCACAGCTATAGATGCTGAAGGGAAGCCACCTATGTTGAGGAGTCCGCTGGTCTGGGTGACCAGGATAACGTGCAGAAGTACTGCTACAGAGAGCCAGGTGGGCTAGCATTTTCTGTTTGCATTTGATGGAGAAGAACCCCCTGCATGGGAAACCTTTGATTGAACTTTTTATATTTGCCTTTTTAATAAAAATGGGCTACCATGCCCTTAAAACATAGTTCCTGATTGGTGTGAATCACTGAAAAAAACGCATTCCACGAGAGTTAACAACCCCCAATCTTACAATATATAGGGGAATCAGAACTTCCATCCTCCTGCTGGTGATCCCTCTAATGATATAAAGATCTATACAGTAAAACCTTGGTTTGCAAGGATAATTCGTTCCAGAAACAAGCTTGTAATCCAAAGCACTTGTATATCAAAGCATTTTTTTACAGGGTATAAAAGAGAAGAGAGGCACCTTAGCAATAAGTTGCTAAATGTTGTACCTTCATTAAATGTAACCATATTGCTACACTTAGAGGCTCCTCTTGTGATGTGACGCTACTCTTATATCAAGACATCGCTTGTATATCAAGGTAACATTTATTAAAACATTTTGCTTGTCTTGCAAAACGCTCTCAAACCAAGTTACTCTTAAACCAAGGTTTTACTGTATATAGAGAAATAATGACCTTCTTCCTCCTGCTGATGATCCCTCTAATGATAACTAAAGATCTATATTAGGGAACATAGGTGTACGCAGCCTGTTGCATTAGGGTGTGTACCTGAAAGCCCCAAAACACGGTACCGATCTCTAACTGTGTTAATTCAGAAAGGGTCGGTAAATGACATTACTCCTTCCCCCACTCATCCTGAAATATCACCTATGTGTGCCCACTGCAGTAGCCAATGGGAGAGGAGGGAAGCTAGCCATGCTGTGGGAGGGGACACCAGGCAGCAGGGGGAATCTGCACTGCAGGGAGTGATTAGGGTGTGCATGGGCACACCTGGCACACCCTGTGCGCACGCCTATGTTGGGGAATCAGAACTTCCATCCTACTGCTTGTGATCGCTCTAGTGATAACTAAAGATCTATAAAGGGGAATTAGGACCTCTTTTCTGCTGCTAATAATCCCTCTAGTGACAACCATAGATCTATAAAGGGGAATCAGGTCCTTCTTCCTCCTGCTGTTGATCCCTATACTGATAAATAAATATCTATAAAGGGGGATCAGGTCCTTCTTCCTCCTGCTGTTGATCCCTATACTGATAAATAAATATCTATAAAGGGGGATCAGGACCTTCTTCCTTCTGCTGTTGATCCCTATACTGATAAATAAATATCTATATAGAGGAATCAGGTCCTTCTTCCTCCTGCTGCTGATACCTCTAGTGATATAAAGATCTATAAAAGGGAATCAGGACCTCCTTCCTCGTGCTGGTGACCCGTCTAGTAATGCATCCTAGAATTCTATTCCTTTTTCCCACTGCATGGCCACACTGTTTGCTCATTTTGCAATCATCTTAAATAATATAAAAAAAAAATCAAAATAATATATGGAACATTTGTATGCTTGAGCCCTACCAGTACATAATTAGAATGGAATTTGCCTACCTGGAAGTCTTTGGCTGTATAGTTTAGTCTCTGGTCTTTCTTGATGCGGCGATATATGAAGCTCTTGGACTGTTTATATAGTTGATTCGCAGTGAACACTGTAGCTGTGCCGCTTATCTGCCTCCTCCTGCCTGGAATACAAGTGTTTTGCTTAGTCTGTCCTACAACATGTGTGCTTGGCTGAGTGTTTGCGCTGTTTCCTCGGATAAGCCAGCCAGTCTGGCTCTGTATCTTCCTGTGCTGTTCCTGTAAGGTTTACACAATGCACTGCTGTGCTGGATAAATTGTCACTGCTTTCAGCCTCTCCTAGAAAAGTATTCTGGTAGGGCTGATGTGCAGGAGGGTCTTACAAGACCGGCAATTAAAAAAAAAAGTAGTTTAATGGGAAATGTGTTCAATTCAGAGCATAATTTAGTTCAGTCTGGTATACGGCACACGTAAATCTGCTGCACGTGAATCATGATGACGTAGAAGATAAATATAGAATGTAATTTTACTTTGTACAGTTGTTTTTGTTGTTTAACAGCTATGGGTCAGTGCTACCACTAGGCAAACTAGGCAGCTGCCTAGGGTTCCCAGCCAGGGCCGCCATCAGGAATTATGGGGCCCCTTACACAGCTTCAGGCATGGGCCCCCTGGAGAAGGGGCGGGGTGCTGCCACCTGAAATTAAGAAAGCGGGGAGGCTGCCACGAATTGAGAAGCGGGGGGGGGGGGGGTCCTTTAATAATATATATATAAAATAAATAAAATAATATAAAAAAATAAATAAAAACATTATAAAAAAAAAAGGGGGGTTGCCATCCAGGGGGCCCTCTGGTCCCTTTAATATTATTATTATTAATAATAATAATAATAATAATAATAATATAATATATATATATATATAAAAAATAAAATAAATAAAATATATTAAAAAAAGATAATTTTTTTTATAAAAAAGGGGGGTTGTCATCCAGGGCCCTGGGGACCTCCGGACCCCTAAAAAAAAAAAAATTGGCCCTTATACTTTAACCACTTCCAGGTGTTTTTCAGATTTGGTGTTTGTAAGACTAAAACAGTTTTTTCTGCTAGAAAATTACTTAAAACCCCCAAACATTATATATATTTTTTTTCTAACACCCTAGAGAATAAAATAGTGGTCATTGCAATACTTTTTGTCACACCGTATTTGCGCAGCGGTCTTACAAGCGCACTTTTTTTGGAAAAAATTCACTTTTTTGAATTAAAAAATAAGACAACAATAAATTTGGCCCAATTTTAAATATTGTGAAAGATAATGTTACGCAGAGTAATATGATACCCAACATGTCACGCTTAAAAATTGCGCCCGCTCGTGGCATGGCGTCAAACTTTTACCCTTAAAAATCTTGATAGGCGACGTTTAAAAAATTCTATAGGTTGCATTTTTTGAGCTACAGAGTAGGTCTAGGGATAGAATTATTGCTCTCGCTCTAACGATCGCAGCGATACCTCACTTGTGTGATTTGAACACCGTTTTCATATGCGGGCGCTACTCGCGTATGCGTTCGCTTCTGCGCGCGAGCTCGTCGGGACGGGGCGCTTTAAAAAAAATTTTGTTTGTTTTCTTATTTATTTTTATTTATTTTATTACTTTTTACACTGAAATAAAAAAATTGCTCACTTTTATTCCTATTATAAGGAATGTAAACATCCCTTATAATAGAAACAAGCATGACAGGTCCTCTTAAATATGAGATCTGGGGTCAAAAAGACCTCAGATCTCATAGTTAGACTAAAATGCAAGAAAAAAAAAAAAAAATTAAACTGTAATTTTTTCAAATGACAAAAAAAAAAATGTTTCTTTAAGAGGCTGGGCGGGACTGACGTTTTGACGTCACTTCCGCCCAGCAGAGCTATGGGGACGGGCGAAGGAGATTTTTCCTTCAGTCCCGTCCCCAGTCAGCTGCCGAACGGTCCCGATCTCCTCCGCCGCTACCGACGGCTCCGGTAAGCGGCGGAGGGTGCGGGAGAGCGGTGGGAGGGGGGGGGGCCCTCTCCCGCCACCGATAACGGTGATCTCGCGGTGAATCTTCCGCGGAGACCGCCGTTATCGTGTACCGGACCGCGCACACTAAAGATCGATACCTCGGTTGTGGCAGCAGCTGCTGCCGTTACCGAGATATCAATCTTTAAAAATAGGACGTACATCGTCGTGCGCAGGTCTGGAAGTGGTTAAACCGAGCGTGTGTACGAGGCTTTTAGGTTTCTCGTCTGGAAATCTGGCCAGAATCTCAATGAGAAAAATAGAGATCCTGCTCCCTATTTTCTCGTCAGCCTGTTTCCCGGCGAGAAACCCGAGAGTGTGTATACTTACCTGTCGCCGTGGAAACCCGTGCATGCTCGAAATGACTTTGACACATGCGCGGTAGCTTCCACGGCATAGGTAGGCTGAAGCAAGATGGCGGCGACAGCATCAAATGTGACAAGCGCATGCTCGCCGTACGTGATGACGTTACCGCGTTATTGGCTCTCAAGAGATCCGCAGTTCTTTTGAAAGGTCTGTGTGTACACTTGGGCGGCAAGAGATTCTTGCCAAGAATCTTGTCAGGAAAAACGTTGAGATTCTGGCCCGTGTGTACGAGGCCTCACTCTCCGGACCCCGACTACTACTGGGTGGGGAGCGGAGGAAGATCACTCCACCAGGGAAGGCAAGGAGATAAGCAGGCAGGCGGCTGGCCGGGACTTGAGCCAAGGCAGAAGGACATGCGATCGGAGCTGAATGGGCAAGCGCCTGAAACTGAAGAAATATTCCCTCCGCTCCGACCAGCACATGATCATCAGAAAGGGGTACAGATAGTGGAAAAAAATACACCCCCCTAAGCTAGTGGGAGCGGCGAAGCAGGGAGTGTGTAATTTAGATTTTTTTTTTTATTCTGCAGTCTTTGAAATTGCTCCAGCCCCTGTTCAAATCCAATCTGGGGACAAAACCAGGGACAGACTTGATCTGGGGACAGTGCCCTCAATCCGGGGACTGTCCCCTGAAACCGGGGATGTCTGGTCACCCTATTCTAGTAGCAACATTAGATTGTAAGCTGAAGGACGAGGATTTGAATGGTTCTGCATGCTAGGCGCTGTTTAGAATGTTGCCATTATATTAGTACAGGAAATACATCTGCATTTCCTTGGGTAGAAGAGTTTCTGGCTATCAGCTGTAGAAATAATAAGGTACTGCTGTCATGTATACAGTTTCCCTAATACAGGTGGATATGACTATTATGTGGAGGGGTCTCCCCAGAAATACAGTACATGCACCAACAGGAACAATATTTGGTCTGTTATATTATATATTGCATTTCTTCTACTGCTTGTTGTAGTCTATCTACCATAGTCTATCTACAGCTGCCTGTAGGACCAATAGGCTACTTCTGACATTTGACTCTGGGTAATCCATCCAGGATTTCCTCTGTGTTAGGCCCTGTAGTGATACGCCAAGAAACATAAACACAGCTGTCTGTGACACATCTGAAGGATAGGAAGCATAGGAACACAGGCTACCAAATCAAGAAATAGGACTGGGCCAGGTTTCCTGGCACATTATATCATCCGCTGGCAGGTCTTTATTCTCGGAGGAATATGGCCAGTAACATCTACAGAAAGTGGATGGAATTTTTGCACCAGTATTTAGCCTGCAACTTCAATCTGGTAGAGCTGCACGATTCTGGCCAAAATTAGAATCACAATTTTTTTTTAGAATAAAGATCACAAATCTTGCGCCGTAACATCATCTTTCACATTATACAAAAAAAATTGGGCTAACTTTACTGTTTATTTTTTTTATTAATTCATTAAAGTGTGATTTTTCCCCAAAAATTTCGTTTGAAAGACCTCTGCGCAAATACAGTGTGACATAAAATATAGCAAAAACAAATGTCATTTCATTCTCTAGGGTCTCTGCTAAAAAAAATATATATAATGTTTGGGGGTTCTAAGTAATTTTCTAGCAAAAAATACAGATTTTCACTTGTAAACAACAAGTGTCAGAAAACCATTTAGGGCCAGATCCACGTACATCGGCGCATATATCCGCCGGGCGTAGCGTATCTCTGATACACTACGCCGCCGTAACTTATTTTATTTATTTTTAATCCTCAAAGAATGCGCGCCAACAGGTACGGCGGTGTAGTGTATCTTTGGCGGCGTAAGGGCGCGCCATTCAAATGGATGTGATGGGGGTGTGTTTTATGTAAATACGTCTTGACCCAACGTAAATGACGTTTTTTTCAACTGCGCATGCGCCGTCCGTGGGGGTATCCCAGTGCGCATGCTCGAAATTAAACCGGAACAAGCCAATGTTTACGACGGTGACGTCATTCTACGCAAAGTCCTCTTCGCGAAAGACTTACGCAAACGACGTGATATTTTTAAAATTCGACGCGGGAACGACGGCCATACTTAACATTGGCTGCGCCTCATATAGCAGGGGTACTCGACGCGGAATTCGACGAAAATGCCACCAAGCGGCCAGCGGAAAAATGCACCTAAGATCCCACGGCGTACTAAGACGTACGCCTGTCGGATCGAGCCCAGATGCAGTCGTATCTTGTTTTGTGGATTCAAAACAAAGATATGACGCAGGAACTTTAAAAATTACGCGGCGTATCAATAGATACGCCGGCGTAATTCGTTTGTGGATCTGGCCCTTAGTCTTTAAAGCGGAGTTCCACCCAAAAGAGTAACTTCCGCTCATCATATTCCTCTCCCCCTCCAGTGCCACAATTGGCACCTTTCAGGGGGAGGGGGAATGTCTTTGACAGGTATCCTTTCCCACTTCCAGGAGTCCCTGCCGCGGAGCCGCGATTTCACCGCGGGGCTCCCTCCTCCTCCCCCGGCCTCCTGGCCAATAGGAGAGAGGAGAGAGGAGCGAGGCCTCGCGAATGCGCAGTAGGGTTCCCAGCGTGAAGCCAAAAGGCTACACTGCTAGGTTCCCTTACCTGCAATGGCGGCAGAGCACCTGACAGCTGATGAAAACATCAGCTGCGGGTGCCGACATCGCTGGTCTCCAGGACAGATAAGTGTCCATTTATTAAAAGCCAGCAGCTGCAGTATGTGTATCTGCTGGCTTTTAATGTTTTATTATAATTTTTGAGCATAACATCGCTTTAAGTGGTTAAACTTCCCTCATTTACAGACCAAAGTTAATTCCTTTGATCTAAAAGGACAAAGTGTTACAATGTTTCTTCTTATCTAAGTGATGTTGTTATTAACTTGGCAGGCTGCCTGTTTTGTTTTTTCATTTTTTTTTTTTTTTTACAGCTGTGAGCCGAGAACTCTGCATAGAATCGTGAAAATGCCTTGTTAAGATCGCGATGGGGGAAGAATCGGGATCTGACTCTTTAATTAATTGTACAGCTCTACAATCTGGTAAAACAAACTTTAAATTGGTCTGTAGTAGGCACAATAACAGGCTCACTTTATTGCACGCCTCTAGGGTGGTTACCAAACTGATAAATGTTCAGTGAAGCATAGGTCCAAAATTGCATTTGTTTTTATTTTTATCTGCAGATGTGCAGAAATTTTGTGACATGCGATATGCTTGCAGTGAATGTCAGACATTTCAAAATACAAGTACTGCAACCACCCTGAAATTCAGTAGTTAACATTTGCAAAAGGATCCTTACACTAGCACCATCCTCTATATCTTTAATTTAAAAGAGCTTTAAAAATTAAAGCGGGGTTCCAGTCACGTTTTTTTTTTTTGCCATTTAAATATTATGCTGATAAAGATCCCATTGTAATGCATTAAACATACCACATCGATGTGTAAATAAATAAAAAACTTGCCTCCTTTGCTGTGCAGTACGATGTGGCCGTTTCCATGCTCTGTGTGGGCAATTGAAGCCCAGCACATGTTTGTACTGTTCCCCGTGGAGAGGTGCCTGCTGGGTAACCTTTAAATCTCGAGCGTGCACATTAGAGCGTCTCTGGTAGCTGTAAAAGTTTGTGCCCTTGTCATAACAACGGGCGGCGGCGGAGGAATGTCCTGCCCCGTTATTATGACAATAATCCCTACTCTAATAAAAAAAAATGTCATGCCGATCGATTGAAAAGTAAGGGCTTTATGCCCTTTTTGAAAATGGCGCTGTAAACAGCCCCAATCGCGTCAATTCATCTAGTGAAATCCTGTGATTTTTCGGGGCATAGGAGCGCACAGACTCCTGAGAAATTATGACACAGCATTCCCAGGAGTCTGTGCGGCGTAGGCTACAGAGGAAAAGCACCGAGGCGCAGGAAGAAGGCAGATTAGGAAGTCTGCCTAGCAACAACAATTTTAAGGTATGTAAATTTTTTTTTATTTTTTTTACTCGGCTAATGACAATTTTTTAAATGTGCTGATGCAGAGTGTGATTTGAGGGTGGAGCTCCGCTTTAAGTGCAAAATACAAAAAATAAAACATACAGTACATACTCACCTAGATGGCTGCAGCATTGATCCATTGCTGAAGCTGTCCCCTGACGACTCCAAAACCAAGAACCGAGTGATCACATGACCGCTGATCATTTGGTTCTTGGTCTTTAGTAAGCTTTCTGCTCTGCCCAGGGGCGGACTGACAACTTATGGGACCCCCCGGGCAATAGGAGATTATGGGGCCCCTGGGCACTAGGAGATTATGGGGCCCGTAGGCAATATATTATGGGGCAACACAGTATATACACACATACAGTATACATACACAGTATACACACAATATACACACACACAGAATACACATACACACACGGAAAAGGTACTGGAGAGGCGGGGCAGCTATAATCTTGTTTTTTTTTATAACACAGATTTTTACATACTTTCACTGGTTTTACTGAGGCTGGCAACCCTGATGGGGCCCCCTAGTGGCATGGGGCCCTTGGGCAGTGCCAGAGTGCCCAAATGGTCAGTCCGCCCCTGGCTCTGCCCCTCCAGCTTGCTGAGAGGCTGAGCCAGCTGCTTGTCCGGCATCTGGGCTTTGCCCATTATTATTGTTATACAGGATTTATATAGCGCCAACAGTTTGCTTAGCACTGTACAAAATGAAGACAGATAGTTACAATACAATTTGGTACAAGAGGAATCAGAGAGCCCTGCTCGTTAGAGCTTACAATCTAAGAGGGAAGATCAATTGAAACAAAAGGTAATAACTGTGGGGGATAAGCTGATGGAGAAAGTAAAACTGTATTAGTTAGAAGCAGGATAGGCTTCTTTAAAAAAAAAAAGGGTTTTCAGGGATTGTCTAAACATGGATAGATTAGGAGATAGTTATACAGATTGGGGTAGGGAGTTCCAAAGGATGGGAGAAACTTGGGGGAAATCCTGGAGGTGAGCATTAGAGGAGGTGGTGAGGGTGCTAGAAAGCAGGAGGTCTTAGGAGGAACAAAGAGAACGATTTGGATGATCTTTTGAGACTAGGTTAGTGATGTAGCTGGGGACTGAGTTGTGGATAGCTTTCTTTGTTCTTTTGGAAAATGTCTCTTTACTATTTGTCTTGTAGAATCAATAGGAAATTTAACAAAAATTAGAGAACTGGCGTCCTAGACATTTGTTGCCAAATGATAGCGTTTGTTACCCCAAAACTTCATATTCCTGATATATGCCTGCTGTACCATGTACTTGTATGAGAAAGTATCCTGTTCTCTTTGTATTGCTTCCCGTATGTGAAATTCCTGGTGTTCCTGCCAGTCCCTCTAGCTGTGCTGGGATCACAGCCTGCCCTTCTCCAATGATCAGGCTTGTCCTGACACGCCCCCCCCCCCCAGCACAGCCATTCACTGGGAAGATCAGTGTTCTGCTGCTTCTCCTCCCCCAGCTCTTATGCAGCTGAGAACAGAGGGAATGTGATAAAACAGGGAAAACATGTATTTATATATTTTTTATATCCATACACAAATGTTTTGCCTTTTTATTTATATTTTAAACTGAATGGGTTGTTTTACAAGGTGATAGTTTACAGTCACTTTAAAGATGTTGTGAACCTCCATTTTCAAGTTGTACCTATAGGTAATCCTATAATAAGGCTTACCTATAGGTACAGAAAATATCTCCTAAACGTGTGCCATTTAGGAGATATTTACTTTGTACTGCAGCAATTATGTCATCGGTGCATGCGCTGTGAAGAAACAGCCCTCTGAGACATTTCTTCACTAGTGAGTGCCGTGACTGGCAGAGCTGGAGTCCACGGCCCCGGAAGGAGGAGGGGGCGAACATTGATGCGGCCTCCAGCAGGGACAGCACAGGCTTTGTTTGCAGCTAAGTGTCACATAATGTGCTAGTATGCGATGCATACTAGCACATTACAGTGGGGATCGAAAGTTTGGGCACCCCAGGTAAATATTTGTATTAATGTGCATAACGAAGCCAAGGAAAGATAGAAAAATCTCCAAAAGGCATTAAATTACAGATTAGACATTCTTATAATATGACAAAAAAAAGTTTGATTTTATTTCCATCATTTACACTTTCAAAATTACAGAAAACAAAAAAATGGCGTCTGCAAAAGTTTGGGCACCCTGCAGAATTTCTAGCATGCACTGCCCCCTTTGCAAAGCTGAGACCTGCCAGTGTCATGGATTGTTCTCAATCATCGTCTGGGAAGACCAGGTGATGTCAATCTCAAAGGTTTTAAATGCCCAGACTCATCTGACCTTGTCCCAACAATCAGCACCATGGGTTCTTCTAAGCAGTTGTCTAGAAAACTGAAACTGAAAATAGTTGACGCTCACAAAGCTGAAGAAGGCTATAAGAAGGTAGCAAAGCGTTTTCAGATGTCAACATCCTCTGTTCGGAATGTAATTAAGAAATGGCAGTCATCAGGAACAGTGGAAGATAAAGCAAGATCTGGAAGACCAAGAAAAATATCAGATAGAACAGCTCGCAGGATTGTGAGAAAAGCAATTCAAAACCCATGTTTGACTGCACGATCCCTCCAGAAAGATCTGGCAGACACTGGAGTTGTGGTACACTATTCCACTATAAAGAGATACTTGTAAAAATATGGTCTTCATGGAAGAGTCATCAGAAGAAAACCTCTTCTACGTCCTCACCACAAAGATCAGCGTTTGCAACTTTGCAAATGAACATATAGACAAGCCTGATGCATTTTGGAAACAAGTTCTGTGGACCGACGAGGTTAAAATAGAACTTTTTGGCCGGAATGAGCTAAGGTACGTTTGGAGAAGAAAGGGCACAGAATTTAATGAAAAGAACCTCTGTCCAACTGTTAAGCATGGGGGTGGGTCAATCATGCTTTGGGGTTGTATTGCAGCCAGTGGCACAGGGAACATTTCACGAGTAGAAGGAAAAATGGATTCAATAAAATTTCAGCAAATTTTGGATGGTACCTTGATGCCATCTGTGAAAAAGCTGAAGTTAAAGAGAGGATGGCTTCTAAAAAGGGATAATGATCCTAAATACACCTCAAAATCCACGGGGGATTACATCAAGAGGCGTGAACTGAAGGTTTTGCCATGGCCTTCACAATCTCCTGACCTCAACATAATTAAAAATCTATGGATAGACCTTAAAAGAGCAGTGTGTGACAGACAGCCCAGACATCTCAAAGAACTGGAAGACTTTTGTAAGGAAGAATGGGCAAAGATACCTCAAACAAGAATACAAAAAGCGTTTACAAGCTGTGATACTTGCCAAAGGGGGCAGTACACGATATTAACTCTGCAGGGTGCCCAAACTTTTGCAGACACCATTTTTTTGTTTTCTGTAATTTTGAAAGTGTAAATGATGGAAATAAAATCTAACTTTTTTTGACATATTATAAGAATGTCTAATCTGTAATTTGATGCCTTTTGGAGATTTTTCCATCTTTCCTTGGCTTCGTTATGCACATTAATACAAATTTTTACCTGGGGTGCCCAAACTTTCGATCCCCACTGTATGCTTTTACTTTGCAGGGAGGAAAAAAGGGCTCCATTTATAAATGTTTTCATGCAAGATTAAAATAACTTTTTTTCTAACTGGGTTTGATTGGAAAAATGTGTGAACCCTGGGCGAAAGTCGTCTGAACCTTGTGTAAAAACATTATTAAATTAAAATAGTTTCTTTTGGAAGATTTTCCCTTCTTATGCTGTTCTGGTGACACCTCAATATGTATTTTTTCCAGGGACAAAGCTCTCTAACCTCTCACAACATTCTCCAAAACTAAAAAAAATAAAATAAAAAAAAAACAACAAAAAAAAAAAAACATTGGCTTTACACTTTAAGCAAATTCTTTGTAAAATACGAGATATTCATTTATCTTCAAATCTAATTTCTTTTTCCAAAAAAATCACATTAACCAAAAGGAAAATGTGATTAGTGTTAGTATGTCAAAGGAGACAAATTATGCGCTGTGGGACAGTGGGAGTTTATTGTTTTATCTGGTTTGGGTATAGGAGATCACAGCTAAGTTACTGAAGGAGAAGACAAGAAATGGCCAGACAAATAGCTGCTAAGATAACATGTTCTTGGATTCCTTATTATACACTGAGAACATATTGTACAATATGACTGTATTTTGAACAGTATAAAATGGATAAACATCTGAAAAGCATAAAAGGAGAAACCGAACACATTAAAGCCATTACAAAGATGAGATCACTAAAGAAGAGCACAAATGAAGTAAAAAGAAAACAGTGGGATAACGCTGAACACTATGCCTAAAAATGTACAGTATATTATAAAAAATGTATGCTGCTAAACCAAAAAGTAAAATCTTACATTTTGGTTGTTGCTCATGGCAGACTGCAAGGATTTCTGAACATAGATTAAGTTTGTCCCAATAGAAAGGCTCAGAACAGAATGAGTTTCCTCTCAATAACATACAATGCAGAAGGATAGCTTCTAAAATATTGTGTTAGGACTAAGTTCACCTGCTGGTGGCACTGTGGTACTCTGGGCCGAAAGCTGCAGTTTTCATGTCCACCAGCAGGCAGGCCCGGATTTCCCACAAGGCCACTGAGGCCAGGCCTTGGGGCGGCAGGGCGGCAGTGGCATGGAGTCCCCCGACGTACAGTAACATACAGTTAAGGCCGGTAAGTTATGGGGGAATCCGCTCGCTCGTTAACAAGTGATTGCGGCGATGTCGCTGAAATCACTTGTAAAATGTGTGCTCTCGTCTGTTCTCCCCTCTCCCCCCACCCCACATATCTCTCTTTGCTGGCTCTGTCTTCGGGACTCCGTCCTCCCCCCGGCCACCGAGTCTGTCCCCTGTCACTGCTGCCGATGTACACAGAGAGAGGGGAGAGCTGTGCTCTTCCCATCTCAGCTGTGACAGGAGTTCTAGCACAGTGCTAGGACTCCTGTTTTGGAGGTGACAGGGTCAATAAAGAGAACATGTCACCTCCAATTGCTATCACACAGGGAATTGTTTTCTCCTGTGTGATAGCAAAAAAGTTAAGTGAAAAAAATTGATAAAAAATAAATAAATAATAAGAAATAATAATTAAATTAATAAAATAAAAATGTAAAGAATAAGAAAAATAATAAGGAAAATAATAAGAAAATTATACAAAAAATAATAAAAGTAAGCCTCAAGCTACAAAAAAAAGTGATAAAGTAAAAAAGAAATAAAAAATATTTGAACTAACTGTGCCGCCCATTCTCCGTTGATTTGGGGGGGGGGGTTGGCGGGGAGGGGGTGCATTGTGGAACCTGGCCTTGGGGCAGCAGGGAGAGCAAATCCGGCCCTGGTGTCTCCCAGCAGGGTACTTAAAGTGGAGTTCCACCCAAAAGTGGAACTTCTGCTTTAAGTACCCCTCGCCCCCTGACATGCCACAATTGACATGTCATTTTTTGGGGGGCGGGGGAGTGGGTACCTAGCTTTGATAGGTGCCAAGCTCCCACTTCCTGGTCTGGTCGCCTAGGTGACTACTCCTCTACCCCTAGGTGACCCCACCCTCCCTGCAATCTTCTGGGGCACGTCACAGGTCCCAGAAGATTGCATGGCCACTGAGAGAGCACAGCGCAACTCGTGCATGTGCAGTGCGTGCCCGGCTGTGAAGCTGCAAGCTGTCACAGTCGAGTGCCCACACTTACAATGCCGGCATCGCAGAGAGGCGGGGGGAGAGGAGCAAAGCATCGGGTGGCCACATGGCTGGACTGTGGGACAGGTGTGTATCTGTTTATCAAAAGTCAACAGCTACACTTTTTGTAGCTGCTGACTTTAATATACTTAAAGAGGAAGTAAACCCTCTCTTAAAAAAAAAAAAAACCTGCAAGACAAAGGCATAATGAGCTAGTATGCATAGCATACTAGCTCATTATGAATTACTTACCTGAGAACAAACCCCCTGCAGCGGTCCTCGGACACCTCCTCCGTCGCCGCCATGATACCCGGAGTGACTTCCGTGTAACGCTGCTCCGGCACTGTGACTGGCCGGAGCAGCAATGACGTCACTAACGGCATGATGCCGTTAGTAGCGGCACGCTCAGTGCGTCTGCACGCCGTTGTCTACGGCGCGTGCGCTGTACACATCTGTGCTGTCTTTCTTGGAAATATCTCCTTAACCTTGTAGTTTAAGGAGATATTTCTTGGACCTACAGGTAAGCCTTAATCTAGGCCAGTGGTTCTTAACCTGAGGGTCGGGACCCCTTTGGGGGTCAAATGACAATTTGCCAGGGGTCACCAAATCCTGGGCTGTTCCTGAAGCCTGCAGCACTCTCAGCCTTTTCACAGCCATCCAGCAGAGCTGTCCCTGGAGCCCTTGCCTGGCCATTCAGTTCACAGCATGGCTGTGGGGCAGAGACTAGACTAGAAGTCAGCTGACTGGTGAGAAGGAATAAAAGTAGAGAATACATGGAAGGGAGAGGAAAAGAGGGAGAGGAACAAAGAAAAAAAGGGAGAGAAAGAATAAGAGCAAGAACAGGATAGATGACTAGAGAGAGGGGTGGGGGTACAAGAAACTAAGAGAGAGATACAAGTGAAAGAAAGGAAAACAGAGAGAGTGGAACATCCTAAAATGTACCAGAAGGGGTTTTAATACTGTACGAGTGTAGGGGACTTAGGGATCCCTAAATGTCCGTGGGCTAGGGGCGCAAATTACTTGTCTGGCCTTAGGGTGCTGAAAACCCACGCTACAAAAATTCTACTGTTAGGGGTCCCCACAACTTGGGAAATTTTATCAAGGGGTCACGGCACTAGAAGGTTGAGAACCACTGATCTAGGCTTACCTGTAGGTCAAAGTGGTCTGTAAGGGTTTACAACAACTTTAACAACCAGTGGAACTCCGCTTTAACCTCTTGCCATCCAGGCCAATTCTGACATTTCTCTACTAAAGTGAGTTTACATAATGAAATACATCGCTTAGAAGTCTGTCTGACTGGTTAGATATTGAATTTTAAAAGCAGCAAACTTCTGTCAGATTAGCAAACCTGTGAGATGAGCAGGCTTGCCGCTGCTTTTAAAATTGATCATCATAACAGTCAGACAGAGTTCTAAGTACTGGATTTCAGTATATAAACTCACTTTACTGTTAAATATAAATGTAAAATGCAAAACTCCGGTGGGTGTAACAAGATGTCCGCTTTCCCCTTCTCAGAGTATCCTTACGGAACGTTGCATGTTGGGTAATATTTGCTGAGTATTGAAATCAGGCTTTGGAATTTTCTTGGATACAGCAAATGGCTTTTTCTTTTATGGAGAATAGCAGAACATATCTTACAGCATGGAACAGGAACAAGGAGGATACAAGTGCATGCTTAGATACAGAAGGTACATCCTATGATTACATTACCAAAGAGAATACACACTATAATACTGCAGTGCCACCTACTGGTGTAGATAGGTATAAAGTATATATATATAGTTCACAATATAGAAAGCTACTTGCTGTGGCTTCTTCCAACAGGTACTTCCAGTATAGAGGGAAGATTTCAAGAGCCTTTAACACTTTGCCCTCAATGGACAAGTGCAGAGTCTCTATAAAGGGTCAGCATGCTGACGGAAAGGAAAATAAATGTGCTCCTGGGGAGACAATATGAATGATGCAAAGAAAACAGAATAGAAAAACTGCCTCCAGGTTCATTCTTGCTATAACAGGAATGAAGGTCAAGCAACCTTTTATGCTGCAATGTGTCCCCTCAGGAATGCACACATACTGCACATAGCTGATACAGTCTGCTGAGCCTCAGCGGTGGAGTTAGCAGAGTTTACCTCCCATAAAGTTTAAGTCATACATTATGCTATAATTATGACAGGAATTTGCACCTTTTCATATCTATCTAAAAAGTGTAGCTTGAAGCATAATAATAAAAAAAATAATATTAGTACTTACAAAATAGATTTAAAATTGAACACTTGATATAAAGTACTCGGGAGTTTTCCAGCCATCTCATGTTATATTTTTATAATACATTCCAAAGCATTTAGTAAAAGCTTGCAAATGAATTACCATTAAAGCTGAACTAAATGCATTGATTTAACAGTTTCTCAGTGTCATCATGCAGCATCATGACAGTTGAAGATCAAACAGAGATGGCAATTTCCATGGCTGAAAAAGATAGGAGGGGTTAGTTCTGCTTTAACTAGTTCCTGCACACACTATAGCCAAAAGACAGCTACACAACGGGCTTACATTGCCGGGAGGGTGTCCATGGATGTCCTACCATGATCGCACTGCCTGGTCATCACTGTCACCTATCAGTGCTGCCTTTCAGTGCCCATCAGTGCCACGTATCAGTGCCCATCAGTGCAGCCTATCAGTGCCCATCAGTACTGTCAATCAGTGCTGTCTCATCAGTGCCCATTAGTGCAGCCTGTCAGTGCCCATCAGTGCTGTCTATCAGTGCCCATCAGTGCAGCCTGTCAGGGGCAGATCCACAGAGCAAGTACGCCGGCGTATCTACTGATACGCCGGCGTACTTTCAAATTTCCCGCGTCGTATCTTTAGTTTGAATCCTCAAACCAAGATACGACGGCATCTGGGTTCGATCCGACAGGCGTATGGCTTCGTACGCCTTCGGATCGCAGATGCAATACTTCGGCGTCCGCTGGGTGGAGTCTGCGTCGTTTTCCGCGTCAGGTATGCAAATGAGCTTTTTCCGACGATCCACGAACGTACGCGCGGCCGTCGCATTCTCTTACGTCGTCTCTAGTCGGCTTTTTCTGGCGTATAGTTAAAGCTGCTATTTTGTGGCGTATAGATAGACTTGCCATGTTAAAGTATGGCCGTCGTTCCCGTGTCGAAATTAGATTTTTTTTTTTTCGTAAGTCGTCCGTGAATAGGGATGGAAGTAAGTCACGTCTAAGTTAAAAAAATGACGTCGTTGCGACGTCATTTAGCGCAATGCACGGCGGGAAATTTAGGAACGACGCATGCGCATTTCATTCGGCGCGGGGAGGAGCTTCATTTAAATGAAACACGCCCCCAACCCGCCCAATTTCAAATACGCCGCCAGAAAAACACTACGCCACCGTAACTTACGGCGCAAATTCTTCCTGGATTCGAAATTACGCCAGGTAAGATACGGCGGCGTAACGTATCTCTGATACGCTGCGCCTGTCCAATTGTCTGTGAATCTGACCCTCAGTGTCTACCAGTGCTGCCTCATCAGTGCAGTCTATCAGTGACCATCAGTGCAGCCTATTAGTGCCCATTAGTGCTGCCTACCAGTGCCGCCTCATCAGTGCCCATCAGTGCAGCCTATCAGTGCCCATTAGTGCAGCCTCAGCTCCCAACTGTCCCTGATTTGGAACAATGTCCTTCTGTCCCTCTTTCCTCCTCATTTGTCCCTCATTCTGGTCTGATCTATATAGTTGTATATAAAATGCACTTGTTATCTTTCAAAAAGTGTTTCCCAGTGCTAAACCTTTCATCCGATTCCTAAATTGCTGCATTTGTAAATTTTAAAAGCCAATATAAAGGAAAAGTAGTGGTAAAAAAAAAAAAGCACTCGTGGGTTTACCTAACCTTTAATTTGTATATTTCTCCTTTACGGGGGCGTGGCAAGGTGTGTGTCCTATGCCTACATACTATTGCTAACAGGTATCCATCATACCCATCTCAAAAAGTTTGGAGGCATGCAGCCTCATCAGCGCACATCAGTGCAGCCTCATCACATAGTTGCCAACATTTTCAAAAAATTTCCAGGGCCACTTTGCAGCACAGCTATTAATTAATTACCACACTGACTTCTCCGAAGCTTCACCCACTCCGCATAATCTTCGCCTGGCGAAAATTATGCGTAGTGGGTGGAGCTTCGGGGAAGTGAGTGTGGTAATTAATTAATAGCTGTGCTGCAAAGTGTCCCTGGACAAATGTTGGCAACTATGTCATCAGCGCACATCAGTGCAAGCCTCATCAGCGCACATCAGTGCAGCCTCATCAGCGCACATCAGTGCAGCCATATCAGCGCACATCAGTGCAGCCATATTAGCGCACATCAGTGCAGCCATATCAGCGCACATCAGTGCAGCCATATCAGCGCACATCAGTAAAAAGAGAAAAATTACCCGTTTGCATTCAAAGTGCGACAGCACTGAAAGCTAAAAACCGGCCTGGGCAGGAAGGGGGTGAAAGTGCCCTGTAGGCAAGTGGTTAAATTCTGCTTTGAGGTCCAACTCTAGCCACAATGTATTTTGGATAAATAGAAGAAATAGATTTGAATGGCTGTCAGTTTGTGTCAGCAGTGTGATTTCCTCTCACTTCCTGTCCCAGTGACAGAGTATCCAAGTAACAGGAAGTAAGGGAAAATTCGAAAACAGGGACACAGACAGCAACAAAACCACTTTGATTTAGTATAGTGGGAAATCCATAGAACCCTTGACTGTGTTTTAATACTTTTTGTCACAGTAACAACCATAAAGCAGTATTAAACCTGAAAACCTTACCAATCCTTAACCACTTGCCTACTGTGCACATACACCCCCTTCCTGCCCAGACGAGATTTTAGCTTCCAGAACTGCGTCGCTTTTACTGACAATTGCGCGGTCGTGCGACGTGGCTCCCAAACAAAATTGACGTTCTTTTTTCCCCCCACAAATAGAGCTTTCTTTTGGTGGTATTTGATCGCCTGTGTGGTTTTTATTTTTTGGGCTATAAACAAAAAAAGAGCGTCAATTTTGAAAAAAAAAACACAATGGGCCAGATCCTCAAAGCAGTTACGCTGGCGTATCTATTGATATGCCGCGTAACTTCTAGTTTGCTCCGGCGTATCTTTGTTTTGTATCCACAAAACAAGATACGCCTGAAGCTGTGCTAGATCCGACTGGCGTACGTCTAAGTATGCCGTCGGATCTAAGGTGTATATTTACGCTGGCCGCTAGGTGGCGCTTCCGTCAAATTCCGCGTTGAGTATGCAAATTAGCTCGATACGCGAATCCACAAACGTACGTCTGGTCGGCGCTTTTTTTTACGTCGTTTCCGTAAGGCTTTTTTCGGCGTATAGTTACCCCTGCTATATGAGGCGTACTCAATGTTAAGTATGGCCATCGTTCCCGCGTCGAATTTTGAATTTTTTCCGTCGTTTCCGTAAGTCGTTCGTGAATAGGGCTTTGCGTAGAATGACGTTCACGTCGTAAGCATTGGCTTGTTGCGGGTTAATTTCGAGCATGCGCACTGGGATACCCCCATGGACAGCGCATGCGCCATTAAAAAAAAACGTAATTTACGTTGGGTCAAGACGTATTAACATAAAACACGCCCCCATCACATCCATTTGAATTGCACGCACTTACGCCGCCAAAGTTACACTAGGCCGCCGTAACTTATGGCGCAAATTCTTTCAGATTACAGAAAATACGCTGCAAGTTACGGCGGCGTAGTGTATCAGACATACGCTACGCCAGACGGAAAGATGCGCCAGGGTACGTGGATCTGGCCCAATATTTTTTACTTTTTGCTATAATAAATATCCCATTAAAAAAAAAAAAAATTCTCAGTTTAGGCCGATACATATTATTCTACATATTTTTGGTAAAAAAAAAAATCGCAATAACCTGGTTTGCACAAAAGTTATATTGCCTACAAAATAGGGGACATAATGATTTTTTTTTTTTCTACTAGGAATGGCGGCGATCTGCGTTTTTTTTCGGGACTGCGACATTATAGCGGACACATCGGACACTTTTGAGACATTTTTGGGACCATTCACATTTATACAGTGAACACTGCTATAAATATGCATTGATTACTGTATAAATGTCACTGGCAGGGAAGGGGTTAACCACTAGGGGGCGGGGAAGGGGTTAAATGTGTAGCCTATTGAGTGTTCTAACTGTGGGGGGAGGGGGGTGACTGGGGGAGGTGACCGATATGTACAAGAGACACAGATCGGTCTCCTCTCTCCCTGACAGGACGTGGAGCTCTGTGTTTACACACAGAGCTCCACGTCCCTGCTCAGTTACTGGGCAATCGCGGGTGCCCGGTGGCCATCGCGGCCGCCAGGCATGCACATTGGGCCAGATTCATGTAGATCAGCGGATCTTTAGATCCGCTAGATCTACGTGTTTTACGATCCGCAGGTGCAATTTAGCGAGGCTAGTGCATGATTCATAAAGCACTTACCTCGCAAATTGCACCGTCGGATCCTAACTAGGGGGGATATGATCAACATGTACAAATATATAAGAGGTCCATACAGTGAACTTGGTGTTGAGTTATTCACTTTACGGTCAACACTGAGGACAAGGGGGCACTCTTTACGTCTAGAGGAAAAGAGATTTCACCTCCAAATACGGAAAGGTTTTTTCACAGTAAGAGCTGTGAAAATGTGGAACAGACTCCCTCCAGAGGTGGTTCTGGCCAGCTCAGTAGATTGCTTTAAGAAAGGCCTGGATTCTTTCCTAAATGTACATAAAATAACTGAGTACTAAGATTTGTAGGTAAAGTTGATCCAGGGTAAATCCGATTGCCTCTCGGGGATCAGGAAGGAATTTTTTTCCCCTGCTGTAGCAAATTGGATCATGCTCTGCTGGGGTTTTTTGCCTTCCTCTGGATCAACTGTGGGTATGGAGTTGGGTGTATGGGATTGTATTGTGTTTTTTATTTTGTTTGTTTATTTTTTTGAGGTTGAACTGGATGGACTTGTGTCTTTTTTCAACCTGACTAACTATGTAACTATGTAACTCCCCCCGGCGGAATGCAAATTCCGCGGCTAGGGGGAGTGTACAATTTAAATCAGGCGCGTTCCCGTGCCGATTTAACTGCGCATGCGCCGCCGGCGAAAAAGCCCAGTGCGCATGCTCCAAATGACGTCGCTAGCGGCGGGTACGTCAATTGCGGCCATCGGTATTCCCGATCGACTTACGCAAATGACGTAAAAATTTGAATCTCGGCGCGGGAACGACGGCCATACTTAACATTAGCTACCCCTCATATTAGCAGGGGTAACTATCCGCCGAATGCAAACGACGTTAAAAAAAAGCGACGGGCGGGCGTACGGACTTGAATTGGGGTTCTCCTCATTTGCATATGCGACAGGTAAAAAAAAGCGACGACACCTAGCGGCCGGCGGGAGATTGCAGCCTAAGATTCGACTGGTGTAAGTCACTTACACCAGTCGGATCTAAGGGAGATCTATGCGGAACTGATTCTTATGAATCAGTCGCATAGCTCCGACCGTGGGATCTCACAGATCCGACCGTCGGCTCTCACAGATACGACGGCGGATCAGGAGATCCGCCGTCGTATCTCTTGATGAATCTGCCCCAGTGTGTTCCCAGTGACGCGATGGGTGCGCGCCCCCTAGAGGCTTTAAATGACAGGACGTCATATGATGTCTTGTCAGAACAATAGAGCATTCCGTCCGCCGTCATTTGACGGCGGACAGGTGTTAAGTGGTTAAAGAAGAATTCCGGTCAAACCCTAACTACTCATAATATTCCTCCCTCTTAAAAACTATTCTGACTAACCTGTGTAATAAAAGATCTGTATACTTACCTATTTTCAGGCTGCTGTGGTCCTATCATGTGATCCGTTCCTCCCTCCCCCCTCGGTGACTGCAGGGAAATGGAGAGAGCGATCGACAATGGTTGGTTATGCCTAGAGGTGTTGTAATCATCCAAAGGCTCCTATGGCCTATCCATTGTAGGCATGCCCTCCTCTCCCCTGCAACTGGTACTGGCTGACACAGGGGAGCCAATCACGTGACTAGACTGGAGCGGGCTGAAAATAACTAAGTATACAAATCTTTTCTTGCACAGGTTAGTCAGAAAAGGTGTTAGGATGGAGTATTTTTAAGAGTAGTTGGAACTTGAAGCGGAGTTGTACCCGAAAGTGGAACTTGCGCTTAATCCACTCCTTGTCCCCTTACATGCCACATTTGGCATGTCATTTTTTTTTGGGGGGGGAGTGGGAGCTTCAGGAGGAGTGGGGCATCCTGTCCCACTTCCTCCTTCCGCCCAGGGGCCGCTAAGGCGATACGTCATATTGACTTTTGGCGGCCCCTCCCTGTAGGCGATCGCCTGGGACACGTGACAGGTCCCAGGCGATCGCCTGTCCAATCAGATAGCGCAGCGCCGCTCGCGCATGCGCATTGAATGCCCGGCCATGAAGCCGAAAGCTGCCACGGCCGGGTACCCACAGTAACACTGAGGACGCCGGCCGGAGAGGGGGGGAGAGGAGCGGAGCTCCGGCCGGCGCGTCGCTGGACCGTGGAGCAGGTGAGTGCATGTTTATTAAAAGCCAGCAGCTACACTTTTTGTAGCTGCTGACTTTTAATAAACATTAAAAATGCCTGGAACTCCCCTTTAACTAGAATTCAACCTCAAATGTGGCGGCTGCATTCCTTTTCCTTATTGAGGCTTTTTTTCCTTTTTTTTCACCTGGTGATCTGTCCAGTGACACACTTCCTGTTTTAGAGTGTCTCTCTACTCTGAATGTCCATTTCAGTGATTGGATTTATATATACCTAATTCAGTTCTAAAACTGAAATGTTTTTTCACCTTACTGCAACCTCTGAATTAAAGTAAAAATACCTATCTGAGTACTCAATCAATCTAGTGTTGTGGACAGCTGCATTTATTCTCTCCCTTCTCCCTCTGCTGACAGGGACTGAGGCAGCAGCAGGAGTCATTGGCTCTTGCTGCTGTCAATCAAATGCTGTAAAGAGGGAACAGGGGCGGGGCTGAGCTGCACTGTGTGTGTCCATGGATGCACACAGCCCTGCCCAGAAGCAAGCCCACACATCTGCCACCATAGCAGGCAGCTTATTATGGTGGGAGACTGGGAGACACTAAAGAGGAGGAGCCTAAAGCACCGGAAGAGAACACAAAAGAGGAGACTCAGGGCTGCTATGTGCAATTTAATTTCACAGAGCAGGTTAGTATAACACTGGCCCGGATTCAGATAGATTTGCCCCTTATTTACGGAGGCGCAGGGCAGCGTTTTTGCCCTGCGCCCCTGCAAATTTACTGTGCTACCCGCGATTCACGGAGCAGTAGCTCCGTAAATTGCGTGTGCGCGGTGTAAACTTGCCCTGCGTAAGGGCGCCTAATGTAAATGATCCCGTAGGGGGCGGGAATCATTTAAATTAGGCGTGCTCCCGTGCCGAGCGTAGAGCGCATGCTCAGTCGGGAAACTTTCCCGACGTGCATTGCGGCAAATTACGTCGCAAGGACGTCATTTGCTTCAAAGTGAACGTGAATGGCGTCCAGCGCCATTCACGAATCACTTACGCAAATTACGTAAAATTCGAACGTCGCGACGCGGGAACGACGGGTATACTTTAGCATTGGCTGCCCCTGTTATTAGAAGGGGCAGCCTTACGCTAAACACGCCGTATGGAAACGACGTAAATTGCGTACGCAGGGCTCGCGCAACATTGTGAATCGGTGTTAGTATGCAATTTGCATACTATACGCTGACCACAATGGGAACGCCCCCTAGCGGTCATCGCAAGAATGCAGCCTAGATATGCGTGGCATAAGAGCCTTATGCCACGCAGATTTTAGGCTGCAGTCGGCGTTATGATGTTCCTGAATCACAAGGTTACACAGGCGCAATTGCTACTTGAATCTGGGCCACTGTTTGTTTCAGATTTTTTGTTTTAATTTTTAAAAGGTATTTTTTTTATTGTTTTGCATAATTACAGGTAAAAAAGTACAAAGTGAACACTGAATTCAATTTTACTTTGAAAACAACATTTTATAAATCTTTACTACTATGTTTGTCTTTTGCTACTACTGGTAAAGTAGTGTCCGCCTTATCTGTGAATTCTTGGAAGGAAGGCAGACTTTCCAGAAAGCATTTATCATATACTGTAATCCCGTATCTAGGCTACTAGTGAATCTCTATCCAAGGAATTCTTGTATAATGACACGCGAAGGAGCAGACACACTGTCCTTGTAGCTGGGCAACCTGCATAAGGCCCAGAAAACACGGGAACCATCATTGGGAGGCCCAGGAGAAGCCATGGAGGGGAGGAGGCGGCTTTGGTTTCTATGTTCACTACTGTTCTTTTTTTATTTATTGGCTTTGGGTATCAAGTGTGAGAAAACTCAACAAGTCCCTATTACAGGGGTGTCCAAACTTTTTTCAAAGAGGGCCACATTTGATGAAGTGAACATGCTCGAGGGCCAACTATTTTGCTTGACATTCTTTGAACCATTAAAATTTGATCCAAGCGTGTTCGTCCGAGCACTAATACACCGCTTAACAAGAATTCTCCTGCCTTTGTGGCTGTGTGTGGTGAAGAGATGAGCTCGGGCGTGTTATTTGGATATACTGTATATATCCCTTTTGTGGCCCCAACGAATCCCAGAGCCCTGCTCAGGACTAAGGATGAGCTTGGGCGTGTTATTTGGATATACCGTATTTATCAGCATATAACACGCAAAGGCTTACCATTGCCATGAATGCAGCCTCACTATTGCCATGAATGCAGCCTCACTATTGCCATGAATGCAGCCTCACCATTGCCATCAGTGCAGCCTGATTGATGCCTATCTGCAGCCTCGGAGAGGACAGGGAGGGAGAGGGACAAGTGCCGTCAGATTACAAACAGGAGAATGTCTTGTTTACTCGGTGGCCTCTTTAATACAAAGTCCCGCCTCCTATGATAAACAGAACAGTCATCCAATGGCATCCCAGGAAATGGGACTTCCTATTACAGATGCCGCCGAGTAACCGGGATATTTTCTGCATGTAATCCGACGGTGCACGTCCTGTCCCCTCCGAGGCAGCTCCGATAAATACGGTATATATCTTTTGTGGCCCACAGGGCACATGTGAGGCTGCAATGGCTATATATATCCAAATCCCCAGGGGGGCCATATTAAATCACCAAGGGGGCCGCAATTGGCCCCCGGGCCGGACTTTAGACATGTCTGCCCTATGGTGAGGAGCGGATCCAGGTATCCTCAGTGCATCTCTAATAGAGAAACTTCAGGTAACAACATAAAACTTTATTCTGTAAAACTGGAGGTGTGGGGGTAACGCTATTAGTAAAGGATAGGAATAAAAATGAACATAGGAGAAGAATCAAATTAGAAGCTGCAGACCCGCCAGTAAATAGGATAATTCAGCACTTTTGTACAAAGGAAATACAGAACATATTTCGGAATACCTACTGTATATACAGTATCACCCATTAACCACTTGCTCACTGGGCACGTAAACCCCTTCCTGCCCAGACTAATTTTCAGCTTTCAGTTCTGTCACACTTTGAATGACAATTGCCCAGTCATGCAATGCTCAACCCAGATGACATTTTTATAATTGTTTCCCCACAAATAGAGCTTTCTTTTGGTGATATTTAATCACTGCTGGGTTTTTTATTTTTTGCTAAAAAAACAAAAAATACAGAATTTAAAAAAAAAACAAAAAAAAACGTTTCATAGTTTGTTATAAAATTTTGAAAACAGGTATTTTTTCTCCTTTATTGATGTGCACTGATGAGGCAGCACTGATTGGCACTGATAGGCTGCACTGATGGGCACTGATAGGTGGCACTAATAGGCACTGATGGGTTGCACTCATGGGCGGCACTGAAGGACACTGATAGGTGGTACTAAAGGGCAGTGATAGGGTGGCACTGATGGGCACTGATAAGAACTGGTAGGCACCGGTAGGTGACACTCATAGGCAGCACTGATTTGCAGCACTGATGGGCATTGATAGGTGGCACTGGTGGGCAAAGGTAGGTGGCAAAGCAGGGAATAAAATCCATGACTTCCCTTAGTAAAAGCACCTCCCACAGTACAGGAAAACACTGGTTAGGCATACATTTAACCTTTGATAACCCTAAATGTTTAACCCCATTCCCTGCCAGTGTCGTTACTACAATGAATATTTTTTAGCACTGATCACTGTATTAGTTTCACTGGTTCCCAAAAAGTGTCAGTTAGTGTCCGATTGTCCACCCAATATCACAGTCTCGCTATAAGTCGCTGACCATTGCCGTATTTAGTTAAAAAAAAGAAAAATTCCAGCATATTTCCCATATAGCCGGATTCAGAGAGTGTTACGCCGGCGTATCAGTAGATACCGTCGTAACTCTGAATCTAAGCCGTCGTACATTTAAGTGTATTCTCAAATTGAGATACACTTAAATGTAGCTAAGATACGACTGCCTGCGCCGTCGTATCTTAGCTGTCTAGTTCCGCCGGGCGTGAACACAAATTTACGCCTAAAATACGTAAATCAGCTACGCCTATTCACGAACGTACGCTTGCCCGTCGCAGTAAAGATACGCCGTTTACGTAAGGCGTTTTCAGGCGTAAAGTTAGTCGAACAAATAGCTGGCCTAGCCAATGTTAAGTATGGACGTCGTTCCCGCCTCGAATTTTGAAAATTTCACGTCGTTTGCGTACGTCGTCGTCCGTGAATGGGGCTGGACGTAATTTACGTTCACGTCAAAACCAATACGTCCTTGCGGCGTACTTTGGAGCAATGCACACTGGGATATGTCCACGGACGGCGCATGCGCCATTCGTTAAAAACGTCAATCACGTCGGGTCACGAAGCATTAACATAAAACACGCCCCCCTGTTCCACATTTGAATTAGGCGCGCTTACGCCAGCCCATTTACGCTACGCCGCCGTAACTTAGGAGGAAAGTGCTTTGCGAATACAGCACTTGCCTCACTGACTTACGGCGGCGTAGCGTAAATACGATACACTGGGTCAAAATTACGCCGCCCTACCTGAATCCAGCTAATAGTTTGAAGATGCTATTACTTTTGCGCAAAACTATTAATATACGCCTACTGTTTTTTTTTTTTTTTTAACCAAGCATATGTAGCAAAATACATATTGGTCTAAATTCATAAAGAAACTAGATTTTTAACATTTTTTTATTGGATATTTTTCATAGAAGGAAGTAAAAAAATATATATATATATTTTTCAAAATTGTCTGTCTCATTTTGTTTATAGCGCAAAAAATAAAACGCAGTGGTGATCAAATACCACCCAAAAAATATTTGTGGGAAAAAATATTTTTATTAATATAATTTATTAATTAATTTAAATATGAATGTTTCAATTCATTTGTAAAGTTTTTCCGTGTCAGTAACATTTACTTTATATTGCACATATTCATTTATAATATTAATAATATTGAAAAGGGTTAAATATGATTCTGGGCAAAGGAAAGTACAAAGCAAGAAAACTGCTGCCCCTACAATATACTAACACCTAAGTGAAGTACTAATAATGGATAAAAAAAGGCAGTGTAGGTGGGGCACTGTTCCTCTTTAAAAAGATCTATAAATATACACTGTAATTAAAGTGCTTAAATTAAAATTAAAGTGACAAGTGTTGAAGTAATAAATGTGAAAAAAATTGCTTTTGATGGGTATAAATGACGGGGTTTATATATAATTCAGGCAATTTATGTCCCTGTGTTACACAGAGTGGAACAGTCAAGAATTGTGTGCCTCCTATTGATGGTGCCTTAGTATGCAGTAGGGGTTTGATCCCCTGCCAGCGGGTGTAAACTGTGATATTGTTAGTGAACTAATTAGTACAGTGGTAATGCTTATACATATAGGGCCAGATTCTCGTCCAGCGGCGTATCTCTGCGGCGGTGTAACGTATCCGATTTACGTTACGCCGCCGCAACTTAGACAGGCAAGTGCTGTATTCTCAAAGCACTTGTTCCGTAAGTTGCGGCGGCGTAGCGTAAATCGGCCGGCGTAAGCCCGCCTAATTCAAATTTGGATCAGGGGGGCGGTTTTATTTAAATGTACTGTGACCCGACGTGATTGACGGTTTTCCCGAACGGCGCATGCGCCGTCCGTGGAATTTCCCAGTGTGCATTGCTCCAAAGTACGCCGCAAGGACGTCATTGGTTTCGACGTGAACGTAAATGACGTCCAGCCCCATTCACGGACGACTTACGCAAACGACGTAACTTTTTCAAATTTCGACGCGGGAACGACGGCCATACTTAACATTTTTACGCCGCACTTATGCCACCATATAGCAGGGGCAACTATACGCCGGGAAAAGCCTAACGTAAACGGCGTAACTTTACTGCGTCGGCCGGGCGTACGTTTGGGAATTTGCGTATCTAGCTAATTTGCATACTCGACGCGGAATTCGACGGAAGCGCCACCTAGCGGCCAGCGTAAATATGCAGTTACGATCCGACGGTGTAATGCAGTTACGCCAGTCGGATCTACGGGAAATCTGTGCGTAACTGATTCTAATAATCAGGAGCATAGATACGACCGCGCAACGCAGAGATACGACGGCGTATCTGGAGATACGCCGTCGTATCTCTTCTGAGAATCTGGGCCATAGTAACAAACTCAAATATTGAAAAGTAACAGTGAAAAAACACAGTCTGTTTCACTTTAAGCGCTTTAGTGAACAAAATAAAATAGTATAAAATATTATTAGTCCATTTTACTTTAAGTGCTATAGTAAACAACATAAATTATTATGAAGTGACTTGTGCTCATAAAAAGCACCAGTGCTTTTTATCCACATAAAACTGCTGTTTCTTCTCCTCTTAATAAAGTGATTGCGGTGCAGGTGATATTTTCCGTGCTCTTATTATGAATGCGACAAAAGAGAATATTCCCCCTGGGTGGGACTTTACAAGCCAAACACAGTGTTGGTAAAAAATATGATCTTTAATGGGACAAGACATACATATTGGCACTTGATAAGAGCACACAATGCGCACCTAGGTGCATATAAAAGCAACAAATGTACAAAATACAAAAACAATGCCACCAAAAACAATACATGTGCCAAGGATGGTGAAGAAAGAGCAAAACAAAACAGAGTAGGTCTGTTGGGATAACGCCACAGTTCACCCCTGGACCCATCTGAGTGTTTTAGGTCTATTTAGACCTTAAAGGGGAACTGGACAAAAGACGAGTTCTTGGAACTGGGCAGGACGCTATTCGGCTGGCTAAATACCGGCAGGTCCTGGGCCCTTCTATTTTCCACCCCGTTGCCAGGCAATAAGGACTGCTCGGACGCTACTCCACCCCCATATAACTCTTGGATTGAACTTAAACTAATTAAAGGGGGTCCACACCCAGTCCATCACGTGGTTTAAATTACTACTTGCACTATTCTGCTCCCGTGGCCCCTGATGACGGTTTGTTAACCAGAAATGCGTCGGGCATACTTACATCACCCACTAGGAGAGTGCTTTCTTGTTTTGCTCTTGGCACATGTATTGTTTTTGGTGGCATTGTTTTTGTATTTTGTACATTTGTTGCTTGTATATGCACCTAGGTGCGCATTGTGTGCTTTTATCAAGTGCCAATATGTATGTCTTGTCCCATTAAAGATCATATTTGTTACCAACACTGGCCCAGATTCAGGTAGATTTGCCCATTACTTACACATGAGCTGCTCAGCTGAATTTCTCTGCGCTGGAGCAATTTTGCCAAATTGCCACCTGATTCAGGAATCGTTTGTTCATTTAATTTGCTCCTGTTTAAGGCAAAGCTGAGGGCGCAAGGCCGCGCAAGTCAAAGTGGGTGTGCCCCTATGTAAATGAGGATTTTTCGGCTCAGCAGAGGTTTGCGCCGGGCGCGCGCATGCGCAGTTAGAGCGCTGCCGTCTGCGCATGCGTCAAACTGCGCCTAGCATACTTTCAGGGCAAATCATGCTCAGCTGCTTGCACTGAGCAAATAAATAGGAGCAGACTTGCGCAGGTTCTTTGCTGAATTTCATCCTGCTTTTTCCTACCCCCCCTGAGCAAGGAAATTCAGCCCATTTTCAAGACATGGCACCTCCCAAAGGGACCAAAAAAAGGAAGGCCAACTTTGTGGCTGCGGAGATGGACCTCCTAATTGCTGCACTCCAGCAGCATAAAGAAGTCCTATATGGTGCCCAGCGGGCAAACACTACCATTGCCCAAAGGAGGGCTATCTATGAAGCCATAGCCTTGGACATCAATGCCCTGGGTAATGAAGAGCGTACCTGGGATGACATCCAGAAGAAACTAAACGATATGAGGCGCAGGGTCCGGGATAAACTGGCTCTTATCAGGAAACATACCGGTGGCACGGGAGGTGGGCCGCGATGTATGATCCGGCTCAATCAGGAGGAGCAGCTTATAGCCCAAACGTTCGTGCAGGAGCAGGTGGAGGGACTTGAAGGGTACGACTCCACTGTTGGGAACTTGGGGACTGGTAAGTTATTTTTCTTTCATATCTGCTGTGCATCATGGGAGGGGGTACAAGTGAACATATTTGTGGGTAGAAGTGAAGATGTAAGTATTATTTTTCTTTCATATCTGCTGTGCATCATGGGAGGGGGTACAAGTGAACATATTTGTGGGTAGAAGTGAAGATGTAAGTATTATTTTTCTTTCATATCTGCTGTGCATCATGGGAGGGGGTACAAGTGAACATGTGAGAAGTGTGTTGCACCAGCAAAATATTTCGTTTTGGTGTCATCCACAGGTGGTGATGAGGAAGATGAAGCTGGGCCGTCTTCGGCTGCGGGTCGACCCAGCCCATCCATACCAGAGCCAGGGGTCCAGTCAGGCCCCATGGACATTCTGGCTATGCTGGTCCAGGAGGAGATCATACCGGGGCCAAGTATGGAGGAGCAAGTGGTTTTGGAGGAGGATTCCTTTTTCGTCATCCAGGAGGACTCTGGCTCCCTCCAGGAGGATACCACCATCCCTGGGCAACCCACCACCCCCCCGCCCAGCATGTCATCCCCCTCCAGGGCAAGCCCCTCCATTGTGGACCCCTCCCCTTCTCCCTCTGTCCGTGGCCGAGCCTCTCCTCCCAGGAAGGCTCTGTCCAAAACGAGGCATATACCCTCCAGCCTCCGTGACGGTCTGCTGGAGGAGCAGGCCCTGCAGAGCCGCCATATAGGGGACATGGTGGGAGAGGTGCGTCGTCTGGCGGACAGCATGGCATCCACCTCCACCTCTGTGCAGCATGCCCTCACCCTGCATGCGGACCGGGACAAACATGTCTCACAGAGCCTGGGGGAAATTAGTGGCAACTCGAAGGCCATAGTCACCTGCTTGGTGGCTCTGGAGACCACACCCGCTTTATTAAGCAGGATGACAGCTGCGGTGGAGGCCAATACCGCTGCTGTGCAGGCCAACACCGCTGCAGTGCGGGAGGAGGCGAGAGTTACCCGCCGGCATCAGCGGGATACCACCACCCTCCAAATGAGGATGTTGGCCCAGACCAACACCATCCTCGCCCGCCTGGCCAACGCCATGGAGGGCATGCAGCCACCACCTGCAAGGAGTGTGGAAGTAGGGGTTGATGCTCCTCCCCCCCCTCAATCCCCACCCCATGCCTCCTCCGCACCACGGAGATTGAGGAGCCAGAGCCGGGGCACCCTTGGCCCAAAGAAAAAAAAACAAAAAATAATCTAATTTCAAAATTTATTTTATGCACAGAATATGATTTTGTATTTTTTATTTTATATGCTCAGGATATGAGTTTCTATTTTTTTTATATGCTCAGGATATGAGCTTTTATATTTATTTGTAGTCCCTACACACGGTGAGGAGTGTATACTACAGTGTGACTGGTGTGTGAATGGGGGGGGGGTTGCACTCCTGCTGAAAAAGGGGTGTCACCCTCTGCCATGTGAAAGGTGTATGAATAGACAGCAACATAATTGGAGCCTTGACGCGGCGTTGCTGCTCCCTAATACCATGGGGTATTGTTGGGTCTAATCCAATTTGGGGTGCATGTGTCGGGTGTGTGCTAGGGACTACAGTGGTGTGCATACATGCATTATACTTGTGACAAGATCAGGGTGTGTTTTATGTGCAAAGAGACGTTCCACAAGACCATTCCGGATTGCTCTTCCCTCAGAAGATCCGGTAGTGTTTCTTGGGGGGGGGTGGGTTGCGTGGTTCGGGGGTAAGGTCATTGCGTAGCTCAATGTGCATGCCCCTTCTCTCAGCAAAATTGTGGAGAATACTACATGCCCCGACGATTTGGCACACAAAGTTGGGTGAATACAATAGGGTCCCCCCTGATTTATCCAGACATCTGAATCGAGATTTAAGGAAAGCACGGGTACGTGCATGGGCTTCGTTATATCTTTCCTCTCCTGGTGTTTGAGGGTTACGAAATGGGGTCATCATGTGAGGTCTCAGGGCATATGCAGAGTCACCTGGAAGGGAAAAGACAGGAGGATGTTAGTCGTGCATGTGCCCCTTGTGATGTGTGCATCATGGGGGGGGGGCAGTCATACTTGACACCCATGTCACTCACCAATCAGCCAGCTGTCTCCATACATGTTCTGGTCAAACTCGGTTGGGATGGGGCTGTGTCGGTAAATAAAACTGTCATGGCTTGACCCTGGGTGTTTGGCACGGACATGCCATATGAGGCCATGTGCATCCACAATCATCTGCACATTTATCGAATGCCAATGTTTCCTGTTGCAGTAGATATGCTCGAGGAGCCGGGGGGGGCGTAGTGCCACATGGGTACAATCTATTGCACCCACAGTGCGTGGAAATCTGGCTAATGCATAAAAATCACTGATTGCCTTCTGCCGCAGGTCAGCCGTGGTTGGTTTGATAAATTGTGTGCCCATTCGTCTGAGTATTGCAGGGATCACTTGGTGCACACACCTGCTCATGCTGGATTGGGACATCCCCGCCACCATTCCACCTGTGCGCTGAAATGAGCCACTTGCCAAAAAATGAAGGGTTGCCACTACCTTCACCAGTGGCTGCACTGCCTGTCCCCGATGGGTCGGGCTGCTGATGTCATCCTGCAGGATTGTTACCAACTCAAGGATGACTTCAGGGCTAAAGCGAAACATGCGATACACCTCATTATCACTCATCTGAAAAAGGTTGTAGCGCCCTCTGTAAATTCTCTCCCGTGCCCTCCTACGAGTCGGCTCAGTCAATATAATATCAAGAACCATAGCTGCCCCTGGCATGTTGGTGCACAGATGTGAGGTCCCGAAAATGTGGGTGCTCTGCTTGTTCAGCTCGTCTGTCTAGGTGCTGCTGAAGTTGCGCGCTCCTTCAGATGACATTTGGCCATCTTTTGCTAACTTGCCCCTGCTTTTAGCAGGAGCAAGTTTGCCCGGGGAAAAAAGCTTGCGCGCTTCCAGCGCAAGATGCGCATCACACGCGCATGTTTCTGAATCATCGGCAGTACCTAATTTGCATATTCGCTGAGGGAATTCCATGAAGGCGCAACTTACACCCCGCGCAAAATTGCGCGAAAATTGCGCAGGAGCAGCTAGGCTGCGTGCGCGGGAAAATGGGCGCATTTCAGGCTTAACTGGTTTACAGAATCAGCCGCAAATTTGCATGGGAGCAAATCAGTACTTGCGCGGCGCAAATCACACTTGCTCCCGCGCAAGTGCTTCTTGAATCTGGGCCACTGTGTTTGGCTTGTAAAGTCCCACCCAGGGGGAATATTCTCTTTTGTCATATGTTGCCCAGGGATGTGGCCAATACTACAGTCATTGGGTCTATGAGTACCTCTTTCTCTATTTATTATGAATGCACTCACTGGATGAGTCTTACCCCACCTGGGGTGCTATGCAGCCACAGTATTTGCCACTGTGTAGCACTCTGGGAGATAATCGATCCTTATTGTGATATTAGCGTTCCTCCAAGGTTAACATATAAAGAAGAGAACGGTGCCCATAGCGTGATACCGCTTAAAAAAATATGTTTTATTTGGATAAAAGAGTGTGGAAATATACTCGCATTCACTTAAAAGTTACAGACATAAATTGCTGACACAAGCGCAGAGAAAAATTGTATCTGCGGCCCTGACCGAAAGTAACTTTTAGGCCGCGTACACACGGTCGATCCATCCAATGAGAATGGTCCGACGGACCGTTTTCATTGGTTCACCGCTGAAGCAGACTGATGGTCTGATGTGCGTACACACCATCAGTTCAAAAACCGATCGGGTCAGAACGCGGTGACGTAAAACACACGACGTGCTGAAAAAAACGAAGTTCAATGCTTCCAAGCATGCGTCGACTTGATTCTGAGCATGCACAGGTTTTGAACTGATGCTTTTGTGTACTAACCATTGGTTTTGACCGATGGTCAGCCGTCCATCGGTTCGATTTTAAATCAAGTTCTAAAACTTTGGTCTGAAGGACAAAAGTCCGATGGGCCGTACACACGGTCGGTTTGGACCGATGAAACTGGACTTCGGTCCAAACCGATGAAAACGGACCGGTCGTGTGTACCCGGCCTTAGACGTCCTGTAGCTCTCCCTACACGTTTCGTCACTCTAGACATCATCTAGCACACACAGCCATGCACTTTTGAATAGACATTTTCCTTTTTTTTACCTAATGATATATATGTGTATATATAAACAGTTTTTTTTTTACATTGTTTTTATTATTTGTATAAAAAAAATCCTTATCTTACGAATGCATACAGTATTTAAGGCAAGATAGTTCTATGCTTCAAGTGTGTTCACATGCTGGACTGTCTAATACCAAGCCAGGAATTAGCTCTGCAATCTCACTGCTCTTGCAGGTAGTACAGCAATAAACCGGCTGATTGCAACCCTGCAGTATCAATTAAATTCTCCTGGATTAAAACATGATAAATAAAAAATATTTATATACCAAATTGTATGTTTGCTTGACTAAAACGACATTCAGAAAACTCAAAAATATAAAATAAATGATATGGAGAAGCACTATGCATTAGGGATGTGCAGTCAGAGGAGGCAGAGCCATGAGCATAAAAAAATAAAAATAAAAAGATTGTCTTCGACAGTCGTAGACCAGGGTTCATAGAGACCCCAAATTATAGAGGTAGGTAGCCAGGGGCGGACTGACAACTCATGGGGCCCCTGGGAAATAGAAGAATATGGGGTCCCCCGGGCTTACAGATGGCCACCACGCCAGGAGGCAGTGCAGAGGCAAGGCAGCTAAAATCTTGGGTTTTTCACATCAAAAACATGTGGGTTTCGGACATATCAGGGACAGATGTAAAAAAAAAACACAGATTTTTACATACTGTCCCTGGTTTTATTGAGCCTGGCAAGCCTGATGGAGCCCCCTAGTGGCATGGGGCCCTCGGGCAGTGCCCGAAAGCTCTAATGGTTAGTCTGCCCCTGTAGGTAGCTGAAGTCCTACCCCACCACTGGGCTCAAATCATCTATGGTTCCAGAGATACGGGCCTCCTTGAGCAGCCTATCAGAAGCTAAATACAGAGCGGCCAGTTTAAATGCAAGCTGGCACACTCTGCAGCAGAGGATGAGCTCACAGTTTCTCTCACTTCTTGTCAGAGGCACTGAGCTCAATGGACAGCTTGGAGTCTTGGACCAATAGTAAAGTACCATCGGTCCAAGCGTTCCAATAAAAATGCTGCAGTGGAGGCACGCCTCTCACTGCAGTGTCATAGAAGGGGGCATGTGTCTAAAAGACAAATACTCCAGCCCAGCCCTCTTAACTGTGTGAGAAAAACATGGGATTGCTGGTAAACCTTAAACCCATAAACCCATGTTTTTTCCTTGTAGTTAAGAAGGAGAATGAGAATCTGCTGCTGCTGAAAACGTACAAGCTAAATCATATTTTTAGCAGACACCCTAGGGAATAAAATGGTGGTCATTGCAACTTTTTAAGTCAAACGCATTTTTTTTTTTGGAAAGAAGCTGTTTCATGAATATTTTTTTTTTAAAAACACTAAAGTTAGCCCGATTTTTTTGTATACTATGAAAGATGATATAATGCCGAGTAAATAGATACCTAACATGTCACAATTTAAAATTGCGCACACTTGTAGAATGATGCCAAACTTCAGTACTTAAAAATCTCCATAGATGACGCTTTAATTTTTTTACAGGTTACGGGGCAGATTCACAAAGAGTTACGCCGGCGTATCAGTAGCAATATTTCCGCTGGCCGCTAGGTGGCGCTTCCATTGAGTTTGGCGTAGAATATGCAAATTAGTAGATACGCTAATTCACGAACGTACGCTTGCCCGTCGCAGTAAAGATACGCCGTTTCTGTAAGAGGTATGCCGGCGTAAAGATAAAGCTGCCCCCTAGGTGGCGTGGCCAATGTTAAGTATGGCCGTCGTTCCCGCGTAGAATTTTTGGAATTTTACGTTGTTTGCGTAAGTTGTCCATGAATGGGGCTGGACGTAATTTACGTTCACGTCGAAACCAATACGTCCTTGCGGCGTACTTTGCCGCAATGCACACTGGGATATGTACACGGACGGCGCATGCGCCGTTCGTAAAAAACGTCAATCACGTCGGGTCACCATTGATTTAAATAAAACACACCCCCTCATCCTCATTTGAATTACGCGCGCTTACGCCGGCCCCATTTTCGCTACGCCGCCGTAACTTAGGAGGAAAATGCTTTGAGAATACAGCACTTGCCTCTCTGACTTAAGGCGGCGTAGCGTAAATAGGATACGCTACGCCGCCTCAAAGATGCGGCGACCTACGTAAATCTGGCCCTACATGTTTAGACTTACAGAGGAGGTCTAGTGCTAGAATTATTGTTCTCGCTCTAATGTTCGTGGCGTATGTAACCTGTGTGTATCTGGCTCTGATACTAGCCAGTGCCTCACCAGCCACTGACCTTACCGCACGTCCCTGCTATGCTTTGCCTTAAACCCCTTTGTCCCCAGACACTCCTTTCCAGGAATACTTCCCTAAGACTGGCCATAATATTAATTAACTTACCCCAGTGGGAGCCACTCTCTCTCTCTCTCTATAATACTTGTGTTATTAGGTTCTCTATAGACGCCACTTAATACGGTGTGAGCTCTCTGGTGACTTGTTAGTAGAATATTAGCTAGTACAAACCTGCTGCCTTTTAGGTGGTGCCTGCTGACTTTTAGTTAAATCCCATAGCA
The DNA here is from genome assembly GCF_905171775.1 of Rana temporaria. Taxonomy (NCBI): domain Eukaryota; kingdom Metazoa; phylum Chordata; class Amphibia; order Anura; family Ranidae; genus Rana; species Rana temporaria. Next base: position 66,958,477 of record NC_053489.1, on the reverse strand, counting down.
AGGAAAACTTTAGACTGATGGTTAACATATCATAGGCCTAATTACTACGATCCAATGAGATTTAAAAATGACAGTCCCATGGCTAAATCCGACAGTCGTATTTTTGTAATAAGGCTTTGTGAATTAATCCTTATATCTTTTGCTGAGCACAGGAGGCTGATTTCTAATAGGAAACTTGCCGACTGCAATATGTACAATATACAGTGCCTTGAAAAAGTGTTTATACCCCTTGAAATTGTCCGCATTTTGTCATGTTACAACAAAAAACGTAAATGTATTTTATTGGGATTTTATGTGATAGACCAACACAAAGCAGGAAGGAAAATGATAAATGGTTTTCAAAATTTCTTAAAAATATATATCTGAAAAGTGTGGCGTGCATTTGTATTCAGCCCCCTTTACTCTGATACCCCTAACTAAAATCTAGTGGAACCAATTGCCTTTAGAAGTCACCTAATTAAGTAAATAGAGTCCACCTGTGTGGGTTTAACCTCTGTATAAATACAGCTGTTCTGTGAAGCCCTCAGAGGTTTGTTAGAGAACCTTAGTGAACAAACAGCATCATGAAGGTCAAGGAACACACCAGACAGGTCAGGAATAAAGTTGTGGAGAAGTTTAAAGCAGGGTTAGATTATCCCAAAATATCCCAAGCTTTGAACATCTCACGGATCACTGTCCAATCCATCATCCAAAAATGAAAAGAGTATGGCACAACTGCAATCCTACCCATACATGGCCGTCCACCTGAACTGACAGGCCAATCAAGGAGAGCATTAATCAGAGAAGCAGCCAAGAGGCCCATAATAACTCTGGAGGAGCTGCAGGAAAACAGAAAAAGTACCGTATTTATCGGCGTATACCGCGCACTTTTTTGCCCTGAAAATCAGGGCAAAATCGTGGGTGCGCGGTATACGCCAATACCCGCTTTCCCGCGTTACTGCGCCGGCATATACCGAGTGCAGTACATTCGTGTATAGTCGGGCAGGCTCGGCTCCTCTCGCACTCACGTCCTGGACGTACAGGACGTGAGCGCGAGAGTAGCCGAGCCTGCCTGACTATACACGAGTGTACTGCGCTCGGTATATGCTGGCGCAGTATTCAAACTCGGCGCGGGAAAGCGGGAAACCATACCGGGGAGGACGCCGCAGAAGGACGCCGGACCCGACGAAGAGGACACCCGAAGCCGCAGACGGACGCCGGACCCGACGAGGCCGCCGAAGGACGCCACGTTAGACACCAAAACTGTAAGTACAAAAATCTTTTTTCCACAGGAATGCGGGTCCACTTTAGGGGTGCGCGCTATACGCCGGAGCGCGCAATACCCCGATAAATACGGTAATTCAAATACTTACCGTAATTTTTCTTCCTGATGAGCTCCATGTCAGCACAGAACCCGCCCAGTTAAGTAGTAAGAGTTATGAAAGGCTGAGGCGGAGGTGAGTGAAAAATTTATAGTTAAGTCCTAATCACGTAGGGGTGGGCGGGGCCTCACCTAGCTGTGCTGACATGGAGCTCATCAGGAAAGGAAAATTACGGTAAGTATTTGAATTCAATTTTCCGTTTTACGTGTAAAAATTTTCAAGTGGTATGAATACTTTTTCAAGGCACTGTGTAAACATTGCAAGTGGTTTACCGAGATTATGGTTGAAGATATCCAAGTGGCTCATGAGCCGCTGGTGTGGTTTCCCCTACTGACGCTCGCCGGGGTTTCTCAGGCTTACCGTTTCCGTTGGTTTGCCTGAGAAATGATCCAGAAATGATGCTGCTCCCATAAATGATCAAAGAGTAGAGTAGATACGCTTTGATTGCCTGTTGTGATGTAAATTTCACTCCAGACTGGAAGTAAATCCTTTTTTTATTGTTTATCTTTTGCTTTAAAAGGTAAAGAAGAGATTTGGGGTCTTTTTGACCCCAAGTCTCTCCATGTCATCCTTTTTTCTATTACAAGAGATGCTTAGATTCCTTGTAATAGGAATTAAAGGGATAAAAAAAATCAAAAAGGACAGTGTAAAATAAAAAATAAAATAAATAAGAACAAAAATAAATTATTAAGTTAAATTAAATAGAGGCAGATCCACAAAGCGAGTACGCCGGAGTATCTACTGATACGCTGGCGTACTTTCAAATTTCCCACGTCGTATCTTTGTTTTGAATCCTCAAAACAAGATACGACGGCATCTGGGTTAGATACGACAGGCGTACGTCTTCGTACGCATTTGGATCTAAGATGCAATTCTTCGGCGTCCGCTGGGTGGCGTTCCCCTCGTTTTCCGCGTCGAGTATGCAAATTAGCTATTTCCGACGATCCACGAACGTACGAGCGGCCGTCGCATTCTTTTACGTTGTCTCTAGTCGGCTTTTTTCGGCGTATAGTTAAACCTGCTATTTGGTGGCGTACTCAATGTTAAGTATGGCCGTCGTTCCCGCGTATCATTTAAAAAAAAAAAATGTGTTTGCGTAAGTCGTCCGTGAATCGGGCTGGACGTAATTTACGTCCACGTCAAAACAATGACGTCCTTGCGACGTCATTTAGCGCAATGCACAGCAGGAAATTTAGGGACGGCGCATGCGCAGTTTCTTCGGCACGGGGACGCGCTTCATTTAAATGAAACACGCCCTCCTACTCGCCAATTTGAATTAGGCGCCGGTACGCCGCGAGAGATACACTACGCCGCCGTAACTTACGGCGCAAATTCTTCCGGGATTCAAACCAAAAAAAGTTGCGGCGGCGTAGCATATCTCAGATACACTGCGCCGGGGCAGATCTTTGTGGATCTGCCCCAGTGTATATACATTAAAAACATCACAATGCCTGTGGATCACAGCATCATCAGCAAAGTACAAATCTGTGTGACAACCAATAGAGAGTAAAATACAAAACAGGGAAAAAAGGAGATCAAGGGTAGAATAAGTAACCATGTATTTTTAAAGTAAAATGATATCAGACAACAGCCAAGTGTACCTCCAAGATGTATGATTATCTATTAACTATTAGACTTATGAGAAATGCATAGCCTGTAAGTAAACGTGATTTCCCCATTAAGGATAGGAATTACAATTAAAAGCTGCAGCTTACACAAGACTGTGTCCTCCTCTCACCCATGTCACAACACTTGGTCAGGTGCCAAGCACCAGGGATGTCTCATGAGAGGAAGAGGAGTTAGAACCACATAGAAAAGTTGCTGCTCGTTCCCAATTAGCTAGACAATTCCTGTTCCTCACTCCCCCTGGGACCTTTAGGCAGCAAAAAAGTAAATCTGACAAATATAATGATATCAAAAAAATTATAACAACGTTATTCATACGAAGGTTAAAACAATACATGTCTTAAAACATAGCGAGGTGATGCTTATATTCAGAGGCGGCTCTTTAATTAGGCAAAGTAGGGGGTCGCCTAAGGCCTCGCACTCACAGGATCCTCGTGGGCCACCTAATTTGCCTCTGCCCAATTACTGTGTGCTAGATCCATGCAACTTTCTGCAGCCATTTTTATTTGCTTGAATCTTTTTACCCATTATGGGCACAAGTAGGGCCCCCGTGTCTAAGTTTTGCTTAAGGCCTCACAAAGTCTAGAGCCGCTTCTGCTTATATTGTACATAACGATAACATTTAGGTAGCAGGTATACATTGCAGTTTACTAACACATTTCTCAATGGCAAATCCTGCCCAAAGAAACCCCAAAGTGTTTTAGTTATAATTGGTCTCAATCTTCATCGGAGACGCTCACTTCACAGTGGGCATTTGGCGCCTAACTAAGCTCAAAAATCAATCAATCAATCAATAAATAATTGAGAACTTAAAAAAAATTAACATTAAAAATCAAACGTCCACCCCATATTTACACATGACCTAATAGCCGCACAACTTGCCATTGCCCACTATTGGAAGAATACCTACGCTCCCACTTCTCAGCAATTCCTGTCCATTCTTAATCAACACATTCACATAGAATTAATGTATGCTAAAGCCCACTTTATACATTACAAAAGCTCTGTGCTCAATGGGCCCCCTGGCTAAGTGACCCTAGGTGAAAGCTTGATGCCCCATAGAGATAAAGCCCTGCACCCTCAATCACCAGAGTGCACGTCATATTCCCAGCAAATCCTATTACTATAATTCTTGGGTCTTGTATTATTTCTGTGTGACTTACCATATCAGTTGCTGCAAGACATAATCAGGACCATGAATAACTATGATCCCCCACCCATAGGTGTGCGCAGCCTATTGCATTAGGGTGTGCACCCCAAAGCTGAAACACACATGCCCTATAAATATATAGGGCAATGGACAGCATCGGTAGAGCAGTGGACGATGTCATTTGGGCAGAGGTTGATGTAAGTAGTTTGGGATCAGATTCACGTAGAATTCCGGCGGCGTAACGTATCCCATTTACGTTACACCGCCGCAAGTTTTCAGCGCAAGTGCTTGATTCACAAAGCACTTGCCTGTAAACTTGCGGCGGCGGAACGTAAATCCGTCCGGCGCAAGCCCGCCTAATTCAAATGGGGCGTGTATCATTTAAATTAGGTGCGTTCCAGCGCCAAACGTACTGCGCATGCTCCGTTTTGTAATTTCCCGCCGTGCTTTGCGAGAAATGACGTCGCACCGACGTAATTTTTCGAACGGCGACGTGCGTTACGTCCTTTCCTATTCCCGTACGAAAAAAAAAAATCAAAATTCGACGCGGGAACGACGGCCATACTTTAACATGGCTAGTCTAAATATAAGCCAATAAAATAGCATCCGTAACTTTACGACGGAAAAAGCCGATGTAAGAGAATGCGACGAGTGCGTGTAGCTTTGTGGATTGCCGTAAACAGCTAATTAGCATACCTGATGCGGAAAACGACGCAAACTCCACCCAGCGGGCGCCGAAGTATTGCGTCCTAAGATCCGGTCGGATCTTAGCCAAATGCCGTTGTATCTTTGAGAATTCAAAATAAAGATACGACGCGACAAATTTGAAAGTACGCCGGTGTATCAGTAGATACACCGGCGTACTCTCACTGTGAATCTGGCCCTCTATTTTTATTTTTATTATTACATTCTTTTTTATAATATTTTTATACAATCATTTTTATTATTGCTTTTTACAATTTTTTTACGTGCCCCATTGGGGGCTTTGGTGAAATATCAGGGGTCTAAATAGGCCCCTGATGTCTCACTTTTAAGACAAAGAAAGGGACTGAGGACAGAGATTCCCCAATCTCTTTCTCGCAACCAAGCAGCACCCCTATGCCCCCACCTAACTTTCCCTTATCCTGAAAATAGTTCTGAGAGTTGATAAACACCTCTACTTTGTAACTCATGTTTATAACCAAGTTTCACCCGTTGACAATTGGGTTGTATATTTAGTTTGAGTCCTTAAGGTATGTAATGCTATCAATCACACTTGAAGCTCCATTTGCATCTTTACTATGGCGCATTAGTGTTTAGGGTGGCCCATACCACACAGTTCCTAGAACTTTATGGAAAGATATCTGCCTGTATATATGAATATTGCTCTCTAATTAATGTTACATTTGATGTACCCTTCCTTTGTCAGACATATGTTATTTTGACTCTTGTCTTATGTAATCCTGTTGTTTTCAATAAAACGCAATTTTAAAAATCAAGCGTCCTTTTCCCAAATGTTCTAGCTATATACTAGGAATCAGGGCATCCCCGCCAGCTAGAACATTCAGGCGAAGGACGCTTGATTTTTAACTGCCCTGGTTCATGCCTGATAACTTCATATTGAAAGGGTATTTGTTTTACCCCTTAGAAATGTATGTGTATAGTAATTGTAAGGGGTTAGCTCGGTAGGGGGGGTGTGTGACCTCCTGAGTGGGTTCACTACACCATGGTTTGACAAATTTGCTTGGAATCTAGGAGCCAGCTAAAAAAGTTAGGAGCCAGAAAACGCGCCCGTCCCGACGAGCTTGCGTGCAGAAGCGAACACATACGTGAGCAGCGCCCGCATATGTAAACGGTGTTCAAACCACACATGTGAGGTATCGCCGCGATTGGTAGAGCGAGAGCAATAATTCTAGCCCTAGACCTCCTCTGTATCTCAAAACATGTAGATTTTTTTAAACGTCGCCTATGAAGATTTTAAAGGGTAAAAGTTTGTCGGCATTCCACGAGCGGACGCAATTTTGAAGCGTGACATGTTGGGTATGAATTTACTCGGCGTAACATTATCTTTCATAATATTAAAACAAATGGGGATAACTTTACTGTTGTCTTATTTTTTAATTTAAAAAAGTGTAATTTTTCCCCAAAAAAGTGCGCTTGTAAGACCGCTGCGCAAATACGGCGTGACAGAAAGTATTGCAATGATCGCCATTTTATTCTCTAGGGTGTTAGGATAAAACATATATATAATGTGTGGGGGTTCTAATTAGAGGGAAGAAGATGGCAGTGAAAAATTGTGAAAAATGACATTAGAATTGCTGTTTAACTTGTAATACCAACAGCCACCACCAGATGGCGCCAGCTCACACATCTGGTGGTAATAACTTGTAATACCAACGGCTCACCACCAGATGGCGCCAGCCCACCTTCCAAGCCAAGTCGCCAGGACACCATTTCTAGTCGCCATGGCGACCTGGCGCCCAGTATTTGTCGAGCCCTGCACTACACACTGAATTATACAGAGAGGCAGCCGTGGGTGGTTGAAAAAACAAGGGTTATGGTTTATTCTTCCATATTGCTGGAAACAAGTGCAGGCATCCAAACAGCATAAACAGAACAAAACATAAAATAAACCCTGGCCACTTGGGCCGTCTACCTTCACAGCACAGGAACCTACCTATGGAGTCTGGCACAGCCTACTGCTGGGCAGACACTGCTCTGGTCTTCCAGCAGAAAACAATAGTCTTTTTGATTTTCTTATCACACAGCAAAATTATCAACAACCACTTCACCTTCAGAAGTCTTCCTCAGCTCACTGCTCTCCTTAACTCAACAAGCCTCAGGATGCAGCATTTAGTAGTAATCCTCTGGACAACTTATAGAGGCCTTAATTTTCTCATTCTGAAGCTATCCAACGTCCTTAAACCTTTCTGGCTACCTCTGCAGCCGACACCTGATAGTAATTGGTGAATTTTCTAAAGAAGGCAGAAATGTATCTCCCGTCTGTGACAACACCCCCAGATTTACCTGACCTTCTGTCACATAATGTATTGAATTACAATCTAATATTGTATGTTCTCAATGATTTAGATGTCCCTGATCCCCCTGATGAAGATTGAGACCATTATAATTAAAACATATTGGTGTTTCTTTGGGCAGGATTTACCATTGAGAAATGCATTAGTGAACTGCTATGCATATCTGCTACCTAAGGGTTATCGTTATGTACAATATAAGTATCACCAAGTCACCAGAGCCTACGTTTTAAGAAATGTATGGTTTTAACTTTTGTATGAATAAAGTTGTTATAAATTTTTTATATCATTATATTTGTCAGATTGATTTTTTTTTGCTGCCTAAAAGTCTCGGGGGGAGTGAAGAACATGGATTGTCAGTATGAAGGAAGATGTCCCTGGGACCACAAATCTATTATTATTATTTTTATACAGGATTTATTTAGCGCCAACAGTTTGCACAACGTTAGGGCAGACAATACAGTTACAATACAATTCAATACGGGGGGGAATCAGTGAGCCCTGCTCGCTAAATCCTACAATCTAGAAGGGAGGGCCAAGTGATGCAAAAGGTAATAACTGTGGGGGATGAGCTAATGAAGAAAATGAAAGTACAGCTGTTACGTGGAGGCAGGATAGGCTTCTCTGAAGAGAAAAGTTTTCAGGGATCGTCTAAAAGTGGATAGATTTGGAGATAGTGTGACAGATTGGGGTAAGGAATTCCAGAGGATGGGAGAGGCTCGGGAGAAGTCCTGGAGGCGAGTATGGGAGGAGGTGATGAGGAAGCTAGAGAGCAGGAGGTCTTGGGAGGAACGAAGCAGATGATTAGGTTGCTATTTTGAGACTAGGCTAGTGATGTAGCTGGGGGAAGAGTTGTGGATGGCTTTGTAAGTTATTGTTAGTATTTTTTATTTATTTCTTTGGGTGAGTGTCAGCCAATGGAGGGGTTGGCAGAGAGGGGTAGCAGACGCTGAGCGATTAGTAAGGTGGATGAGTCTGGCAGCAGCATTCATGATGGACTGAAGGGGGAATAGCCTATTTAACCACTTCCATACAGGGCACTTATACACCTCCCCGCCCAGACCAATTTTTAGCTTTCAGCGCTGTTGCACTTTGAATGACAATTGCGCGGTCATGCTACACTGTAACCAAATGAAATTTTTATCATTTTGTACCCACAAATAGAGCTTTCTTTTGGTGGTATTTTCTCCTTCACTGATAGGCACTGATGGTACTGCACTGACGAGCACTGAAAAGGCAGCACTGATGGGCACCGATGAGGTGGCACTGATGTGGTGGCATTGATGGGCACTAATATGCGGCACTGATGGGCGGCACGGATGGGCACTGATAGGCGGCACGGATAGGCGGCATGGATGGGCTTGGATAGGCGGCACGGATGGGCACAGATAGGCGGCACGGATGAGCACGGATAGGCGGCATGGATGGGCACTGATAGGCGGCATGGATGGGCACTGATAGGTGGCACGGAAGGGCACTATCGTATGTGTTGTACTAATGGATGCCAATCAGTGCCAAACAATGCCTGCCAATCAGTGATGCCCATTATGGGCACTGATTGGCATCCATTGCGGCACTGATTGGCATCCATTTTTTGTGTCCTCATCCCTGGTGGTCTAGGGTGGCATACCTTTTTTTTTTATCCCTGGTGGGCTAGTGGGCATCCCTGGTGGTCCAGTGGGCATCCTCGGGGGGGCTGTGCTGATAATCGATTTTCCTGTTTACATCGTGATCAGCCATGATTGGACACGGCTGATCACGTGGTAAAGAGTCTCCGTGAGAGACTCTTTACCTTGATCGGTGTTGCAGGGTGTCAGACTGACACCCTGCAACAACGATCGCCGCGATGAGCGCCCCGGGCAGCGGCTCAGAATCCTGAGGGCGTCATATGAGTCAGGATTCTACAACCACTTTGCAGACGTCAATTTGTCATTGGCGGGCGGCAAGTGGTTAAAGGTATTGGCTGTTGGGCCAAAAGGAGGTCCAGGATAATACCTAGCAGTCTGGCATGCGGGCATGGGTGGCTCCATTTTTTACCCTATTGCCCCCTCATCCTCCACTGTTATGCTTTAACTAGAAGTAAATGAGCTTTAAATCAAGCTCTCATTGACCTTTCTCATTTATAGCTTTTTGGGAATATGTAAATACTCAACAGTGCAACACGTTCACTTTAAAGCAAAATGAACTCAGTAAACAAAATGTTGGTAGCAGGTAGAGTCTTCTGTTCTAATTTTATTTATAAGTCTCCTCAGAAAAAAAAATGTTTTTTCCTGTCTGCTAGCAAATCTTTGTTATCTGTATACTAAGTGTGGTTTAGACTCAGTGCAGTGTACATTGCTGGCTTTTCCCAGCATTTATAAGATGCTCATGTGAAATCTGAGACAATGTAACTGTAGTATGTATGTGCATGGCTGCCCAATGGCTGATGCAAGAAGATACTGGATCCAGAAGAAGATGGCAGCATAAGGCCTCGTACACACGACCGAACATGTCCGCTGAAACTGGTCCGTGGACCAGTTTCCGCGGACATGTCCGACCGTGTGTAGGGCCTAGCGGACAGTTTTCCGGCCGAGCGGACAGGTTTCCAGCAGACAAAAATTTCTTAGCATGCTAAGAAACTTGTCCGCTGGAAAGCTGTCCGTCGGACATGTCCGATGGTTAGTATGACTCATCGGACATGTCCGCTGGTTATGACCTATAACCAGCGGCCCGAAATCCCGCGCATGCGTCGAATTGATTTGACGCATACGTGGAAGCATTGTACTTCCGTGTCAGAGAACGTTGGTGTTGTAGACGTCACCGCATTCTCTGTCCGCGGGTATTTTGGTCTGATGATGTGTACACACATCAGACCAAAACCTCCCAGCAGACATGTCCGATGAAAACGGTCCGCGGACCGTTTTCATCGGACATGTTCGGCCGTGTGTACAAGGCCTTAGAGATGGAGTGGTTGAGGGAAGCTCGGACCTCGCATTCCTGGACCCAGAGGAAGATGGCAGGGGCAGTGATAGATTGGTGGTGGGAAGTTTGGACTTTGCATAACTTTAACCAGAAGAAGATGACAGGGGCAGCGATGGAGTGGCTGTGGGGCGCTTGGACCTTGTATTGCTGCTCCCAGATAAAGATGTCATGGTTAACGACAGAGTGGCTGCGGGTAACTCATACCTTTCATTACTGGACCAAAAAGAAGAGGGCAGGGTCAGCAGTGGGGTGAAGGCATGGAGCTTGGATTTTGCAATCGCTGAAATCAAAGGAAGCAGGCAGTGATGGAGTGGAGGTGGGATGCTCAGACCTTGCATCACTGGGCCCAAAATAAGATGTTTGGGGCAGTGACGGAGCGGAGGTGTGCAGCTTGGACCTTGTATCACTGGACTCAGAAGAAGATGAAAGGAGCAGCAATCAAGTTTAGGCGGAGTGCTCAAGTGTTGCGCCATTGGGCCCAGAAGAAGATGGCAGGGGCAGTGACAGAGTAGTGGTTGGGAGCTCAGGCCACACATAGTTGAGCCCAGAAGAAGATGACAGAAGCTGAGACTGAGTGGAATCAGAAATCTTGGACGTTATATTGCTAGTCCCAGAAGAAGAAGGCATGGAAAGCAGCAGAGTCAAGGGAAGCTAGGACCTTGCATGGCTGGGTCCAGAAGAAGATGGTAGGGACAGCAGCTGAGTCAAGGCGGGCAGCTCAGACCTTGCATCACTGAGCCCAGAAGATGATGGCAGGAGCAGTGAGAGAGAGGGTGAGGAGCTCAAACCTTGCATTGCTGGACCCAGAAAATGGCAGGGGGCATTGATCGAGTGGTGGTGGGGAGCTCAGACCACCCTCAGTGGACCCAAAAGAAGATAACAGAGGCAGTGATAGAGTGGATGCGAGGGGCTTTAAATCTCTAGGGTCTCACTCAAAAGTGTTTCATGGTAACTACAACCTTGGACTAAAGCCCCATACACACTGTCAGTTTTCCTGCAGGTTTTTCTCTTCAGGTTTACCAAAACCATCTAATATGAGGTCAAAACCATCTAATATGAGGTCAAAACCATCTAATATGAGGTCAAACCTTAATGCCGCGTACACACGATAATTTTTCGGCATGAAAAAAAAACATAGTTTTTCTAAAACGTCATTTAAAATGATCGTGTGTGGGCTGCACATCGTTTTTCAGTTTCTGAAAAACGACAATGTTTTTTTTTCGAACATGCTGCATTTTTTAACGTCGTTTTAAAAAAAGTAATTTTTAGGGTGGTAAAAAATGATCGTGTGGGGGCTAAATCTACGTTTTAAACCCGCGCATGCTCAGAAGCAAGTTATGAGATGGGAGCGCTCGTTCTGGTAAAACTAATGTTCCTAATGGAGTAAGCACATTCATCACGCTGTAACAGACAAAAAAGCGCAAATCGTCTTTTACTAACAAGGAATCAGCTAAAGCAGCCCAAAGGAAATAGAACTTCCCCTTTAGAGTGCCGTTTTATGTGTCGTACGTCACCGCGCTTTGTTCTTCATTTTTTAAAAACGATGGTGTGTGGGCAACGTCGTTTTTAATGATGAAGTTGGAAAAACGTCGTTTTTTGAACATGCTGAAAAACTATGTTTTCTTTCATGCCGAAAAATGATAGTGTGTATGCGGCATAAGAGTTTCAATTCGTATGCAATCAGGCAGGCCCTTGCACTACATGGTTTTGGTAAACCTGAAAAACCTGCAGGAAAACTGATAGGGCCAGATTCAGGTAGAATCGCCTATCTTTAGGCCGGCGTAGCGTATCTCAAATACACTACGCCGCCCTAACTTAGTGAGGCAGGTCCCGTATTCTGAAAGAACTTGCGCCATAAGTTACGTCGGCGTAGTGTAAATGGGCCGGCGTAAGCCCACCTAATTCAAAGTAGGCTGGTAGTGGGCGTGTTGTATGTTAATGACTCGTGACCCCACGTAATTGACGCTCCTAACGAACGGCGCATGCGCCGTCCGTGAAAGTATCCCAGTGCGCATGCTCCAAATTACGCCGCAAATAGTCAATGCTTTAGACGTGAACGTAACTTACGCACAGCCCTATTCTCGTACGACTTACGCAAACAATGTAAACGACGCAAAATTCGACGGTGTCCCGACGTCCATACTTAACATTGGCTACGCCTCATATAGCAGGGGTAACTTTACGCCAAAAAAAGCCTTACGTAAACGACGTAAATCAATGCGCCGGGCGCACGTACGTTTCTGAATCGGCGTATCTAGCTCATTTGCATAATTAACGCGTAAATCTACGGAAGCGCCCCTAGCAGCCAGCGTAAATATACACACCAAGATACAACGGCGTAGGAGACTTACGCCGCTCGTATCTAGGCAACACTGAAGCGTATCTGATTCTATGAATCAGGCGCAGAGATGCGACGCCTCACACTCAGAGTTACGACTGGAGATACGCCGTCGTAACTCCTTTGTGGATCTGGGCCATAGTGTGTATGGGGCTTAACCACTTGCCGATCGCCGCATGTATATGTACGTCCACAGAATGGCACGTACATGCAAATGGGCATACATGTACGTCCCTGCCTTTCCGCGGGTCAGGGGTCCGTTCGGGACCCCCCCCCCCCCGCTACATGCGGCGGTCGGATACCCGCGGGAAGCGATCCGGGACGAGGGCGCGGCTATTCGTTTCTAGCCGCCCCCTCGCGATCGCTCCCCAGAGCTGAAGAACGGGGAGAGCCGTGTGTAAACACGGCTTCCCTGTGCTTCACTGTGGCGGCTGCATCGATCGAGTGATCCCTTTTATAGGGAGACTCGATCGATGACGTCAGACCTACAGCCACACCCCCCTACAGTTGTAAACACACACTAGGTGAACCCTAACTCCTTCAGCGCCCCCTGTGGTTAACTCCCAAACTGCAACTGTCATTTTCACAATAAATAATGCAATTTAAATGCATTTTTTGCTGTGAAAATGACAATGGTCCCAAAAATGTGTCAAAATTGTCCGAAGTGTCCGCCATAATGTCGCAGTCATGAAAAAAATCGCTGATCGCCGCCATTAGTAGTAAAAAAAAAAAAAATAATAAAACTATCCCCTATTTTGTAAATGCTATAAATTTTGCGCAAACCAATCGATAAACGCTTATTGCGATTTTTTTTACCAAAAATAGGTAGAAGAATACGTATCGGCCTAAACTGAGGAAAAAAAAATGTTTTATATATGTTTTTGGGGGATATTTAATACAGCAAAAAGTAAAAAATATTGCATTTTTTTCAAAATTGTCGCTCTATTTTTGTTTATAGCGCAAAAAATAAAAACCGCAGAGGTGATCAAATACCACCAAAAGAAAGCTCTATTTGTGGGAAAAAAAGGACGTTAATTCTGTTTGGGAGCCACGTCGCACGACCACGCAATTGTCTATTAAAGAACGTCGAATTGTAAAAACGCCTTTGGGCATTTAGCAGCATATTGGTCCGGGGCTTAAGTGGTTAAGAGTGGACCAACAACCCCCTGGAGCTCCCACTGAGCCACACATAGTCACAGGGCTTCATGGAAAAATAAATAAAAACAGTCAATGTAGTAGAAGCCAGAACTGACTAGCGGTGACCTTGTGCAGCCTCTGCATTGTTCACACGGTTGCATTGTGTGGCTTATTTTCCCTCACCCTCATGATTTAGTTATCAGAACTGCGCTGCTTGTGTTCTGTTTAAGTTGGCAATGAATCTGTGATTCCACTGCGAACAAACAGAACTAACTAATCTGTTTATAAGCAAGAAAATGTCTTATACAAATACCATAGAAAATCACTGCACACTGCGCAATTCCTGAACACTTTACAAAACGAAATAATAGAAGCAAGGATTTGTTCACAGAGTATGTGTTGTGTTGTATAGGAGAGGTGAAAGCTGAGATTTTCAGGCTTATTCACTAAAAAGAACCGGCTTTTCAATGCTTTTGTTGGTAAAAGTGATCAGTTTAATGGAAACATCAGTAGGTTATAAAGTGGAACTCTGGGCAGTTCCATGAAGTCATTAAATTTGTCTTCCCTTGCTCCAGAGTAGAGCCGTTCACATTATATAACATTTTCAGGACAACGCGTTTCAACGCAGTACAACGCGTCACGACCCACTGCAGTGAATAAGACTAGTAAGGGATGTAAAATTCTGTAAGGTTTTTGCTATTGTGTGTCCTTACTGATCTGCCTACACATACACGTTCTATGGTCACAGCATACACTTTATTTTTATAACATCAGAATTGCAATAACAATACAAACAATAGTTTTTTGACAATCCAATATAAGCTCACTTGAAAAATCTCCTTTCACGTTATGAGTTTTGCCTGTCTGCTAACTATCTCTTTCCACAATGTTCTGGATTCCCTGCATGTTTTGCAGCTTCTCCTCCACTGTCTACTTGGAATTTCTAAGGACTACATAGCCCATGGTGCCTTGCTGTCTGCAAGCAATGATTCCTGTTCTGACTCCACCTCCTGAAACTCCTCCTCTCAGCACCTCTGCAGTTCAGATGGCAGGCTCTGTGAAATGTGTGACATGGCTAGGGTTGACACCTCATCCCTTTAAAACTGGACACATATTAATTACACAGGTTCTGTGGTTGATTAAGGTGGTAATTAAACTCACTTTGTGCCTTATCTGCATTAAATTAGCCTCAGTGTAAATCATATGTGTTTTCATTTAAAGGGATGAGGTGACAACCCTAGACACAGCAGTGCCTACTCACAGGGCATAATAAATATGTGTTACAGAATTCAAGAAAGTAAATGCGAATCTTCAAAAAGTACATTTACAAACCTCAAGGTCATTCAGAATAATGAGAGTAGATTAGAAATACATTGGGTAAAATACAAGTATTGAACACATTTTTCTAGGTAGATATATTTATAAAGGTGCTATTGACATGACATTTTCACCACATGTTGGTAACAACCAATGCAATCCATACATACAACCAAACAAAAACAAATAAGTTTGGAAATGAAGTTATGTGTAATAAAATGGAATGACACAGGAAACAATAATTAAACATGTTAACTGAAATATATTTAATACTTGGTGCAAAATCCTTTGTTGGTAATGACGGCTTCAAGACGCCTCCTGTATGGAGAAACTAGTCGCATGCATTGCTCAGGTGTGGTTTTGGCCCATTCTTCCACACAAACAGTCTTCAAATCTTGAAGGTTCCTGTGGACCTCTTCTATGAACTCTGATCTTTAGTTCTTTCCATAGATTTTCTATTGGGTTCGAGTCAGGTGGTTGGCTGGGTCATTCTAGCAGCTTTGTTTTCTTTCTTTGAAACCAATTGAGAGTTTCCTTGGTTTTGTGTTTGGGATCATTGTCTTGCTGAAATGTCCACCCTTGTTTCATCCTCATCATCCTGGTAGATGGCAGCAGATGTTTTTTTCCATTCATCTTGCCTTCAATGACATGACATTTGCCAGTACCGTATACTGAAAAACAGCGATTTTGGGATGATGTGCAGTTCCTTTTGACCCCCAAACATGGCGTGTATTATGACATCCAAAGAGTTCAATTTTGGTTTAATCTGACCAGACTAAGGGCCAGATTCACGTAGAATTGCGGCGGCGTAACGTATCGTAGATACGTTACACCGCCGCAAGTTTTCATCGCAAGTGCCTGATTCACCAAGCACTTGTGTGAAAAATTACGCCGGCGGCCTCCGGCGTAAGCCCGCGAAATTCAAAGGGGCGTGTGCCATTTAAATTAGGCGCGCTCCCGCGCCGGACCTACTGCGCATGCTCTGTTTTGAAATTCCCGCCGTGCTTTGCGCGAAGTGACGTCATTTTTTCGAACGGCGACGTGCGTATCGTACTTTCGTATTCCCAGACGTCTTACGCAAGAAATTTTTTTTTTTAAATTTCGACGCTGGAACGGCGGCCATACTTTATACAGCACATACGTGTGCTGTGTAAAGTTAGGGCAGGTCAAACGACGACTAAAATTGCGACGGGAAACTATACTAGCGACGACGTAGCGAAGGCGAAAAACCGTTGTGGATCGCCGTAACTGCTAATTTGCATACCCGACGCTGGAATACGACGCAAACTCCACCCAGCGGCGGCCGCGGTATTGCATCCTAAGATCCGACAGTGTAAAACAATTACACCTGTCGGATCTTAGGGCTATCTATGCGTTACTGATTCTATGAATCAGTCGCATAGATACTCTGAGAGATACGACGGAGTATCTGAGATTCTCCGTCGTATCTCCGCTGTGAATCTGGCCCTATATTCTCCCAGTATTTCACAGGCTTGTCTAAATGTTGTGCAGCAAACCTTAAAAAAGCTTCAACATGCTTTTTCTTTAGCAATGCAATCTTGTGTGGTGAGCGTGCAGACAGGCCATGGAGGATGAGTGTATTACTTATTGTTTTCTTTGAAACAATTGTACCAGCTAATTCCAGGTCTTTCTAAAGCTCTCCACAAGTGGTCCTTGGCTCTTGGACTGCTCTTCTGATAATTCTTTTCACTCCTCTGTCAGAAATCTTGCGAGGAGCACCTGGTCATGGCCGGTTTATGGTGAAATTATGTTCTTTCCACTTCCAGGTTATGGCCCCAACAGTCAGAAGTTTATAAATCCTTCTGTAACCAATGCCATCAGTATGTTTTGTAGCAATAAGGCTGAGAAGGTCTTGAGAGAGTTTTTTGCTTTTACTCATCATGAGATGTTTCTTGTGTGACACCTTGGTAATGAGACACCTTTTTATATGTCATCAGTTGAGTCTGAACCAGCTAATATTAAAGGGGTTGTAAAGGTTTGTTTTTTATTTTCTAAATAGGTTCCTTTAAGCTAGTGCATTGTTGGTTCACTTACCTTTTTCTTAGATTTCCCTTCTAAATGTTTTTTTTCTTTGTTTTCTTGAATTTCTCACTTCCTGTTCCTCCTCAGTAAGCTGTTCTGGCTGGCTAACCACCGCTCAGATGATGGTGGCAAGTTTACTGAGGAGAAACAGGAAGTGAGAAATTCAAACAAAGAAAAAAAAATTAGAAGGGAAATCGAAGGAAAAGGTAAGTGAACCAACAATGCACTAGCTTAAAGGAACCTATTTAGAAAATAAAAAACAAACCTTTACAACCCCTTTAATATCAGCTGGTTCAGTCTCAACTGATGGCATATAAAAAGGTGTCCCATTACCAAGGTGTCACACAAGAAACATCTCATGATGGGTAAAAGCAAAGAACTCTCTCAAGACCTAACCTATTTAGAAAATAAAAAATGAACCTTTACAACCCCTTTAATTTGCCCTGACAAGGGGCAGGATTGCTTTCTAATTACTGATAGATTTCAGTAGGTGTCTTGGCTTTCCATGCCTTTTTTCACCCCTTTCTTTATGTGTTCAATACTTTTTCCCTGTATCATTCAATTTTTTTACACATAACTTCATTTCTGAACTTTTTTGTTTTAATTTCTTAGTATGTATGGATTGCATAAGGCCCCGTACACACGACCGGTTTTCTCGGCAGAATTCAACAAGAAACTCGATGGGAGACGTATTCTGTGTGTACACTTTTCGCCGAGAAACCCGTCGGGAAACTCGTCGAGCAAAAAGAGAGCATGTTCTCTATTTCCTCGTTGGGCAATGGGAAAATTTGGCTTGACGAGTTTTTTGACAGCCGAACAAGGAACTCGACGGGGAAAATGATGTGTTTCGCCCGTCGAGTTTCTCGGTCGTGTGTACGGAGCCTGAGTTGTAACCGACATGTGGGGATTTTTTTGGACAATAGCACCTTTAGTAATATATATTTACCTAGAAAAATGGTGACGTGTTCAATACTTATTTTATCGGCTGTAATTGAAAAAAAATGTGGAAATGATTATGCATTTTGACCATAGATACACTTTATTGTGAAATCTTCCAGAAAAAGAAAAACTCACAGCAACAACAAACCATTAAACAGGTTTAAACACATTCCGATTATATAAAAAAACAAACAAAAAAATGCTCTGATTGGAGTCCCACTTTAAGGACCTACTGGATCAGAAGAAACACATGTGGCCTAGGAAGCACCCGATTGGAACGCTTATTGTAGCTTCTTTTAAAAAAAGCCCCACTGCATTTATTTAGGACATGTTTTGCTCTAGCCTAGGGGTCTCCAACCTTTCTAAAGAAAGGGCCAGTTTACTGTGCTTCAGACTTCAGGGGGGCCGAACTGTGCCCAGTGGGAGTAAACAATGTCCATCTGGTGTTGTTGGGAGGAATAGTGCCCCTTTTTTTATTTCAGTGTGAGGAATAATGCCCCATCATTGGTGTCAGTGGGAGGAATAGTGCCCCATCATTGGTATCAGTGGGAGGAATAGTGCCCCATCATTGGTGTCAGTGGGAGGAATAGTGCCCCATCATTGGTGTCAGTGGGAGGAATAGTGTCCCATCATTGGTGTCAGTGGGAGGAATAGTGTCCCATCATTGGTGTCAGTGGGAGGAATAGTGTCCCATCATTGGTGTCAGTGGAAGGAATAGTACCCTATTGTTGGTGTCTATGTCAGGAAATATGCCTCATTGTTGGTGTCATTGACAGGAAAATTGTCTCAAAGGCTGGATACAGGCAAGCAAATGGCCACATCCGGCCCCAGGGCCACAGTTTAGAGACCACTGCTCCAGCCCATGGAAATACATTCATAACATGAATGAACATTATGGCTTCCAAAACACAGATACTGTAGGTAAGGAAGGGTAAAGGTTTAGGAATCACAAGGCAGAGCAAGTGATGACTTCCTCTTAGCGGGATTGATAAACTAATTCCTTTAAAGCAAGATTAAATGGCAGAGATTAACTCTGCTGCTCTTCGGATACACAAGTCATGGCTCTAACAATGGCAGATCAGGAATGTAACTTCTTAATCCTGCCTTTCTGTGCACTAACAAGCGAGCTATCCTTAGAGCAGCACATGTATAGTGCACTGGCTGTTACATAACCAGCATAGAAAGGGAAATATTTTGAAACAATAAGCAAGGCTCGCATGGAATCCTAAAACTCCATCACAGGGGACATAAGCAACTCTGTTACCAAATTAGGATTAAAGCGGTTCTGCACTCTATTTGAAAAAAATTTAAAGTCAGCAGCTAGAAACAATGTAGCTGCTGACCTTTAATAAACGGACACTTACCTGTCCAGGGGTCTAGTCCTCGCCTGAAATGATTCTTTGCCGGTCTTCATGTCCCCGGCCCTGGCATTTTTACTGTGGGCAGCCGGCTGTGATTCCTTGCAGCTTCACATCCGGCTTCCCACTTTGCATGTGCAAGCTGCTCTGAGCTTTATAAATGGTCCCGCAACCATGTGGGACCAGTGCAGTGTTGCCAACCGTCTGTATTTTTACGGACAGTTCGTAAAAACTGCACTTTTCCCCCCCTTTGTAAATGTCCGTGTTTGCGGGAATGTACCAGTAAAAATAGCTTGACAAGCAAGAGAGTGACCCAGAAGGTAAGAAAGTCTCCAGCAAGAGAGTGACCCAGAAGGTAAGAAAGTCTCCAGCAAGAGAGGGACCCAGAAGGTTGAAAAGTCTCTAGCGAGAGAGGGACCCAGAAGGTTGAAAAGTCTCTAGCGAGAGAGGGACCCAGAAGGTTAGCAAGTCTCCAGTGAGAGAGGGACCCAGAAGGTTAGCAAGTCTCCAGCGAGAGAGGGACCCAGAAGGTTAACCAGTCTCCAGCGAGAGAGGGACCCAGAAGGTTAGCAAGTCTCCAGCAAGAGAGGGACCCAGAAGGTTAACAAGTCTCCAGCGAGAGAGGGACCCAGAAGGTTGAAAAGTCTCTAGCGAGAGAGGGACCCAGAAGGTTAGCAAGTCTCCAGTGAGAGAGGGACCCAGAAGGTTAACAAGTCTCCAGCGAGAGAGGGACCCAGAAGGTTAGCTTCAAGTTGAGTGCAAACGTTTTTTTTATTGACGCATGATCACATCAAAAGCAAGAGAGTACAATGTTTCGGAGTCATGCAGGACCCCTTCGTTAGGCATGGGATGATCACTCTCTTGCTTGTCAATGAGACATTAAGTTAAGTTTAAGTGTCCAGCCAGTAGTGAGAGGAACCCAGAAGGTTAGAAAGTCTCCAGCAAGAGAGGGACCCAGAAGGTTGGAAAGTCTCCAACGAGAGAGGGACCCAGAAGGTTGGACAGTCTTTAGCAAGAGAGGGGCCCAGAAGGTTGGAAAGTCTCTAGCGAGAGAAAGACCCAGAAGGTTAGCAAGTCTCCAACGAGAGAGGGACCCAGAAGGTTAGAAAGTCTCCAACGAGAGAGGGACCCAGAAGGTTAGAAAGTCTCCAACGAGAAAGGGACCCAGAAGGTTGGACAGTCTTTAGCAAGAGAGGGACCCAGAGGGTTGGAAAGTCTCTAGCGAGAGAAAGACCCAGAAGGTTAGCAAGTCTCCAACGAGAGAGGGACCCAGAAGGTTAGCAAGTCTCCAACGAGAGAGGGACCCAGAAGGTTAGCAAGTCTCCAGCGAGAGATGGACCCAGAAGGTTAGCAAGTCTCCAGCGAGAGATGGACCCAGAAGGTTAGCAAGTCTCCAGCGAGAGAGGGACTCAGAAGGTTGGACAGTCTTTAGCAAGAGAGGGACCCAGAAGGTTAGAAAGTCTCCAGCGAGAGAGGGACCCAGAAGGTTAGAAAGACATGTAGAATACCAAAGATTGTGTATTGAGCAGAATATACATGTGTCCTGTGCTCCCTCCACCCACCATACTATTTCTCCATGCACCTTGCCATAAAATCTATAAAGACCTCAGCTAAAGTGACTGGCGCCCATCATTCTGAACATCCAGGTAAAATAACTACCCCCTGAGAAGAATGTGCCTGGGGCATTTATCACCAAGTAAACAGGTCTGTGGCTATTGGGTAGCTGAAGAGCCATATTCCTTCAAATGATGCTAATCTGGTAAACAATAGTGCTACAGAATAAAAGGACAATGGAAAATTATTTAGCATGTTTACAGAGCAGCAATAACTGTGAAGCAATCTACAATCTGCTACGTGCAGAACCAGGGAGCTGAGAACTAAATCTATTCATTAATATCTTGGTTTCACAATCCTCTGGTGTGATATAAATCCATTCAGAAAGAAAACTTTCCAAACAGTCAATGGTGTTCTTTGTTACTTTGTTATTTTACAATGATGGATAGCTTCCAGTAAAATCCCATGTCAAAAACGTAGATTTAACGGCTTTAAATAAATTATTCCTTAGGAGCCAAGGAGTTGTAACTGATCATCCTGTAACTTCCTATATCTCTTGGGATGTCAGCAGAGAGATTTACTGTCACGGTCTCAGCTGTAAACCCACCCTGTGTCTCATTCCTCCATCTGTAGAGCAGGTGTTTTCACCTCTCCTGATGGATTCTCTATTATGGGCCAGATTCTCGTACATCCTGCGGCGGCGTCGCGTAAGCTATTTACACTACGCCGCCACAACTTACAGGAGCAAGTGCCGTATTCCCCAAACACTTGCTCCGTAATTTGCGGCGGCGTAGTGTAAATGGCCCAGCGTATGGCCACGTAATTTAAAGGGGGCGGCTAGTATTCAAATTAAGCGCGCCCCCGCGCCGATTGAACTGCGCATGCGCCGGGCTGAAAAATAGCCCAGTGCGCATGCTCCAGCTCACGACGGAAAACGTCAATGACGCCGACGTGAGTGTCATTGACGTAAAGTCGTATTCAAGAACGACTTAGGAAAACGACGTAACCGACGGAAAAAGCAGACGCGGACCCGACGCCATACTTAACATGGCATACGGAAGACTGGCGTAAGGTTACCCCTCATATAGCAGGGGTAACCTTACGCTTACGGAAACGACGTACGCGACGAGTACGCAACGCAAATTCGTTCGGGAATCGGCGTATCAGGCTCATTTGCATAGTCAAATGAGACCTGAACGTAAACGCCACCTAGCGGTCAGCGTTGTATTGCATTTAGGATCCGACGGTGTAAGTGACTTACACCAGTCGGATCCTAGCCTAATTCCGGCGTATCTTGTTTTGTGAATAGAAAACAATGATACACCGGCGGGAATTTCGAATTACGCCGGTGTATCAGTAGATACACCGGCGTAACTCTTTTGAGAATCTGGCCCAGAGTACGTAAATAAAAGCAATTATATTGTCTGGTGTGCAGACTTTTATACTATAGTACAGAGATTTCTCCAGTGGAGTCATTGAAAGCCTTAAAGCATCTCTGGGCAAATTTTTTTTCAAGTGAATTATTTTACAGTCAACTAAGTTTGGGTCCCTCACTGGCGCCATTTTTGGGTGCAGCAACAATCCATATTCCCATCACACACGTTCCTGGAAAAGACTCTAGGATATTGGGTGCTGCAGCAACCACCAGCTAATGACTGGAACAAAATATTACAATGGAGATATTTGCCAGCACACCACGGATCTTCAAGTTGAGTGCAACAAAAATGTTTATTGATGCATGATCACATCACATACAAGAGAGTGCAATGTTTTGGAGTCACGCAGGACCCCTTCGTTAGGCATGCGATGATCACTCTCTTGCTTGTGATGTGATCAAAAACTTCAATAAAAAAACATTTGGACTCAACTTGAAGATCCATGGTATGCTGGCAAATATCGAAATTTTTGGGTGCAGGAGCCGGTAATTCAGTGCTGCAGATATGCCCCTGCCAGCCGCTCTCTGTCCAGCCCCTTACTCTGCTGTCATCACTCGCAAACTCTTTTCTGGATCCTGAGAGGTCTCCAGGGCTGGAAAGCCAATACGAAAAAGAACCTCATCACTTGTGCATGGCAGGAGACTCGGGACACACGTGGCCAAGGTTTTAGATAAGCAAAACGGGCATTTAAATAGGGTTTCTTTTTTTTTCATGCCAGCATTTCGTTTGTGGGGGAAGGGGGAGTCTAAATTTCAGTTTTAGGAATCTGTCATCAATAGAAAAGAATCATATTGTGCAAGGGAGTGGATTATTAGGTTTGAGGATATAGAAGTTACATCGAACATAGATTACTGATAAACATATATCCATGTTTTTCCATATCCATACTTTTGTTTGCTATTTAAATAACATTTTATTTTACAAATTAACATTTAATAAAGGGTAAATCCTTGGCACTGGTGTCACAGGGAATTATGAGTTTTCTAAAGAGAGAACAGAGCAGAAACTGTTTGCTTTCAGCCACTCTCTCTCTAACTGGAACATCATACTTCCCCTCTTCTTTCCAGTCAGGTTATCAACTCAACAAGAAGAAAGTGAAAGAAAATCAAGGATTTTCAGTTATAAACACAATGGGCCAGATCCACATACATCTGCGCCGGGCGCAGCGTATCTAAGATACGCTACGCCGCTGTAACTTACTTTTGTTTTGTTTGAATCCACAACAAATCCGCTCCGTAAGTTACGGCGGCGTAGCGTATCTGTTGCGGCGTAAGGGCGCGGAATTCAAATGGAAGTGATGGGGGCGTGTTTTATGTTAAAACGTCGTGACCCGACGTAAACTACGTTTTTTTTTAACTGCCCATGCGCCGTCCCTGGGGGTATCCCAGTGCGCATGCTCGAAATTAAACCGGAACCAGCCAATGCTTACGACGGTGACGTCATTCTACGCAAATTCCTATTCGCGAATGACTTACGCAAACGACGCAAAAAATTCAAAATTGTACGCTGGAAGGACGGCCATACTTAACATTGAGTACGCCTCAGAACAGCAGCTTTAACTATACGCCGGAAAAAGCCGAACGCAAACGCCGGAAAAAATGCGCCGGGCCGACGTAAGTTCGTGGATCGCCGTAAATAGCTAATTTGCATACTCGACGTGGATTTCTACGGAAACACCACCAAGCGGCCACCGAAAAATTGCATCTAAGATCCGAAGGCGTACGAAGACGTACGCCTGTCGGATCAAGCCGCGGTGCCGTCGTATCTTGTTTTAAGGATTTAAACCAAAGATACGACGCGGGAATTTTGAAATTACGCCGGCGTATCAATAGATACGCCGGCGTAATTTCTTTGTGGATCTGCCTCAATAGGAATAGAAAGAAAATATGTTTTAAAAATCCTATAGGAAGTAGTGGAAATTGTCTCTAATAGGGACACACCTATTAGTTGAGTGGTGGAGTCCTAGAACTCCTCACAATATTTTCATTGGTGTGTGCTTTACCGACCCATTGCCAACCACAGACCAGATCTCTTGTAGGGGCATCACAGGGGGAAAAGGTAAAAAAAAAAAAATCCCCACTCCCAACTGGAGTCACAAAATGAAATAAAAACCTTGCAGAAATGTGAACTCTTCCTCACTATATCCAAAATTGAAGAAAAACATTTTGGATGGAGTTAGGCTACGGGGATCCTATGATCCTGTTCATTCAGGGCAAAGTGACAATATCTATACAAAGACCACCCAACCGACCACTTTATACTCCAAATAGGCAAGGTGACAGGGTCTCTTTATGTGTCGGATTGAACTCCAATGCTGCCCACAAAAATACGTTACATATAAGCCCTTTGTGCCTGTTACAAGGTAAGGTATACACATTTCTTGACAAATGGGTTTTCTTTTAATACACGTTACAATTATGAGCGGTTTCCTTGCAACCATTGTTAATATACTGATTTTTTGTTCTAATAGACTGGTTTTCTCAAAATTTTCCTTTTAGTTCTGAGAACCATGTGTTCACCCTGTCGTTCAACCCCAACCCCCTCCCCCCCCCCCTTTCCTTTCATACACTGAATTTACCTTCTCCAGTGGAACGTAAATTTGTCTTTTACGTGTCATTGACTTTATATGAATTTGACAGTTACTGAACAGAGAATGGATGTAAGAGCTTTGTAAATGGCTAGGTTGTTACAAGAAATGTATCTGGCAAATGTAGAAGAGGATCAGGGAAAAAGTTATAAGAACAGTTTCATTAAAGACACCAGGAATATATATCCCTACACTTATACCGCAGGTACTGCCGGGTGAATCCACACTCCCTAAGGCACACAATTGCCTTCATTCTGATACTGTATATGTAGGATATGTGTACATAGAATAAGGGAAGAGAAGAGAAGAGAAGAGAAGACTGAAAATGAATTATAACGGGAGAAAAGCTGCCACAGATATGTAAGGTCTATTTAGATAAAATGGTGGTGGTTCATGTAAGGCAATACATCACCTAGAAAGGCTAGAAGGTTAGATAAGATAGATAGATAGATAGATAGATAGATAGATAGATAGATAGATAGATAGATAGATAGATAGATAGATAGATAGATATGGGTAGATTCAGGTAGGGGCGCGCAATTTTAAGACGGCGTAGCCTAGCGTGTTTACACTACGCCGCCTTAAGTAAGAGAGGCAAGTACATGATTCTCAAAGCACTTACCTCCTTACTTAGGGCGGCGTAGTGTAAACGCGGCGGGCGTAAGGGCGCCTAATTCAAATGGGTTGGAGGGGGGCGTGTTTAATGGTAATGAGGCTTGACCTCACGTTTTTGACGTTTTTTGCCTACTGCGCATTCGTCGTGCGCCTACATTTCCCAGTGCGCATTGCGGCTAAGTACGCCGCACGGGCCTATTGATTTCGACGTGGACGTAAACTACGTAACTCCCGATTCGCGGACGACTTACGCAAACGACGTAAAAAATTTGAACTTTGCGGCGGGAACGGCGGCCATACTTTAACATTGTTATTCCACCTCATAGGTGGAATAACTTTAGGCCGCCTAAGGCCTTACGGAAACGGCATAAATCGACTGCGGTGGCCGGGCGTACGTTCGTGAATCGACGTAGAAACTCATTTACATATTCTACGCCGGCCACAATGGAAGCGCCACGTAGCGGCCATCCGAAAAATTGCAATCTAAGAAAGGACGGCGCAAGCCGTCGTATCTTAGATATGTTTAAGCGTATCTCTGTTTGAGCATACGCTTAAACTTAGGTCGGCATAGATTCTGAGTTAGGTCGACTTATCTACTGATAAGTCGGCCTAACCCTACCTGAATCTACCTAATAGTGTTGAAGGTTTGATTGGATACATAGGTATTCAGCCCCCTTTACTCTGATACCCCTAGCTAAAATCTAGTGGAACCAATTGCCTTCAGAAGCCACCTAATTAGTGAATAGAGTCCACTTGTGTGTAATTTAATTTCAGTTTGAATACAGCTGTTCTGTAAAGTCCTCAGAGGCGTGTTAGAGAACCTTAGTGAACAGACAGCATCATGAAGTACAAATGTACGCCACACTTTTCACATATTTCTTTGTGAAAAAATGTGAAAACCATTTATCATTTTCCTTCCACTTCACAACTATGTGCCACTTTGTGTTGATCTATCACACAAAACCCCAATAAAATACATCAACGTCTTTGGTTTTAACATGACAAAATGTGAAAAATTTCAAGGGGTATGAATAGTTTTTCAAGGCACTGTACATGAATAGATGGATTACCTAGAAAGGCTAGAAGGTTACATAAGATAGATAGATAGATAACATAGATTACATGGTTGGCTGTATATATAGATAGATAATTGGATAGATAGGATACCAAGAAAAGCCAGAAGATAGATCGATTGATTACATTGATTGGTTAGTTGGATACATAAATAGATAACTAGATATACAGATTTAGGGGCAGATCCACGTAGATCGGCGCATTATTCCGCTGGGCGTTGCGTATCTAAGATACACTACGCCGCCGTAACTTATTTTAATTTTTTCGAATCCTCAAAGAATTTGAGTCGTAATTTACGGCGGCGTAGTGTATCTTTGGCGGCGTAAGGGGGCGGAATTCAAATGGAAGTGATGGGGGCGTGTTTTATGTAAATACGTCGTGACCCGATGTAAACGACGTTTTTTATGAACGGCGCATGCGCCGTCCGTGGGGGTATCCCAGTGCGCATGCTCGAAATTAAACCGGAACAAGCCAATGCTTACGACGGTGACGTCATTCTACGCAAATCCCTATTCGCGAACGACTTACACAAACGGCCATACTTAACATTGAGTACGCCTCATAATAGCAGGGGTAACTATACGCCGGAAAAAGCCGAACGCAAACAATGTAAAAAAATGCGCCGGACGGACGTACGTTCGTGGATCGCTGTAACTAGCTAATTTGCATACTCAATGCGGAATTCTACGTAAACGCCACCTAGCGTCCGGCGAAAAAAATGCACCTAAGATCCGACGGCGTACTAAGACGTACGCCTGTCGGATCGATCCCAGATGCCGTCGTATCTTGTTTTGTAGATACAAAACAAAGATACGACGCGGGAACTTTAAAATTACGCGGCGTATCAATAGATACGCCGGCGTAATTCTTTTGTGGATCTGCCCCTTACTTTGTAAAAAAAAAGATTGATAGATAATTACCTAGAAAGACTAGAAGGTAAATAAATTGATAGATAGATAGATAGATAGATAGATAGATAGATAGATAGATAGATAGATAGATAGATAGATAGATAGATAGATAGATAGATAGATAGATTAGATAGATTACATACAAAGGTTGCATAGATAGATAGGTTGGTTGGTTAGATAGATCCATAGATAGATAGATAGATAACATAGATTAGATGGACAGGTTGGTTGGATACATAGATAGATAATTGGATAGATACAATACCTAGAAAAGCCAGAAGGTTAGATAGGATAGATAGATAGATATATAGATAGATAGATTAGGTTGATTGGTTGTTTGTATACATAGATAATTGGATTGATAGATTACCTAGAAAGGCTAGAACATGGGTCTTCAAACTATGGCCCTCCAGTTGTTCAGGAACTACAATTCCCATCATGCCTAGTCATGTCTGTGAATGTCAGAGTTTTACAATGCCTCATGAGATGTGTAGTTCCGCAACAGCTGGAGGGCCGTAGTTTGAGGATCCCTGGGCTAGAAGGTAAGATAGATAGATAGCATACAAAGGTGGCATAGATAGAATAGATAGATAGATACAGCAGATAGATTACATAGAAAGGTTGGATAGATAGATATATAGATAGATAGATAGATAGATAGATAGATAGATAGATAGATAGATAGATAGATAGATAGATAGATAGATAGATTGGTTGGATAGATAGATACAGCAGATAGATTAGATAGATAGATAGATAGATAGATAGATTGATTGATAGATAGATAGATAGATAGATAGATAGATAGATAGATAGATAGATAGATAGATAGATAGACCACAGATAAATGTAATGGAGGTGAGTATGGGATTGTGCACACTATACATTAAACACATTTCCTATGTCAGAGCCCAGGGGACATTTATTTCTATCTGCCTGATACAAGTATTCCGGGAAGCCGAAGTGGCAGTTGTCTCCAGCAGTTCCTCCGGTAACATATGGTAGTATTAGAAGAAGACAGCGGAGGATATGTGCCGCTAACACATTCTATGAGTCATTCTTCAGCACTGACACAGCCTGGAAGAATTATGAATGAATTCTCTGCTCAGTGTAACATGCAGAGAGAACACTGATCTATTCACCACAACCAGCTTCTGCCGGCTAAAAATAATGTCCATGGACTAAGGGGGAAACAGGCAAGGAAGGAATGACCTGTATACCAGGTACTGTATGGTTACCATACGTGGGGTGTTCTTATTTTTTTCCATCCAGCAATCAGACTATTCTATGCACGTTGTGTAATTTCTACTTAAAAATTAAAGTCCAGCTCCACCTTTTCTTTCACCTTCATTTGGCCCAAACGAGAGTCAATCACCTGCTGGATAGGAACGCCCACTCCCGCGGGAGTCCCGATCCGGAAGCCGGGGAAGAAAATAGCTGTACGAGGTATGTACAGCAAAAAAAAGAAAACAAACGGCATACTGTCAATGTAGAGAGTGAGCTGGATGTAGTGTTAGAAAATCGTTTTTAGGGTGAACCCCCGCTTTAAGCCTCGTACACACACGTCAGGCAGCATTGGCCGGTTCAATAGAAACTGGCTGACATTCGATCCGTGTGCAGCCAGTCCGACAGAAGCCGGTTTCTGTCAATGGGGCATGACCGGAAAAAGGTCTGACAATCAGTTTCCGATCAGCAAAACCGTCCCCTGTCAGAACACAATAGAACGGCAGGGGAGATAGCTGTACTAACATTGGTTAGTTAGTACAATGGCTCTGACGTGAGCTGTCAGTTTTTTTTTCGTTGAGCCCTGCTGGGTTGAATAAAAAAAAAAAACTACTAGTGTGTGGGTTAACTCCCACTCCAATACTACAATTTACCTGTAAAAATGAACCCCTTAGGTTTTTTCACAGCAGGTACAGTGCAGGAAAGTGTGTAAAATCATGCATTTTCAAGCACTAGAGAAAGGTGCTGCCTTTTGCAGATGCATGTGGGCACCAACAATTTTCCCCACAGGTTTGGAAAACGTGCATATGTTTTCACCTACCTAAACATATGGTACCGCAGTAACAATTTTGCCTGCACAATTTATGCATGTTTTAAGAGCATAGGGCAGCCCATTGAAATGAATGGTCTGCCCTCAATGTGACACACAAGAATGCGTCGAAATACGCAAAAAACGCCTCATGGTGTGGATGAGCCCTTAAAGTGGAAGGTGACGGAAATGTAACACTCCCATTGGTTGTGCTCTCAACCAAACTGTTAAACCATCCAATGGATTAGACTTTGTAAAAAAAAAACATCTAAAAAAGCCAGACCAGTTCTGGAAAAGCATCCTTTGGATGGATAAAACTAAGATTAAAAAACTAAGAAAAAAGTGTGGAGAAGGCTTGGATCAGCTCATGATACAAAGCATACAACGCCATCTGTAAAACATGGTGGAGCTTGCAGTGTGATGGCATGGGCATGCATGGCTTCCAGTGGCACTGGTTCATTGGTGTTTATTGATGATGTGACAGAAGAAGCCGGATGAATTCTGCAGTGTTTAGAGATATACTGTCAGCCCAGATTCAGCCAACTGCAGCAAAGTTGATTGGATGGCCCTTCACAGTACAGATTGACAATTATCCAAAACACACTGCAAAAGCAACCCAGGAGCTTTTGAAGGAAAAGAAGTGGAATATTCTGCAATGGCCAAGGAAACCACCTGATCTCAACCTAATTGAGCATGCATTTCACTTGCTGCCCAGCAAAACTAAAGGCAGAAACACCCACAAACAGAGAACAACTGAAGACAGCTGCAGTTAGAGCCTGGCAAAAACACCAGAAAGGAGGAAACCTAGTCTTTGGTAATGTCCATGGGTTCCAGACTTCAGGCAGTCATTGCCAGTAAATGATTCTCAACAAAATATAAAAAAAATTACATTTTATTTATGATTATATTCATTTGTCCAGTTACATTTGAGCCCCTGAAAATGGGGGTCTGTGTTTAAAAATGGTTGCATAAACTAAAGGTAACCTAACTGTAGATCTCTCAGCGCTGAGATCTTGGCACAGAAAACCGTCCCAGCCGGGGGAACACAGTGATTATTGCTATAGCCACTAGCAATAATCGCATGAAAAACCCGACAGGCCAGCTGTACCCAAGTTGGTCGATCAACACATGCTTAGAAGCTCAGCCAGTCCCTGCTGAACAGCTGAGATTTGAACAGTCTATGGATGTCTTTAGATTGTAAGCAGTGCCGATCCTGACCTCCCTGGGGCCCTAAGCAAAATGACATGTCACATTAAAGTTGAGAAGCGGGGGGGCTGCCGACAGTGACATGTCACATTATATATTATAGTTGAGAAGCGGGGGAAGGGGGTGTTCTGCTATTGGAACTGACATCTTACATTAAAGTGAGAAGCCGGGGGTGCTGACTTCTTACCTCTTCTCCCATGCAGCCAGCGAGTTGAGAAGCGGGGTGAGGGGCCGAAAATGACTTCTCACCAGGCGGGGCCTCTAGTAATTTGGGGGGCCCCCTGCAGTTTTGTGTGGCCCTAAGCAGCTTGCATAGTGAGCCTATAGGGTGGATCAGCCCTGATTGTAAGCTCCTTGAGGACAAGGACTGACGTGAATGCACAGTATGTAAAGCGCTATGTAAATTGTTTGCGCTATATAAATACCGTGACAAGTACAAACCAACAACTCGACAGCTTCACCATAGAACATTTTATTGAAGCATTATAGCAGTAACATCAAACTGACGTGTTTCGACCTAAGCCTTCATTAAAAGCATAATTTAATCAATGCTGCCCCTCTAATTTCAAGAGGGTTGTTTCTCTATATACTTGTTTTTTTATGTCATATTTTTATACTTTTGATGAATGCTACAATAAAATTCTCTATGGAGAAGCTGTCGAGTTGCCGGTTTGTACTTGTTATGGATTCTCTGTGAACTCAATTAGCCAGAGCACAGAGCACTTTGCACACTAACTACATTATACGGCGGAAGAGCTTGGGTGAGTTTTTTTTGCGTTTTCTTATATAAATATTGTACTTATAAAAATCTGGAATTGAGCTTTTATCCTTAACCCAATAGGAATTAAACCCTCAAGGAGCGTACTTACCTTATGGGTTGCATAAACTAATGGTAACCCCCACCCGTAGATCTCACAGTGCTGAGATCTTAGCACAGAAAACCCCTTGTCTGTGTCCGATGTGCCCCCCCCCCCCCCCATAAAAAGCCAATACAACGCCCTGTGCTCCATACATAGGAGATTCTTATATAACAGCAACATAAACACTTGTACAATGAGATCATTTCTCCATGCATATGGTGGGCTGTCAGATCCTGTCCGGGGATTAGTCCGTGTACACAGAACATAGCCCCTGCAGCCCCCTTTCTAGATTATCGAACATTTGAGCAATCGCTAACTGGTCTCATTCATCACTCACTTTGCAATCGACAACCAGCAGCCTGGTATTGATAAATCAATGAGCCTTTACAGCGTCTCCTGACAGTTCCAGTCAACATGACACCAAACCTAATTCGCTTAAAATCTTCTCTTTTTTTTTAAAGCGTATGAAAGATACAATCACACCCAAATCGGCCAATCACAACGCTTCAGTGATCACTTTAGAGGAGTCCGAACAATAAACGCCTAACGGCCGCTTGATTAGGGTAAGCTCACATTGTGAATTGCTCTTTGCCGGAATAATTACGATTACCAAAGCCAAATGCGTTATTCAAAGAGGCAGGGAATAATGTGCAAAATGCCGTAACCCAAGGCAACCAATCATCAGTGATTTATGGCTTCTGCCGTATTCGCTGTCCGCGTTGATACGTGGAATATAAACAAACCTGACAGTTCCAAGAAGACGAGCAGCGAACCATAACGTACTTTTAGAAGACGGCGATATAACGATTATTTTAAAGCGGAATCTGCAGGCAGCATAGAAGGAATGGGTTATGTAGTATTGTCATAATATAAATGTGATGTCCCTTACCTGATGCTGGGCTTGTTTTGTAGTCCGGTGTGTCGCTTCTCATCTAGAACGATATGTGCTTTCTCTGATCACAGGCGCCCAAGCTCTGCATAGCCTTCATGTGCCGTTGTTGTTGCTGCTGCTGCTGATGTTGGAGCTCTTACATTTTTGTATGAGAGCAGCTGTTTTCCCATTTGCAAAGCCATCCATTCTGAAAAAAAAAAAAAAAAGGGGGAGGCGCTCAGTGAATGGGACTGGAGCTGTTAGCAAAGGAGGGAGGGTGGCTGACCGCAGACCCTCATCCCCCTGAGGCCGTGTTAGTGGGAGGTAGAGGCGCTGGCAGTGTGGTTGGGTTGCTATAGCAACCGGAGGGATTTAGAAGATGTAATGCTTGCTATTTCAGGTGGAAAGTAAGGTGGCTTTAAGTTCTACAGATGCATTATCTCCTCAGATCCTATTAGATGTGCAGTTTCTGGCGGTGACCTTTTTTTTTTATCTGTTATGTAAGAAGATTTAGAAAAAAAGCACAAGGGGGCATAGGGTAAGTGCGCTTTAAAAAATGTGTTGTAGATTTTTAATTTGGATCCAGGGCTTTTGTGCAATAAACAGATCAAAAGCAAAAATGTGTGTGGGCCAGATTCAGATAGGTCAGCGGATCTTTAGATCCGCGTAACCTATATGATTTACGTTACACCGGCGCAAGTTTTGGAGGCAAGTGCTTTATTCAGAAAGCACTTGCCTCAAAAGTTGCGGCGGCGTATCGTAAATCCCCCGGCGGAATTCAAATTCCGCGGCTAGGGGGTGTGTAACATTTAAATCAGGCGCGTCCCCGCGCCGAACGAACTGCGCGTGTGCCGTCCGCTAAATTTCCCAGCTTGCATTGCTCTAAATGACGTCGCTAGGACGTCATTGGTTTCGATGTGAACGTAAATTACGTCCATCCGTATTCCTCGAACGACTTACGCAAACAACGTAAAAAATTAAAAATTCGACCCGGGAACGACGGCCATACTTAACATAGGATACGGCGCATATAGTAGGGGTAACTATACGCGGGAAAAAGCCAAACGCAAACGACGTAAAAAAAATGCGCCGGGCGGTCGTTCGTTTCTGAATCGACGGAAATCCTCATTTGCATATTTGTCGCATAAAAAAAACGAAACGCCACCTAGCGGCCGGCCTGGAATTGCAGCCTAAGATCCGACGGTGTAAGTCACTTACACCTGTCGGATCTTAGGGAGATCTATGCGGAACCTGATTCTATGAATCAGGCGCATAGATCCGACCGACAGAACTCAGAGATACGACGGCGTATCAGGAGATACGCCGTCGTATCTCTATCTGAATCTGCCCCTATGTCTTTTTTTTTTTGTGCATTTGAGCCTGCAAAAGATCGCAACTGTGATAAGTAGATTGTGGGTGCAATGATCTGACTCCTGCAGACTCTTCCTTCATTCCTCCAGCTCAGGTCCAAAGCGAGATATGGACATTCAGCTACGGAGCTTCAGGGAGCATTATTGGACTATCATAGGCGTGCGCACAGGATGTGCCGGATGTGCTTGGGAACACCCAAATCACCCTGTGGGATGCAGATTCCCCCTGCTGCCTGCCGCCCCCCCCCCCCCCAGTGTTCCCCCCATCCCGCAGCACTGTTGAATTCCCTCCTCTCCCGCCAACTGCTGTGGGGCATATATTTCAGGATGGAAAGAGGGGGGGAGAAACCAGTACAGCTGAGGATAGAGAGAAAGGGACTGGCGAATGTGAGACATCAGGGGTCTGTTTAGATCCCTGATATTTCATCAAAGCCTCCAACTGGGCTCTCAAAACAATTGTAAAATAATATTGTAAAAATAAAGAAATAATATTGTGAAAAATAAATAAAAACATAATAAAAATAAAAAACTACTGATACTGTCCTCTGCCCTACTGACAAAGTTCACTGCCCTTCTGACACCATCCACTGCTCTTCTGACACTGTCCTCTGCCCTACTGACAAAGTTCACTGCCCTTCTGAACACCATCCACTGCCCTATTGACATGTTCACTGTTCTACCAACACCATCCACTGCCCTTCTGAAACCGTCCATGTTTTAATACATGTTTACATTTACCGTATTTTTCGGCGTATAAGACGACTTTCTAACCCCTTAAAATGTTCTTAAAAGTCGGGGGTCGTCTTATACGCCAGTAACCTAACATCCTTACCTTATCCCAAGACATGCAGAATCGCGGCCGTACGTTTTTCAAAAGCCGCGCCTCCTACGTCTTCTGTTACGTGATAGGCGGAAACACTCAGCTTCCCAGGAGGCACTGTGTTCAGTGTCCGCCTATCACGGAGGCCCTCTCGTCCTGTGTTTAGTGTCCGCCTATTACGGAGGCCCTCTCGTCCTCGGACGAGATGGCCTCCGTGATAGGCGAACACTGAACACAGTGCCTCCTGGGAAGCTGAGTGTTTCCGCCTATCACGGAACAGAAGACGTAGGAGGCGCGGCTTTTGAAAAAACGTACGGCCGTGATTCTGCATGTCTTGGGATAAGGTAAGGGCACAGTCTGGCATGTAATGGGGCACAGTCTGGCATGTAATGGGGCACAGTCTGGCATGTAATGGGGCACAGTCTGGCATGTAGTGACACAGTCTGGCATGTAATGGGGCACAGTCTGGCATGTAGTGACACAGTCTGGCATGTAATGGGGCACAGTCTGGCATGTAGTGACACAGTCTGGCATGTAATGGGGCACAGTCTGGCATGTAATGGTGGCACCGTGAGGCGAGGCATGACTAGTAGGAAGGGGGTAGTCTTATATGGCGAGTATATCCCAAAACCAACATTTTGGCTGGAAAATTAGGGGGTCGTCTTATACGCCCAGTCGTCTTATACACCGGCAAATACGATATTTATAAGAGTATGTGTGTCTGTGTGTATACTGTAGGTCCATATATAGTTAGACACAGGCACAATTTTCATACTTTTGGCTCTGGATGCCACCAGAATAAAATTAAAACAAAACAATCCAAATGAATTTGAAATGCAGACTTCCAGCTTTAATTCAAGGGGTTAAACATAAATGTCAAGTACAAATTTTAGGAACTGCAACCATTTTTATACACAGTTTAAGGAGCTCAAATGTAATTGCACAAATGAATATAATCATAAATAAAATGTTCATGTTAAATATTTTGTTGAGAATCCTTTACTGGCAATGACTGCCTGAAGTCTGGAACCCATGGACATTACCATAGACTGGGTTTTCTCCTTTTTGATGCTTTGCAGGCTCTAACTACAGCTGTCTTCAGTTGTTCTTTGTTTGTGGGTCTTTCTGCCTTTAGTTTTGCATTCAGCAAGTGAAATTAATGCTCAGTTGGGTTGGGATCTGGTAATTGACTCGGCCATTGCAGAATATTCCACTTCTTTTCCTTAAAAGCTCCTGGGTTGCTTTTGCAGTATGATTTGGATCATTGCCCATCTGTACTGTGAAGCATCGTCCAATCGGCTTTGCTGCAATCTGGGCTAACCGTATATCTCTTTTTTTGTAAATTCTTTATTTATTCAGAAAGGAAGAACATACAGAAATACAGAGACACCTTAAACGTATATTACAATGGGTTTAGCATTCCCTACATGTATGAAAGAACACAAAAAAGAAATATGTTAACCGAGGGAGCTCATAGTACTTTTCCAGGGAGCAGGGGTCCTCTGCATTCCGCATGGCCTATTTAGGGGCGTCCGCCCGTTTTTTAAGAGAGTGGTAACCGGCGCTAAGGTCCGACAATGAAACGAGAAAGGAGATCAAAGTAGGAAACGAAAGATAGAAGGAAAAAAGAGAAGGGGGATAAAAAAAGGGGGGGGGAGAGAGTAGAGGAAAATACCACCATCCAACCGCAACCATCCCAACTGGGGAGCATTCAGAGTCTACCCCCTTCAGGGCGACCGGGCCATCAACCGTCCGTACTCCTCTGAGTAGATGAATTTGTACCAGTGAAACCACGTTTTGGAAAATTTTTCATTAAGGCCTTTTTCCGTGGCTACCAAGTCCTCCATTGCGTGGATATCTGCCACTCTCCTCAACCAACCGGTGTTACGGAACCATGAACCAGACGTACAACAAGAGATAAGTGAAAATAAGAAGGCTTTATTGAAAATCAAGCTGTAAAGCAAAAGTCCAAACGGATGGTGAAACCGAAGCAGAGTCTTGCGAAGCCAGATGTCAGGAACCAGAAGGGTAGTCGGACGAAGCCAGGATCAGGAACCAGCAGGGAAGTCAGACGAAGCCAGGATCAGGAACCAGCAGGGAAGTCAGACGAAGCCAGGATCAGGAACCAGAAGCAGCAGCAGTCTTAGAAGCATGTGAACACAGGAGGACCAAGCAAGGAACTGAAGCCACAGACCTCCTATATATATGAGCCAGGCATCCAGCTCCTCCCAGTGGGAAGGAGGAGCCGCAGGGTGGGAGGCTACAAGAGTCCCAGAAACCAAGATGGCCGCCAGCACATGTCAAACGAAGGAGACAGGAGAGAGGTAAGACCATGACAACCGGCCACCGATGGAAGCTGGGTCTGCTTCCAGTTCAAGGGGATGCAGCATTTTGCCACCATGATCAGGAGCGGCAATATGGATCTCCTATAGGCCTTACCCGGGATCCTGTGGTGATGCAGAAGGGAGACCTCAGGGGAGAATGGTAGAACCCCATCTGTGAATTTCTGCGTGATCCGATGGACCTCTGTCCAAAAGGATTGTAGGAGGCGACATGACCAAAAGAAACTGAGAATCGTTCCAACCTCCTCCTCGCATCTCCAGCATAAGTCGGTGGTCTGAGGGAACATCCTGTGTAGCTTTTCCGGTGTGTAATACCAACGGAACAGGATTTTATACCCCGTCTCTTGGAGCCTTGCACAAATGGAGATCTTGTGAGTGAAAAGGATGATCCGATCAACTTGTTTGTCCTTAAGTTGTAGGCCCATCTCGTGCGTATATCTCTAAACACTTCAGAATTAATCCGGCTGCTTCTGTCACATCATCAATAAACACCAATGACCCAGTAGAACTGGAAGCCATGCATGCCCATGTCATCACACTGCCTCCATCATGTTTTACAGATGAAGTTGTGTGCTTTGGATCATGAGCTGTTCCAAGCCTTCTCCATGCTTTTTCTTCCCGTCATCCTGGTAAAGATTAATCTTACTTTTATCTGTCCAAAGAATGCTTTTCCAAAACTGGTCTGGCTTTTTTAGATGTTTTTTTTGGCAAAGTCTAATCTGGCTTATCTATTCTTCAGGCTTATGAATGGTTTGCATCTTCTATCTTTGCTCTTGTGAAGTCTACTCTTGATTGTAGACTTTGACAATGATACGCCCACCTTCTGGAGAGTGTCCTTCACTTGTCTGGATGTTGTGAATGGGTTTTTCTTTACCATAGAGAGGATACTGCAGTCAGCAACCACTGTTGTCTTCTGTGGACGGCCATGCCTTTTTATGTTGCTGAGCTCACCAGTGCATTCTTCTTTCCTCAGAATGTCCCAAACTGTTGATTTGGCCACTCCTAATGTTGCTTCTATCCCTCGGATGAATTTGTTTAGTTTTTCAAGCAGGGCTATCTTTAAGGCCTCGTACAGACGACCGGATCTATCCGCTGGGATTGATCCGCGGATCAGTTCCAGCGGACAAATCCGGTCGTCTGTACGGCCTAGCGGATATTTATCCGCGGAGATTCATCCAGCCGATCTATTTCAAGGGGATAGAAATTTCTTAGCATGCTAAGAAATCTATCCGCTTGAATCATGTCCAGCGGATTGATCCGGTCGTCTGTACAGACTCACCGGATCAATCCGTCCGCTCCCATCCCTCGCATGCGTCGTAATGATTCGACGCATGCGTGGAAGTAGTTACCTTCCAGCGTCGCGCACGTCGCCGCGTCATCGTCGCGGGGACGGCGCGACACGTCAGCGCGGATGTATTCTGCGCGGATTTCGATCTGATGGTGTGTACAGCCATCAGATCCAAATCCGCCAGAGGATTTATCCACTGGAAACGGTCCGGCGGACCGTTTCCAGCGGATATCCTCTCGTGTGTACGGGGCCTAAAGGGGTTGTAAAGGTAAAAAAAAAAATCCCTAAATAGCTTCCTTTACCTTAGTGCAGTCCTCCTTCACTTACCTCATCCTTCGATTTTGCTTTTAAATGTCCTTATTTCTTCTGAGAAATCCTCACTTCCTGTTCTTCTACCTGTAATTCCACACAGTAATGCAAGGCTTTCTCCCTGGTTTGGAGTGTTGTGCTCGCCCCCTCCCTTGAGGGGGGAGGGGGGCGAGCAGGAGAGTCAGGACACTCTCTACGTTGCAAATAGAAAAGGAGCTGTGTGTTAGTGGGCGTCCTGACTCTCCTGGTTGCCCCCTCCCCCCTCAAGGGAGGGGGCGAGCACGACACTCCACACCAGGGAGAAAGACTCGCATTACTGTGTGGAGTTACAGACAGAAGAACAGGAAGTGAGGATTTCTCAGAAGAAATAAAGACATTTAAAAGCAAAATCAAAGGATGTTATATCCTATGTTTACAGATATATTTGTGACTGCAAGATGAGTATGCCCATCCTTTCATGCATATCCTGAAGAAACGATTACTTATTGCAAAATGCGTCAGTGATTTAAGCACTGTGTAACGTTACTGTCTTTGGGGTGTGAGGTATGAAGTCTAAATGATTATACGTTTAATGACCTGTTATATGTTTTCAGAGCCCTGAAAGAGGATACCTGTCCTTGAAACACGCCAGACATTTGGTGTGTCTTGCCCATGTTGGGACCAGGCCCGTCGGAACAGGACAGGCAATGCAAGCAACTGCTGGGGGCCCCGAACTGGACAGGGGCCCCCAGCAGCCGCTTGCTATAAGTGCTGCAGTCTTTCCATGGGACTGGACCCAATGGGACCATTGGTCCCAGGTGGCATGTTCTGAGGGGCGGCACATTGATGCCTAGAAAACACTGGTCCCGCATGATCGCTCCGCTCCACACGCCCGCCCCGCCCCCTCTCCTCACTGTGTGGATGCCCTGGCGCCACTGCTATTACCTGTAATAGCAGATCACAGCTGGCCGCCCCCTCCCATCCTCTCCGCGGCTCCCCCCTTTGCTGCTGACAAGTGAAAGTCAGTTTTCAGGCTGACGGCCATCAGCGTGAAGGGGGAGGAGCTTTCTGCTGAGTGGAGACCCCATGATGAAAGAGGGATCACTGCTGACACTGAGAGAAAGTAAGTGCCAGCGCCCTAATCCCATCTCCACCTGCCTCTGTCTAAGTCCCATACCCCCTCCCTACCACCCCTGGCTGTGTCTAAACCTACCTACCTACCACCCTGGGCCCTGCCTGTGTCTAACCCCCCTTCCTACCACCCTGCCTGTGTCTAAACCAACAAACCCCCCTGGCTGTGTCTAACCCCCTCCCTACCACCCCTGCCTGAGTCTAGTCTAAACCTACCTACCACCCCTGGCTGTGTCTAACCCCCTACCACCCCTGCCTGTGTCTTACCCCCTCCCTACTGCCCCTGCCTGTGTCTAACCCCCCAAACCACCCCTGCCTGTGTCTAACTCCCATACCCCCTCCCTACCACCCCTGCCTGTGTCTAACCCCCCCTGCCTGTGTCTAACTCCCATACCCCCTCCCTACCACCCCTGCCTGTGTCTAAACCTACCTACCACCCCTGGCTGTGTCTAACCCCCTCCCTACCACCCCTGCCTGAGTCTAGTCTAGACCTACCTACCACCCCTGGCTGTGTCTAACCCCCTACCACCCCTGCCTGTGTCTTACCCCCTCCCTACTGTTCCTGCCTGTGTCTAACCCCCATACCACCCCTGCCTGTGTCTAAACTCCCCCCCACCACCCCTGCTTGTGTCTAACCCCCCTCCCTACCACCCCTGCCTGTGTCTAACCCCCTCCTTACCACTCCTGCCTCTGTCTACCCCCCCAGCACACCTGCCTCACACCCTTACCACCCCTGGCTGTGTCTTACCCCCTCCCTACCGCCCCTGCCTGTGTCTAACCCCCATACCACCCCTGCCTGAGTCTAAACCCCCTACCACCCCTGCCTCTGTATAACCCCCCTACCACCCCTGCCTGTGTCTAAACCCCCATACCACCCCTGCCTGTGTCTACACTCCCCCCACCACCCCTGCTTGTGTCTAACCCCCATACCACCCCTGCCTGAGTCTAAACCCCCTACCACCCCTGCCTGTGTCTAAACCCCCATACCACCCCTGCCTGTGTCTAACCCCCTCCTTACCACCCCTGCCTCTGTCTAACCCCCCCTAGCACACCTGCCTCTGTCTAACCCCCCTACCACCCCTGGCTGTGTCTTACCCCCTCCCTACCGCCCCTGCCTGTGTCTAACCCCCATACCACCCCTGCCTGTGTCTAAACCCCCTACCACCCCTGCCTGAGTCTAAACCCCCTACCACCCCTGCCTGTGTCTAAACCCCCATACCAAACCCTGCCTGTGTCTAAACTCCCCCCCACCACCCCTGCTTGTGTCTAACCCCCTCCCTACCACCCCTGCCTGTGTCTAACCCCCTCCTTACCACCCCTGCCTCTGTCTAACCCCCCTAGCACACCTGCCTCTGTCTAAACCCCCTACCACCCCTGCCTCTGTATAACCCCCTACCACCCCTGCCTGTGTCTAAACCCCCATACCACCCCTGCCTGTGTCTAAACTCCCCCCCACCACCCCTGCTTGTGTCTAACCCCCTCCTTACCACCCCTGCCTCTGTCTAACCCCCCTAGCACACCTGCCTCTGTCTAACACCCCTACCACCCCTGGCTGTGTCTTACCCCCTCCCTACCGCCCCTGCCTGTGTCTAACCCCCATACCACCCCTGCCTGAGTCTAAACCCCCTACCACCCCTGCCTGTGTCTAAACCCCCATACCACCCCTGCCTGTGTCTAAACTCCCCCCCACCACCCCTGCTTGTGTCTAACCCCCCTCCCTACCACCCCTGCCTGTGTCTAACCCCCTCCTTACCACCCCTGCCTGTGTCTAAACTCCCCCCCACCACCCCTGCTTGTGTCTAACCCCCCTCCCTACCACCTAACCCCCCTAGCACACCTGCCTCTGTCTAACACCCCTACCACCCCTGGCTGTGTCTTACCCCCTCCCTACCGCCCCTGCCTTTGTCTAACCCCCATACCACCCCTTCCTGAGTCTAAACCCCCTACCACCCCTGCCTCTGTATAACCCCCTTCCACCCCTGCCTGTGTCTAAACCCCCATACCACCCCTGCCTGTGTCTAAACTCCCCCCCACACCCCTGCCTGGGTCTAACCCCCCCCCCCCCACACACACACCACCACCGCTGCCTCTGTTTGAACCCCACCATCACTGTTGCATGTAAATCTGACAGGCTTTGTGTGCGGGGAGGGTTGAGGGGCCTCCATGTCCAATTTGCTTGGGGCCCCCAAATTCCTTCAAATGGCCCTGGTTGGGACTTACACGGTTGACAAATGATGCAGAACATTGTGGATATGGATGAGCTTGATATCATATGCTGTTTACACATGTTTTCTTTCTTCAATAAAAATAGTTATAAAGGTAAGACTCAAGGCCGTTGCACACTCTGTTTTTGCTTTTTATAATTACTTGGCACTGTGAGTATATGACAATGCTGCAGCTCATCTATCCCTATGTTACATAGTCTCTCTAACACACATTCAGGACACAGAAGGGGCGTTGTAACTAGTGGGTTTAGCCACAGCATGCAGGAGGGTATGCATCAATCGGATACTAGTGTTGGATACTATCAGTAACCGTAGAAGACAGTGAGGTTTGGGGTGTTAGCTGGCTCTAGTTTATTTAATAATTTATTTTTTGACTAGCAGCAGGGTCACGAAGTCTGTTGTACCTCTGTACTTGTGTGTATATACGCAAGTGCTAGCATAAACTCATAGGTGTGCACAGCCTATTGCAGTTGGGTGTGCACCCCAAATGTACTAAAACATAGACAGTGGGGCAGATTCAGGTAGATCAGCGGATCTTTAGATCCGCTG
The DNA here is from genome assembly GCF_905171775.1 of Rana temporaria. Taxonomy (NCBI): domain Eukaryota; kingdom Metazoa; phylum Chordata; class Amphibia; order Anura; family Ranidae; genus Rana; species Rana temporaria. The sequence goes on along the minus strand of NC_053489.1, from coordinate 66,916,074 downwards.
GATCTAAGTTTTTTACGTTCCGCCGGTGCAATTTAGCGAGGCTAGTGCATGATTCAGCAAGCACTTACCTCGCAAACTTCACCGTTGGATCGTAACTCCCCCCGGCGGAATGCAAATTCCGCGGCTAGGGGGAGTGTACAATTTAAATCGGGCGCGTTCCCGCGCCGATTTAACTGCGCATGCGCCGCCGCGAAAAAGTCCAGTGCGCATGCTCCAAATGACGTCGCTAGGACGTCATTGTTTGCGGCGGGTACGTCGATTGCGGCCATCGGGATTCCTGATCGCGTTACGCAAACGACGTAAAAAATTTAAAACTCGGCGCGGGAACGTCGGCCATACTTAACATTAGCTACCCCTCATATAGCAGGAGTAACTATCCGCCGGAAAAACCCGAACGCAAACGACGTAGAAAACGAGCGACGGGCGGGCGTACGAACGTGAATCGGCGGTTTTCCTCATTTGCATATGCGACGGGTAAAAAATAGCGACGACACCTAGCGGCCGGCGGGAGTTTACAGCCTAAGATTCGACTGGTGTAAGTCACTTACACCAGTCGGAACCAAGGGAGATCTATGCGGAACTGATTCTTATGAATCAGTCGCATAGCTCCGACCGTCGGATCTCACAGATCCGACCGTCGGGTCTCACAGATACGACGGCGGATCAGGAGATCCGCCGTCGTATCTATTGCTGAATCTGGCCCAGTGTTAGTAGGGCAGTGGATGGTGTCAGTAGAGCAGTGGACTTGTCAGTAGGGCAGTGGATGGTGTCAGTAGAGTAGTGGAATTGTCAGTAGGGCAGAGGTTGGTGTCAGTAGGGCAGAGGTTGGTGTCAGTAGGGCAGAGGTTGGTGTCAGTAGGGCAGTGGATGGTGTCAGTAGAGTAGTGGAATTGTCAGTAGGGCAGAGGTTGGTGTCAGTAGGGCAGTGGACGGTGTCAGTCTTTTTTATTATTATTATTCTTTACGATTTTTTTAAGAGCTCCATTGGAGGGTTTTGGTGAAATATCAGCATGGGGAATCTTCACCACACAGGGTGATTAGGGTGTGTCTAGGCACACCCAGCACACGCCTATGCATACACTCATGTACAGCAATTGCTTTCTATGGCTGGCTGTATGGAGTACCTATGACTCCCATCTAGAAAAACATGGCATGTCCAAGATGGTGATGCGAGCGGCAGCTTCTTCTTGAGCTCCGCGGGATAGCTGGTATATCACTACACTACAGTGACACTATATCACTACTACGTACAACACTACAACAAGCTGAGAAAAATGAAGTTCAATGATTCCAAGCATGCATGTTTTTTTTTGCTCGTCGAATTGCATACAGACGATCGGAAAAATTGACAACCAGTGCTCAAATCTTTGCTGTCGGAAATTCCGACGGAAAAAGTCAGATGGAGCGTACACACGGTCAGAATTTCCGACCAAAAGCTCACATCCAACTTTTCTTGTCGGAAATTCCAACCGTGTGTACGTGGCATTAGAGTATGTAAAACACTTAGGCCCCATACACACGGGAGAATTTATCCGCGAATACGGTCCAGCGGACCGTTTCCGCGGATAAATCCTCTCGAGGATTTCAGCAGATTTCTATGCGATGGCGTGTACACACCATCGCATTGAAATCCGCGCCGAAATCCTCTGGCGATGACGTGTCGCGCCGTCGCCGCGATTATGATAATGATAATCGCGGCGACGTGCGCGATGCTGTCATATAAGGAATTCCACGCATGCGTCAAATCATTACGACGCATGCAGGGGATCCCTTCGGACGGATGGATCCGGTGAGTCTATACAGACCAGCGGATCCATCCGTTGGGATGGATACCAGCAGATGGATTTGTTCTGCATGTCAGCGAATATCCGATCTGCTGGAATCCATCCCAGGGGATAAATATCCGCGGATAAAGATCCGCTGGCGTGTACACACCATAGGATCTATCCGCTGAAACCCATTTGCTGGGATTTATCTGCGGATAGATTCTATGGTGTGTATGGGGCCTCAGGAATGGGGCGGAGGTTCACCATCCAGCAACGACCCTAAACATACAGACAGAGCTACAATGGAATGGATTAGATCAAAGCATATTCATGTGTTAGAATGGCCCAGTCAAAGTCCAGACCTAAATCCAATTAAGAATCTGTGGCAATACTTAAAAATTGCTGTTCACAGACACTCTCCATCCAATCTGACAGAGCTTGAGCTATTTTGCAAAGAAGAATGGGCAAAAATGTCCCTCTCTAGATGTGCAAAGCTGGTAGAGACATCCCCAAAAAGACTTGCAGCTGTAATTGCAGTGAAAGGTGATTCTACAAAGTACTGACTCAGGGGGGCTGAATACAAATGCACGACACACTTTTCACATACTGTACTTATCGTCGTATACCGCTCACTTTTTCCCCCTGAAAATAGGGGGAAAATCACGGGTGCGCGCTATACGCCGATAGCATACCTCGGAGAGGAAGGAGGGGGGCGATCGCCCACCAGAAATCATCAAGCAGTCATCTCCTCTCGGCTCTCACTCGGCTGTCACGTCACACACGCACAGTCCCGCCTCCACCAACAGCATTGGACCAGTGTTCTGTCTGTCACAGGAGATGGTCCAATGCCGATGGCGGAGGCGGGACTGTGCGTGTGTGACGTGACAGCCGAGTGAGAGCCGAGTGGAGATGACGGCTCAGTGATTTCCGGCGGGCCCCCCCCCCCCCCCCCCCCCCGAAGTATGCTATAGGTACGCGCTACAGTCTCGGCCAGCGCTACCGCGCTGCCCGCGTTTAAGGGTTTCCTCACCCTCCCCTTCACCACAGACTGTTGAACATTTAGGTATAGAAGCCCCAAGCCGCGCTACAGTCCCGGTCAGCGCTGCCTGCGTCTCAGAGTTCCAGCTCCCTCCCTTCCACCATCGAGTGCTGACAGCTAGAAGCCCTAAGGTACTGTGTATCTCCTTGAACATAGGAGCTGCTCTCTGAGTTGCTTGCGGTACATTGCTGCTTATCTTATTTTTAATTTTAACTGCATTTACTATTTGGACTAAAAAAAATAGTTTTTCCAGAAAATTCCCTCTTAAAATTGGGGTGCGCGTTATACACCGGCGCTCGTTATACGCCGATAAATACGGTATTTATTTGGAAAAATTATTATCATTTTACTTCCACTTCACAATTATGTGCCACTTTGTGTTGGTCTATTATATACCGTTTCCCCCCCCGAAAATAAGACCGGGTCTTATATTAATTTTGGCTACAAAAATCACACTAGGGCTTATTTTCAGGGGATGTCTTATTTATTTACGGTATGTACAATAATCTACATTTATTCAAATACAGTCATGTCATCATGACGATCTTAGAGTGGTTGTAACCCCAAAAAGAAAAAAATATATCCTGATCCTTTAAAGCAGCGGTCATCAACCCTGTCCTCAGGGCCCATTAACAGGCCAGGTTTTATGTATTACCTTGGGGAGATGCAGACTAGAATATTGCAATCACTGAGCAGCAAATGATATCACCTGTCATGTATTTCAGTTATCTTGCAAATCTGGCCTGTTAGTGGGCCCTGAGGACAGGGTTGATGACCACTGCTTTAAAGCATGATAGGCAGCACAGTGACCCGCCGTAGCTCTTCTTCTCCACTCTGAGCACTGCAGAGGAAGGGACCGCTGACGTTGGAGAGGAGAAGATCTCCAGCCGGTCAAGTGAGCGCCCAGCGGCACTGAAAGAAAGGTATTTTCCAAAACAAAGTTACAAAAAGGAGACACACTGCACATTATATAATCTTTTTACAAAACGGATTACATGTTTTTACGACGACTTTAACTAGGGTTTATTTTCGGGGTAGGGCTTATTTTGCAGCTATCCCCAAAAATAACACTAGGTCTTATTTTCGGGGAAACAGGGTAAAATAGCAATAGAATTAAATTTATGTTTTTGGTTGTAACATGACAACATTTGGAAAATTTCAAGGGGTATGAATACTTGTTTAAGGCACTGTATCTACAACTCTGCTCCACAGACATCATTCACTATGCAACCCACCCACCCAGCGCCACACAGCTTCTGTCCGAAATATGCAGAGCGGTACCTGCATGAACCTGATGTCAGCCTAAGATCTGTTCTGTATTCTCTCCGCTTTAACAGCAGCTGTACTGGATCCTCACAGCTGAAAAGATTCCACACCAAGCTGCAATCGCCAAGTACTATTGATCTGACTCAGATGTGAGCTCCGGTTTCCCTTACAGGCAACCAGCACTAAGTGACATATGTAGGAGGCTGCTGATTACATCCGTTTATAAAAACGAGTTGCCTGGTTGTCTTTGCCTTCAATACCTTCTGGTTCACTAACCCCCAAACAAGCATTCAGCAAGTGAACTCAGAGCTCCTGATTTTCATACTTGATCCAGGTAAGTGATTCAAAGCCATGGAAACAACATGACAGCCAGGAAGCTAGCATTTTAACCACTTAAGACCCGGACCAAAATGCAGCTAAAGGACCTGGCCAGGTTTTGCGATTCAGCACTGCGTCGCTTTAACAGATAATTGCGCGGTCGTACGACGTGGCTCCCACACAAAATTGCTGTCCTTTTTTTCCCACAAATAGAGCTTTATTTTGGTGTATTTGATCACCTTCATTTTTTGCGCTATAAACAAAAATAGAGCGATAATTTTGAAAAAAAAATGCAATGTTTTTTACTTTTTGCTATAATAAAAATCCCCCAAATATATACATATAAAAAAAATAATTTCCTCAGTTTAGGCTGATACGTATTCTTCTACCTATTATGGTAAAAAAAAATTGCAATAAGCATTTATTGGTTGGTTTGCGCAAAATGTATAGCGTTTACAAAATAAGAGATAGTTTTATTGCATTTTTATTATTTCTTTTTTTCTACTAATGGCGATGATCAGCGATTTTTTTTTTTCATGACTGCGACTGCGACATTATGGCGGACACTTCGGACAATTTTGACATTTTGACATTTTTGGGACCATTGTCATTTTCACAGAAAAAAATGCATTTAAAATGCATTTAAAATGCATTGTTTACTGTGAAAATGACAGTTGCAGTTTGAGAGTTAACCACAGGGGGCGCAGAAGGGGTTATGTGTGACCTAATATGTGTTTACAACTGTAGGGGGGTGTGGCTGTAGGTGTGACGTCATCGATTGTGTCCCCCCTATAAAAGGGATCACACGATCGATGCGCCGCCACAGTGAAGAACGGGGAAGCTGTGTTTACATACAGCTCTACCCGTTCTTCAGCTCCGGGGACCGATCACGGGACTCCAGCGGCGATCGGGTCCCGCGGTCACGGAGCTTCGGACCGGGTCGTGGGGACCGCGCCGCGGGGGCGCGCCTGCGACCCCACGGCTGGGTTTAAAGGGCAACGTACATATAGGTTGATGTGCCCAGCCGTGCCATTCTGCCGACGTATATCGGCGTGAAGGGGTCCTTAAGTGGTTAAAGTACAGCTAAAGGCAAAACTTTGTGCAGAGGGGTTAGAACATCTGTCAGTTTTTATTGCTGTCTGTGTCCCTGTTAGGGAGATTCACCCTCTCTATTTTTCCTGTTTACCATTATCATCGAAAAGTGAAAGTAAAGAAAAACACCAAATTTTGAGTTGTCCCCATAAAAAATAATAGAGGGGAAATCTTCCAATGGGGACACTAGTTTTGGTGACCTGGGGGCCCCAAAGAATTCCCATAATTTGCTGGGTTTCCTCTCACTTCCTGTTTGACTATGGGACAGGAAGTGAAGGGAAATCTCCCCAATGGGACACAAGATGACAAAAAATAAAATACTAAATCTGGCAGGGGTTTTAACCCTCCCTTGCTCTATCCAAAATGAAAAAAAAGCCCCTACCATGCCTATTCGGGCACTTCTCTCCTTCATGTAAAAATCATAATTTTTTTGCTAGAAAATGACTCGGAACTCCTAAACATTATATATGTTTTTTTTTTTAGCCGACACCCTAGGGAATAAAATGGCAGCCATTGCAATTTTTTATCTCGCACAGTATTTGCGCAATCATTTTTCAAACGCCTTTTTTTTTTTGGAAAAAAAAACGGTTTCATGAATCAAAAAATAACAAAACAGTAAAGTTAGCCCAATTTTTTGGTATAATGTGAAAGATTATGTTACGCTGAGTAAATAGATTCCTAACATGTCACGCTTTAAAATTGCGCACACTCATGGAATGGCGCCAAACTTCGGTACTTAAAAATCTTTATAGGTGACGCTTTGATTTTTTTTACAGGTTACCAGTTTAGAGTTACAGAGGAGGTCTAGTACTGCACACGCTCTAACGCACACAGCGATACCTCACATGTGCGCTTTTTACCCCCCTTTCGCCCACACGCCGCTTTCACCCTGGTACAAAATGATTCCAGGACTGCCGACAGTGTATCCATGGGAACCGCAGGTGCAGGGGCACCGTTTGCGGCCTCTGGCAATGTAGTGGAAGAAAGGCCAGATACCAATTCCATTATCACCCACTGACAGCCCTCAGGGACTAAGTGAAAAACACTTAGGAAGTCCACCCTTCTTGCTGCATTGACTGGAGGGGGTTACCCAGGGGACTCACCACCCAGAGGGAGATCGCTCAGCACAGCTGCCCGCCTTCCTTGTATACCCAGCGTGTGTGTGAGGTAAAAACCGTGAGGTAAAATCCATGAGCTGTGCTCCGTTCAGAAAGCCAGTGCTAGAGACTTCCCAGGAGACAGACTCCCCCTCACAGAAAGCAGACCACGGAGCCCCCCCACAGGTACACCCCGGTTGCAGCGGGCACAGGGCAGGAGGGGAAAGGGCGACAGAGAGGGAAAGGGAGGACAAGAGAACCCCTTAATCCCGGGAATGCCCAGCTGTTCCATCCTGCCGAGGCAGGAGGAACCGTACTTACCCGTCCTTGCGAGGACATGCTGGCGCGTCCCTGACAGACCCACAACCGATGGTACGGAGTAGCTGTCGGCCCGGTCCACTGTGAGTGAGACAACACAACAGCCCAGTCATGTGTGGACCCTGGAGCAAAAGGCCCACTGGCCACCCCAGGAGTCATGGGGTATGTCGTGGCAGACCCAGCACTTAGCTAAGGTGTGCTCACGCTCGATGGCCGGACTGGGAAGACTACAAGGATCTATATATCCAGCTTGTCGCCCAGCTGGCAGTTGATAGAAGAATCTTAAAACAAAATAAAATAAAATAAAAAATGTCTTCAGGACGCTGGGCCCAAAGGGAGCCACGTCCTTCTCCTCTGCTAGGCAGAAAAAAAATGAGGCTGTATGCTGTAGGGAGGAGGGTTATGTCTGGAGTGACAGCCCCCTGGGCGGGGCTGTTCAACTCTGTTAAAGTAACATGTATTTAAATATCTAACATGTTCTGCCTAGTCCTCTCCTGTGAACAGGAACATAACCCATATGTCAAGACTTTGAAGGCTGTGTCCGATAAGAGAAATATTATTTTCTATTTATTAATACATATTTCTACTCAAATTCTCACTCATTTGACTTTGGTGTCCCTCATTTGGTCCTCTGGTCCCCTACTGGCTTGGTATGGGACATGTTTTTTGGTTTATATGCAGTATTATTTTACCAGAGAGAAGCCGCCCACACTGGGTGCATAGTGTTAGTGAGATAATATTAGTGTGTTTCGCACACCCATATGCCCTGTTTTTTCTTTCAGTTTCGGGGCCACTCTGAGCAAAACGAGCTGCACAGTGGAGGTAAGTATAACATGTTTGTTATTTAAAAAAAAAAAAAAAAAATATATATATATATATATATATATATATATATATATATATATATATATATATATATATATATATATATATATATATATATATATATATGACACATGACATATTAGCGCAGTACTGCAGGCCCATGATAACCTTAGGGTCAGCATTGTAAACCATGGTTCCCCCTTTTGGACTGCTATTATAAAATGTGATAACAGTCTTCTGCATTTGTTCTGCAGTTCTCCCTTTGCACAGACTCCTCTAGGACCAAAGCTGCTCTGCTTATACTTTGGTCAAAACAGAACATCTCAAGTTTATTGGATGTCTCTGAGGTTGTAAACATGCGGTTGTAGTTTAATCTCAGCTTGTAAATGCTATACTACGCAGCAAGCATTGACAAAGCATTTAGCAGGCTTCATGCAGATGTACTGAAATCCTTATGGCCCATTCATATAAGTACATAGTTCTAATGCAGGATTAAACATACATTTTACCATACTATTGCAATGAACATGAACACATATTGTGGGTATATGCCTGTTGTGATGCAGTGTTGTTTCATTTTGATGGATGTAAAAATAAAGTAGCTCTTAAGGGGTGTATTTAGGTTTTGTGCTGCCCTAGGCCTGACTAAACTCGTGCACCCCCTAATTTAAATATGATCCACCCCTTCCTGTCAAGGCCACACCCCTTGCATTTTAAGACCCACCCTGAAATTTTCAAGTGGGGACACTAGTTATGATGGCCTGGGGGCAATGGATTCCCTTAATTTGCGTATATTTTCTCTCACTTCCTGTTTGGCTATGGGACGGGAAGTGAAGGGAAATTTCTACAATGCGACAGGGATGGTAAAAAATTAGAAGCAACGCCCACCCACAGTTGCAGAATGCCAACCGCCCACATACTGGAAGCAGTGCGGCCGATTTATGGGGGCGCTAAACTCATTTGCCCAACAGTGTAGCGCAAGCCGGCGTGGACACTGTCTGTGCTGCCCCCCTGCAAAGTGCTGCTCTAGGCCTGGGCCTTGTTGGCCTAGGCCAGGATACAGCATTGCTTAAAACACACCTGTACTATAGTACAACACAACACAACACACAGCTGTGCATGATATAACTACTAGTCCTATTGTAAGGACCTGTTATGGTGTGAATTACTGCGCTGCTAAATGTGCATGTATCAAGCTGCTAGACACGGCTACTGAAAAATAGGAAGCGAAAAACAAAATGTGGACAAGAAAGTGCAGCGCTCTGATACAAGAAAGATGTGACAATGAAGTCAAAACCATAAGTGATCAATATGCAAAAAATAAAAAATGCACATGAAAATGGGGACAAAAATAACATATATTAGGTAAATAAAGTCCGAAGTGAACCAAGTAGTGAATAAATGGTACAAAGTTCCAAATTTGAAGAATCAATAAAAGTGAGATGATATCTTCCAGAGATAATATAAGTGGATATAAATGAATTTCCAAGTGAAAAAGATATCCCATCACCAGTGTGAATGCAGGCTTACCGGAACGTGTGAAATGTATATTTCCAGAGTCAATCAGGCTTGGTATAAGCTGGAAACCACGGTGCAGGGTTACTTCAGGAAGGGGTCATTGAATGGTCTGGATACAATAACCTGGGGATGAGCTGGAAGGTCTCTCACTCAGGGAATGCAGGAGATGGTCATCCGTGTTTAAAAGTCACATATGTATGTGGAAAAGAGAAGAGGGGACGCCATAGTGTAACACCGTACAAAATCGATAAGTATTTAATTAAAAGTTGCACTTACATATCTGATGAAAATACAGCGCATATCAATATAATGATGGCAACAATGGAGTCATCCCTGATGCGTTTCGTGTAACCACACGTTGTCAAAAGGGTATCCCTCTCATGTGGCCAGCAGACAAATTTATAATGAGCCCCCAAAAGGATGCAACTCACCATGTCTAGATCAAGGGGGCGCTACAAACGAGCGCTTCCTTCCTCGCTCAAACCAGGAAGCGCTCGTTTGTAGCGCCCCCTTGATCTAGACAGCCTATCAGAACATCGTCTCAAGACGAGGCTTGGAGCGCACGCTCCGTCGCCATTTTGCCACATCCTGGAAGTGCCTGTTAGAAGCGCTTCCTTAGTTTAAACGTTCTGTCATTTCTGTTTAGTGCATTTCTTTGCATTTTTTTCTATTAAGGTGGTTATTGCAGGTTCAGACTACCATTCTAAGCGCACACTTGGGCTATTTTCGATCTCAACCCGGAAGTACTGTAATTCTGAGTGACTCCTCCCAGATGGTGAGTTGCATCCTTTTGGGGGCTCATTATAAATTTGTCTGCTTGCCACATGAGAGGGATACCCTTTTGACAGCGTGTGGTTACACGAAACGCATCAGGGATGACTCCATTGTTGCCATCATTATATTGATATGCGCTGTATTTTCATCAGATATGTAAGTGCAACTTTTAATGAAATACTTATCGATTTTGTACAGTGTTACACTATGGCATCCCCTCTTCTCTTTTCCACATACATATGTGACTTTTAAACACGGATGACCATCTCCTGCATTCCCTGAGTGAGAGACCTTCCAGCTCATCCCCAGGTTATTGTATCCAGACCATTCAATGACCCCTTCCTGAAGTAACCCTGCACCGTGGTTTCCAGCTTATACCAAGCCTGATTGACTCTGGAAATATACATTTCACAGAGTCCACACGTTCCGGTAAGCCTGCATTCACACTGGTGATGGGATATCTTTTTCACTTGGAAATTCATTTATATCCACTTATATTATCTCTGGAAGATATCATCTCACTTTTATTGATTCTTCAAATTTGGAACTTTGTACCATTTATTCACTACTTGGTTCACTTCGGACTTTATTTACCTAATATATGTTATTTTTGTCCCCATTTTCATGTGCATTTTTTATTTTTTGCATATTGATCACTTATGGTTTTGACTTCATTGTCACATCTTTCTTGTATCAGAGCGCTGCACTTTCTTGTCCACATTTTGTTTTTCGCTTCTTATTTTTCAGTAGCCGTGTCTAGCAGCTTGATACATGCACATTTAGCAGCGCAGTAATTCACACCATACCATTTTGCTTTTCGAAAATCTTTCATTATTGCAGCAGCTTATCAGTTCAACCAGGTACCTTTTTGGATATGGATGTCTTTGACTACAGGCCATCCCGGACTGTCAATGTAGAAGGGGTCTTCTCCACTACTGGGAACGACTCCGAACTGGGAGGCCTTTTCCTTAGACTAAAAAATGTCATGACATCAGAGTTACACATTTTATGGGATATAGTCTTTTTAGAACAATATATTGCTGAGAGTATGGTTCCACGCAGCCTTCGGTGGAATGTTAACCCCCAACAGGGCGAATCAGATCTCAATTCCTGGTTCAAATATTTCAATGAGGCTGGTACTAACTTTCTGGGCTTCCTAGTCTCAAAGAAAAGGTCTAGACTTTTAGCCTTTGACAAAGAGATCAAAGAGCTTAAAGACAAGTTACAGACCCACAAAAATTCCCTTGAATATAGTTCCTTATCAACCAACTTACAGGGCCACCTTGAAAAGGAGGACCGTGATCAAAGGATAAAAAAACATAATAAATATTCAAGGGACGTAGGAGACTACAAAAACAGTTGTGTCTTTGGATGGCAAAAAGCTGTTGTGCCCACTTTAACAATGGACACCACCCCAGCTGCTGAAGTAGATTTACCATCACTTCCCATTCCATCCATGGTTCCAGGGGGCCTAGCGGCCCAATTTGGTTCCAACCGCATACCATCAATGGGCCCCAATACTAGTACAGACTCACTACCTGTACCACCTAGTCACTCACAATCCAGTCTTCATACTCCTGACACTCATAACAGAGTTAGCGTTAACAGTAGAGGCAAAAGGGGTGGAAGAGGCCACTCCTGGGGCAATTTTTCACAGAATGCACCCCGTTCTTACCAACGACATGCTAGTTATGCTTCACCTGACCCTCACAGGGAGCACCATGAACCATACTATCATTATCCTCCACAACATTACGCACCTTCTATTCCAACCCGCAATAGATTCTCACCGTTGAGAAATCAAAGTGGCCATAATTCCGAACCCTATGGGAGGAATAAGTATCAACATATGACACAGCCTTAGCACATTCAAATACATATGGAAATCAGGGTTTTCACGAGGACCAGCTTCCAAAAAAGAAAAAAAGGTCCAAATCCAAGAGAGGGTACAGAGGGGGTCGCAGAATCCAGACGAAGAAAGAGAAGGAGGGTTTAAGAGGCCTTGGTGTATCCAATCTTAGCACTAAGACACTCACTAACGCCGAACAATCAGTACTCGATAAGGGTCTCAAGTTTGCTCCCCCCAAACAATTAAGCAAATTTGGGACCTTCATTGATATAAACAAATACATACGCAAAATCAACATTCAAAGGTATTTGATTTCTAATACATGCAATCATGAAGAACGGGCAGCAACGTCTGTCACGGTGCATTCTGGATTAGCCAATCCATCCCTTTTCAACCCCACCGTGGCGGTAGCACCAGCTGTTAAGATTTTCAAGGATTGCGTGTTAAGGGATTTATCCAAATTGTCCATTAAGTCACCCCATTTACCTTACGTTTGCAATGCGGGCCTCAAGTCCCTTTGTGACCGAAAGGACTTGGTCATACACCCCGCTGACAAAGGCGGGGGTATTGTGATTTTGGACAAGTCAGATTATGAATCTGAGATGTACCGCATTCTGAGCGAACCTGGTACCTATAAGGTAATTCCCAATAACCCCACCCACACATACAAAGCTCAGTTATCAAGCCTTGTCAATAAGGGTTATGAGTTAAAGATTTTGAATAACAAAGAAAGAACATTTTTAGTACCTAAAGTTCCCCGTATACCAACAATATATTACCTGCCTAAAATCCATAAGCATCCTACGGCTCCCCCCGGTCGGCCTATTGTGAGTGGCATCGACTCGGTCACGTCCCGCATAGGCCGATATATCGACCATTATTTGCAACCACTTGTGCAGAAAACTCCATCTTACCTGAAAGACACGGGTGACACCATACGTCTATTAGAAAAAACAGCTGTAGAGGGGGATTACCTACTAGCCACGGCAGATGTGGCTTCCCTCTACACCTGCATCCCTCATCATCTGGGTATTGCCGCTGTTAAGCATTTTCTAGATCGTGAACCCACTCTTGCCTCATTTCAATGTGAGTACATCCTAGAGCTGTTGGAGTTTGCAACCAAACGCAACTACTTTTGGTTTAACCAGTGTTATTACCTCCAACAACGAGGAGTAGCCATGGGCGCCAAGTTCGCACCGAGCTTAGCGAACTTGTTCATGGCCAAGTGGGAGGAGGATGTCGTCTATGCACAGGACACTCCGTCCTTGGTCCTGTGGGCTAGATACATAGACGACATCCTCCTCCTATGGAATGGCAGCCCAGAATCATTAGAGTAATTTTTCAAGACTCTTAATCAAAATTATAGAGATATTTTACTATCTTTTGAATACAGTTTCACCAAAATTAATTTTCTAGATCTGGAGATTGGGCTTGTTGATCGCAAGTTTAGTTTCCAGACTTATTTCAAACCAACTGATAGGAATGGTTTCATTCCTATCGGCAGTTGCCATCACAGTTCATGGCTTCGGTCGGTCCCCCGTAGCCAGTTTCTAAGACTACGCAGGAACTGCACCGTCACTGAGTCTTATTTACAGCAGGCTACCATGCTCAAACAGAGGTTTGTCGATAAAGGCTACTCAAGTGACGCACTCGATCTTGAGTTACAAAGAGTTCTCTCATTGGACAGATCATCTCTCGTTATGGTTAAACCTAAACGAGTATCCGATGACAGTTTCAAATATGCCATGATCACATCTTATTCCACCCAACACAGACAGGTGAAGAACATCATAGATAGGCATTGGGACATCCTCAGGAATGATAGTGTCCCTGAACGGATATTACTCCCTGAACGGGCCAAATTGGTCTTTAGAGGTGCACCCTCATTACAGAGTCGGATTGCACCCAACATTATAAACCCTCCATCAAAGAGTTCTTTTTTTCAAGACCTCATTGGTTTTTTTCCATGCAGGAAATGCAAGGTGTGCCTACACAATTCATTAAAGGGACGCAAAATTACACACTTTGCATCCACCGTGACCAATAAACAATATGAGATTAAGCATTTTTGCACTTGCGAAACAAATTATAGTGGCCCAGATTCAAGAAGCACTTGCGCCCGCGCAACCATAGGTTGCGCGGCGCAAGGGCTTACTTGCTCCGGTGTAACGAGTGCTCCTGATTCAGGAACCTCGTTACACCGACTGCAGCCTAGGATGTGACAGACATAAGCCTCCTTATGCCTTCACATCCCAGGCTGCATTCTTGCGTTGGCCGCTAGGGGGCGCGGCCTTTGTGATCGGCGTATAGTATGCAAATTGCATACTACCACCGATTCACAAAAGTTGCGCGGGCCCTGCGCACGCAAGGTACGGAGTTTCCGTACGGCCACTTTAGCATAAGGCTGCTCCTGCTAATAGCAGGCGCAACCAATGCTAAAGTATAGGTGCGCTTCCCGCTCGCGACGTTCGTTTACGTTCGTTAACGTAAGTGAACCGTGAATGGCGCTGGACGCCATTCACGTTCACTTAGAAGCAAATGACGTCCTTGCGACGTCATTTGCCGCAATGCACGTCGGGAAAGTTTCCCGACGGAGCATGCGCTGTTCGCTCGGCGCGGGAGCGTGCCTAATTTAAATTATTTAAATGATGGGGGCGGGATCATTTACATTAGGCAGCCTTACGCACGGCTGATTAACATATCGCCCGCGCAATTTACGGAGCAATTGCTCCGTGAATCGCGGGCAAAGCGCAATATTTGCGTGGGCGCAGAGAAACATTTTTGCTCTTTGCCCACGCAAATATTGCGCGATTCTACCTGAATCTGGGCCATTGTTTATCTCATTACTTGCACATGTGGCAAGCAATATGTCGGCCGCACGATCCGTACCTACTCGATACGTGTGGGCGAACACATTGCTTTCATTAAAAGTGGGGACACAAACCACACGGTTCCTCGTCACTTTAGACAGTGTCACGATAGAAACCCTTCCGGTACGCAATTCACAATTATAGACCGGTACATACCTCCGTGGAGAGGAGGGGCTAAGACTAGAGGTGTTTCCCAATTAGAAACATTTTGGATTTATGAACTCCAATCTTATCATCCCTTCGGCTTGAACGTCAAATGGGATATTAATTCATTCATTGATAAGGCATGAAGTGCCAGGTTTTCATTTCGGAGGAACTTTATGTACAATATTTTATTATAATTTTTTTTTTTTTGTTATTCAAAATATTGTTTATTTACTTGATATTATACACTTCCTAAAACATTATTGTTTTTATATACAATTTTTTACTCATTGTTAAATGTTTAGGTGGTATGTTTGGTCATCTTATCTGTTAACGTATGTTCTGTTTGCCATTCCAACTCACCATCTGGATGACTCACTCAGCATCGTTTTTCAGGCTTTTTTTCATTTTAAACACTTTTTCATTTTGCGGTTTTGATTTGGGTGTTTGTTTATTCATAACCCTTATATCCTGCATTTTAGAACACTTATGACAGCTGATCTCTGTCACTGTCCTTTTTTACCAATTAAAAGTTATGTCCTTTTTGCATATTATTTATATGTTGATTTTAAATACCTTGCCCGCATGTTCAGTCATCATTCTAGAAGCTCAATTTATAACTTCTTATTTTTTAATTAATCAGGACATTTTACCACCAATTTTACGGTTAATATATGCAGTTTGGCTTCATGTTGCTTTATGGATTCACACTCCCAGCAACTATTTGGAGCCCAAGCGGTTAACAAATCACTCTGTTGTATCGTCTGTCACTGTATTTTTATTTAATATGCTCACACCATGCAGATCAGTCTAAATCAATTTTTATTTTTATCTGTCCCGTGTGGAACGCATAGCGGCCACCACAGTGAGGGGTGAACCGCACACGTTTGCAGTTTGATCCGCCCACTCTCTGACGCTCCCAGCCACTCTTCATGTGCCTTTTGGCTTGTTGCTAAGGGCTGTGGAGCGTCCTATTCAGTACACAATGTCAGAACGAGGTTTGGAGCGCACGCTCCGTCTCCATCTTGCTCAAACCAGGAAGCGCTCGTTTGTAGCGCCCCCTTGATCTAGACAGCCTATCAGAACATCGTCTTAAGACGAGGCTTGGAGCGCACGCTCCGTCGCCATTTTGCCACATCCCGGAAGTGCCTGTTAGAAGCGCTTCCTTAGTTTAAACGTTCTGTCATTTCTGTTTAGTGCATTTCTTTCTATCAAGGTGGTTATTGCAGGTTCAGACTACCATTCTAAGCGCACACTTGGGCTATTTTCGATCTCAACCCGGAAGTACTGTAATTCTGAGTGACTCCTCCCAGATGGTGAGTTGCATCCTTTTGGGGGCTCATTATAAATTTGTCTGCTGGCCACATGAGAGGGATACCCTTTTGACAGCGTGTGGTTACACGAAACGCGTCAGGGATGACTCCATTGTTGCCATCATTATATTGATATGCGCTGTATTTTCATCAGATATGTAAGTGCAACTTTTAATTAAATACTTATCGATTTTGTACGGTGTTACACTATGGCGTCCCCTCTTCTCTTTTCCACATACATATGTGACTTTTAAACACGGATGACCATCTCCTGCATTCCCTGAGTGAGAGACCTTCCAGCTCATCCCCAGGTTATTGTATCCAGACCATTCAATGACCCCTTCCTGAAGTAACCCTGCACCGTGGTTTCCAGCTTATACCAAGCCTGATTGACTCTGGAAATATACATTTCACAGAGTCCACACGTTCCGGTAAGCCTGCATTCACACTGGTGATGGGATATCTTTTTCACTTGGAAATTCATTTATATCCACTTATATTATCTCTGGAAGATATCATCTCACTTTTATTGATTCTTCAAATTTGGAACTTTGTACCATTTATTCACTACTTGGTTCACTTCGGACTTTATTTACCTAATATATGTTATTTTTGTCCCCATTTTCATGTGCATTTTTTATTTTTTGCATATTGATCACTTATGGTTTTGACTTCATTGTCACATCTTTCTTGTATCAGAGCGCTGCACTTTCTTGTCCACTATTGTAAGGACCTGGTCTGAACCTGTGGCCTCTGCTGTCGCAGGATGATGTCTTTTCTTGCTGAGCAATCCGAGATGCTAGACAACACCCTATCTGATCCATTGGACAATCCTGCCTTGTGACTTCTCTTCTAAACCTTGAACTCCTTGCTCCTCCCATGAATTTCCTATTTATGCCTTTGCACTTCCTGTTTGCCTGATTATCATGCTCTATTCAGCCAATATCTCGCTCTTGTCACTCCTGCTGCTGTTCATATCTCAGCTACCACTTGTTACTGAATTTTGGCTTGTTCCTCGACTACGCTTCTGCTTAACCACTTCCTTACTGGGCACTTAAACCCCCTTCCTGCCCAGAGGACTTTTTGCGATTCGGCACTGCGTCGCTTTAACTGACAATTACGCGGTCGTGCGACGTGGCTCCCAAACAAAATTGGCGTCCCTTTTTTCCCACAAATAGAGCTTTCTTTTGGTGGTATTTGATCACCTCTGCGTTTTTTTTTTTTGCGCTATAAACAAAAATAGTGCGACAATTTTGAAAAAAAAAAACAATTTTTACTTGTTGCTATAATAAATAGCTCAAATTTTTTTTATCCTCAGTCTAGGCCGATACGTATTCTACATATTTTTAGTAAAAAAAAAAAAAAAAATCGCAATAAGCGACTGGTTTGCGCAAAAGTTATAGCGCCTACAAAATAAGGGACAGAATTATTATTATTTTTTTACTAGTAATGGCGGCGATTTGCGATTTTTATTGCGACTGCGACATTATGGCAGACACATCGGACACTTTTGACACATTTTTGGCACATTTATACTGCAATCAGTGCTATAAATATGCACTAATTACTGTATAAATGTGACTGGCAGGGAAGGGGTTAACACTAGGGGGTGAGGAAGGGGTTAAATGTGTGTCCTATATAGTGTTCTAACTGTGTGGGGGGAGGGGGGGTGACCGATCTGTGTCTCTATGTACAAGAGACACAGATCGGTCTCCTCTCTCCCTGACAGCACCGCTGTCTGTGAGAGCCGGCAATGAGAAATGATCTCATATGTAAACATATGAGATCATCTCTCATTGGCCGCACAGATTGCCTAGCAAACGGGCACTCTGATTGGCTGTGTCCAAGGGACATGGCCAGCACAGCAGTTCCCCGCTGCGTGCTCAGGAACGCGGAAAGGGGCGGACGTCAATTGGCGGCGCCTCAGAGATGTAGAACCACCCTGCGGCCGTCAATAGTCGTACGGCCGTCGGGAAGTGGTTAATCCTAACTTGCAACCACTTGTTACCAACTTTTGGCTTGTTTACTGACTGCACTTCTGCTTGATCCCTAACCGCTATATCTGCCACTGGACCCTGCCTTGCTCACCTCCTTGTGGGGAAATCCCGAGGACAGTGACCCGGAACTAACATGCAGTAAAACGTGCAGCTGGTCAATAGGAGCATCTATACTGCTATAGCTACTGGCCTCTGAGGCTGACCTCTGACAGTGACACCCATGGAACTGCTCTTCTGTGGTTGTGTCCCCCCCCCCCCCCCCCTTCATGTTAATATCATCAGGTATAAAGCAAAAGCAAAGATTAGAGCACAAGCTTCATGTTTTTTTTTTTACATCTCCGTAGACTAAACAAGTATTATATCCTGGGGGAGGGGGGAGTGCACAGACGTCATTTTTTTTAAAGTAGACCAGAGTTCAGTTTTAAAGTAGAACTAAACTTTTATACAATATACTGTAAGGAAATATAATTAAAGTGATTGTAAACCCTCACCTTGTAAAACAACCCATTCAGTTTAAAATAGAAATCAAAGGCAAAACTTTGTGTATACATATTAAAACATTATAAATACCTCCCCCCCCCTTTTTTATTTAATAAGTGATCACATTCCCTCTGTTGTCAGCTGCATAAGGGGGGAGGAGAGGAGGAGAAGCAGCAGCAGCACACTGATCTTCCCCATGAACATCGGGAGGGGGGCTGGGTGGTGTCAGCATATGGCAGATACAACAGCATGTTGTATAGTGAAATGGCTTTTTTTGTAGTGTGCCGAAAAGGTTGACAACACTGTAGCCAAATTGAGTAAGCATTGACACTTAAAGCGGGGGTTCACCCAAAAATCAACTTTCTGCCATTAGATCCAGCATACTGATGACATCTGCAGTATGCTGGTTTTTTTTTTGTACTTATCGTTTTATCAGCCGTTGTTATCCGGCTCCGAGCGGGGATTCCTTCCGGGTATAGGCGTTCCTAAGCCAAGCGGAGTTGATTGACGGGCTGCTAAAGCGCGTCACACCTTCCGAGAATACCCGAAGTGACACTCGAGTGTTTACGGCGCCTGCGCAGTCAGCTCTTCACGGCAGGCGCAGTAAACACTCGAGTGTTACTCAAGCTTACTGAGGAGGAACAGGAAGTAAGAAATTTAGAAGAAAAAAAACCAACAATGCACTAGCTTAACTACTTGCCGACAAGCCGCCGCCATTTTACCGCGGCAGGTCAGCTCTCCTGGGCGAGAGCCCGTAGCTCTACATCGGCTCTCTTTGCGGCCAGTAGGGGCGCGTGTGCGCCGCCGGAGGCACCCGTGATTGCTCGTTACAGAGCGGGGACCGGGAGCTGTGTGTGTAAACACACAGCTCCCGGTCCTGTCAGGGGGAGAAATGCTGATCCTCTGTTCATACAATGTATGCACAGAAGAACAGTGTTTCCCCTAGTGAGGCCACCCCCCCCACAGTAAGAACACACCCACGGACATACTTAATGCCTTCCCTGCCCCCTAGTGTTAACCCCTTCACTGCCAGTGGAATTATTATAATAATCCAATGCATTTTTATAGCACTGATCGCTATAAAAATGCCAATGGTCCCAAAAATGTGTCAAAAGTGTCCGAAGTGTCCACCATAATGTCGCAGTACCGAAAAAAATCGCTGATCGCCGCCATTACTAGTAAAAAAAATATATTAATAAAAATGACATAAAAATACCCCCTATTTTGTAAACGCTATAACTTTTGCGCCAACCAAACACTTATTGCGATTTTTTTTTTACGAAAAATATGTAGAAGAATACGTATCGGCCTAAACTGAGGAAAATTTTTTTTTTTATATATTTTTGGGGGATATTTATTATGGCAAAAAGTAAAAAATATTCATTTTTTTCAAAATTGTCGCTCTATTTTTGTTTATAGCGCAAAAAATAAACGCAGAGGTGATCAAATACCACCAAAAGAAAGCTCTATTTGTGGGAAAAAAAGGACGCCAATTTTGTTTGGGAGCCACGTCGCACCACCGCGCAATTGTCAGTTAAAGCGACGCAGTCCCGAATCGCAAAAAGTGCTCTGGTCTTTGGGCAGCAATATGGTCCGGGGGTTAAGTGGTTAAAGGAACCTATTTAGAAAATAAAAAAACAAACCTTTACAACCGCTTTAATTCTAAGCAATAATACCGTTAATAAGTCCTCCTTCACACGGCCGGTTATCTGCATTCTGCGGATTCCAGCAGTAGATTCTTTCCGGCGGAACATCCACGGAATGCAATAGCAGCGACCGGCCAGCTTATAAAAACGAATGACACATAGAGCAGCAGAAGGACAGGGTTCCTGTTTGTGAAGAATAGGTCAATTCTGCAATAGTGGACAACTCAGAATAATAGAGTGAAAAATTGAGCTTTTATCTCATGCCCGACACCTTACATACTATTGATCCAATATTACCTTCTGCTTGTTGGAGATGCCATAAGTCTGTAGGGATGCTAGATCACATTTATTGGGAATGCCCCCCAATACACCTCTTCTTCTGGGAATCTGCTGGCGCCCTTCTACAATCTTTTTTGGCTCACAAATCCTTTTAGATCCAGTTCCCTTTACCCTCTAGGGCTCCCCCTACCGAACATGTCAGATTGTCTAATCACATCCTAACCGCTGCAAGATGTTTGGTAGCATTAAAGTGGAAACAACACCGTCCAAACCAGTCTTCATAAACGTATCCATGATGCCCACAATATGGCATATTTGACGCCTCAACTTCACAATTCCATATTCAAATTGAATAAAATATGGCATCCCTTAGATTTGTTCATCTGGAGACATGTGGGATTGTTCTGTAGGGTCCAGTGGCGGCTGGTCCCCAAAATATTTGGGGGGCGCAAACGAAAAAAAATTGCAGCCTCACTGTGCCCATCAAATGCAGTCACTGTGCCATGCCATCAAATGCAGCCACTGTGGCATCAATTGTCACCACTGTGCCATGCCATCAAACGCAGCCACTGTGCCATCAGTTGTCACCACTGTGCCATGCCATGAAACGCAGCCACTGTGCCATCAATTATCCCCACTGTGCCATGCCATCAAATGCAGTCACTATGCCATCAATTCGCACCACTGTGCCATGCCATCAAACGCAGTCACTGTGCCATGCTATCAAATGCAGCCACTGTGCCATCAATTGTCACCACTGTGCCATGCCATCAAACGCAGCCACTGTGCCATCAATTATCACCACTGTGCCATGCCATCAAACGCAGCCACTGTGCCATGCCAAATGCAGTCACTGTGCCATGCCAATGCAGCCACTGTGCCATGCCATCAAACGCAGTCACTGGGCCATGCCATCAAACGCAGCCACTGTTTCATGCCATCAACCGCAGCCACTGTGCCCCTCAACTGTCACCACTGTGCCCATTGTTGCCACTGTGCATGTCACTGTGCCCTTTAATTGTTGCCACTGTGCCCTTTGTTGCCACTGTGCCCATCGATGCCTCTGTGCCCTTTGTCGCCGCTGTGCCCTGTAAAATGCACTTACCTTTCTCCTTCCACGTCCCTCGATGTCTTCTCCCGCCTTGGTGACGCTTCAGCCAATCAGGTTACCGATAACCAGAGTCGGTGAACCTGATTGGCTGAGACGGCCGTCTGTCTTATCCAAGGAACGCACCCCCCGTACGTTCCGAGGATAAGCATCCAGGAGACGAGGACTGTACTCGGAAAGCCTATCAGAGCCGCTGGCTCTGATAGGCACTTCCGCACAGCCAGGTGGTCAGCGCTCAAGGTCCGGCCATCTGAATAGACCAGCGGCAGCTGGCAACAATAACATACATTCATGCAATGCATGAATGTATGTTATTTCAGTGGCGGTGCGGAGCCAGAAGGGGCGGCGCTCCAGCGCCCTCTATAGATGGACCGCCACTGGTAGGGTCAGTCGTATCCCCACTTCCCCTCTCCCCCTTACATTTCTTCTACTTCTCCCTCTTTTTTTAGACACACTTTCATTGTAGAACTTGTACTTCAGAGGAATTTTCACCCTCCTCCCATAAGTTTGGTAAATGGTATCAGGAAACAAAACAAAACAGAAGATACAAACAAATTGCTTTTATTGGTCTTCAAAATAAATCCTTCACAACACACTTTTGGCAACAGTCATAAAGCTTCTGGAAACCTTTCATGACGTTCTTCAGGCAGGGAAACAGTAAGAAGTCCGCAGGCTCGAGATTAGGGGAGTATGTGGGAACAGGTACGCTGCGCTGATCCAAGAACTGGCACACACGGATCGCACAGCGCGCAGGTGCAGGAAGGATCCTGGCCCCACACGATGATGAAATCCTCAGAGGTTTCCATCCGTTTTGCTTTCTGTTCATCTGTCAGCTTGTGCGACAAAAACTGGGAAAACATCTTCTGCTTACCCAAATCTTTGCAGACGATGGTGCACACCGTGTCCTTGCTAATGGTCAATTTATCCGCCATCAATCGTAGAGTAAGCTGACGATCTTGTGCCAGCATTTGTAGCACTCGCTTGATCGTGTCTGGGGTTCTGCTTGCTGACGACCGACCCGAAAGTGGTTCATCCTCAGTCGTTTCCTTCCCATCGCTAAAGCGTTTAAAGCAGTCGTAAAAAAAATATATTTGTGCACGGCTTTTGTCCCGTACACTTGCATCAACATTTCATGGACTTCCGTTTTCCCCAGTTTGTAGAAGAACTTGATGTTCACTTATTGCTCCATTGACCCCACCTCTCACACCGACTACGTTTGACTGCCCGCAGCGGGTTTACCCTGAGGGTCACGTGTACTCCACACTAGGTGGTGCTTCTCGATGCGTCTCTGGATAGCTATGTTCATATTGCCGTTGAGATATCAACCCATTCATCAAACTTTTTAGACACACCTTGTATATGTCCTAACAATGACAGTCATGCTTTGACACTTTTGTATCATCTCTTGATTTTGGAGCCATGAATGCCACAACATACCTGAATATTGTCATGGCCATATGCACTTATTTATTTTTTTAATAATCAAAGATAAAACCAAGGTGGTAATATTTTATTGTCCAGTTTCATGGATTAAAATATTTACAATTCTGTATTTAAACCCATCGCTTAGTACTGGTAAATGTTATGGCTTGAAGATTCCATTGCCAAGCAAAGATACATAAACTGTAATTTGAAAAAAAAATAAAAGAAAATCAGTTTCCTCCACAAAACATACATCTTTTTTGTACAATGTATCTACATGAGGTTTTAAACATGCTCAATAGTAAACAAAGATGCTTTACATAAAGCTTGAAATTGTTTATGATGAGACAATAGATGGCACTTTTGGACTTGGTACCGTTTGAATATTGATTGGAAAAGCTGTGGAAGGTTTGACTGAAGACTGAAGTCAGAACAATGAAAGCTGCACCTGAATGGTAGGTTAGGGCCCTAGAAAGTATCATTAAAAAAGTTAGGCAACTAGCAGTATCAGAGGGATGTAGGGATGTCAGCATTGGTAGTCTCCATACTCCATTCTTGACAAGTTTCCTTTACAATGAATCGGCACTGGCCTATAGTAACAGGAGTTAAAGTGGAAATAAACACTCCTATCGTTTTCATGCATGAAAATAAAATAAAAAACTTCTGACTTTACAAATCCTAAAGGATACGTTCAACTTTAGGAACATGTTACACCTGAACCTAGTGTGAAACATGTTCCCCTCACCCCTTCCCCTGTGACATCAGGCGTAGGTCCTCTCCCCGCAGCCACTGTCACATTTAAAATTGGCATGGCTGCGCACCCGCATAACTGCATCATTTATTCATGGGGATCTGTCAATGAATAAACTACAAGTTCCGTCTTCCACTGCAGCAGACAGTTTGTAGCAATCAATGGACTGTGCTAAGCAACATGCGCTTGTAGTCCGTTTACACTTTCTACAGCCCTGTGAAACAAATAATAAATACTGCTGCTTTGGCTCCCATGTGTCAGGGAGCATTTGAGAAAGGCTGGGTATTCCAGTAGCAATGTCGTCACCCATTGGCTCCCAAAGTCCAACCGTTGTCTGCCCTCCCTCTTCCCTGCAGCTGCCCGCTCACTGACACAGGGGAGCCAGGGCTGTGGGATCACTTGACCGGACTGCAGAAGGCTATTTTACATAAGATAGGCAACAGGACATTTTTTATGAATAGTTATGGTCAGGCAAGAATTCCATTTTAGGTTATGATTAAGCACAAAGTTCAGCGGTAAATGTGCTACAGCTCCCCCCCCCCCTCCTACTTTTATTGTGACTACTGTGTTTTCTAAGGACTTATTGTACAATAAAGATGGCTACTAGACTGCGGTGGAGTGTTGTTTATTTTCTCTTATTCAAAGCTAAAGTTTTAGGTATGATTTTTTTGCATTGGTCCAGCTTTGGCCTCATCAGCAATATCTGACTAATAATGGTCCAAGCTTCCACAGGACTCGGTCAGGTATGAAATGCATATATTACAAAGTTGGCTAGGTTGATTAAAGCGGTAGTTCACCCGAATTTTTTTTTTTAGCACTAGATTGAGGCTCATTTTGTCAAGGGGAATCGGGTGTTTTTTTTTTTTTAAATCGAAGCAGTACTTACTGTTTTAGAGAGCGATCTTCTCCGCCGCTTACGGGTATGGGCTGCGGGACTGGGCGTTCCTATTTGATTGACAGGCTTCCGACGGTCGCATACATCGCGTCACGAGTAGCCGAAAGTCGATGCGGCTCTATACGGCGCCTGCGCACCGACGTTCGGCTACTTTCGGAAAATCGTGACGCGATGTATGCGACCGTCGGAAGCCTGTTAATCAAATAGGAATGCCCAGTCCCGCAGCCCATACCCGGAAGCGGCGGAGAAGATCGCTCTCTAAAACGGTAAGTACTGCTTCGATTTAAAAAAAAAACACCCGATTCCGCTTGACAAAATGAGCCTCAATCTAATGTTAAAAATTAAGTTTTTGGGTGAACCTCCACTTTAAAGACCCCGGTACATCCATTTCAGGGTGTGTGCGCGTGATTATCATTTCCCATATCCCTGTATATTGTGTACGCTAAGATGCTCATTTAAATTATTATTATTTTGTTAATAATTGACACTCCTTTCTGACACCACAAACTGTGGAAGGGAGTTCCACATTCTAACAGTAAAGCCCCCTTATGTAATTTAGGGTTAAAAGGACAAGTCCACTTTTTGGAACATGTTGCATCCTGCTATTCTAGCAGCTGCAGCCTCTCCCCCTAAGGGGCACTGTGATGTGTAAAGGGCACTGCAATGTAAGGGGAGAATTCATATGAAGGGGAAGGGAGGACGCTGTTGGACTGCTTTAAGGGGACTGTGATGTAAAGAGAACTACAAAGTGAAAGGTACGCTGAAGACAGTGGGGTAGATTCAGGTACCGCTGCGCACTCCTTACGGAGGCGCAGCGCCCCGTTTTTGCCCTGCGCCCCCGCACATTACCTGCGCTACGCTTCATTCACGAAGCAGTAGCCACGTAATTTGCGTGGGCGCTCCTCAAAAATGCCCGGCGTAAGGGCGCCTAATGATCCGGTAGGGGGCGGGAATCATTTAAATTAGGCGTGTTCCCGCGCCGAGCGTAGCGCGCATGCTCCGTCGGGAAACTTTCCCGACGTGCATTGCGGCAAATGACGTCGCAAAGACGTCATTTGCTTCAAAGTGAACATGAATGGCGTCCAGCGCCATTCACGATTCACTTACGCAAACTACGTAAATTTCACGATGCGGGAACGACGGGTATACGTAGCATTGGCTGCCCCTGCTATTAGCAGGAGCAGCCTTACGCGAAACCCGACGTACGCAAACGACGTAAACTGCGTACGCAGGGCTCGCGTAGGGTTGTGAATCGGCGTTAGTATGCAATTTGCATACTATACGCTGACCACAACGGGAACACCCCCTAGCGGCCAACGTAAGAATGCAGCCTACTATATGACTGGCATAAGAGCCTTATGCTAGTCATATCTTAGGCTGCCGTCGGCGTAACGAGGTTCCTGAATCAGGAGCATTCGTAACGCCGGCGCAAGTAAGCATATGCGCTGCGTAAATATGGTTACGCAGACGCAATTGCTTCTTGAATCTAGGCAAATGATGTAAGGGGAGACCGTGAAGTGTTATAACACCAACAAAATTCAGAGCTCTGCAAGAAAGAGATTTTGCAGACCAGATCCTCGAAAAATTTCCTCGAACTTATCCTTTAAATCGCTTCTCCTCCAACTTTACTAAATAGGAAGACACACAGCCAAACTACCTGAGATTGAATCGTTTTCATCTCCAGGGAGAATAAGTTTAATGTTTGTAAGATGAAACATGTAACCATAAGATAAGCTTCATACCCAAGCTTCAGCTTGAAACTGATTTTTTATTTGGCTAAAAGGTTTACGTTAATCAGCTTGTGTTTCAGAAACTGAAACTATGTGGCCCAAGAAATCCCTGATGGCTGCGGAGATCAGAACACCCCTTTGTTAAAAGAGACAGGTCCCCAACACAATGATTTCCAGTATTCCTAGAACCCCCCCCTGCAAGAAGGCAAAACAAGGCAACAAATAGGTTAAAAAAACTTTTAGATGCAATTCATTGTTTAACAAAGCTTTATACATATTGCTGAACATTAATGAAATCCTCTCATCCAGAAAAGCAAAGTCCCAAGCACTCCTGAAAACAGATCTTTCAGCTACACATATAAAAAGAGCAATAACCAAAAATACAATTGATCTTAGAAATGATGGAATACGAAATGGTTTACTGCCACCTAGTGGCAAGGTGCATCAGTCTCAAGAGCAATTCGATTCCCCCCCATTTATCTTGGACTGTTGTCCCTGTTAAATATAAATAATACTTTTTCAAATAAACAAAAAAAAAAAACTTTATATCGAACTGGCTAGTGTGCACTGTACACAACAGCTCGATAATGTCCAGCAATTTTTTTATTTTTTTTTAACAATCACTCAGAAAGCGATCGGCAAAACTGCTATGTAAAAATGCAAAAAGTATATAAATAAGCACATTCATTTTACACATATTAAAAAACTAAGGTATGACCTGTGCAATTTGTATGTGGTACGGCTTCTTTACCTTAGTATAAGAAGAATACATGCATGTGAACAATCGCACCATTGTGAGCAAAAAGGAATTATGACCGACGGAAGTGACAATTACGTTTCCCGTAAACTGCACTGAACGTCAGAATCTCAGAAGCATCTTAACTGCAGTAGAATAGACAATCTCGTACAGGCTGGAGTTGCCAAGACCTTTCCGATTTTAACGTAAACCTGCCATAAAAACTAGGCAATGCAATCTAAGAAGAAGATGAAAAGGGCAAAAATGTATCTTCAGTAAAAAAAATAACTTTTAGACTCATGACACCCACTATCTTATATTGTAAAGAGCTGTGCCAACTATATAAATCCTGCATAATATTAATAATAATTATATTAAAAATAATCAAGAGCAGTTGTCTCTAAACTGTGGCCCTTTGCTTGCTTTTATCAGGCCCCTGGGGCATTATTCCACCCATTGTTACCAACACCAATGATGGGGCACTATTCCACCCTTTGTTACCAACACCAATGATGGCGCACTATTCCTCCCATTGACACCAATGATGGCGCACTATTGCACCCATAGATACCAACACCAATGATGGGGCACCATTCCTCCCATTGACACCAATGATGGCGCACTATTCCTCCCATTGACACCAATGATGGTGCACTATTCCTCCCATTGATACCAACACCAATGATGGGGCACGATTCCTCCCATTGACACCAATGAAGGCACACCATTCCTCCAATTGACACAAATGGTGGCGCACAATTCCTTCTATTGACACCAATGATGACACATTATTCCTCCCATTAACAATGGGGCACTATTCCTCCCATCGACACCAATGATGGGGCACTACCTTCTGGTGGCAGCCCCCCTATTTCGATCCAGCAATGTGTATGAGAGCAGCGGCTCTCCTGGGTCTCTCTCTCTCCTTGCTGGCTCACACAGCAGTGGGAGCAATTGGCTCCTGCCAATCACAACCAGTGAGCCAATGGAGGAGAGAGCCTTAGGCCGCGTACACGCGGTCGGTCCATCCGATGACAACGGTCCTCGGTTAACCGATGAAGCGGACTGATGGTCTAATGTGCCTACACACCATCAGTTAAAAAAACGATCGAGTCCAACGTGGTGACGTAAAACACAACGACGTGCAGAGAAAAATGAAGTTCAATGCTTCCAAGCATGCGTCGACTTGATTCTGGGCATGCGTGGATTTTTAACCAATGCTCTTGCATACTAACCACCGGTTTTGACCTATCGGTTAGGCGTCCATCGGTTCAATTTTAAAGCAAGTTCTAAAATTTTTGACCGAAGGACAACTGACCGATGGGGCCCACACACGGTCGGTTTGGACCGATATTAAGGTCCTTCAGTCCGTTTTCATCGGTTTGGACTGACCGTGTGTACAAGGCTTTACTCTGTGTAACAGGAGTGCGACTTGGAAGTGAGCCTGCTCACGTGTCCTCATAGTAAGAGGCTTGCTATTTAGGGCAATCAGCAGGGGGAGGAGTCAGGACCACCAGTTGGGGACCCAAAGAGAAGAGGGTCGGAGCTGCTCTGTGAAAAACCATTAAACACACAGCAGGCAAGTATAACACATTTGTTTTTTTAAATGACAACCTTTAGAATCACTTTAGGAGTCAGTGTAAAGCATGATTTACAGAAAGAGTAGACATCTGCCTATAACGTCAGATGGCCATATCACTAAATCTATTGATCATTTTGAGATGCAGCTTGCACTATAGGTAACCGCTCAAGTATTTTTTCATCATATGCAGATTTTGCATTGCCCAGTTTTGTGACAAGTACTTAAAGTGGTTGTAAAGCCAACCACACAACTTGCACCTACAGGTAAGCCTAGATTAACACAAGAAATATCTCCTTAACCTGCACGGTTAAAGGAGATATTTTCACAAAAACAGGCACCGATGTCTATGGCGCATGTAGACAACAGCGCAGGCGCACTGAGCGTGACGTTTTTTTGAATGGTAAATTCGGGGTCAATGCTGAATTTTCGCGCATGACATCATCGCTGCTCTGGCCAATCACAGTGCGGAGTGGCAATAACAGGAAGAAGAACGTCGGAGACATGGCGGAGGAGGGCACGGAGGAGAACTTCGGGGGCTTCGATCTCAGGTAAGTCGATCATAATGAGCTAGTATGCTATGCATACTAGTTTATTATGACTTTCTCTTGCAGGGTTTAAAAAAAAAAAGAATGAGGGTTTACTTCCTCTTTAATGAGCTTCAAAACGAGCTCTCACTAGCATTTGTAGCTGCAGAAAGCCTGGAGCAATTAATCCTCAAATTAAGTCCACCTTACCTATCTAATACACCCATGTTCTTTTATTTAAAAACAAAAAGTGCATTTTAAATAGGGGCCTTCTAAACATTGCACCCATGGTCAGTGGGTGGCAAGTGCAATGCACAGGCTCCTGCCAATGGTATGTACCGAGGTATGGACTTTTGCTTACATGGCAGTAGAAAGTGTGTCAATGGACTACGGGGGTTGGTGAGGTAACCAAACTTTTTAAGAACTCTGAGTCCCTCAGTCACAATTTTATCATTCACAAATGCTTTTGAGCGAATGATACAATGGTGTGTGTGGTCTGCCCAGACTCTGACCAGGCTTCATGTTACACCCTGAATATGGATACAACATGAAACATGGTCAAAAAGAAGCATGAAGAAAAAGCATAAGGAAAGGCTAAACTATAAACTAATTTTTAAAGGTGGTCTTCCCAGATAGCCGGGGCTCTCATGCACATCGCTGGATCCCAATGGAGCTCAAGTATTAGGGGGAGGCTTGAGAGCTGCACATGAAGGTTAAAAAAAAAATTAAAAAAATCTCAGCTATAAAAGATAAAGTTTGCTTTCCTTGACTATTAAAAGGCCAAGTCCACCTTTGTGAATTTTTTTTAATAAATGCACATATTTTTGCAGAGAATTGCAGCTGCAGTCACAGACATAAGGGTGCAATGCCGGGTACCTGTAGACAAGCCCTACAGCTTTCTACCTATACTTCCATATGGACTGTCAGTTTGAAAGCTGCAGGGCTTTGAGTGAACTAGGAGGGTGCTCATCAGTGCTCTCGCAATTCATTGAATAGTACGAGCTGACTGCCTCAATAGTGGAAGGGACAGACTGCTGTGAATGAATGACGTGGCTGTGTGTGCAGATGTGACAGCAGATGTGGGGAGAAAAACCCCTGCCAGCTGACACAGGAAAGGGGGGGTTTTGACAGCAGGAGCCATGTGAATAGTAGGAGCATGTTATGTCTCACCCCCTAAACACTGGTGTAACATCCTCCTAAAAGGTGAACTTATCCTTTAAGCTGCCTTAAAGCGGATGTTCCACCCCAAAAATATATTAAAAGCCAGCAGCTACAAATACTGCAGCTGCCGACTTTTAATATAAGGACACTTACCTGTCCTGGAGTCCAGCGCCGTCCGCAGCAGAGCACGAGCGATCGCTCGTCACCCTGCTGCTCCCCCCTCGATCCACGCTGAGGGAACCAGGAAGTGAAGCGCTGCGGCTTCACTGCCCGGTTCCCTACGGCGCATGCGCGAGTCACGCGGCGCCCGCCGATTGGCTCCCGCTGTGTGCTGGGAGCCGAGTGTTCCCAGCACACAACGGGGGGGGTCGACGGGATGTGACGAAATGCCCGTCTTTTGCCCGTGAATGCTGGGCCGGAAGTGGGTGCAAATACCTTCACTTTAGGGTGGAGAACCGCTTTAAGCCCTGTACACACGGCCCAGAATCTCGTCAGGAAAAAAAAGTTGTTTTTCCCGACGAGATTCTTGGCAAGATTCTCTTACCGGCCGAGTGTACACATGGGCCATTCAAACGAACCGCCGTTCTTTTGAATGGCACGAACGCAGTGACATCATAGACTACGACGAGCATGTGCTCGTCACACTCGATTCCCCTTGTGCCGCCATCTTGCTACACCCTACCTATGCCTTGGAAGCTACCGTGCATGTGACAAAGTTATTTCGAGCATGCGCGGGTTTCCACGGTGACAGGTAAGTATACAGACGCTCGGGTTTCTCAGCAGGAAAACACTGCAGAAATTAGAGAGCAGGTTCTCCATTTGACTCGTCTAGATTCTGGGCCGTTTTCTTGACAAGAAACCGCAAAGCCTCGTACACACGCTCGGTTTACTCGGCAGGAAAGCTCTGCCAGCAGTTTTCTTGTCGAGAAAACCGAGCGTGTGTACGAGGCTTCAGAGACAAACCTTTTCAGGTAGTCATTGCAGACCCACAACCATAAAGCTACTTTTATACCATAAAGGGGAAACTCACGGTACTGTGGAGCTAAACAGGACTACCCAAGACAATTCTTAACAGACACCCCGGGGGGGAATTTATTACAACTGGAGCAGTCAGGATCTGGAACTGCTGTGCATAGTAACCAATCAGCTTCTATCTTCAGCTTGTAAAGTTAAAGTGGTTGTAAAACTCAGATGTTAAATATGAACAAAGCATATCCCTCTATAATAATGTGTGTACTTCTCTCTATCCTGAGCAGTAAGTGTAATTTATGTTTGCGGCTTTCTTCCTCTTATCAGCTTAAGTAACCTCTGACAATTTTTCCTGACACCAAAGAGAGAAATGGTGACAGGGGAGGGACCTTTAGCAGATTGACAGCCTCACCTCTGTTCCTGTGTGAAAGGGGGGGAGGGGGTGTGTGTTCCTTCCTTCCAATCAGCTCTCCTTACTGAGCTCTGCAGTGTGACTTCAGCTCTGCATATCAATTTTTCTGAGCACTTCGACAAGATGGACTTTAAATAGATGGAGAAGACTAAATAAAAAGACACAACTTATGGAGGATATGTTTCATCTCATTGTGAATGACCTGAGGCCAGTCACTTCACTGGGTATATGAAAGGATTTACAACCACTTTAAACTTTGAGCATGCAACATAAAAGCTTATTGGTTGCCATGCACAGTTGCTCCAGTTTTGAGAAGTTCCCCTGTTCCGGGGTATATAAAGCCAAACGTGACCATTTTAGCTGAATGGGGCTACTCTGCACCTGCATGCAATGTACACGAATGTGGCTCAGTGGTGAGACATTGGAGGTTAAAACAGACACTAAAATGGCAAGATATTGTCTCATCAACATTGAAACACCTCTGCAAAGTGATCTTAGCAGGGATCCGTTTTCAAGGAGTGCCTTACCACACTTGTGAACAAGTCCCTAAGGCCCCTTTAACATGAACTGTCTGTTTTCAGGCAGATCCAATTGGAAACTTCATTCGCCTCTATGGAGTGGCGGATGTAAAAATCGACACCCACCTACATCCAATCCGAACTAACGAACTGCTAAAAAAACAGATTGATTGGGTGATCTGTTCCCTTTCTGTCCAGTGGATCAGATTGGATGGTAGTTGGGCATAAACAGACAGGTGGTCCTTACATCGGACTGCCCATAGAGGAGAGCAGACGGTGTCCGTATTGGTCCTGCATAAGCAGAGCAGCCATAGACCAGCCATCCACCTGCTCGTCTGGGATCAGCGTATGGATTTCCTGCTGAGTAAGTGGATCACAGGGAGCGTACTCCCCGTGTGAAAGGACCCGATGGCAAAGGAATTGTATTATTTAAAGGATCAGCAGGTGAAAATAATAACTTAAAGTAATGAAAATGCAAAACACAATGGTGAGTGGTGGAATAAGACACTGAGCATGGATTAGGTTGTGCTTTTGGTCCTCCTTTTGCCAAGACTATGGGGGTTATTTATGAAAGGCAAATCGGCTTTGCACTACAAGTGCAAAGTGCACTTGAAATTGCACTTGGAAGTGCAGTCGCTGTAGATCTGAGGGGTAGATCTGAAATGAGGGGAAGCTCTGCTGATTTTATCATCCAATCATGTGTAAGCTAAAATGCTGTTTTTTATTTTCCTTGCATGTCCCCCTCAGATCTACAGCGACTGCACTTTGCACATGTGTGTTGCACTTTAAGTGCAAAGTGGATTTGCCTTTCGTAGATAACCTTCATTGTAGTATTATGATTGGATATCTGGATGGAAGGTATAAACGCGCGCAAGCCATTTATATTTCCAAAATGCAGGTCCTGGAATCCTTAGATGGCACAGTGAGAACAGAAAAGCATTTGTTTTTTACTGTTCATGCCTTAAAAAAGAAAAAGCAAGGCCATGCAAATAGTCAGCTTAACAGTATTATTTAAAATTGTTCCGCTACTTTGAAGCCAAATGCATTGTCTGCTTCACCCAATATCACATTTCTGCAGTTCAAATAGTATTCTATACAAGTTTTTACATACGTTAGTCAATAATCTGCAGTAAAGAAGGAATTCAGGAGATGTCGGCTATTACGTACAACGCTTGAGGAAAGCTTCTGCTGTCCATAGCAACCAATCATCTTCTAACCTGCAATACAAGCTTAAAGCGGGGGGGGGGTTCACCCCAAATTTTTTTTTTTAATATTACACACATTAGAGCCAGCATAGTAAGGGCATTTACTTTCGGCGTTTTTTTTTTTTCTCTCTGTAC
This sequence comes from Rana temporaria, assembly GCF_905171775.1. Classification (NCBI taxonomy): domain Eukaryota; kingdom Metazoa; phylum Chordata; class Amphibia; order Anura; family Ranidae; genus Rana; species Rana temporaria. Next base: position 66,882,335 of record NC_053489.1, on the reverse strand, counting down.
ATACCTTTATATTCTGTTTTTGTCCAGGGCCTCCGATGACTGCGGGACTGGGCGTTCCTATCCTTCGGTTCGATGATTGACGGCTTGTGAAACAGGTGACCTGTCGCACAACGCGCGTCACCAGATGTCGGGAAATAGCCGAGCTGCAAGTCGGCACTATACGGCGCCTGTGCAGTCAGCTCTACACGGCAGGCGCCGTATAGTGCCGACTCGCAGCTCGGCTACTTCCGGAAATCTGGTGACGCGCGTTGTGCGACAGGTCACCTGTTTCACAAGCCGTCAATCATCGAACCGAAGGATAGGAACGCCCAGTCCCGCAGTCATCGGAACCCTGAGGCAGGGATAGGAACGCCCAGTCCCGGAGTCATCAGAACGCAGAAGCCCTGGACCAAATCAGAATATAAAAGATATGTACGGAGAAAAAAAAAACTGCCAAAAGTATATGCCCTTACTATGCTGCCTCTAATGTTAAAAAATCGTTTTTAGGGTGAACCTCCACTTTAAACAAGACATTTCTTGGTAATCCATTTTCCATGAATGTCACATGACAGCACCACATGAGAGTTCTTCCCACCTACTAGCTGAACAGAGAGCAGGGAATACAAGAAGTCCTGTCCAAACACTACTAAAGAGTCTTATAAAGATATATTCATGGAGAAGAAATAAACAAAAAAAAGAACGAATGCAGCCACCACTTGTAAGGATCGGTAAGCTACAATATATCAATATTTTTTGTTTGGGGTTTAAAGCCTCATACACACGATCAGACTTCAAACTTTTCCGTAGATTTTTGTTCGAAGGGCATTGGCCGTGAACTTGGTATGCATACACACGGCAGGAATTTTTCAGCCAACAAACACGAACGTAGTGATGTCATTGACGTGCTACCTGTTTTTCTGCTCTTTAGTGCCACCCTTTGGGCAACTTCTGCTATTGCTGGTTGATCTTTTGCATTGGTTCTGACCATGCGTGTTTGTACTTTGGACTTAAGTCTGATGGACTTCTGTACACATGATTCGACTTTGCTCCATCTGACTTTTGTTGCAAAAACGTTTGTCCGATGGAGCTTACAGGGTCAGATTTTCTGAAAAACCTGCTCATTTTGAAGTTTGTTGTCAAAAAGTCAGATCGTGTGTATGGGCCCTAACACCGCTTTAAAGTATTTAGATATTTTTTCAAGCAGTAAAAAAAAGCTTTAAAACAAGCCCTCACTAACCTCTGGAGTTGCAGGCTAAAGCTCATAATAAAAAGGCATTAACTCTTATTTTCTCTGGCAGCAGAGGTTTTGCTGCCCGACATGTAAACAAAGCCCTCAAATGGCATTTCCAACCAGAAAAAAAAAAAAAGACGAGCCAGACTGTTGTGATCTGAGGATGAATTACTCCATAGTACCTGCAGCCACAGAGGCCACTGAGGACTTGTAATAAAGTCCAACTGAACCTTCAGCTTAAATAATCAGCTAAATACATTCCAGGTGCATCAAAGCAAAATATCAGTTTGTCATCCTTCTGAAGCAGCCACAGCAGTAGTAGCAAGGACTGACCCATGCATTCTTTTTTTTACTGCTTTAGGATAGAGTGGAGATGGATTAGAAGACCCATTAGGTTTTTAGTGCTACCTCTGCCCCCATTAGAGAGATTCACCCCATTAGTCCTGTTTACCATTATTATGGAAAGTAAAAGAAAACCCCAATTTTGGGTTGTCCCCAGAAAAGAGAAAGGTAAATCTAATGTGGACACTAGTTCTGGTGACCTGGCGATCCCAAAGAATTCCCTTAATTTGCAAGTATTTTATCTCACTTCCTGTTTTGGCTATGGAACAGAAAGTAAAGGGAAATCTCCCCAATGGGACGCAGCTTGGGAAGAAATAAACTGACAGGGGTTATAACCCTCCATTACGCTATCAAAAAAGAAAAACCATTTAGCCTTTAGGTGTTACTTTAAGCTGGCCATACATAGACAATTTTCTTATTCAATTTCCCTTAGATTTACCTTCAACTATGTAGTGTAAAGGCCTGCGTGATTGCATGCAAATAAAAAAAAAAAAAAAAAAAAAAAAAAAAAAGTGTTAGGTTTGGCCTCATATGGTTTTCGTAAATCTAAAAAGGAAAATTGTATAAAGATGTATGGCCAGCCTTAAGCTGGCTACACATTACACATTTTTTTTTGTTCAATTTTCTTTAGATCTACATTAAAATATATAGTGCAAAGTAAAAATAAAAATACTTCTGCGCTATGTGTAATATATTAAAACAGGTGTGAAGGTAAAGAGGCGCTGCTCAACACAAAATGTGTTCCCACATGAAAATAGATATAACAATAGTGATGTGCTACCTCACCCAATTGCTCACTGTTGGATTCAACTCAGTGAACAAATAAATCGGTGTAAAAAAAAAAAAAAAAAAAAAAAAAAAAGCAATATATACAGTAACCCATAAAAATCACAATTGCTTTACAAAAATAAAGTCATTTTTATAATTATATATATATATAAACAGATGATATAGATTAACTCGAAACAGTAGTTCACCAATTCCACAATAAAAGTGCTCTCTTAGTGCAAGAGTCTATGTATCCAATAGTGACAGTCTATAGTACAGCCCAGGAGTGGGACTGGGCTCGCAATGATGTTTACATTCATTACCATGAACAGTGTTCTCTCTCAGATACAAGTAGGAATTAAAAATATAAAATGGCCATTGTTTATTGGTCATGACCCAGCAGGATGACCTGTAAATTAGTTTTATATCAACATTTCAGATTATCACACATTCAGTGATGGACTATAGCACGATGGCCCACCGTGATGGGCTACACTAAAAATGGCCGAGATGAATTTCTCATAGGCTGCTTTACCTATTAAAAACGGACCACAACAAAATGGCCACCATGACGGGCTATAATAAGATAGCCGATGGTAATTTCTCATTGGCTGTACGGACTATATATAAGCAATGCAATAATCCAAGACTCGCACCTCTTGATATAGTCACGAGTGTAGTGACGAAACGCATCAAGGTGGAGCCTGTGACGTCATCACGCACAGTCAGGAAGCAGAGAACGAGCCGCTGGGGACACAGGGCCGAGGATCTGAAGAGGTTTTTAGTGATCCAGGGATTACATACCCGACCCATACAAGCGATTAATTTGTGTGCACCAGGAATAGTGCATCTGCAAATGTGAGTTGTTCACAACGATAAAACACTATGTAGAGTTCTTTACTACCCTTATGACATCTACTTACGAGGACCGCTATCTAAGTGATTGGGAGTCCATATTCAGATAGAGGGACGACAGATTGCTGGATTAATACCCCCAAGACCCCTTTCACACTGAGGTGCTTTGCAGGCACTAGAACGCTAAAAATAGCGCCTGCAAAGCGCTCTGAAACGGCCACTTCTTTCACGGTGCGCTGGCAGGATGCTAAAAAAAAAATCCTGCTAGTAGCATATTTGAGGCACTGTAGGAGCGACGTGTACACTGCTCCTACAGCGCCCATTGAAATCAATGGGCAGTGCCACGAAACCGCCGTTGCAGCAGTGCTTTTAACCTTTTTTGGCAGCTAGCAAGGGTTAAAAGCACCCCAAATAGCGACACAAAAATGACAGTAAAGCACTGCTAAAAATATCGGTGCTTTACTGCCGACACCCCCAGTGTGAAAGGGGTCCAAGAAAAAGGTGCCATTAGACCCTATGGTGGGTCTTCTTGCGAGGCGAGCACATAGAGAGACTGGTGGAGGCCACTGATGTGCAGAGTCACTAATATTTGGACTGTCACTATTGGATACATAGACACTTGCACCAAGAAGAAAGCACTTTCATTGTGGAATTGATCAACTATTGCTTTGAGTTTATCACCTATATCAACGCGTGTGTGTATGTAAAATTATACACACACATACATACACACTTTTTTGCACAGCAATTGTGATTTTTATGGTATACTGCATTTATTTTTTACACCGATTTGTTCACCGAGTTGAACCCAACAGGGAGCATTTGGGTGAGGTAGCGCTTCACTGTTATTCTTGTTAAATATGGTGCAAAGGCCTGTCTGATTGCATACAATTTGAAAATGTTTAGGTTTGACCTCATTGTATGGTTTTGATAAATCTAAAAGAAAAATTGTACAAGAGGGAAAAAAATAAATTGTATAATGTGTAGCCAACTTTACTCTTCTAAAGCTACTGTCTGCAGAGGTTGGACACACCCTAACTGAATCAGAGCTAGAACTCTCCAGTCAGCAGGGAGTATAAGCTTCTCTGATTGCGAGTATATCAGGTCTCTGCAGAGAGACCGGGTATATATAAATACTTTATTTTTCATAGTCTGAGCACATGTGCACTTCAACAACATCAAACAAAGATTTACCACAGAAAATGCTGGGTGAGAACTTTGCGCCTGCCATAAATAAAGAATCTGTATAGGCGTGGAAGCTCTTGGATATTCTGATCTTAACCAATGACAAACTGCCCCAAAATGGACAGATATTACCTCAATCTTCTCCTTGGACAGGACAAAATGTAATAAATTGGGATATGGCACACAATATCCTATCCTAATTAAGAAGTAGGTTTGAATAAGGAGTGGGTGCTGTCGGGGGCATGGGTGGTAAAGGTGACAGGTAGAATCTGGTTGGTTTATTCGATCCAAAGTATTTCCTCTCATGACAATTTAATTCTTGGGGCTCACATACTTTCTACAGAAAGTCCACAGCTTATAAAAAAAATTAGGGAATATGCGATGGCTGTCTGCCAAACATATCACTTCTCGAACTCAAGAGATAAGTTATCAAGAAACAAAGCCAACCCTATTCAACACTTGTCTGTCCCTCAGTTTTCTCAGTGCAATGTTCTACTCAGCGGCAGCTTCCAAATGTGTAATCTCCAGCTGCCGGATTTGTAAGTTTTCAGCTCCCGTGTGGACAATTTGATGAAGTTCTGCTTCCTCTGTGTGGCAGGCATGTTCTTCAATAGCATGTTCAATGTGATGAATATTGGTTTCATCCAAAAGTTCAGCCTCAACTTCCTCCATGTGTATCTGGTTTACATGTACTTCTTCAACATGAACCTCTGTACCAGGGTCTATCTGAAGATGTTCCACCTCTATGTGACCCATATGTACCTGAGTCTGTAGGTCTAGTATGTGGGTGCCTTTCACTTGATTTACTTCCAAAAGATCTTGGTGCAACTGACCTACCGTCAGCTGAGGAGGATCCACTTGCACTTGGATAACTTGATCTACTGGCACCACATGGACTTGTTCCACCTGCTCCACAAAGGTCATTGAAGGCACAGTGTCCATTTCTGCCGAGTCAGAAGGAAGCATGACCTCGGTCACTATTCTTTCGGAGATGTTGTGTATTTCACGTAGGTGTTTCCTCAGCTCACTGCCTTGCATAAACCACAAATCACACAGTGTACAGTGATTGGGCTTGTCTCCTGTGTGAAGAACCAGGTGGTCTTTGAACTGGTCCCAGCAATTGAAGACACTGTTGCAAACCTGAAAAACAAGCACATTTCTGTTAATTAAGAAATCCACTGAATGCGCTTTGCAGAGTGATAATGATCACATAACTTGTACACAAAAAGGTGAAGATTTGCTATATTATAGTGAACATTTAGAAAAGATTGTGTCCAAGCACAACCCTGAAAGATTTACAAAAGAGCTACAGTCTCCTACTCCAAAACAAAATGCAATCAAAACATCCCAGTGATCCTTACAATACTGACTATGCAAAAAAAAAAAGTGTTTTAAGTAAATTGCTTACTTGCCAGATGTCCAGGTTAGTTGCCCCCGGTGACATGCTGGCGGCAGCCATCTGAAGCTGGCACCAGCGAGTCCTGGGATGAGTGCAGCTGGTTTACCCAGCATGCACTGCCCGATCTCCCGCATGCTCACCATTGACCGTGCACCCCCCTTTGTCATTACATGCTGACGAAGGGGTCCTGCGTGACTCTGAAATGTTGTGCTCTCCTGTTTGTGATGTGATCATACTTCTAAAAAGCCGTTTGGAAAAATTTAAATAAATACACATGTACCATGTCTCATGTGCAATTCATGAATAAACATATTACTTAATATTGTGTATTAAATTCACATTTGTGCAAACACACCTCATTTAAAGTCCCAACTCTCCTTTTCTTATTAACTAATAGGAATGGAGGTGTATGCTCATTTTATTCATATGCCTCAGGCCCCATACACACCATAGAATCCATCCGCAGATAAATCCCAGCAAATGGGTTTCAGCGGATAGATCCTATGGTGTGTACACGCCAGCGGATCTTTATCCGCGGATAAATCTCCCCTGGGATGGATTTCCAGCAGATGGATATTTGCTGACATGCTCAACAAATCCATCTGCTGAAGTCCATCCCAACGGATGGATCCGCTCGTCTGTACAGACTCACCGGATCCATCCGTCCAAAGGGATTCCCCGCACGCGTCGTAATGATTTGACGCATGCGTGGAATTCCTTATATGACAGCGTCGCGCCCGTCGCCGCGTCATAATCGCGGCGACGGCGCGACACGTCATCGCCAGAGGATTTCCGCGCGGATTTCAATGCGATGGTGAGTACACTCCATCGCATAGAAATCTGCGGAAATCTTTGAGAGGATTTATCCGTGGAAACGGTCCGCTGGACCGTATCCGCGGATAAATTCTCTCGTGTGTATGGGGCCTCATTCAAAGTCCCAAACCAACCCCTTTCTGGAAACAGAGGGCCATTCCCCAACACAAGGGGAAAATCAGTTCACATATAAACCAGTTAATTAGCTGCACCCAACAGTCATGCATGTGTGGAGTTATTAAAAACTGGGACCCATGTGTAACCACTTATCAGAAGAAAACCAGAAGGGCAAAAAATTTCCCTATGCCACATAACAAAATAGATGGACTATACTGCATACAATGGAAGATATAGGAGACTGCCTTCCTTACAAAACTAACACTTTCACTCAGACACTCAAGAGTGCCTTCATTCAATTTTATTCTTCTGCAATAATACAAAAAAGTGATCTTTTACTTCTTGAAACAATGTAAAGTGGTGATCTTTACTGGTTGTAACAACTGTATGCGTCGCATGTGTACTTGCATCTTCAAAAAAAGTTGCATCCATGCTTCTTGGCTACTTCAAAACGTTTTTACGCTAGGTTTTATACAACATAATTTTCTTTATATAAAAATGTATTGAAAAGTGAAAAAGTTGCACCCATGAATCTACAAATTTCCTTCCTGTGCCTCCTTATTATAATGCAATGTCAGGGGTGGGTAGAGACACAAGAGATTCTGATGCAGGACGTATACGAAAAACACACCATTCCAAAATTATGCAGTACAAGACATCAGCTAATTTGCCTGTAAATGGCCCTTCAAGCGTAAAGCTGGATACTCGCTATACAGCTTTTGTTCTTCGATTTCCTTTAGATTTACCTTCAACTATGTAGTGCAAGGGCCTGCCTGATTGCATACAAATTGAAGGTGTTTAGGTTTGACCTCATATTAGATTTTTTTTTGGTAAATCTAAAAATTGTATAGTGTGTATATCCAGCGTAATGCCCCGTTCACACCTATGCAAATTGGTTGAGGCTTAAACCGCATTCATTATAAAATACATTGTTTTTAATGAGGCTGGTTCACATATGTGCGATGCATTCGCACTGCGCATTGCCGAAAAAAACGTGTGCGTTTTCTAGGCATTGCGTTGCGGCTTTCAGGCCCATTATCTTCTATGGGCACGCATCTGATTTGCAGATGTTCAGTTCTCATCAGGATTTCTCTCCTCCTCAAAACACTCGCCCCCCCTCGCCCTCCCAGGTCTCCAAATTTGCAGCTAAAAACGGGGATGATCTGCTCAATAGCTCTCTTATTTCTTTGCAGAGATAAGAGAGCTGGAATTTGCACCGCACAAGTGTGAACCCAGCCTTAGGCTTAGGTCACACTAGTGCGACTTGTCATGCGACTTTGAATGAGAACATTTTGCAACTTTAATTGCAGAGGGTGTAAAGTCTAGGGCCGAAACAACTAATCGATTATGAAATTAATCGATTACAATTTTCATAAATCGATTAATCGGCCAGTAACATAATGGGGTAAAAAAAAAAAAAAAAAACTAAAATTAGCCCTTTATAGTACAAAAAAGCAAATCGCTCCTGTAAATATCACTTTCACTGTCCCACAGTAAAAAAAAACGAACCCCTTACAGTAGCGATTATTTGCTCTTTGTACTTATTTTAGTTTTTTTAACCCCTTTAGGTTACTAAACATCTCAGGCCTAGGTCACACCTCTGTGTTCTTTGGTGCTTTTAGCAGAAACACACTACAGTTCATTTACATGTTTTCCTATGGGACATGTTCACATCCATAATTTTTTTTCAGCTGCTGCGTATTTGGAAAGGGCAAGGACTTTTTAAACGCAAAGCGGTGCAATTTTTTATTTTTTTGTTCAATATACTTCAATGGAGAAGCTGCAGAAAAACATGTAATGCGTTTTTGCGGCAATTTGTGTTTTGTAATCTGCCCAACAACAAATTGGCCCAAAAAAAAAAATAAATAAAAAAAAAAAAAAAAACTTTTTTTTTTAAAGGCTATTATCCGATTAATCGAAACAATCGGCCAACTAATCGATTATGAAAATAATCGTTAGTTGCAGCCCTAGTAAAGTCGCATAAAATTCTCACAGGACTTTAGAATCGAGCATTTAAAACGCTGCATTTAACTTCTGTAAATAAACATAAGTTGGAAAAAATTAAAAATACACAAGCCAGAATACAGGAGGTAACCGGCTTTATTTTTAAATATTGAAAATGGAGTTACATAAACACCACCACACAAAAAAATGCAAACAACCCTATCAAAACATCCTCAACTGTTCCTTGGAAAAAAACTGTTAAAAGTTGCAAGACCAGAGAAGGCAAAATCTAATCTGCTCTACCTCTGTACTTCTTCCCTTGGCTCATCACTTATTCATTGCTGCATAAGAGACATGCCCAAATGGAAAAGGTTCTAAAAAGAAGACAAGCCCTCTTTAAAAGGAACACTGGAAAAATTGAACCCTTTTTAAGTTCCTATTACAGTGACAACTCACCTGACATTCATACAGCTTCTTCCTTCCCTTCTTGGCACCAACTCCGTACTGACAAGCCGATAAGTGACATTTAAGAGTACTGTTCCTGGCAAAGTGCTCATGACAGTTTGGACATTCAAATGGTTTTTCTCCTGGTCAGAAAAGAAATTCATACATTAAACAATGCGATCATAGGAAATAGAAAGTAACTCATAATTCAATGCCGAAGCTTTTTCATCATGTGTGGTAATCATTGTCACCTAATTTCATGTCAAAATAAAATTTCTTCTTGGACTAAAAATAATTTAACATATAATATTGCCAATGTTGACATCCTCCAAAATATTCCGGTTGCCTGGTTATAACGCTCACCCCCTCTTCAAGTCACTGACCCAGGAAAGCATGGATCACGTAAATGTAACCTCAGCTCTGCATTCTTGGATTAGCGAACGTCACTTGCTGCATGCGTGATTAAAGTATTGAGGTCAGCGCGTCGAATTTTCAGGACGAGAAGCATCGGTGATGCTCCTTTGCCAATATATGGATTGAGAAGAACTAGTACGACAACCATTTGTGACATTTAATGCTATAAAGGGAAGTTTGTTTTATTATATGTGAAGAGTCTATGACATCTGGCTTCACGACTGGATATCGTTGGACGATTTAACCCTGTGAGGGTTGATAAAGATTTGCCAAGCATGAGAGTGCGAGGTATCTTTATCTGGTGAGTGCACATCTAGGAGGGGAGTGGAATCACCAAGTGCACGTGGTGTGGTATATGATTTTCAAGATTACATGTTTTAAGACATCATGGGGTTGATTTACTAAAGGTAAAACCACTCTAAATGCACTTGGAAGTGCAGTCGCTGTAAATCTGAGGGGAGATCTGAAATGAGGGGGAAGTTCTGCTGATTTCATCATCTAATCATTTATGCATCATCAGTTTGGCAGTTATTAACGCTAGTCACTGGGTGTTTTAATTATAAGCGATACGATTTACTTTTATTCACATAGTAAATGCATTTTAGATTTGTTTCCATTTAAAGTGGCAGCTTTTTTAAGTTAGTGTGTTCCTGGCGCAGTGGTGGGTCTTAAAGTTTGGATGTACGGATCTTGTGGACCCTCAGATTCTAGACTGCTAATAAGAAAGGGTATTTAGCAGTTTATAATTTACTAAAATACATTTTATTTTCATGTTCTGTGGGAGATGAGATATAGTGAATGAAGGGTCCTGGCTGGGTTTAGTAATACTTTACAAATGATCAGGTAAACAACGTGAATAAAAGACAACTGTTGTATGATTTCTTTGCCCGTTTTGTTCAACTGAAATTTTATTTTTTATAAGCCAGCAGCTACAAATACAGCAGCTGCGGACCTTTAAAAAAAAAATGGACACTTACCTGTCCAGGTCGCCTGCGACGTTGGCAGCCGAAGCAGAGTGGTAGCTCGGCTTTCGGCTTCCCCCGCCGTCATCCTCGGTGAGGGAATCGGGAAGTGAAGCGCTGCGGTTTCACTGCCCGGTTCACTACTGCGCATGTGCGAATCGCTCTGCGCCGTTCCCACTGGTCCAAGCTGAGTGTTTCCCAGAACACAACGAAGGATGACGCGGACGGGCCGGACTCCCACGTGAGGCTATACCAGGTATCTGCACCCCCTGCACCCTGAAAGGTGTCAAATGTGAATTTTCCAAAAAGCGGAGGTTCACTTTTGGGTGAACCTCAGCTTTAAACAGCTTTGTCTGCCAGTGGACAAAATAATGAAGAATTCATATACCGATTACTATTATTTCATGCTTGGTTACAGAAATATAATTTTATTTGCAGTAGTGGTTCTTTAACCACTTAAGGACCGAAAGGATTTGCCCCCTTAATGACCAAACCATTTTTTTTGCAATACGGCACTGCATCGCTTTTAACTGACAATTGCGCGGTCATGCGACGTACACAAACAAAATGTATGCAATTTTTTTCCTCACAAATAGCTTTATTTTGGTGGTATTTGATCACCTCTGGCTTTTCTTTTTTACGCTATAAACAACAACAAAAAAAAGTCTCCCTCGGTTTATTATTCTACACATTTTTGAGAAAATCCACACTGAGCGTTTATTGGTTTGTGCAAAAGTTATAGGACCTACAAAATAGGGAACGGATTTATGGCATTTTTATTATTTTTTAACTAGTTATGGTGGTGATCAGCGATTTTTAGCGGGGCTGCGACATCGCAGCAGACACTTTTTTGAGACCAGTGACATTTATACAGTGATCAGCGCTATAAAAATGCACCAAATACTGTGAAATTACTGGCAGGGAAGGGGATAACACTAGGAGTGATCAAGGGGTTAAATATGTTCCCTGGGAGGTGTTTCTAACTCTGGGGGAGTGAGTGGACTGACTGGAGGAAGAAAGAAATCACTATTTCTAATTACTAGGAACAGACGATTACTCCCTACAGAATGGGGATCTGTTTGTATACATTGACGGATCCTCATTCTGGCTCTCTGTGGAGCGATCGCGGGTGGCCGGCGGACATTGCGGCCGCTGGTCATGTGCATAGGCTCCATGCACGCACCCACTGTATCCATTACACGAACCGATGTACAGCTACGGTGATTCGCTTAATAGAGCCAACCTGCCACAGTATAATGACGGCGGCTGGTAGGCAAGTGGTTAATGGTCTCAAATAAAAAAATGGTCTAGCAAGGTTTCAATATATGCACAGTCCCACTATGCTCAGTCTCTTTCCTAGAACGGGTGACGCTCTGGCACGATCCGTCAGCCGCCCGCCACACGTGACCAATCACAGCAGATCACATGACAGTTGTAAACAATGAATCATGACATTCATTGTATACAATTGTGTCGCTAGCTGTGATTGGTCACAGTGAGCATAGTACAGAGCCAATCATAACCGATTTGTACCAGATGATCAACTATGGCCAATCACAGTAAGTCACAATACACACTCATTCAGTAAATGTTTTTGCATATAGCAGTGAAATTGACTGCTATTGACTTTATCATAGTATTTAAAATAAATGTGTAATATATATATATATATATATATATATATATATATATATATATATATATATATATATATATATATATATATATATATATATATATATATATATATATATATATATATATATATATATACACACACACACACACACACACATATATATTTTATGATGAACTACCCAATGTGGTACAAGGGCAACACTGTATTGCTCTGGTCACAGTATGCAAAAAAAAAACAACAAAAAAAAAAAAAAACACATTTTATATATAGTATATAAAATAAATATTCTATTTTTTTTTTACATACTGTCACCAGTCAGCTTTTCTGGTCACCACCATACCAGTTATATGGATGATACTGTACTGCACAGGTGATAGTAAATTTCAATGTAATTTTCCCCCAAAAAAAAAATTGACAAAAAAAATTACGTAAAAAAACGTGCCATGCCTCTTAAATAGCTCAGACTTACTTTCTTAAAAGCATTCATTTGGGGGATATTTGTACTATTCTAGTGTTTTCAAGGTCTGAGATCAGACATTAATACATCAGAACCAATTTTCAGACATATGCCATAGTTTGCGGACTGTATAACTTTCCTACACACTAAAGATACACCGATTGGGATTATTTTCACCAAAGAAATGTAGCAGAATACATTTTGGCCTAAATTTATGAAGGATTATCTGCAAAATTTTATAACTAACAAAGAAAAATTGGGGGAGACTAGAGGACAAAAAAAAAATCCCTGGCAGTTAGGACTAATTATGAACAATCCAAAAGTGAAAAGTTCAGATTAGTACAAATACCTCTTGGTGACTGAACTCTGGGGAAATAGGGCCGTGTCTGCACTGCAAAGGTTAAAGTGATTGTAAAGTCTAGTTGTTATCCCCTATAAAAATAGCAAACATGTTATACTAACCTGCTCTGTTGCAGTGGGAACCTCTTCTCGGGTCTCCCTTCTGTGCTCCTGCCCCCTCCCTCCTGTTGAGTGCCCTCACAGCAAGCAGTTTGCTATGGGGGCACCCGAGCAGAGTCACAGCTCCCTGTGTCCATTCAGACATGGGGCACGTGTCCTCTCTCCCGACTGTCTAGCTGAATAACAGCGGGAACCAATGGTGCTGCTGCTGCGGTGTCTCAGCCAATCAGGAAAGAGAATTTCAGATGGCTGAGACACTAGTGGACATCATTGGACAGGAGAGGGACCTCAGGTGTTAGGGGGGCTGAGGGGGACTGCTGCACACAGAAGGCTTTGATCTTGATGCATAAAATGCATTAAGATAAAAAGAAAACTTCTACCTTTACAACTACATTAACTGCTTGTTTAGGTCTAGGCCAGGGGTGTCCAAACTTTTTTCAAAGAGGGCCAGATTTGATTAAGTGAACATGCGTGAGGGCCGACTATTTTGCCTGACATTCTTTGAACCATTACAATTCGGTCTAAGTGTGTTCGTCTGAGCACTAATACACGTCCCAACAAGAATTCTCTTGCCTTTGTGGCTGTGTGTGGTGAAGAGATGAGCCCGGGCGTGTTATTTGGATATACTGTATATATTTTATTTGTGGACCCAATGAATCCCAGAGCGCTGCTCAGGACTAAGGATGAGCTTGGGCGTGTTATTTGGATATACCTTAATTATTGGCGTATAACACACACAGGCTTACCATTGCCATTAATATGCAGCCTCACCATTGCCCTTAATATGCAGCCTCACCATTGCCCTTAATATGCAGCCTCACATGTGCAACCAATGCAGCCTCACATGTGCCACCAATGCAGCCTCACATGTGCCACCAATGCAGCCTCACATGTGCCACCAATGCAGCCTCACATGTGCCACCAATGCAGCCTCACATGTGCCACCAATGCAGCCTCACATGTGCCACCAATGCAGCCTCACATGTGCCACCAATGCAGCCTCACATGTGCCACCAATGCAGCCTCACATGTGCCACCAATGCAGCCTGAACGATGCCCATCTGCAGCCTCGGAGGGCAGAGGGAGGGGGGGCGGGACGAGTGCTGACAGATTACAAACAGGAGAATCTCTTGTTTACTCTGTGGCCTCTTTAATACAAAGTCCTGCCTCCTATGATAGACAGAACAGTCGTCCAATGGCATGCCAGGAGACGGGACTTCCAATAGAGATGCTGCTGAGTAAACAGGAGATTCTCTTCATGCAATCTGACGGCGCTCGTCCTGCCCACTCCCTGTCCCCTCCAAGGCAGCGCCAATAAATACAGTATATATATCTTTTTTGGCCCTGGGGGCCACAAACAATATATATTTCCAAATCCCCAGAGGGGGCCATATTAAATCAACAGGGGGGCCGCATTTGGCCCCCGGGCCTGACTTTGGACATGCCTGGGCTAGGGGAACGGAGTAGAACAGTTTTACTTACCCAATTCTCCGCTCTTCTAGACCAGTCCTCTCAACCTCTTCTCTCCTCTATGCTCTGACGCAGGGAGACAGTCCACTGCTGGAGTGTAGGGGAGAAGAGAGCACTGGCTGCTGGTGAAGCAGATGCTCAATTATCATCATATAGGGTTTATATGGCACAAAACAGTTTATACAGTGCTTTACATCATTATCAATTAAGTGCTTTTCCCATCCCCTAGACAGATACGAGCAGCCAACCCTTGCATGGTGTTTGCGTAGCCCCAAGGCAAGGGAGGACTTTTAGTTTTCCCAAACTTAAGCTTTAAAGTGGCTGTAAAGGCTGAAGGTTTTTACTCTCCTGTATTTTATGTATAAAGGGAAAAAAACTCCTGTGTGCTGCTCCACCCACAGGCCCAGCCAATACTTACCTGAGCTCCCTTAGTATACAACAATGTGTACGAGAACCTCGGCTATCCCAAGACTCCATTCCCTCATTGGCTGAGACAGCAGCCATTGACTCCCACCACTGTCAATCGCAGCCAGTGAGCCAATGAAGAAATAGCGGGGGCGGAGACGCTGCTCTGTGTGTCTTATGGTTGAATACAAGTAGGGCTCGGGAGCGAGCATGCACCAGTGCCCCCCATTGGAAATGGCTTGCTTTTGGGGGCACTGGTCAATGAGTAGGAGCCAGGAACGTCACCCGGGGACTTAAGAGGGTCGGGGCTGCTCTGTGCAAAACCATTACACAAAGCAGGCAAGTATGACAGGTTGGTTTTGTTTTATTCTTCCAGTTTTGTAGCCAAACTGGATAACACTTTATAATGGGATAACCTTTATGCTTGTTACATGTTCCCATTCGCACAGCAAATGAAACAAAAAAAAAATTGCTGCATACTTTACTTGCATAAAAATTCTACTTCGCTTTCATGTAATAAGAACAATCCAAAGCAAAAAATGTTACTGGAAGTTTGTACAATGCCCTGATCCCTATGCAAAAATAAAGACAAATTGAGGAACAATAGCCATCAAAAATTACCAGCAGGCCAGTACAGATGAGTACACCCACTGGAAACCCTTGCAACCCTAAAACCTGCCAACACATTAAAGCAATTACGTTGCAAAAAAAAAAAAAAAAAAAAAAAAAAAAAAAAACTAAAAAAAAAGTACAATAGGAGCCCTTTCACACTGGGGGCGTCGGCGGTAAAGTGCCGCTATTTTTAGCGGCGCTTTACCATCGTTTTCACGGTGCCATTTGGCCGCTTTTACAGTGCCTCAAAGATGCAGCTAGCAGTACTTTTTTTTACCGTCCTGCTAAGCGCACCGCTCCAGTGTGAAAGCTCTCGGGCTTTCACACTGGAGTGAATGGAGCCGCTCTTTCAGGGCGCTTTGCAGTCGCTATTTTTAGCGTTATATCACCTGCAAAGCGCCTCAGTTTGAAAGAGGTCTAAAGGGCTGAGGAAGCCTATAGAATCTGGAGTGTCAATTTGCTGGTCCCTACTGGCTCCACGGTGTACAGTATATACAAACGTTGGGCGGATTGGTCTACTGAACTCCGTGGGGGACCAAGCTAACAACACACCCAAAAGCATTGGATTCTGCAGGAACTTTAGCTGGCGTTTTTTTTTCACTACTGCAGAGATCGGCAGCTTGAACAGAGTACAGTGGAACATCGGATTGCGAGTAACGCGGTAACGAGCGTTTCGAAAGACAAGCAATGTTTTTTTTTTTATCCTGACTGTTTGCGAGTGTAGTGTTGCAAAACAAGCAGGATTCAAGCCTCTGCGGTGTGCAGTACCGCATTTGACCAGAAATACTTCGTTCCAGAGTGTTTCCGAAGGCAGCCGAATGATCACCGAGTCTCTCCGACCCCCCCCCCCCCCACACACCTCAAGCGGTATTGCACGCCATAGACGTCAATGTGGAACCAATTTTAGTTTCCATTGACTTCTGTGGGGAAACTCTTTGATATGCAAGTGCTTTGGATTACAAGCATTCTCCTGGAACAGATTATGCGCGTAATCCGAGGTTCCACTGTATTTCAAGTTTCATTTGCAGAGAGTCCTTTACTGTATCCATTTTAGCAAAAGTAATTAGCAGGGTGCTATGCAGCTTGACTTACAGTTGCTGAATAATGCCTTCTACTGAACTACCCCATGACAAGGCTGGCTGTTACCTGTATGTTTCCGCAGATGCTCCTTAAAATGGCCAAAATGATCAAACTGTTTATCACAGTACTGGCAAACGTGGATTTTTTTGCCCGGCTTTGGCCTCTTGGCGGACCCGCTTTCATCCAGATGGTAGCAGGTTAGATGCTGCTTCCAGGCAACCTCCCGTACGTAACTTTTATTGCATATTTCACACTTAAAATTGTCCGCGGTGTGCGTTTTCATGTGTTCCTTGAAATGGTAAAACAATTTAAATGAACGATTACATTTCTGACAATGGAACATGTTGTTGACATTTGACAGATGAACTTCCATAATTTCAATGCCTTCTACCTGTTTGCCAGCAGCATCATTTTCATTGGCAAGGTCTTCCTGAAGCTGCCGTTTTCTCTCTCCCTGGCGGTACTTGCTTGTAATGTCTGCCAGGAGGGCCAGAGCCGAGTCATCCGATGTGCCGGTAGCCTCGATATATTTGACAGATTGGTCAGACGAAGTCACTGCTTCCAAAGCCTCAATGTTCTCATCTAACTCAATTGTTCCTTCGGCTATTTCAACTTCAATCTCTACTGGTTCACCCTCTGGAGATGGCATGGTTTCTGAAAGAACGCCAGAGGAATCCTCCACATCCCATTTTTTAAGGCTTTCATCTTCCTCGGGTTTCCCTTCAATGAAATCAGTCTCCTTGGTCCTAGAAAACATGTAAAAATCATTGAAGGTACACCAAGATAATTGACTGCGCTTGTGAACACACAGGTATCTTTTTAGGCTAGGTTCACATCTACCTTGGTTGCGATTTATGCTGCTTTTCGTCACGTTCCGTGTTTTTGAACGTGCAATTTTGATGCATTTTTGCATGCAGTTTTCATGCTTTTTTTCGCTTTAACAAACTGAGTAGCTAGTTATTAACCGGTTCCCGACTGTCTCCTGTACATATACGTCAGTAGAATGGCATGGCTGGGCAGAGTAACCTATATATACACACACACATCACTTTAAAAGTCCCACCGTGCGCCCCTGCCGCGAGCTCCGTGACCATGCCTGCGGGACCCGATGTCCGCCCGGTGTCCCATGATCGGGTCACAGAGCTAAAGAACAGGGAGATGTCAGTGTAAACACAACATCTCTCCGTTCTTCCTAGTCAGGGCAAGCCATGCCCAACAGTTAGAATCACTCCCTAGGTCACACTTAACCCCTTCAGCGCCCCTACAGATTAACCCCTTCACTGTCAGTGTAATTTTTACAGTAATCAGTGCATTTTTTTTATAGCACTGGTCGCTGTAAAAAAGGACAATGGTCCCAAAATGGTGTCAAAAGTGTCTGATGTGTCCGCCATAATGTCTCAGTCACGATTATTTATATATATATATATATATATATATATATATATATATATATTATCATCTATCTGATCGCTGCCATTACTAGTCAAAAAAAAAAAAGCCATAAAACTATCCCCTATTTTGTAGACGCTATAACTTTTTGCACAAACCAATCAATAAATGCTTATTGCTATTTTTTTACCAAAAATATGTAGAAGAATACGTATCTGCCTAAACTGAGGAAATGGTTTTATTTTTTTATATTATAGCGATATTATAGCAAAAAGTAAAAGATACTGATTTTTTTTCCAAATTGTTGCTCTCTTTTTGTTTATAGCGCAAAAAATTAAAACTGCAGAGGTAATCAAATACCACCAAAAGAAAGGTCTATTTATGGAGACGTCAACTTTGTTTGGGAGCCACGCCGCACGGTCGCGATATGGTTAAGGCGCGCGTCAGGAAGCTAGTTTGCTGATGACAACTGAATGTTAAAAAAAAAAGCAATTGGCTGTTAAAAGTGACACAGTGCCGTCATTAAGGGGGTAAATCCTTCCGGGGCTGAAGTGGTTAAAGAAAGCTTCTCAGGTCTCTAAAAGGTTTATAACTTGCACTTATGTGCGAAGTGAGTGTATTCTCATCACTCTAGCAGTGTTTCTTCCAACTCTGCAGCCTCAGAAAGCCTCCTAATCGCTTGACACCTCCAGGAGTGTTTAATGCTTGTGCCCCCCCCCGTGTGCTGCAGTTCCTTCCACCAACCACTGCCGTGTCCTGCGACATGGGGGGGGGGGGGGGGGGTTGAAGAAAGGAACTGGCGTGTGTCACGAAACATGAATGGCGCACTCCTAAAGTATCAATTAACGAAGAGACTTTACAAGGTTGTAGCGGTAGGAGAAACAAGCCACAACAGAGCTGATAATACGCTGCCTTTTATCGCAGGGGTTTACTCTCTGAGGATGGAATAGCCTCTGTTAGGATCTTAGAGGAATCTTCAAAGGCAAACCATGCAGGTCATGCAAGGCTTCCACAGTCGCTGCCAGGAATACAATTGATGTCAGGACCAGAGAAGGGGAGTGGAGGCATCGGGATGGAACACAGTGCTTCCAGGAAAAGTTGAAGGAGAGGAGGAATATCAGCACGGTTCGCAGTACACCAGCAGCCCAAGGTTTAGAATAAATAATGTAGACAATACAGCGAGACACACACACACACACACACACACACACACACAAAAAAGAAAACCTGCAATACCTGATCTCAAGTGCTTTGATGGCTTCATGCATCTGTAAGTATTCAGCTGCTTTGTAGATGTCGCTGGCCTCCTCTTCACCTTGTAACATCAGTTTAGCTGTGTATGTAAACTCTATCAGGTGCTTGAATGCTATATTGCCCACACCTATTTAAAAAAAATTAAATAAATCATAAGTGCAAGTATTTATGCATAAACAGACCAAAATTAGTAAATGATACTCTAGTCTCCCACTTTTATGTGGTTCTCCTGCTAAGACTATAGTAATTGCTTTACTGCCTTATTTGAATTTTTTCTTTCTAAATTTAAACTTTACAAAATTGTGCTTACGCTAGGACAGGCGTTTCAAGCTGGCATTGTTTGTGTGCTGCATACAGATCTCAGTGAACCAAATTTAAAATAAACGAGGCAACAACTAATTTACATTTAAAATGGTTCTATAGGCAGAACCTTCTTTCGGGTCTCTTCCTCTTCATTGACTCAGATACAGCAGCGGGAGGCACTGGCTCACAGCCAGCGGGTTGCAAGGTCGAGCTCCACTCCGTGTGTCTCATGGACACCGAGAGTGAAGTTTGGGGGCAAGAACGCATTTCTGCCCCCATAGTACCTGGCTTGCTATGAGGGCACTCAGTGAAGCGGAGGAGCCAGGAGTGCCAGCGTGGGTGGGGGGGGGGGGGGGGGAGAGACTTCAGAGGAGGATCGGGGCTGCTCTGTGCAAAACCAAAACATGTTTGTTATTTTTTATTTTATTTTTTAAATGGAGCCTTTAGAATCACTTCCATTTCTTAATTTTGGTAACGCACTCTGAAAATTCTTTAGGGTTGCTTTCTTTGGTAGAACAATTTTTCAGCAAATTACAATTGTAAGTATAATGCCGAGTACAGAAGTGCTACAGTCTCTCTGGAATTAATTCAGTAATTTTTATTTTTATTTTTTTAAGGATAAGAGAACTGTCCTGGAGGAAATGGTTTTTTTTTGGGACTTTGAAGGTGTACAGGTCACTGGACCAGGGCAGACAGAGAAGACAGACCAAGGCTGGCCATACACGGGCAAATTTATTTCCTGCAACCACCAGTTGCAGGAAAGAAATTTGCACGATTCCCCCCATCAACACAGACAGTGCTGACAGGGGAATTAGCAATTGTCTTATCCCAGCAGGGGAAGCGGTGCCTGCTGTGAGAAGACAGTGATTATTACTAGCGGCTATAACAGCCACTTGTGATAACAACAAGAGAAGACCGCAGGTTGGTTGTACCCAAGTTGAAAAAAAAAAAAGGGAGGATCAACTTTGTACATTCAGCCTGCCCTTTAACAGGTTCAAATCTCGGATCTGCGGGGATAATATTGTGGGAGCAGCTAGACTGGTTTTAAAAATGGCTTTTATTCTGGCTTAAAAAAGGAGTTTCAGCAATGTGTGTGAAAACAGCCACTCACCTGTCCAGGGATCCAACTCTGTCCTCACCCAACCCAGTTTCTTCACCAGTCCTCGGTTCTCAGTGCAGGTATCCTAACTGTGGGCAGTCAGCTGTGACTTCTTATGACTTCACAGCCGGCTGCCCACTGTGAAAGACGAGCTGTACTTTGTGAATGGCTCCGCAGCCTCATGGGATCTGTGACGTGTCCCAGAAGGTTGCGGGCAAGGAGGGTGGGGGGGGGGGGGGGGTGGAGGAGGAGATCTTCCGCTCAGCTCACCAAAGACAACCTTAGTGGAAGTTGAAGAAGGTACCTGTCAATGCTAGGTACCCACTCCCCCCCCCCCCCCCCCCAAATAAATCCAAAAAATGTGGCAAAGGAAGGATGAGGAGCAAGAGTGGAACTTCTCTTTTGGGTTACACTTTAACTACCTAGGGAATCCCTGACCTGGAACAAGCATGCAGGACAGAAGTTCAGACTGAGACTTCAGTGACAGTATTCTTCTCCAATACGTTAGGCAGTGAAGTCACGATGAAGATAGCCATGCAGATTAATAAAAACTATTACAGTTCTCACATTTTGCATAGGTACAGCAGTGAATAATGTATGGAGACGGTATTAACAGGCAAATATACTAAGAAGGTATCCCTTATGTGCCTTTGTGCAAAAAATGCATCTGGAAACTTTAGGAAGTGTTTTAAACAATTTCTTTGTGGCTCCTGCTTCAGACACAACCCAAAAACAGCAGGCAAATATTCAGGCAGGAAAGTTTACTAGCCTATACAGAACACAAACTCAAATACCTTCTATCTCCACCAGAGGTTCTTCAGTATAATCCTGAAAAAATTTGTAGAAGAAATGGCTGCAGGCAGCAAGGACGGCTTTGTGGGCTTTAAACTGGTGCCCTACACATAAGAGTGGAGAAAAGAACATTGGTAAGTTGTATCAATTGATAAACACCACATCTTTCTTTTTGTCAGTTTTTTGGGGTAATCGTCAGTTGTAGCTCTTGTAAGAAAACTGAGCTTTTCAAAGGGTTACCCTCCCATGCAAATTCAATAAGTAACAGCAAAGGGGATCACATCTTTGTCAGCTGTGTAGTGGCCACCATGATAAATAGAAAATAACTTTTTCAATCTATTTTGTCATTTGTCTCAGTGGCAAATGTGCTACAAGAACAAACAGCACAACCCAGATGGCTGGAATGAGATCCTATTGGAAACCGTGGACAACTGATGCCTTCAGCTTTTCCAAAGTTATCTGGAAGGTAGAAACAGTGTTTCTGCCTCCCAGATATTTTAATGTTCTTGCTTTAAACCAGGATTAGACGTGTTTAGATTCAACTACGCAACACCAATACTAAGTGGACAACGAATGTACGTTTTTCTTGATTTGTTAGCTGCATCTACAATTCAGCTTGTAAAGGCTTTTAAAAACAGCAAGTGTACAAACGTGCATAGAAGACCATAGGATGCATTCAGATCTGTTTAAAGCGGAGTTCCACCCATTTTTTTACATGTGCAATGTATCCTACGGCCATTGAGAATGCTCTTGCAAACGAAAAAAAAAATGTATTTTTTTTTTTTTTTAAGTAAATACCTTTATGCGTTTGTCACTAGGCGATACGCAAAGACTCCTGGGATGACGGCATCATATATCCCTGGAGTCCATGCGAATCGCCTAGTGACGGAATCTCGGGCTACTTCCAGACCGGCATTACTGTGCAGGCATGAGATCGGGAGGTGCATGCTGGGTAGCCGGAAATGAAGAGAAGAGGGTTTCAGATGCCCACAGCCGACATTGAACCTGCCTGCTTCCGAGATCTGGTTAGCATTCAAATATTTTAACATAAACTACAAGGACCACACATATGACATGTTCTAAATGTTGCTGTATGTTTAGACAAGTACAGAGGAGTGTTTTAAAAAAAGTGGACTGGAACTCCGTTTTACAAAAGGACAAGTTAACTTTTTCTAAAAAAATAAAAGCACATTTTTTTTGCAAAAAAAAACAAAAAAAGTGCATTTATTTTGGAGCCTGTAAAGCATTGCACCCACAATCCGATTGCTGCCAACATGCAGGTCTGCCAGTGTATCTGTGTGCCTGTACATCCCATAGGGGAAAACAGATACACCGAAAGGAAGAATCAATTAACTACCACAGCACTCCACCAGCAGCTGCTGCAGTATTGGGAACATGTTCCACCATAAAAAATGTTTTCCCAAAGGTGAACTTATCCTTTAAGAACATTCACTTTGCAGACCTGAAAGATTCATTTTTTAAAAAGGTGTGTGAATGAAGCCTTAAAGGCCAACTAATATAGTGCAACACATGTCAAATTGTAATTGAATTTGATGAAATAGTGTTACCTGTTAAACTCGCTTTTCCAGGAATCTTCCAGGACGGTTTACAGAGGGAACCGACGCCGTCCTGGAAGATGACTTACAGATGGTGTATAGAACACCCACTGAAAATGTTTCCTGCTTGTGCGATTGGCTTACACATTCTCCCAGAAGTCTGCACTGAGATACAAGTCAGATGTTTTGCAAAATGTCATGCGTTATACTCACAGGGAAATCAGGTTTAACCACTTTCCACTCATGCTATAGCTGAAAGACGGCTACATCACAGGCTTCCAGTGCCTTGGGGGTATCAATAGACGTCATGTGATCATGCTCTGATCGCCGAGTCTGATCACAGAATAGGGTAAAGGGCCAATCACAGTGGCCCTATAACACATTATCAGCTTTCAGCCAATGACGGCTGATCATAGAAGTAAATAGAAGCCGGGTACCTGCTTTTTTTTCTCACCATCACTGTAAGAAGAATAAAAGAAAGACGGGAACAGACTTCTGTTACAGGGCCATCGGTCCCAATCTGTACCCATCAGTATTGCTAATCAGTGCCTCATAAGTGTCACCAAACAGTGCTGCCCATCAGTGCTGCGTCATCAATGCCTATCATTGCAGACTTGGCAAAAAAGAAAAAAAAATGACAGTAAAACCTTGGTTTGAGAGCATTTTGCAAGACAAGCAAAATGTTTTAATAAATGTTACCTTGATATACAAGCGATGTCTTGAGTAGCATCATGTCACAACTGAGTATAAAAAAAAGAGCCTCCAAGTGTAGCAATATGGTTACATTTAATGAAGGTACAACATTTAGCAACTTATTTCTACACTTAGAGGTGCCTCTCTTCTCTTTTACACCCTGTAAAAAAAAAATGCTTTGATAGACAAGTGCTTTGGATTACAAGCATGTTTCTGGAACGAATTATGCTCGCAATCCAAGGTTTTACTGTACCCGTTTGCAAAATTTTATAACCAACTATGAAAACATGTATTTTTTTCACCCCCAAAATGTGCTTCTTTAGCAAAACATAAAACCCATAGTGGTGATTAAAAACCACCAAAAGTAAGCTCCATTTGTGTAAAGAGATTTTTTTTTTGCGTACAGCGTTACATGGCCACACTATTGTCATTCAAAGTGCGACAGCACCGAAAGCCGGCCTGGGCAGGAAGGGGGTATAAGTGCCCAATAAGCAAGTGGTTAAAGGAATGCAGACCTACAGGTGCAGCTGATTGAGAATTATAAAGCCACTCCCACGGGGATGACTCAGAACATGGACACATTCGCAAGAAACTGCTGTTTGTCTAACAAGGTAGGAATCTGCAGCAAAGTTTGTTAAAATCCTTGCAGTTTACATGTAATCCGGATTCAATATCAGGGCTGACAATATTGTTACCCCGCTGTTGGGAGGTTTGAGTATACGTTTTCTTCCTAAAAGTTTTGTACGTTTTATTAGCTAAACTGCAAGAGTGTCTTTATTACCTACGCCATCAGTCTGTCCTATGCAGCTGACTCATTCCTGGTATTAGTCTAGTTACAGCCACCCTCACCATATTATTGGTGACAATGAACTTTGTGAATTTCCAGCTCCCTTCTTTCTTGTGGCATTTTGTGATTTTTGCAATGTACACAGATCACCCAGAGGGGAATGTTTTCTTCCCCTCAATGAAAAAACTACAACACAGTCACACCCAGAAAATTATTTAGCAATCATGCATATGTTGGGGGGACAGAACTGAACCTTACCGTCCACAATTAGAGTGATGTCAGTAAACTGGTCATGCTCCCGCTGCTCATTTAACCTGTCCATCATTACTTTATAGTGATCTGGAAATTCCTGGATACAGCCCATCGTTTCTTCAGCTTCCATACCTGAACAGTTGGACAGAACAATGAATTAGAGAAAACAAAACATTCTATAGCATAACGGTCAATGGAAAAAATAAATGATTAAAAAAAAAAATAATAATAAACTTCTCGTGCAGCACCAGAAGGGCTCCTACAATGGACTCTCAGACTCCTGCGTCAGTCAATGACACCTTATGTAAACTCATAGCTGCATGTGTGCCCAGCTTAACTACTTTCCTGCTGCAGTTCGGTTTAAACCTGATAAAGTGGTAGCCGATCTTTTTCTGCGTTTATCATCAGCAGGGCAGACACACCATCGGGCATAGGGTTAAGCCGTTATTGGCCATCTCAGTTCACAGACAGTATACAGAGCCAATCCCAATAGCTTGCTGCGATGACCAATCACAAAAGGAAAAAACACACTAGTGTATAAAATCAGCCACTTTAACCACTTCAGCTCCGGAGGATTTGGCTGCCCAATGACCGGGCCATTTTTTTCTATTCGGCACTGCGTCACTTTAATTGACAATTGTGTGGCCATGAGACATGGCTCCCAAACAAAATTGACGTCCTTTTGTTTGTGGTATTTGATCACCAACGCTATAAACAAAAAAAATAAATGAAAAAAGGGAGCGTACATTTTGAAAAAAAAAAAAAGAAGCAATATTTTACTTTTTGCTATAATAAATATCCCCAAAAAAGAAAAAAAATATCAGTTTAGGCCGATATGTATTCTCCTACATATTTATGGGAATAAATACATCGCAATAAATGTATATTATTGATTTGCGCAGAAGTTATAGCGTCTACAAAATGGGGGATCGTTTTATGGCATTTTTATTATTTTTTTATTAGTAATAGCAGCGATTTTTATTGTGACCGACATAATGGCGGACACATCGGACACTTTTGACACTATTTTGGGACCATTGTCATTTATATAGCGATCAGGGCTATAAAAATGCACAGATTACTGTGTAAATGACACTGGCAGGGAAGGGGTTAGCCACTAGGGGGGCGATCAAAGGATTAAGTGTGTCCTAGGAAGATATTCTAACTGTGGGTGGGGGTCTGGGCTACATGTGACACGACACTGATCACTGCTCCCGATCACAGGGAGCAGTAGATCAGTGTCCTGTCACAAGGCAGAACAGGGAAATGCCTTGTTTACATAGGCATCCCCCTGTTCTGCAGCTCCATGACATGATCGCGGGACACCGGCAGATTGCGGGAGCCCGGGGTGCCCGCCCCGGCGGCAAATTCAAAGCAAAGTACCTGTACGTTGATTTGCACAGCCATGCCATTCTGCCGGCGTATATGTACTGGCGGTGGTCGACAAGTGGTTAAGACCACAATACGTGCGGCTTTGAAGTGGTTTACCAGGATTATAGCTGAAACTACAGTGGCGAAAAATTACCTGCAGATTGTGTAAGTTTGCACACAAAGAAATGAAGTGTCTATAAATGATATCATAGGTGCATTTTAAATAATACAAAATATCAACCAAAAATCCAGAGAAAAAAACAGAATACAAATGTTATAAACCGAGTTGCAGTTCAGTGAGTACAATAAGTATTTGATCCCCAAGCAAAACATGACTCAGTACTTGGTGGAGAAACCCTTGCTGGCAAGCACAGAGGTGATAAGTTTCTTGTAATTCATGATCAGGTTTGTACACATCTCAGTATATATCTTCTTTACAGATCTTCTCTACATCCTTAAAGTGGTTGTAAACCGCATTCATAAAATCTGACCTCAGCACATCTGTAGTGTTTACTTATCTCTCTCCAAAGCTCGGACGTGTCTTTCTGCTGCTCCGTTCCTCTGTTATCAGCATGATAACAGAAGAACGAATTCTCTGACAACTGAGATAAAAGCAGCTGTAAATTTATGTCAGAGAGGCAACTTAGAGATAGATAAGTAGAGAGCTTGTCTATTCACACAGCAGCTTTGGGGGGGTGCCTTTCCTCCAATCAGCTCAATCAGAGCGTATTCCCACCACTGCTGAATGAGGAAGAAAGGTTTGTAACACAATGTATATATACATGTAAAACTTATGTAGGGAAATGTGTTTAATCTCCGTATCATCTGAGGCTGTTCACTTCACTGGGTATAGGGGAGAGGGTTTACATCCACTTCAAGGTTTCTTGGCTGTCAACTTGGTAACTTGAAATGTTAGCTCCCTCCGTAGATTTGATATAGGATTAAGATCTGGAGACTGGCTAGGCCATACCATGACCTTATTGTGCTTCTTCTTGAGCCACTCCTTTGTTGCCTTAGTGGCATGTTTTGGGTCATTGTCATGCTGGAAGACTCATCCACTTTCAGTGTTCTGGCTGAGGGAAGAAGGTTTTCATTCAAGACTTTACAATACATGGCCCCTCAATGTGGCAAAGTCAGCCTGTACCTTTAGCAGAGAAACCGCAACAAAGCATAATGTTTCCACCTCCATGCTCAACTGTAGGGATGGTCCTTGAAGAGGGGGACCTTGTGGGTGGTGCAGGATTTCAATCCATGGCGGCGTATTGTGTTACCAATGGTTTGTTTGGTGACTCTGGTCCCAACTGTCTTGAGATCATTCACAAGCTCCTTCCGTGTAGTTCTGGGCTGATCCCTCACTTTTCCCCACTCATCCTTACTCCACGAGGCAAAATCTTGCATGGAGCAGCAGACCGAAGGCGATTGATGGTTATTTTGTAATTCTTCCCGTTGTCTCCTTCTCACCAAGCTTCTTGTCGATGGTCCTGTAGCTCATTTCAGCCTTGTGCAGGTCTAAAATAGTGTCCCTGATGTCCTTTGACAGCTCTTTGGTCTTGCCAATGATGTTGAGGTTTAAATGGAAGAAAGATTCTGTACACAGGTGACTTTTATACACATAACAAGTTGATGTTAGGAGAACCTTCTTAAAATTGGCAGGACCAATCTGTGTACCACATAAGCACATACTTTAGCCAGTCTATGGGAGCCAGAATTATTGTTGGTTGGTAGGGGGATCAAATACCTATTTTACTTTCTGAACTGCAACTTAACATTTGTATCATGTGTTTTTTTATTTTTTTGTATGGATTTTTGGTTGATATTCTGTCTCCATCAATTTAAAATTCACACATGATAACTACAGACCCTTCGTGTCTTTGTAAGTGGGCATACTTACACTGGAGATCAAAATTAGATAATAACCTACAATTTCCAAAAATGTCAAGGTCACCGCTCGGTCCTATTTGAAATTATCTAAAACAGGAGTAAAAGCAGTTTTTAAAAGCATATTTCACGAGTTTCATATATTTTGAAGCACAGAATTAAAAGCTTCAACAAGATTTGAAAAAACATTCACAAAATCAGAGCACACTTTCAGATACCTCCCAGTTATTGGTGTTAAAGCGGGGGTTCACCCTTAGAGGGCACTTTTCCCCCTTCGCTTCCTGCTCGTTATTACTAGGGGAATCGGCAATTTATTTTAAAATATGTGCAGTACTTACCCGTTTACGAGACGCATCCTCTCCGTCGCTTCCGGGTATGGGCTTCGGGAATGGGCGGTCCTTCTTGATTGACAGGTTTCCGAGAGGCTTCCGACGGTCGCATCCATCGCGTCACGATTTTCCGAAAGAAGCCGAACGTCGGTGCGCAGGCGCAGTATAGAGCCGCACCGACGTTCGGCTTCTTTCGGCTACGAGTGACGCGATGGATGCGACCGTCGGAAGCCTCTCGGAAGAATGTCAATCAAGAAGGAACGCCCGCTCCCGAAGACCCATACCCGGAAGCGACGGAAGAAGATGCAGCTCGAAAACGGGTAAGTACTGCACCTATTTTAATATAAATAGCCGATTCCCCTAGACCGAACGAGCAGGAAGCTAAGGGGAGATTTTTTTTTTTTTTTAAATGGGTGAACTCCCGCTTTAATCTGGCACATTGTGCTAATTTCTTTATCTGACAAACCCTACTTAACCGGCAGCCTAACTTTGCATGATAGTGAGCACTTCTAAAGTGACTGAAACCCTCCAGCAGCAGGTTATCCAAATGAAGACCAAAGGGATGGCCCTCCTTCCAGCCATAGCAAGAAAAGCTGGTCGTTCCAAATCTGTGATTTCTAGAATATTGCATCTTTACAAAGTCACAAACTCATTCAAGTCCCCTAACAAGGCTGGTCGTCCACGAAAGACAAATGCAAGAGAGGACAGGATAATGCGGAGAATCTTAATGGGCAATCAGAACACAGCAGCTGCAATTGCTCGCCAGTTCAGTGCTGAACAGAGGAAAGATCCGCCTCGTCATACAGTTTTTCGCCGTTTAAGAGAAATTGGACTGAAAGCCCACTCTGCAGTGACCAAACATTAGCAGAAAGAATCAAAAGGCCAGACTAACCTTTACTGAGGAGCATGTTGTGTGGACAGAGGAGAACTGGGTCAAAGTTCGCTTAAAGTGGCTGTACAACCACTTTCACCTACAGGCAAGCCTATAAAGGCTTACCGGTAGGCGCTGGAAATATCTCCTAAACCTCCACGGTTTAGGAAATATTTACAAGAAATCCATGCGCCAATGTCTACAGCGCATGCGCACTTTAGAAAGGGCAGACAGTACTGTTTCTTAAGGAAGCATGCCGTGACTGGCGGCTCCCACGAGCATGAGTGACATCACAGGACTCCGGCCAGTCAGAGAGCCGGAGCTCGCAGTCCCGGAAGGAAGAGGGAAGATGGAGATCTTGCGTTTCTGCCAAGCAGGAACACAAATCTTTGTCTTACCCTAGTCAAAGCACCCCCCCCCCACAGTTAGGAAGCTCCCTAGGAACACATTTAACCCTTTGATCGCCCCCTGTTAACCCCTCGCCTGCCAGTGTCATTAGTACAGTGACAGTACTTTTTTTATAGCACTGATTAGTGTCCCCGGTTCCCAAAAAGTGTCACTTGGTGTCAAATTCAGTCCCGCTAAAAATCGCAGATTGCCAACTTTACCAGTAAAAAAAAAAAAATTCCATAAATCTATCCCATAGTTAGTAGACACTATAACGTTTGCGCAAACCAATCAATATACGCTTATTGTTTTTTTTTTTTTACCAAAAATATGTAGCAGAATACATATTGGCCTGAACTGATGAAGAAATTCAATTTTTTTATTGGATTTTTTTTCTTCCATAATCTTCAGTCATTTTTGGTTTATGAGGAAAAAAAATTAACAGCAGAGGTGAACAAATACCAACCAAACGAATGCTCTATTTGTGAAGAAAAAAAAACACACCAATTTTGTTTTGGGTACAGCACCGGAGGACCACGCAAATGTCAATTAAAATATTGCAGTATCGCAAAAAATGGCCTGGTTATGAAGGGGGGGGGGCCTTCCAGAGCTGAAGAGGTTAATATGGGAAACATTAGTCGCATGAGCCTTTTCTATGTGAATGTTTATCAGAGCCTTCTTCAACAACATGCGGTTCCTTTCCTGCGTTCATCACCTAGCCAGCCGACAATGCCCCCGTCACACAGCAAAACGGGTAAAGCAGTTCCTTGAAGCTGAAAACATTGAAATATAATGAAATGGCCAAACCAAAGTCCTGATCTAAACACAATAGAAAACCTCTGGTAAATCCTTGCCGACGCATTTATGGCCAAGAAACCCACTACAGTCACTGAACTGTGGAAAAAAAAATCACACCAGAGCAGTGCAAGAGACGGGTGATGTCCTGTGCAAAGCACATGTGCTGGAGTCATCAAAGCAAGGCCCCCTCCCCCACCCCAATATTTCTCTGTGTAATCTTAATTTCTCAACATTTTATGGAATTTTTGTTGTGGCTATACCATAATAGAACAGTGTTCTTCAAAATAACCAAAACCCAATTTATTGACCCTTGATTTTTTTTCAGAAATTATTTCTGAAAAAAAAAAAATCATGGGTCAATAAATTGTTCTCCAATTTTGATCTTCGGTGTACAAAATCTGCAAGGGATCGAATAATTAATTTTCCCCACTGTATCAGCCATAACCCTTGTATTTACAGCCAGTGGCTGTCCTCTCTTTCATAGGCAACGGAGAGTCTTTTTGACCCCAGATCTCCCCCATAAAGAGGACCTGTCATCCTTATTTTTATTAAAAGGGATGTATGTAATAAGGGTTAAAAGTAATAATAAAAAATAAAATATGGGACAGTGTAAAAATTTATAGTAAAAAATAAAAAAAGTCTCCCCCATCCCTCTGTGCTAGCGCAGAAACAGACGCATATGTAAACTGTATTCACACCACACGTGAGGTATCCCTGTGAACGACAGAGCAATCATTCTAGAGCTAGACCTCCTCTGTAACTCTAAACTGGTAACCTGTAAAGGCGTTTAAAGCATTGCCTATGGAGATTTTTAAGAATCATAGCTTGTTGCCTCTCCATGAGCGAGACAATTTTTTAAAAGTGGCATGTTAGGTAACCATTTATTCACATAAAAAAAAAAAAAAAAATAACTGGGGTACATATTTATTTTTTATTCATTAAACTGTATTCTGTCCACAAAAAATTGCATTTGCAAAACCACTGCGCAAATACAGTGCAACATAAAGAATTGCAACGATCGCCATTTTATTCCTTATTAAAAATATATTGTATACATTTTGGAGGTTCTAAATTTTCAAGCAAAAAAATACTGATTTAATCACTTGCCAAACCAGCCGCCGTCATTACAGGTCGGCTCGTTCCCATGAATTGCCGTACCTGTACGTCGGCACCTTTAACCTCCCTGGCGGAATGATTATTTCAGATTTTAGGTGCTGAAAGCGGTACAATTATTTTGCATGGAAATTTGGCGTTTTATATTGTAGGTCTGCAATTCTTAGGAATAACTCACTTAAATCTGACCAAACAAGAGTCTAGTAGACATCCCGGGTATGATAAAGTTTGAAACACAAAATCATAAATTTTAATATCTATAAATAACAAATAATAATGTAATTATAATAAAAATTATTCAATAATGTAATCAACTCAAAATCACTGAAATTTGCTCAGTTGCAGAATTGTCGCTGTCATTACTTTTATTTTTTTATGACGAATTTCCCCACAAATCGCTATCGCACATTTCTGCAAGTGATTATAAATTATTATCGCCGTTTTCTAGCTGCTCTAAAATCACTTTTGACATAAAGGGACACTTTTTGGTTGCTATGGACAATCAACAGTTTGCAGGCAGAAAGAACAATTTTTATTATATAAAAGTACATGTAGGGCACTGGGCAGACCACTAGGGACAAGGGGGGTGTATACGTTTTACATACAGTACTGTAATCTATAAGATTACAGTATACTGTATGTAATGTGTTTGTTAACGTTTTTGAATTTGGCGCCGTTCTCCGCCCCCGTGCGTCGCAACGTCGCAGGGAACGGAGATCCGCGGCACACAGGCACTGTGAATCGAGCGAGGACGACACCGCTCGCTCACACAGCTGGATCCAGGGACAAGGTAAGTAAACACTGCCTGTGGATGCCGCGAGGCGAGCCCGAGTCTGGCTCGGTGTTACCGATCGCAGCACAAAAATGGAACCCTGAGCCAGACTCGGGAATACCGCCAGGCAGGTTAAGAGCCATAGTAGGTGCGCTGCACGGTGGGGGACCCGATGAGTCTACCTGGCAGCCACAATGTCCGGCACGAGAGACAGAACAGGGATCTCTGTATGTAAACACACAAATCCCTGACAGGGGGGAGTGTCTCTCTCTCCACCTCTCTCTCTCTCTCTCTCTCCACCTCTCTCTCTCTCTCTCTCTCTCTCTCTCTCTCCACCTCCCTCTCTCATTTTGTAGACGCTATAACTTTTGCGCAAACCAATATATATACGCTTATTGTGTTTTTATTTTTTTCCAAAAATATGTAGAAGCATATATGTTGGCCTAAACTAATAAAGAAAATATATATTTTTTTTTTTAAATTGTCGCTTTTTTTTAGTTTATAGCACAAATAAATTGAAACCGCAGAGGTGATCAAATATTAGAGGTTGACCGATATGGGTTTTTCTCTGGCCGATGCTTAGAAATCCGTGCGGCCGATGGCTGCTATACGATGGCGATTTTTTTATTCCTTCGTCTAATAAACTCACCCACCCCCTCCCTGCTTGCTCCTGTCACTTTACCACACACTTGATGTCCTCAGTGAGAGTGAGATTCAGCGGTGATGTCGGGGGTGGGCAGGACCCAGCAGCTATCCAACACCAGCCAAATGATTGGGCTGTTTAAGAAACGGGAGGGGCCACATACACATAGCGGCCCGCCCAGATCCCATCGGCTGGTGTTGCCACCCCTAACATCAATGCACAATTTTCACAGCTCTCTCTCCTTTAAGTTACCTGCCAGTTTCACACAAAGCGACTCTGCCAGCAGAGTGTGGAGAAGGGAGGAGGAACGTGGGCATGGTGCGGTCCTTGTACAATATCGGCCAAATTTGGATAATAGTTGGCTGATGTCTCCAAAATGGCCAAATATCGCCCGATATATCAGTCGACCTCTATCAAATACCGCCGAAAGAAAGCTCCATTGGTAGAAAAAAAAACAACGTCAACTTTGTTTGGGTACAACATCGCACAACCCGCTAAAAAAAAAAAAGTCTTTGATGCATTTTCAATAATTTCCAAGGACGATTCCACACACAGGAAGTGACCCTAGGGTTGCCACCTCCTCCCATTAAATCCGAACACATTAATTACACAAGTTATGTGGCCGATTAAAGTGGCAATTAAACTCACTTTGTGCCTTATCTGCATTAAATTAGCCCCGCCTTCCTGTGCACAGATAAATAACGGGGCCCCGGGCTTCTAAGGGCACTTCCTGTGCAGGATGGACATGGTGATGCCCCCCGACTTCCTGTGCATGGTTACATAACAGGGCCCAAATTTCCATCCCTGTACAGGTAGCGTTCCCTGGAAGTCTGGGGCCCCGTTATCTAGCCCTGTACAGGTAGCGTTCCCTGGAAGTCGGGGGCCCCTTTATCTATCCCTGTACAGGTAGTGTTCCCTGGAAGTCTGGGGCCCCCGTTATCTATCCCTGTACAGGTAGTGTTCCCTGGAAGTCTGGGGCCCCTTTATCTATCCCTGTACAGGTAGTGTTCCCTGGAAGTCTGGGGCCCCGTTATCTATCCCTGTACAGGTAGTGTTCCCTGGAAGTCTGGGGCCCGGTATCTATCCCTGTACAGGTAGTGTTCCCTGGAAGTCTGGGGCCTGGTATCTATCCCTGTACAGGTAGTGTTCCCTGGAAGTCTGGGGCCTGGTATCTATCCCTGTACAGGTAGCGTTCCCTGGAAGTCTGGGGCCCCGTTATCTATCCCTGTACAGGTAGTGTTCCCTGGAAGTCTGGGGCCTCTTTATCTATCCCTGTACAGGTAGCGTTACCTGGAAGTCTGGGGCCCCGCTATCTATCCCTGTACAGGTAGTGTTCCCTGGAAGTCTGGGGCCCCTTTATCTATCCCTGTACAGGTAGTGTTCCCTGGAAGTCTGGGGCCCTCTTTATCTATCCCTGTACAGGTAGTGTTCCCTGGAAGTCTGGGGCCCGGTATCTATCCCTGTACAGGTAGTGTTCCCTGGAAGTGTGGGGCCCCGCTATCTATCCCTGTACAGGTAGCGTTCCCTGGAAGTGTGGGGCCCCGCTATCTATCCCTGTACAGGTAGTGTCCCATGACTATCCCACACGTGTGTACACTTCCATCAGCTGTCACTGTTATTCTCTTAGTCCCCGCCCCCTCTCATCCCTCATTCGCTGTCGGTCTCGGCTTCTGTCCAATCACACATCAGCACTGAGAACCGGAAGGCCTACTCTCCTCTGCCCATCATCCAGGCCCCCCCAAGATACCAAGCGAGAAACCGGCAAGCGGCCAGACGCAGCCATCGGTCCCGTCCCTCCCCCTTCTTCGTAGTCCCTAAACCACGTTGTCCGCTCTCCTCAGGCTGCCTCAGCACGCCCCGCTCATCGCAGCTCTGTCAGCGGCAGCGCCAGCCGTTATTACGTCATCAAATCGCGCATTAAAAAATCCCCCTCTGGTCTCCCAGGGCCTCCCGCTCGGTCGGTGTGTGAGCGCGAAGCGACAATCCCTCCCGGCCCGAGCTCTCCAGAGCGGAACCGGCCCGCTACTCACCGGCCCCGGCAAGACTGGCAGCCCGCGGCCTCCTCCTCCCGTCTATGGATGGCTGTGGGGAAAGGGCGGGCGACTCGGCTTCCCGGCGGCCCCCGCGCCGGAAGTGATGTCATGACAGCCTCTGACCTGGCGGAAGAGCCGCTAAAATGCGCAGCTCGGGGGGTCAGAGGGGTGAAGTGATTGGCATTGGGTAAGGAGGGTCTGAGCCCTCTGCATTCCAGTAATTATAATTTATTAGAGCATCATGGAGGATGACCTCCGCCATTCTCCTGACTGGCACCCCCACACCTCTCTCCCTTCAGGGAGAGCTATGATAGAGGGGCTCATTACCCCTTCACATAGGTGTGCGCAGCCCATTGCAGTAGGGTGTGCACCCCAAAGCTCAAACACACACTACTGACCGCTCACTGTGTTCATTCAGAAAGGGTCAGTAATTTACATTTAACCACTTAAAGTGGAGGTTCCCCCTAAAAACAAATTCTAACAATACATTGAGAAGCCTGATTACACTGCGGGTATGCTGGGGTTTTTTTTTTTTTTCGTACATACCTCGTTATCGCCGTTTCATCCCTCGGCTTCTGGGTATGATTCTTGCTGGACCTAGTTGATTGACGTTCCTCCGACCGGCGCATACTGCGCGTCACGACTTTCTGACAGAAGCCGAACATCATTGCGCAGGCACCGTATAGAGTAAGCTCTATACGGCGCCTGCGCAGCGACTTTCGGCTTCTTTCGGAAAGTCGTGACGTCAAATATGCGTCAATCGGAGGAACGTTAATCAACTAGGAATGCCCAGACCCGCAAGAATCGTACCCGGAAGCCGAGGGATGAAACGGCGATAACAAGGTATGTACAAAAAAAAACAAAAAAAAACCCAGCATACCCGCAGTGTAATCAGGCTTCTCAATGTATTGTTAAAATTTGTTTTTAGGGGGAACCTCCACTTTAAGGACCGCCTAAGTGCCCAGCCGTGGGGCGCACTCGTGACCCGGTCCGAAGCTCCGTGACCGCGCCTGTGGACCCGATCGACGCCGGTGTCCCGCGATCGGGTCACAGGAGCTGAAGAACGGGGAGAGTGTAAACACACGTTCCCCGTTCTTCTCTGTGGCAGTGTCACTGATCGTCTGTTCCCTGTTATAGGGAACGACGATCAGTGATGTCACATGTCCAGCCACGCCCCCCTACAGTGAGAATCACTCCCTTAGGGCACACTTAACCCCTTAGCGCCCCCTAGTGGTTAACCCCTTCACTGCCATTGTCATTTTCACAGTAATCAGCGCATTTTTATAGCACTTTTTGCTGTGAAAATGACAATGGTCTCAAAAATGTGTCTGCCGCAATGTCACAGTCACGAAAAAAATCGCTGATCGCCGCCATTACTAGTAACAAAAAAAAAATTAATAAAACTTTCCCCTGTTTTGTAAACGCTATAACTTGTGCAAACCACCAGGAGAGGAGGGAAGCCAGCAGCGATGCGG
Source organism: Rana temporaria (assembly GCF_905171775.1). Lineage (NCBI taxonomy): Eukaryota > Metazoa > Chordata > Amphibia > Anura > Ranidae > Rana > Rana temporaria. The sequence goes on along the minus strand of NC_053489.1, from coordinate 66,845,965 downwards.
GAGGAAGGGGGGGGCTAGGGCAGTAGGGGGAATCTATGCTACACAGAGTGATTAGGGTGTGCCCGGGCACACCTGGCACACCCTGTGCGCACACCTATGCCCCTTCAATACAGGACACTTACACCTCATTGCTGCCCAGACCAGCTTTCAGCGCTCTCACACTTTGAATGACAATTGCGTGGTCATACAACACTGTACCCAGATTTTTATCATTTTGTTCCCACTGTAATAGAGATTTCTTTTGGTGGTATTTGATCACCTCTGTGGTTTTTATTTTTTGCTTTACATATAAAAAAAAAAGAAAGAAAGTTTTCTTTGTTTCTGTTATAAAATCTTGTAAATAAGTACATTTTCTCCTTCACTGATGGAAACTAATATGCAGCACTGATGATGGCCACTGATAGGTAGCACTGATGGGTACTTATGGGTGGCACTGATAGGCATTACTGATGAGGCACTGGAATTGATGAATGGCACTGATTGGCATCCCTGGTGGTCCTGGGTGGGCATCTTCAGGGGGGCTGCACTGATAATTAATCGGTGTATATTTTTAGCACTGATCACTGTATTAGTGTCACTGGTTCCCACAAAGTGTCACTTAGTGTCCAATTTATCAGCCGCAATATTGCAGTCCAGCTAAGAGTCGCTAATTGCCGCCATTACTAGTAAAAAGAAAAAATGCCCCGGATTTCATTTTAAAAATCTGGTCACCTTACTCTAGTGGGCATCCTCAATAGGTCTGTACTAGGGTTGTCCCGATACTAGTATCGGTACCGATACCAAGCATTTCCTCGAGTACTTGTACTCTGGGAAAATGCTCCGATGCTTCACCGATACCTGGGCAGTCAGGGATGATCGGTGCGGTGGGGGGGAGTTACAAGCACCGATCTCCCTGTATAGATTTCAATACAGCCTGACAGCTTCTCCCCGGACCCCCCCCCCTCTCCTTTCAGCTGTTTTAGTGAAATCTATACAACGGTGATCGGGGCTTGTAACTCCCCCCAAAGCCGCACCGATCACCGCTGACTGTCCCTGTATTCTCCTCCAGTTCCCCCATATGTGCTGCTCTGCCCCTCCGCGCTCCGTTTCCCCCCTCCGTGCTGCTGCTGTCCTCCGGTCTTCTGCTGTCCCCCTCCTCGCTCGGTGTCCCCCTCCATGTCCCCCTCTGCACTCCGTATCACCCTCCACGTCCCCCTCTGCGCTCCGTGTCACCCTCCACATCCTCCTCTGCCCCCTCTGTCAGGATGGAGAGCGCCTCCTACCTTTTCCGAATGAACAGAGTCAGTGATCACCAGTGTTGTAACTAACGGCGTTTAAATAAACGCCGTTGGGTAACGATGGGCCTCCTGAGGGCAAAGAGTAATCTATCAGATTACTTTTGCCCTCTCGGCAACGCCATTCCCATTACTGGGCGGCGTTACAGAAATTACTTAGAGCGCATGGGGGGGGGGGGGCAGTCCGGGCAGACTCTGCCTCCTCCCGTGACGCTGCTTGTGAGTGACTCACCGTCCGACCACCTGACCAGCTGAAGCGGCCGCGTCCAAACGTCACTCCGTACACTCCCAGCCACCCGATGCAGTATCGGGTGGCTGGGAGTGTACGGAGTGACGTTTCGACGCGGCCGCGTCAGCTGGTCAGGTGGTCGGACGGTGAGTCACAACAAGCAGCGTCACGGGAGAAGGTGGAGTCTGCCCGGACTGCCCGCTGTTGTGCCGAGAATGGTTCCCAGTCGGAATCGGTTTCCCCTAGCTTTCGGCTCCATTCGGAACTCCGCCTCTTCATTGCCGCTCCCCTGTGACGCTCCCTTCTACTATATCCACGAATGGCCATTAGCCCTCTGCTCTCCAGACTCTGCTTCCGCCCCGCCCCCGTGCACGTCCCCGGTACAATGTCATTATTCATTACACAAAATATATATATAAATATATATCTATATATAGATATAGACAGTGTCATCTTAAGAGCATTATAGGCCCCCGGGCAATACAGTGCACTGGGGCCCTGTCTACACAATCGTGCACGAGAATTTACTGACAAAAATCATAAACTTTATTGGCAGAACCACATCTTTTACTGCCAGTGCAAAAAAAGTACCTAAAATTACAGTTTTCAGTGCCGAACAATGCAAATGTCAGTATTTAAACTATAAACATATACAGTAGCTAGTGCTATTAGCAATGTGTTTAAGTTAAACAAAAGTAAAAAAAAAAAATGTCTTCATTGACATGAAGGTCAGGTTACTATAACCCAGCCAGCACAGAGTTTCCTCTTACATCAGAGTCTGCAGGATTCCCCCTTACAGTGAAAGGGAACTCTTATGTAAAGGGGAACGCTGCAGATCATGATCTAAGGAGGGAACTCTGATCTGGTGACCAGAGACCACCTTCCGTAGAGTAAATACACTAAGGTAAGGGGGGTCACTAATATAGGAGGGGGAACCTTTATATCAGTGCCCCCTTACATTTTTGCATTCACTCCCCCCTTACATCAGCAACCCCCCGCACTCGTGGAGGATCGGATCTTCTCTGTGATTTCCGCAAACTGGGCATGGGCAGTTCTAACCCGTCACTCTCCACAATTTTTTACTGGAGTTGCTGGGCAGCCGGTGGGGCCCCCCAGGCAAGCGGGGCCCCCGGGCAACTTCCCAGCGTGCCCAATGGAAAAGATGGCCCTGGATATAGATAGATAGATATCTATCTATCATTTATTTTATTTTATTATATATACACAGGGGCATGAGAATTATTTATATTTTTATATATATATATATATAAATAATTCTTATATATATATATATATATATATACAGTATATATATATATAAATATATATATACATATATAAATAAAGAATTCTCACGCCCCTGTGTATATATAATAATAATAATAATAATAAAAAAAAAAAAAATATATATATAAATAATTGTGGAGAGCAGAGGACTAATGGGCATTCGTGGATATGGTAGAAGGGAGCGTCACGGGAGAGCGGCAATGAAGAGGCGGATTTCCGAACGGAGCCGAAAGCTAGGGGAAACCGATTCCGACAGGGAACCATTCTCGGTACAACACCGGCGAATGGCGATACTTGATAGTAAGATGGGAGTGGGACCGGATACCTAAAACAGATGGAACAGCGGCGTTGGAGCCCGCCGAGGAGATCATCATGACAGTCGGCGATGGAGAGGCACACAGGTACGCCCGCACAGTACACGGGACGGGACACACAGACCCAGGAGGTGGGGAATGGGGATAGAGTCAGAGCCAGATCATGATATCAGGCAGCTTAGCGGGCTTATCCAGGCTCTCCCCACAAAGGATGACATGCCTGGGCAGTGGGCACTGTGGGCAGGTGGATTTGATAATTAATTATACACAGTATTGCATTTGCTGGGCCTGCCTGGGCATGTGGAGCAGTTCCACATGCCCAGGCAGGCCCAGCAAATGCAATACTGTGTACAATTATTAATATCATCATCACACTCCACCTGCCCAGCGATACTGTACATTCACACTGCACACTGAATCTATATTGTACAGTATTGCTGCCTGGGCAGGTGGAGTGTGATTTGAGTGTGATTTGAACACCGTTTTCATATGCGGGCGCTACTCGCGTATGCGTTCGCTTCTGAGCGCGAGCTCGTCGAGACCGGGTGCTTTAAAATAATTTTTTTTTTTGTTTTCTTATTTATAATTATTGATTTTATAATTTTTTACACTGAAATAATAAAAAAAAAATGTATCACTTTTATTCCTATTACAAGGAATGTAAACATCCCTTGTAATAGAAAAAAGCATGACAGGTCCTCTCAAAAAGACCTCAGATCTCATATTTAGACTTAAATGCAAAAAAAAAAAAAAAAAATGACAACAAAAAAATTGTCCCTTTAAGACGCTGGGCGGGACTGACGTTTTGACATCACTTCCGCCCAGCAAAGCTATGAGGACGGGTGGGGGCCATCTTGCCCTCACTCGAGTCCTCACTCACCAGGCGGCAGCATCCGATCTCCTCCGCCGCTACCGACGGCTCCGGTAAGCGGCGGAGGGCGCGGAAGAGCGGCGGGAGGGGCCCTCTCCCGCCACCGATAACGGCGATCTCGCAGCAAATCCGCTGCGGAGACCGCCGTTATCGTTTACACGGCCGCCCACTAAAAAGATGGATACCTCGGTTGTGGCAGCAGCTGCTGCCGTTACCGAGATATCCATCTTTAAAAACAGGACGTACATATACAGTGGGCGGTCGGTAAGTGGTTAAAGATGTTATAGAACGTAATTGCATTGTAGAATATAAAAAAAAAATCTCAGTTACTTTGCCGAGTAACTAGTTACTTTGCCAATAAAGTAACTGAGTCACTAACTCAATTACTTTTTCGGACAAGTAACTGTAACTAATTCCTTTTTTAAAGGAAGATGAACAACACTGATGATCACTGATTCTGTCCATTAATATAATGAACAGACAGGTGACATCTAGCCCTCGCTATCCACGCCAGGAGGACAACGAACAACGCTGCTTCCGGTGCAAACAGCTGGGTCACTTCAAGCAGAATTGCCCCATGAACGACAACACCAGGTCAAATTGGTCTCAACCTGGGTACCGCCCACCAGCAGCAGCCCATTGTGTAGACTCGGCTTGGGATCCCCAGGAGCTGGGTCAGGAAGAACCATTGGGCACCCCTTACGAAGCCCTCATGGTACAATCTGTTATTACGGACAACAGGGAACACCATTGTCAGCTGGTCATGGGCGACAGCCATGAGCCGGAGGGGCCCTGGAGGGAGCTGGGCAGAAAGAGGCACCGCCGGCCACCCTCCAAGAAGAAGAGGTCCTGGAAGCCGTATAACAAGCTGACCTGGGAGGAGAAGAAGCGACTGGAGGAGAGGGAGTCGCAGCGGGCGTCCCAGATGCGGGCCGAGATGTTTGCCAAGGGCCCACCGGTGGCCCCTTACACCACCACCCAGTTCCTGATGATGAAGGACCACGTGGAGAGCCTGCAGGACATGAGCAAGCAGGAGCTGATCCGTGAGTACATGGAGCTGGAGGAATGCATAAGCCGCCTGGAGGAGGAGAACAACAACCTGAGGTCACAGCAGGCTGACCCCCCCAAGCTCCATGAACTGGAGATGGAGCTGGAGAAGCTCAAAGAGGAGAACCGGCGGCTGCGGAGGGAGCAGAGGGTGGCTGACCCTATGGGGCACTGATCCAAGCCCCCCCCCTCGGACTCTGAGCACCAGTGCTACAGCATTTCAACAAATATACATTTTTCTTTTTATGAATCTCCTGTGATTGTCACTTCAGAGCCATAACCTGCCCCTCCCATAGCGGGACACCTAGACGGCAGCGCACAGACCCATTCGCCCGTCTTCACACTGACTTCTGGTGACTCTGCAGATCACACAAAGACTTGGGGACTGACCGGCGTGTGATCTGACGACCCGGTGGCATACCTGAGTCGGAAGCTGTTGCCAAGGGAGGCCAGTTACGCCAAACGGAGTTAACCTCGGACTAAAAGCTCTGAACCCATCAACCCTACTGGACCAGGAAAGGTCCAACCGGGTTGCCGGAGCAGGGAGAAAAAGGGGGGCCATTGTGAAGGATATGCTTCAGTTAATTCTCCCTGCTAGTAATGCTGTGTATGAAAGGGTAATTGATCTAGTGTGTTGTGTGAAGAAGCCCTGTGTTTACTGTTTACTGTGATTAGAAGGGGCTCATGTTAATTATTCTGATTGCTTCATTGTGGTAATTACCTCTTCTATATGCGGGGCCAAGCTGTCTAGATAACGTATTCTGTTACAACTAGTAATTACCTTCACTGATGTCATTATCTAAAGAAATGTGTGTTCAGAGTCAGCGCCGAAGTGTCTGCCTATAATCTGTATGAGAGCCCCCACTGTGTGTGGAAAGGGGGTGGAGATTTCATTGTTCTTTGATTGAGGATTTAGCTTGTAAACTGCATATATACCAGCAGCATGCTGCCATTAAAGTGTCTTGTTCCAGCAGTAAGCTCTGACTCATGTGTGGCTTATTAGGCAATCCCAGGAATAATCATCCTCGTGGAATATTGGGGTGATTTGCTTTTATGGGAAGAAGGGAATGCTTGACGGGGATATTCTAATTCCAACACAAAGTGTAATGTCTTATTGATGCCACCTGTGAGTCACTCAGCACTACTCTGAGCCACTCCCAACCCAGATCACAAAACACACCCAGGCTTGGCTACCAGCCAAACCTGGAAATGTACCTGTCCTAAGAGAAAAAAACACTATACTCTCCTAGCACACTAGAGGGTTCTACACTGAGATGCGCTGTGATTGGACACAGCTGATCACATGGTAAAGAGCCTACGTCATAGGCTCTTTACCGGGATTGAAGATGCAGTGTGTCAGACTGACACACCACACCACCGATCGCCGCGCTGCATGCCCTATCGACTTATCCTGCTGGATCTCATATGATGCCCAGTCAGGATAATACAACCACTTTCCAGCCATCATTCTGCTCTATGGAGGGCGGGAAGTGGTTAAGCTTATGACTCATGGTAAGAAATGCAAGTCGGTAATTGGGTCGAGTTACTGCAAGTTAGGCTGGATGGCTCTACAGATGCAGGTCTCTGGTACCTCCCCCTGGATCTAGAAGCTTGTAGCTTCTGATAGTTAGTGGGCGGAGGCCAGGAGGTTCTGATCTGTATACTTGAGGGAACTTGGCTAATCCCCAGGCAGAATGTCCTAGCAGGGTGGCTAGGTCAGCCCTAAATATGGTGGAGCCATGCCAGCAGGGGAGCCGGGTGGCACATGGAGTTACTGAGTAGCCCACCAGTGGCCCCCTAGGTCTAGAGGGGGCCTTTCTCCTCTGGGCTGGCAGGGAAAAATCCTTTCAGCATCCGGTTTGAAAAGGAATCTTGCCTAAGAACAGCAGGGAGCAAGGAGGACAGAGTGATCACTCCCAAGGATTCACAAGGGTAGAGACTAGACATGTGCACACTGAAATGTTTTGTTTTGGAAATGTTGTTTTCGTCCGAAAAATTTATTCATTTAGTTACTCCCAAAATTTGTTTTTATTTATTTTGTTTTTCATTCGAAATTGCATTTGTCTGAAAATCCGAATTAATTAAGGTCGAATCTGTCATTGAAGGCTTATGGTGTCTGTCGAATGTTCAAAGAAGATTCGACGGAGCAGCGAAACTGTACGACGCCGCAATCGTACATTTCCGGTCGAAGGTTCCGCCTACAAGCTAGCTATAGTAGAATTCTAATGTTGTATGACTAGTAATAATTATATTTATTAATTATTATTACTAGTCAACCAACATTAGAATTTGTTTATAGCCTATGGGCGGATGCATTTGCCCAGAAATGTAATGTGTTTTGTGATCTGGGTTGGGAGTGGCTCAGCGTAGTGCTGAGTGACTCACAGGTGACATCAATAAGACATCCCACTTCTTTCTGGAATCTTCTGGTACGTTCTAGAAAGAGAGGTGTGGAGGGTAGGTGGAGCTACCTGGGGTATTTTGAGGAACCCTGACCAATCCCCAATTTGGATTGGCAGGTAGCAGGCCTCCTTAAATACCCAGCGTCAGCCCAGCTAGGGAGGAGTTGATCGGGTGAAGATGGAGCGTACAGTTTAGCTGCTCCATCGAATCCTCTTAGAACTTTCGACAGACACCATAAGCCTTTAATGACGGATTCGACTTTGGTATGTTTTTCGATGCTTTGTCGAATCTTCGTCGTTCATGTTAAATTGTCAACTTAGTTCTAGCTATTTTACTGCTCCTCCTCTTTGGATACAATCAGCCAATAACATTCATCATCATCATTATTTTAATTTTACTTCCCCCACCCAATTCCAGCAGCAATCTTTTCTCTCTATGTAGAACAATCTTGGACTAATAGAATTAAGGTTAGGCACATTCGACCACAGGTTCGATAGACACAGATTGTTATTGTCAGCGTCATGTCGAATCTTCTATCTATATCGAACTGTTGTCGCAATGAAAACTAAAATAAAGCATTTGTTTATGTCGGATCTTTCGGTTTTCGGACTTTACGCTTTAGTTTTCGTTTGTTAAAACAATAACGAAAATACAGTGGCAGTGGAGCTGGGAGAAGTTTTACTGAGGAGGAGAAGAGATAATCCTGCATGCAGTTTTGCAAATTTTTTGTGCTATTTTCCAAAGGGTACTAAGAGCTCCTACACCGAAAGGGACTTTTGCCACTGATCCTTAACCACTTAAGGACCGCCTCCTGCAGATATACGTCAGCAGAATGGCACGGCTGGGCACAATCACGTACCTGTACGTCCTCTTTAAGTGCCCAGCCGTGGGTCGCGTGCCCGCGACACGGTCCGAAGCTCCGTGAACGTGGCCACGGGACCCGCAGGCCCGATCGCCGCCGGAGTCCCGCGATCGGTCCCCGGAGCTGAAGAACGGGGAGAGCTGTGTGTAAACACAGCTTCCCCGTTCTTCACAGCTTCATTGATCGTGTGTTCCCTAATATAGCCAGCCCCGCCCCGCCCCCCCTACAGTTAGAAAAACATATGAGGTCACACATAACCCCTACAGCGCCCCCTAGTGGTTAACTCCCAAACTGCAATTGTCATTTTCACAGTAAACAATGCATTTTTATAGCATTTTTTGCTGTGAAAATGACAATGGTCCCAAAAATGTGTCAAAATTGTCCGATGTGTCCGCCATAATGTCGCAGTCACGAAAAAAATCACTGCTCGCCGCCATTATTAGTAAAAAAAAAATGAATAAAAATGCAATAAAACTATCTCCTATTTTGTAAACGCTATAAATTTTGCGCAAACCAATCGATAAACGCTTATTGCTTATTGCTTATTTACCAAAAATAGATAGAAGAATAGGTATCGGCCTAAACTGAGGAAAATAAATGTTTTTTATATCTTTTTGGGGGATATTTATTATAGCAAAAAGTAAAAAATATTGATTTTTTTTCGAAATTGTCGCTCTATTTTTGTTTATAGCGCAAAAAATTAAAACCGCAGAGGTGATCAAATACCACCAAAAGAAAGCTCTATTTGTGGGAAAAAAGGACGCCAATTTTGTTTGGGAGCCACGTCGCACGACCGCGCAATTGTCAGTTAAAGTGGCGCAGTGCCGAACTGGCCAGGTCCTTTACCTGCATAAAGGTCTGGGTCTTAAGTGGTTAAAGACTGATAGATAGATTCAGAAAGAGTTAGGCCGGCTTATCAGTAGATAAGCCGACCTAACTCAGAATCTACGCCGACCTATGTTTAAGCGTATGCTCAAACAGAGATACTTTTAAACATATCTAAGATACGACGGCTTGCGCCGTCCTATCTTAGATTGCAATATTTCGGATGGCCGCTAGGTGGCGCTTCCATTGCGGTCGGCGTAGATTCACGAACGTACGCCCGGCCGCCAAAGTAGATTTACGCCGTTTCCGTAAGGCATTATCAGGCTCTATTAGGTGGAATAGCAATGTTAAAGTATGGCCGCCGTTCCCGCCGCGAGATTTGAAATTTTTACGTCGTTTGCGTAAGTCGTCCGCGAATAGCGATTTACGTCGTTTACGTCCACGTCGAAATCAATAGGCCCGTGCGGCGTACTTAGCCGCAATGCGCACTGGGAAATGTAGGCGCCCTGGGCATGCGCAGTAACAAAAAAACGTAAAAAACGTAAGGTCAAGCCTGATTAGCATTAAACACGCTCCCCTTCCACACATTTGAATTCGGCGCCCTTACGCCTGCCCGCTTTAGGCTACGCCGCCGTATATTAGCAGGCAAGTACATTGAGAATCATGTACTTGCCTAGCTAACTTACAGCGGCGTAGCCTAAACACGCTAAGCTACACGGCCGCAAGTTTGCACCCATGTACCTGAATCTACCTATGATTGTGTCCAGGAAGGAGAACAGTCCAGGATCTTTTCTTTGTAAGGCTGGGTTCACACTACGGTTTTCCCGTCCGTCAGCCACATACGATTTCAGTATTGAAAAGGTACGGGCCCGGACGGGAAAACGTATAGATAGACAATGCATTGCAAATCGTATGCACTCAGATGCATCCGGGTGCGTACGATTTGCTGGCAAAATGTTTTTTAAACGTACGCAAAACCGTGTTCAACCACGGTTTTGCGGTCGTTTTTAAAACAGTATGGCAAACGCATACGTTTTCCTTTAACATTAATGTCAATGGAAAACGCACACATGTGCGATTCCATACGTTCCCGTCCGTTTCAGCCGCATACGGTTTTTCATATAAATCGTATGCGGCTGACGGACGGGAAAACCGTAGTGTGAACCCAGCCTAATAGGAAGGAAGTTAACCCCATCTGTTGTTTTAGTCAAGTTGGGCATCTCATAGTCCCTCTACCCCATCAAAGTTGTTATCCCTAATAAAAACAAGCCCAGGGACTGATTTCTTGTGTCCGGATGCAAGTGGAAAATGCATGTTGCCTGGCTGTGCAGGAATAGGGGAGCCAGTTAAAGGGTCACTAAAGGAATTTTTTTTTTTTAAATAACAAACATGTTATACTTACCTCCACTGTGCAGTTCGTTTTGCACAGAGTGCCCACGATCCACGTCTTCTGGGTCCCTCGGCGGCTGTCTCTGGTCCCCCCCGCAATTAGTCACCACAGTCATGCGAGAGCTCGCATGGTGGTCACTAATTGCGGGCGCGCTCCCGTTATACAACGAGCGACCATAGCCGCTCACTGTATCACTCTGCTACGCCTCTCGGCGCGCCACGTCACTGGATGTGATTGACAGCAGCGCCAGCCAATGGCTGCGCTGCTCTCAATCCATCCGCTCTAGCCAATCAGCGACCAGGCTGAGCATGAGATGTTTTTTCAACTTAAAGCAGGGGTTCACCCTAAAAAAAATTCTAACATTACATTAAGCTTCATTCTGACATTGACTGTACGCTGATCTTTTTTATTTTTTTTGCCGTACATACCGTTATATCTTTATTCCCCCCCCGGCTTCCGGGTATGAATCCTGCGGGAGTGGGCGTTCCTATGCACAGGCAAATTGATTGACGTATGACATAAGCTTTCCTCCTGGCGCATACGGCCGCGTCACAAGTTGCCGAAAGAAGCCGAACGTCGGTGCGCAGGCGCCGTATAGCGCCGTATAGAGCCGACTCGCAGTCCGGGTTCTTACATTATTCGTGACACGGTCGTATGCGCCGGGGGAAAGCTTATGCCATACGTTAATCAATTTGCCTGTGCATAGAAACGCCCACTCCCGCGGGATTCATACCCGGAAGCCGGGGGGGGGGGGGGGGAATAAAGATATAACGGTATGTACGGCAAAAAAAAAAAGATCAGCGTACAGTCAATGTCAGAATGGAGCTTAATGTAATGTTAGATTTTTTTTTTAGGGTGAACCCCCGCTTTAATGCATAGATTGCATTAAGGTGAAAAAACATTTTCCGTTACAACTCCTTTAAAGGAGTTCTCTAAGCTAAAACTTTTAACCCCCGCTGTGCCCGGGCTGTAAAACTATACAAAATAAACTTTCACTTACCTGCCTACGATCCCCCGTTGTTCCGATATCGCCGTCCCGTTCTCCGGTCCCGGTCTCTTCCACTTCCTGGGGGTCGGTGACTCACAGTGCGCTCAGCCTATCAGCGGCCGCGACGGGACATTGCTGCGGCCGCTGATAGGCTGAGCGCACTGTGAGTCACCGACCCGCAGGAAGTGGAACAGACCGGGACCGGAGAACGGGACGGCGATATCGGAACAACGGGGGATCGTAGGCAGGTAAGTGAAAGTTTATTTTGTATAGTTTTACAGCCCGGGCACAGCGGGGGTTAAAAGTTTTAGCTTAGAGAACTCCTTTAAGCTAATGTACATATTTGAGCATAGGGCGACTGAGCATACAAGCCTGAACAGACATGGGGAACAAGCTGAACAATGCTGAAGCGTGAATGGGGGCCAATTGTTGTAAATGATGGATTCAGCGCCCGTGATAGCCTAATAGCTTAAGCATTGGGTAGAATGGCTGCACAGAAGGACTCTTGTTCTCTGGGTGGAAGCAGTGGTCTTTCTAGCTCTGACTCAGTGAGGGGCATGTCTGATCTCTGCTGCCTATTGCCCGAGGCTGTAGATGTTGTGCTGCCGCTGGGCCTGAAATCCATTCAACACAGAATGAGACTTTTTGGATTATATGTGTAACTGCACCCTCAATTTAGCCCAACAAGATTACAAGATGTCATCTGGGCTTCCAGGAGTGTACTGTCAATTGGGCAGGGATTCACCCGGACAGTTCGGGTTTTGAATCATGTGTCTGGGTTTCAGCCCGCTAAAACCCGGACACAAAATTCAGACAGGAATGTAGCTCAGAACAGGGGCTGATAGAAGGGTGAGGGGGCACTATGTGTGACACATTACTATTCTCGTTGGTGTGCCCTAAGATCTTCTAGGTCTATTACAATCCTATAATGTATAGGAAGAAAAAAAAAATTGCTGTGCGCCGCTAACGTGTTCGGGTTTGGCTTGGAGAAAAAGTGGCAACCCTACAGCACAGTGGCTTAGGGGCAGATCCACAAAGCGAGTACGCCGGCGTATCTACTGATACGCCGGCGTACTTTCAAATTTCCCGCGTCGTATCTTTGTTTTGAATCCTCAAAACAAGATACAACGGCATCTGGGTTAGATCCGACAGGCGTACGTCTTCGGATCTAAGATGCAATTCTTCGGTGTCCGCTGGGTGGCGTTCCCCTCGTTTTCCGCGTCGAGTATGCAAATTAGCTATTTCCGACGATCCACGAACGTACGAGCGGCCGTCTAATTTTTTTACGTCGTCTCTAGTCTGCTTTTTTCAGCGTATAGTTAAACCTGCTATTTGGTGGCGTACTCAATGTTAAGTATGGCCATCGTTCCCGCGTATCATTTTAAAAAAAATATTCCGTTTGCGTAAGTCGTCCGTGAATCGGGCTGGACGTAATTTACGTCCACGTCAAAACAATGAGGTCCTTGCGACGTCATTTAGCGCAATGCACGGCTGGAAATTTAGGGACGGCGCATGCGCAGTTCGTTCGGCGCGGGACGCGCTTCATTTAAATGAAACACGCCCCCTACTCGCCGACTTGAATTAGGCGCCGTTACGCCGCGAGAGATACACTACGCCGCCGTAATTTACGGCGCAAATTCTTCCAGGATTCAAACCAAAAAAAGTAAGTTACGGCGGCGTAGCGTATCTCAGATACACTGCGCCGGGGCAGATCTTTGTGGATCTGCCCCTAAGTGTTCAGCACTTGTGCCTTGCAGTGCTGGGGTCTATGTTTCAAATGCTGTCCAGGACAATATCTAGATGGAGTTTGCATGTTCTTGGTTTAGCCATGGAGTATTACGTTACACTCACTAAAACACACAGAACACCCCCCATGTTTTCCTAACTTTAAGAACCACCTAAAATATAAGTCTATTAGGAATAGTGTAACGCATTCTGTTCAGTTTGTGTTTTTTTTTTTGCTAATACAGCTGGTTGTCTTTGGCTTTTTAATTACTATTAAACAAGTCACCCACTTTGTTAATTTTATATGTTATTATCACCATATGCCTTCCACTTATTTTAGCTATGTGGCATAATGGTGTATTTCCACTAGGGGGCAGCAGATGATCTTCTTAGCTAAAGGCATTCTAGTAACTACAAGGGAGAGCAGAGCTCTGGAGCAAAATGTAAACTGATGCAAGAACTCTTGACAGTGGGGTGGATTCAGAAAGCAATTGCGTCTGTGTATCCATAGTTACGCAGCGCAATTGCTTAGTTGCGCCGGCGTAGCGACTTTTCTGTATTCAGAAAGCTCGTTACGCCGACTGCAGCCTAAGATATGACTGGCATAAGGCTCTTATGCCGTCGTATCGTAGGCTGCATTCTTACGATGGCCGCTAGGTGGCGTTCCCGTAGTGGTCAGCGTAGAGTATGCAAATTGCATACTCACGCCGATTCACAACCCTACGCGCGCCCGGCGTTCGCATTTTACGTAGTTTGCGTTTGTCGGGTTCTGCGTAAGGCTGCTCCTGCTATTAGCAGGGGCAGCCAATGCTAAGTATACCCGTCGTTCCCGCGTCGCGATGTTTGAAAATTACGTTGTTTGCGTAAGTGAATCGTGAATGGCACTGGACGCCATTTACGTTCACGTTAAAGCAAATGACGTCCTTGCGATGTCATTTGCCGCAATGCACGTCGGGAAAGTTTCCCGACAGAGCATGCGCACTACGTTCGGCGTGGGAACGCGCCTAATTTAAATGATCCACGCCCCCTACGGGATCATTTAAATTACGCACGCTTACGCCGGCCATTTTTACGGAGCGCCCACGCAAATTACGGAGCTACTGCTTCGTGAATGAAGCGTAGCGCAGCTAATTTACGGAGGCGTAGCGTTAAAACGGTACGCTGCGCCTCCGTAAGAGTGCGCAGCCCTACCTGAATCTAGGCCAGTACCAGTAGCTGTGGATATACTCTGGGATGCAACAACAATCCAGTGTTAAAGAGGCCCTGTCAAGTAACTGCATCAAGTTATAACCCTGGGCTGGTAAAAAAAATGATGTAGGCTCACTTTCCAGTTGGCCCATTTCATTGTGTTACAGATCTCCAGCTGCTGCTTGTATCTGACACTTCTGGGTGTGTCAAATATCACCTCCCCCACCACATGCTGTGGGTCCAGCTTCTATGTCCTCAGTTTAAAGCAGTATTAAACCCAAAATATAATATTGCAACTTACCAATCCTTATAGATGGTGGCTGCATTTGTTTTCTTTTTAGGCCTTTTCCTACTTTGTTTTCACCTGGTGATCAGGCCAGTAAAGCACTACCTGTAGAAGGCTGGATTCACACCTATGCAGTTTTAGTGCTTTTTGCATTTTGCAGATTTGCACTACAGTCCATTTTGCATGGTTTCCTATGGGACACAATCTGTATTGCAAATCTGCAAAATGCACAAAGCACCAAAAATGTATAGGTGTTAATCCAGCCTTAGAGTGCCTCCACTCTGGATAAAGGATCACAGGGGGGCACATTTAGACAGCAGCATTGTCAGTCCGGGGGGAGGGGAGTGTTAGATGGACTAGCACAGGGGTGTCAAGTAGGGTTGCCAACTCATCCCTTTAAAACAGAACACATATTAATTACACAGGTTCTGAGGCTAATTTAATGCAAAAAAGGCACCAAGTGAGTTTAATTACCTCCTTAATCAGCCACAGAACCTGTGTAATTAATATGTGTTCTGTTTTAAAGGGATGAGTTGGCAACCCTAATGTCAAGCTCAATTTCATCGTGGGCCACATCAGCATTATGATTGCCCTCAAAAGGGGCCGGTTGTATCTGTAAGATTAGATGTCCAGCGCATCCCCTCCCCTTACATTAGATGTTATGAGCCACCCCACCATCAGAAGCTGAGTCCCCCACTCTCCCTTACATCACAGTGCACCCCCCTTACCTTTTATTGCTGCTGGGAAGAAGCTTGGTGCATTGCTTGAAAGCAGAAAGTACAGGGTCTGGCGGAGGACCAGAGGAGGGCTGGAGCTCTCCTGCAGCTGCAGGAGAAAAGCGATGGGCCACATGATATGGCCTGGAGGCTGGATTCGGCCCGCAGGCCTTGTGTTTGACACCTGTGCACTAGCAGATTTTAATACATTAAACAAATCGAAGCCAAACTCCAGCTCACACTTTATAGGCAATACAGCTAAATTTTTGTTTCATTTTCAGGATAAAGGCTTCACGTAAAAATAAAAGCTGATCGTTTTAAGGATCCCTGTGAGTGGTAAATGGTTTGTCTCATCCCTCTCAGACTGGATTCACAACTGGGTTTTTACACACTTTTTCACGAGTTTGTATGCGCAATTTTGTACAGCATTTTGAGCGTTTTAGAGCTCTGCCGTTTTTGTATTAACCAATAGGAAAAATATTATCTGTGACATAATTTGTTGCTGTGTGTTTCTATTTCTTGGGTTATTTTTATTTCCTTCCTGGAGTTCGCTGTGTTCTCCGATGCTTTCTGCTCTCCAAACAATGACGGATGAAAAGGCGTGTTTCATTGCGGCAGCCGCTACAACGTTTTATTTCCTAATGGAAGAAAAAGAGAAAAAGAGGAGGAGGACTGGAAGATACTGGGCCCATTCTGTCATTGCTGATTGAGAACAGAGGGGCCAGATCTGGGTCGTGTACAAAGGCCCATAAACATGTCATATGTATTTCTAATTATAATAAATAATACATAAAAAAATTATTGTGATTTGTGCGTATTTTTAGGTATAACATACAGGTACATCTCAAAAAATTTGACATAAAAAAGTTTAATTATTTAAATAATTTGATTCAAAAGCTGAAACTCCTATATTATATAGATTATTTACACACAGAGTGATCTATTTCAAGCATTTCTTTATTTTAATTTTGCTGAATATGGCTTACAGCTAGTGAAAACCCAAAACTCAGTATCTCTGAAAATTGTAGATTCATGATGATTGACAATTGTCCAGCAGACAGTCATAGACATCCTCCACAGGAGTAAGTCACAAAAAGTCATTGCTAAAAAAAGCTGGCTGTTCACAGAGTGCTGTATCCAAGCATTCTGATGGAAAGTAGAGTGGAAGGAAAAAGTGTGGTAGAAAAACGTGCATAAGCAAAAGGGATAATCGCAGCCTTGAGAGAATTGTGAAGCAAAGGCCATTCAAAAATTTGGGGAAGATTCACAAGGACTATGGCTGGTGTCAGTGCTTCAAGAGCTACAGACATATCCAGGACATGGGCTACAACTTTTGCATTCCTTGTGTCAAGCCACTCCTGAACCAGAGACAATGTCAGAAGTGTCTTACCTGGGCTAAGGAGAAAAGGTACTGGACTGTTGCTCAGAGGTCCAAAGTCATCCTTTCGGATTAAAGTAGATTTTGCATTTCATTTAGAAATCAAGGTCCCAGAGTCTGTAGAAGGAGTGGAGAGGCACAGAATCCAAGTTGCATGAGGTCCAGTGTGAAGTTTCCACAGTCAGTGATGATTGGGGGAGCCACGTGATCTTCTAGTGTTTGTCCCCTGTGTTTTATCAAGTCCAAACTCAGCACAGCCCTCTACCAGGAAATTCTAGAGCACTTCATGCTTCCCTCTACTGACCAGCTTTATGCTGATTTCATTTTCCAGCAGGACTTGGCACCTGCCCAGTGCCCACACTGCCAAAAGTACCAATATATGGTTTAATGATTATGGTATCACTGTGCTCGATTGGCCAGCAAACTCACCTGACCTAAACCCCTAGGAGAATCGATATTGTCAAGAAGAAGATGAGAGACACCAGTCCCAACAATGCAGATGAGCTGAAGGCCACTATCAAAGCAACCTGGGCTTCCATAACACCTCAGCAGTGCCTCCATGCCACGCCATATTGATGCAGCAATTCATACAAAAGGAGCCCCGACCAAGTATTGAGAGCATACTATACTGTACATGGACATACTTTTCAGTAAGCCAACATTTTTTTATTAAAAATCCTTTTTTTATTGGTCTTATGTAATGTTCAAATTTTCTGAGATTTGGGGTTTCACTAGCTGTAAGCCATAATCATCACTCTGTGTGTAATGAATCTATATAATATACAATTAGGTCACAATTGTCATACTTTTGGCTCTGTATGCCACCAGAATAAAATTAAAACAAAACAATCCAATGAATTTAAAGTGCAGACTTTCAGCTTTAATTCAAGGGGTTGAACATAAATATCAAGTACAAATTTTAGGAACTGCAACCATTTTTATACACAGTCACCACATTTTCAGAGGGTTAAATGTAACTGGACAAATGAATATAATCCATAAATAAAATGTTCATTATAAATATTTTGTTGAAGATCCTCTACTGGCAATGACTGCCTGAAGTCTGGAACCCGTAGACATTACCAAAGACTAGGTTTCCTCCTTTCTGATGCTTTGCCAGGCTCTAACTGCAGCTGTCTTCAGTTGTTCTTTGTTTGTGAGTCTTTCTGCCTTTAGTTTTGCCTTCAGCAAGTTAAATGGATGCTTAATTGGGTTGAGATCAGGTGATTGCCTAGGCCATTGCAAAATATTCCACTTATTTTCCTGGGTTCCCAGAAGTTCCTGGGTTGATTTTGCAGTGTGTTTTGGATCATTGTCCATCTGTACTAGAGCTTCACGATTAATCGGGAAAAGATTGTGATCTCGATTCACCCACCCCAGCGATCTCCAGGCTGGATTACCCGCGATTTTTGGGTTTCCCCGCCTGTTCCACGTAACCAGCGTGGACCGCAAATGGCGCAGATCGGAACTGACGTCAGCAGTCAGTTCCGATCTGACTGGGGCGGGGGGGGCGTTCCACAGCGGGGGGGCGTTCCGCACCGGGTGACACACATTAGAGGGGGTGTCAGGTGGCGCCCCCGTCCTCCCCTGTATAAAAAAAAATGACAGCAGGGCGGCCGGGCTCAGTAGCGCAGCGTGATATGACGCGCTGACCGTGCAGGGAGAGGCTAGTCCAGCGGGGGGAAGTGCGGGGGTGCCCGAGCCGGATGCGGACTGTACCGCTACTCAGGTGCCGCCAGAGCAGGAGAAAATAAAAACTGTCTCTCGCTCTCTTGTACAGCAGAAGAGGGAGAGTGAGAGACAGTGACTGTGGGGCATTGGAAATTCTGGAGTAGTAGGTGATTGGTTGCTAGGAGGTCCTAGCAACCAATCATTGTCTTGTCAATATGAAAGTACAGAGTAAGGTAGGAACTGACAGAGCTATGAAATGTGCATGGGCTCCAGTCAGGGCTGTGGGGGGGGGGGGTTAGGAGGGTACTGTGCAGGGGGTCCATTCAGGGCTGTGGGGGGTAATGTACAGGGGGTCCAGTCAGGGCTGTGAGGGGGGTCCAGAGGTGCAGGGTGCTGTGCAATGTAAAGGGGTCCAGAGGTGCAGGGTGCTGTGCAATATAAAGTGGTCCAGAGGTGCTGTGCAATGTAAAGAGGTGCAGAGGGTTGTGTAATGTAAGGGGGTCCAGAGGTGCTGTGTAATGTAAAGGGGTCCAGAGTTGCAGGGTGATGTGCAATGTAAAGGGGTCCAGAGGGGCAGGGTGCTGTGCAATGTAAAGGGGTCCAGAGGTGCTGTGTAATGTAAAGGGGTCCAGAGTTGCAGGGTGCTGTGCAATGTAAAGGGGTCCATAGGTGCAGGGTGCTGTGCAATGTAAAGGGGTCCAGAGGTGCAGGGGGTTGTGTAATGTAAAGGGGTCCAGAGTGCTGTGTAATGTAAAGAGATCCAGAGATGCAGGGAACGGTGTAATGTACAGGGGTCCAGAGGTACAGGGGGCTGTATAATGTGCAGGGGTCTAGAGCTGTGGGGGGGGGGGGCTGTGTAATGTAAAGAGGTTTTTAAAATATATTTTTTTTTAGAGAATCGTGATCTTCACTTTATGCAAAAGGATCATGATTATCATTTTTCCCAGAATCGTGCAGCTCTTATCTGTGCTGTGAAGCGCCATCCAATCAACTTTGCTGCATTTGTCTGAATCTGGGCTGACAGTATATCTCTACACTCTGAAGAATTCATCCGGCTGCTTCTGTCTTCTGTCACATTATCAATAAACACCAATGACCCAGTACCACTGGAAGCCATGCATGCCCATGCCATAGCACTGCAAGCTCCACCATGTTTTACTGATGACGTTGTGTGCTTTGGATCATGAGCTGATCCATGCCCTCGCCACACTTTGTTCTTCCCGACATTCTGGTACAGATTAATCTTAGGCCTCGTACAGACGACCGGACAGTCCGCTGAAAACGGTCCGCCGGACCGTTTTCAGCGGACATGTCCGGCCGGAGATTTCTGTATGATGGTTGTACACACCATCATACAGAAATCCGCTCGTACATGATACGCGGTGATGAGGCCGCGCCGTCGCCGCGACGATGACGCGGCGACGTGCGCGGCCCTGGAAGTTCAATTCTTCCACGCATGCGTCGAAGTGATTCGACGCATGCGAGGGATGGCGGCCGCTCGGACATGTACGGTGAGTCTGGACAGACGACTGAACATGTCCAACGGACAGGATTCCAGCGGACATGTTTCTTACCTGTCCGGTCGGCCGTACACACGACCGAACATGTCTGCTGAAACTGGTCCGCGGACCAGTTTCAGCAGACATGTTCGGTCGTGTGTACAAGGCCTGAGTTTTATCTGTCCAAAGAATGCTTTTCCAGAACTGGTCTGGCTTTTTTAGATTTTTTTGGGCAAAGTCTATTCTGGCTTTTCTATTTTTCAGGCTTATGAAAGGTTTTCACCTTGTGGTAAAACCCTCTGCATTTGCTCTCCTGAAGTCTTCTCTTGATTGTAAACTTTGACAATGATACGCCCACCTCCTGGTGAGTGTCTTTCCCTTGTCTGGATGTTGTGAATGGGTTTTCTTTTACCATTGAGAGGACCCTGCAATCATCCACCACTGTTGTCTTCTGTGGATGTCTAGGCCTTTTTTTGTTGCTGAGCTCACCAGCGCATTCTTCTTTCCTCAGAATGTACTAAACTGGTAAGGCCACTCCTAATATTGCTGCTATCCCTCCGATGGATTTGTGAATGCATGATTTAGGTTCACAGCAAAAGATTCCAAATGCAAATACAGTGGTGGCTGGTGCTCAAAGTGTTGCGTAAACAAACTGAAAAACCTATCAATTGCAACCACTGTACCCATCAAACCCAGCTACTGTGCCCATCAAATGCAGCCACTGTGGGGGCGTGGCTTGCGCGTGCACGCGAATGGACGCTTGAGCTGTGAGCTCCGCCGACTGGACCGGACAACGAGCGACATTTCGGGCACCCACGCTGCTCTAAATCGACACCACAGACACGTCTCCACCTCCCCCGGGACCCG
Organism: Rana temporaria; assembly: GCF_905171775.1. Classification (NCBI taxonomy): domain Eukaryota; kingdom Metazoa; phylum Chordata; class Amphibia; order Anura; family Ranidae; genus Rana; species Rana temporaria. The sequence continues at coordinate 66,825,145 of NC_053489.1, read as the reverse complement.
CCGACACAATGACCCGAAAACGGGCACAGGAACGCGGCCCGAAAAGGCTGGAATCCTTCTCCTTCCAGCCCCGCCGAAAAAGCCAAGATGGCGCCGACGGGAGCACACGGCTCTCCCCACAGCCCATCCACGAGATCTGAAGCTGCCGCAGCAGCTCTCCTACCCTCCGGACAACTCGCCTGCCACACCGGGAACGCAGAGCCCTGCCAAGTCCAAGATGAGGATGGACCACCACACGCAGGCCTCAATCGCAGTGAGTACAGGCCTACACAATGACTCTGCCATATCCTCCCTGCAATCCTCCATTGCCCAATTCCCCACCACAGGGCAGCCGGTGTTAGACACCACGATGAAGGACATGCTCATGACATTACAATCCTCACTCATGACTAACCTATCCTCATTGATCAACACATTCTCTTTGGAAATGAAGCATATGGACAATAGAATGCAATTTATAGAGAACAAAATGGTGGATTGCACTGACACAGTAAACGAGCTGGTAGATGGATATGCTGAGCAAAGGGATGACAATTTATGGATCAAAGCGAAGCTCGCGGACCTTGAGGACCGCTCCAGACGCAACAACATTAAAATACGTGGGGTCCCTGAGAGCGTCCAGCCAAAGGAGCTGCATGCCTATGCCAGCACCATGTTCTCCAGCATGCTGCCTGATCTCTCCCCCATTGAACTTACTATAGACCGCATACATCGGCTCCCCAAGCCCCGCCATTTGGAAGCAGATATACCTAGAGATGTTCTACTAAGAATTCATTTTTTTCAAGCTAAAGAGCAAATATTAATGAAAGCACGGGAAGCTTCCCCGCTCCCGGCGCCATACTCAGATATCCAGCTATACGCCGATCTATCTCAGTACACACTCCAAATGAGAAGACAGCTTAAAACCATCACGAAGGCCCTGCACAACCACAAGATCATCTATAAATGGCGACACCCAGCAACCATCTTGGTCACTCACAATGGCATCCCACATGCCATATCCACCCTAGAAGGAGGTATGAAGCTGCTACACTCCTGGGGAATTCTGCCGGAACCCCCCCACAACCAGCCTGAACACAACGGGGCCCCTAATCCATTCACTTTTGGAGCTGACAAGGGGAAGTTCAAAATGAATAACCCGAGACCGCTACGCTGAGCAACGCATCTGTCCGGTCTGGTCATGCGACCCACCACCTGCTCACAAAACTCTCCCCTGCACTTAATCAGCCGCTCGAGTAGAGCAGTTTGTTGCTGATTCATACGTTGCTCCCTTGTACAGGGAAATTGTTGACCTCTTGTTCCCTACGGTTCATTTTTCATTTTCATCTTTTTGTTTTATTTTTTTATTTTTTCTAATTTGGATATTTTTTCCACACCAGGGATCACCTAACGGCGCTGCCTCTACATACACTGTACCAAGTGAACCTCTCCTCTAAACCTAAGGCACGAACTCCTTTCAATACCCTACTGTGATTACTCACCTCTACCTTTGTCTCCTACATCTTAGCGGCTCGATCCTGCCCTGCTTCCTCATACGCCAGGAAAACACACCACCTCGTCTTCCCTACCTGCCTACCTGGGTCTTGAGCGGCTCTCACCTACAACTGTAAGTACTTTAAAGTTCTCTTGCTACCACCTCACACCAGAACATGGGGATCAAAATACTCTCCCTTAATGCCAAGGGCCTAAACCACCCCGCAAAACGGACATCTTTGTGGTCATCAGCACTTGCCCACAATTGTGACGTTCTGTGCGTCCACTTTGCACTACAAGCAGCTCCCAAGTGCTCCCACAAACAGTTCCCACATGTCTTTCAGGCCTACTTCTCCAAGAAACAACGCGGAGTGATGATCGCCATCAGAGACTCGGTCACCTTCCAACTACACCAAAGTGTCTCTGACCAGGATGGTAGATACGTGTTTCTCAACCGTGACATCAACAATATACCGTACACACTGGTATCCCTCTATGTCCCAAATCAGGGCCAAATGACATTCCTCAGAAAAGTGAAGAAGGCAATTCGCAAGTTCCAAACTGGACACCTACTTATATGTGGGGATTTCAATAAGGTCCCTAACAATGCCATGGACTCTACCGCCGGGCCTCCCCGGCGTGCTTCTTCCTTGGACTCTTTCATTTCCTCTCATGGCATGTATGATGTGTGGAGGTGCTGTCATGCGAGCGAGAGGGACTTTACGTTCTTGTCGCCCCGTCACAACACCTACTTGCGTATTGACTTGTTTTTAACTGATAGCTGGTTATTGCAAAGGGCTCTGGGCTCTGAAATCCATACCACCACCTGGTCAGATCATGCCCCCATCAGTCTCACCATCTCTGACAATTCCTCCCTTCCCACTACCTATATATGGAGAGCCAACAACTACCTCCTCAATACCCCCTACTACTCAGACACCATCAAAAAAAATCTTGAGGAATACTTCTCAATCAACCGCACTTCCACATCTGACCCGCTGGTGGTGTGGAATGCCCACAAGGCTGTGATACGGGGGGTTTTCCTCCAAATGGGGGCTAGAGCTAAACGACATAGAACTCGAAAGATGGACGAACTCACACAAGCCCTGACCTCTGCGGAGGCCCTTAACAAAACCGACCCCTCCCCGTCCCTACAGTCGCAAATCTTTACTTTAAGGCATGACCTCAGAGCGCTACTTCTTGAAAAACACGAAAAATCATATAAGCTTCTTAGAGCCACTTGCTACTCCACGGGCAATAAAGCTGGGAAAGCAATGTCCCTCAGAGTCAAAGGTTGCAGGACCAAAACGAAAATCCCATATCTGATCCACCCCCACTCCGGAGAAAAGCTCCTTAAACCTCAATCGATAGCAGATGCATTTAGTGAGTACTATGCAGACCTATACAATCTCAAGAAGGACCCCTCCACAACTCAACCATCTCCTGCCTCGATCCAAACATTCCTGGATAGTGTTAATCTCCCATCGGTTACCCCCACACAACTCTCCACGTTGACTAACCCCTTCACGATTGATGAAATCCTTAAAGCGATAAACGGCCTCCCCTCCTCTAAATCCCCAGGCTCAGATGGCTTCACTGGGGAATACTACCGGAAATTCCAACACCTTTTAGCTCCCACTATGCAGCGCACCTTCAACTCAGCCGCTGGATCAGCATCCTTCCCGGCTGAAATGCTTGCAGCTACGGTAGTGACCTTACCCAAACCAGGCAAAGACCCCATCTCCCCGAAAAATTTCCGCCCCATCTCCCTACTAAACGTCGACCTAAAAATTTATGCCAAACTCATAGCCAACAGACTGGAACTCATTCTCCCATCTTTAATCTCCCCAGACCAGTCAGGTTTCACCAAGGGACGCCAGGCCTCAGACGCCACGCGACGGATGATAAACATCATGCACCAGATCGAAACCTCCAAAACGCCTTCTCTGCTTCTCTCCTTAGATGCAGAGAAGGCGTTTGACAGGGTCCACTGGGGATACGTGTCGGCAGTATTGACCAAATTTGGCTTGGTTGGTGGCATCCATGATGCCATCATGGCTTTATACTCCAACCCTTCGGCCAGAGTACTCTCGGCGGGTGCCCTCTCCACGCCCTTCCAAATCACCAACGGCACTAGGCAGGGATGCCCCCTATCACCCCTAATATTCAACCTGGTCATGGAGCCCCTAGCAGAAGTTTTAAGAACTAACAAAAACATCTCTGGTATGAATATAGCAGGAGCAGAACACAAAATAAGCCTATTTGCGGACGATGTGATCCTTGTGGTTACTAATCCTGAGAGCTCCCTGCCTGAGATCCAAAGGATGCTTGCCTGGTTTAGCGAAATATCTTTCTACAAAGCCAATGAAGCCAAATCCTACATGCTTAACCTAGGCTTAGACGAGGCTACCAAGAATCGGATCGCACTCAATTTCCCATACGTCTGGGCGGACAGTAGCATTACATATTTGGGGATCCAGCTCACCTCCACTACGAAAGCTTTATTTGCCTCTAATTATCTACCATTTCGCTCTAAGCTTCAGGCGGATCTCACCAGGCTGGCATCCTTAGAGTTCTCATGGTCTGGCCGCTTAGCGGCGTTTAAAATGCTCCATCTCCCCCAAATATTGTATCTATTTCGAACCCTCCCCATCCCTATTCCCCTCAAATATTTCTCTTCACTACAATCAATGCTATCGAAATACGTCTGGAAAGGTAAAAAAGCCAGATGTGGCCACACTCGACTGACAAAACATCGCGCGGCAGGGGGAATGGGCTATGTCAACTTCCGAGACTACTACATGGCCTCAATTTTGACGCAAGCTAAGGAATGGATTTCCTCTGGCCCCCCCTCCACACTGTGGGGTAGAATAGAACAATCCTCAGTTCCGCATCATAACCTCCCAGCCTGGTTGTTTGCTACCACAATGGGAGCAAAGACACCTCCCCACCTTTCTCTGACCTATCTCGCGACCCTCAAGGTCTGGTCCCGACTTGCGCGACTACCTGCGACCCCTGACGTACGCTCTACAATACCTGTTCCCCTAGAGACATTGCAAATCTTGATGGCTTCCACTTCATACTCCCATTGGAAAGCCAAAGCGCTGATCCATGTATCCGACCTAGTAATGGGAAGTACCATCAAATCCTTCCCGGACCTCCAGGAACGATTCAACATCCCAGACTCTGACCTATTCCTTTACCTCCGCACCCGACACTGCCTTCTCTCATTAAAAGCATGGGAATGCTCACTTCCCCAAGCCGCCTGGGTATACTATAGATCCCCAACAACACACCGAAAAGGGATAACAATGTTCTATAACCTTCTTGGCTCCAAGACCACATTTACTAGCTGCACCGCATTGACCACCTGGGAAAGAGATCTGGGGCGAGAATTCACCCTGACTCAATGGGAAAGGGCTGGCCACTCCACCTATAAGGCTACATGCTGCTCCACTCTGTGGGAATTAGCATTTAAGATAACTTACCGTTGGTATCTAACCCCCGATAGGATCTCCAAATTTGACACCTCACTTAACAACACCTGCTGGAGGAATTGTGGTCAGAAAGGTGACTTGATTCATACGCTTTGGGGATGCCCAAAACTTACTCACTACTGGACTTCAGTGTTCCAACTCCTTCTTGACGTCACAAAGATGACCATAGACAAACAACCGTCCTTGGCATTACTGTCTCTCAATATTGACCGCTTCCCTAACCCTGCGAGAACGATTATTGTTCACATTCTCCTAGCCGCACGCCTTAGTATCACTAGGAAATGGAAGGATCCTGACCCTCCTACCCTCCGGGACGTTGTACACACCACACATACCCACTTTATCTATGAATCTACCTTGACATTACGCCATAGCGACAAGACACAACTCCTCAGGAAATGGCAACTATGGACTGAATGGATAGACTCACCAGGATTGACAGACACACTCTCCTCTTCTCTTTGATTGACTTTGTTTAGAGGCTCACGGCATAGCACTAGGTGATACCCTCGCCCTATAGGGGCTTTACTAGGGATCGGAGATGGCATGGGGGGAGGGGGAGGGAGTTCCCTACCTGGGCACAGCATAGTGCCTGAAAGGGGTGCTCAGGGGGAGGGGGCCCTCTCCCATACCCTGAGAAACACCAGTAATTGGCGAGTACTCTCCGATCCGTCTCTACTAGTCTGTTTTGATATGTTTCAATATACGTTAACCACTTACCCCCCGGACCATATTGCTGCCCAAAGACCAGAGTACTTTTTGCGATTCGGGACTGCGTCGCTTTAACAGACAATTGCGCGGTCGTGCGACGTGGCTCCCAAACAAAATTGGCGTCCTTTTTTTCCCACAAATAGAGCTTTCTTTTGGTGGTATTTGATCACCTCTGCGTTTTTTTTTTTTTGCGCTATAAACAAAAATAGAACGACAATTTTGAAAAAAATGAATATTTTTTACTTTTTGCTGTAATAAATATCCCCCAAAAATATATAAAAAAACATTTTTTTTCCTCAGTTTAGGCCGATACGTATTCTTCTACATATTTTTCGTAAAAAAAATCGCAATAAGCGTTTATTGATTGGTTTGCGCAAAAGTTATAGCGTTTACAAAATAGGGGGTATTTTTATGGCATTTTTATTAATATTTTTTTTACTAGTAATGGCGGCGATCGGCGATTTTTTTTTTCGGTATTGCGACATTATGGCGGACACTTCGGACATTTTTGACACATTTTTGGGACCATTGGCATTTTTATAGCGATCAGTGCTATAAAAATGCATTAGATTACTATAAAAATGCCACTGGCAGTGAAGGGGTTAACACTAGGGGGCGGGGAAGGGGTTAAGTATGCCTGGGTGTGTTCTTACTGTGGGGGGGGGGGTGGCCTCACTTGGGGAAACACTGATTTTCTGTTCATACATTGTATGAACAGAAAATCAGCATTTCCCCTGCTGACAGGAACGAGAGCTGTGTGTTTACACACACAGCTCCCGTTCCCCGCTCTGTACCGAGCGATCGCGTGTGCCCGGCGGCGATCGCGCCCGCCGGGCACACGCACGGGAGTCGGGGGCGAGCGGGGGGCGCGCGCGCGCGCCTCCGGCGGCGCGCGTGCGCCCCTAGTGGCGGCTAAAGGGTAGGACGTCCATTTACGTGGTCTCGCCTAGGAGAGCCACCTTGTGGACGTAAAATGACGGTGCGGCGACGGCAAGTAGTTAATATGTTTGAATATGATAATTGTCAGATTGCCAATCTCGGGGCTAAGGCCCTTCGTATGTCATGTTATATCTTATTGACCTCTGATTTTTATTATCTTTCTGTAAAGTTCGTATAGGAAAAGAAATGCTATGTACATGCGATAATACCTCTGTATGCCTTATCACTTCTTAATAAAAACCTATTGAGTAAAAAAAAAAAAATGCAGCCACTGTGCCATCAAACGCAGCCACTGTGCTATCCAATGCAGTCACTGTACCCAGAAATTGCCACTACTGTGCCCATCAATTGCTGCCAGTGTGCTCATCAATTGCTACTACTGTGCCCATCAATTGCTGACAGTGTGCCCATCAATTGCTGACACTGTGCCCATCAATTGCCGCTACTGTGCCCATCAATTGCTGCCAGTGTGCCCATCAAATCGTGCCAGTGTTCATTCCCCGCCCGACTTACCTTGTCTCGGTGGGGCAGCAGTGCCCTCCACGCTCCTAGATGTCTTCTCTGGTCATCTCTTCCTGTCCTCTGCGATAGGCATCCAATCACAGCGCCTGTTTCAGCCAGTGAGGTGACAGGTAACAGACACTAGCACCTGATTGGCTGAGAGACGGTTCAGTGTTAGTAAAGCGAATATTCATTCATTCAAATCATATTTTTTTTATTTAAATCAGATTTAGATTTTTTAATCAAATTTATTTTAATAAAGTTCTTTTGGAGTAAAAATGTATCTAAAGATAGTTTTCTATTTAAGATACATTAGTATACATGTAGTTTATTCAGCATGAAATGGAGTTTAGTTATGTAGCATGATGCTGTATATTCTGAAAATATATTTTTTTTTGGTAAACTCAGTCAATGAATCCAAGCTCTGAAATCTGAGATAACATGCACTGCATTGATGCATTCACACAATTTCACAGTAACCATGAGATAAAACAAAGTTCAGGAATATTTCTTCTGTTTTGCAAATCTATGTACACTACAATTAAATAAATATATAAATGATCTTGCGCTAAAGAAAAATCACCAACTGTAAGGCCTTGTACACACGATCAGTCCAAACTGATGAAAACGGACTGAAGGCTGAAGTCTGATGGTCTGATGGACTGATGGTCTGATGGTCTGATGTGCCTACACACCATCAGTTCAAAATCCGATCGAGGGATGGCTGTGGCCGATGCAGAACCTGCTGGCGTGGAGGTGAAAGCCTTCTGATCAGGACGGAGAAACATGCGGTCGAAGCTGAAGGGTCGGGTCCCTGGCCTTCTGGCCTGGATTTGATGCAGTTCCTAACGCTGCCAGTTTCTCGAGAGGGAACGTCAACCTCACTCTACTGTTAAGGGGGGGTCTAATGAAGACTTGCACGTCTCGAGTATAATTAGGTAGGGAGCGAAAGAGGCGATGGGGGGAGCTTATAGTCTCTCTCTCCCTGAGCTCTCGATCCTTCCTGGTAGGGAAGGGGGATGTGACTGTCCGGGCTGTTGGTCAGGGTTGTGAGAAAAGCCTATGATGAATGTGCCCCTGGAGTGGCAGTTCAGGGGTGCCATACTTGCACTAGTGTTTTTATCACATCACAGTTAAGTTATTATTAGTTTGTTATTATTTTACATTTTCGAATTTATGAATTTTTGAATATTTTTGAATATTCAAATTTAAAATTTAAAAATTTGTTAAGCGGGTTTTCGTTAATTCGGATATTTCCAAATGTATTAATTTGTCCAAATTTGTTAAAAAACTCATTCGGAATTAAACAAATTGCACATATCTACACGAGAGTCCTTCTTCAGGTCCCCCCATCAGTGCCTGGGCAATGTGGCCCTTTTTATTGGCTGCCCAGTAGCATGGTCCTCTAAGGTCCTGAAGACTACAGCAATGTTACGACATCTCAAAGAGGGGCGACACACTGATGTTGGACTCCAGGGCTGGATTATTAGTAGGGTTGTCCCGATACCACTTTTTTAGGACTGAGTACAAGTACCGATACTTTTTTCTATGTACTCGCCAATACCGAATACCGATACTTTTTTTAAATGTGTCCCCAAATGCAGCCATGTCCCCCACATATTCCAGCCATGTCCCCCACATATTCCAGCCATGTCCCCCACATATTCCAGCCATGTCCCCCACATATTCCAGCCATGTCCCCCACATAATGCAGCCATGTCCTCCACATTCCAGCCATGTCCCCCACACAGTGGCGTAACCAGAGTTATGGGCGCCCGGGGCAGAATTTTTTTTCCTGCCCCCCCCCCTTATATAAACATCCACTCTGGCCCTCCAAGAGGATTACCAATAATAACACTTCCAGGAATCCCCCGTGTACGGGAATCCCACTGCACCCCCGGCTACAGGGATCTGCCAGGAATCCTCCGACCCACTTATGATGGAAGCAGACCCGGCCGGCACAAATACATATGATTAGCACTGACACAGGGGAATGCGGGGCCAGCCGGCGTGGTTGCCATGACTACAGAGCGGCCCGTCTACACCAGCGGCCTGGCAGTGCCGAGGGAGGGGCAGCAGGCCGGGCTCCTCTGTCTCCCCCCAAGTTTGGTTCCAGCCATCAGCTGCCGGGCCGCCATCTTTATTCTTGCTGCCTACAAGCTGAGTAGGAGGGGGAGACACCGAGAGCTGTCATATAGGATGGACCGAGGGGCTTACCCCGACAGCCCGGGCCGAGGGGACACTTCACAGCTACAGTAATCAAGAAAAAAATGTGCAGGCAGTGGAGCCATGGCTCGGATTTCTCTGCAATGCATAGAATGGTTTTTGCATCCCCCCCACTCATGCTATGCAGGAGCCAATAAAGAAGGCACTGAGTTACTCTGAGCTTGCCTTCACAAATCTTATGGCAAATAAGTAATTTATGTCTGGTTGTAAACTGTACTAGGCTGCAATTGCCCTGCTTTATCACCAGCCAGTATAAAAGCAAATCTTGTTTTTTTTATTTTTTTATTACAAAGCTAAAGGCATTAATTACCAGTACAGTAAATGCATGCATTAGATCAGTCATCTATGAGCTAATGCATGCATTTACTGTACTGGTAATTAATGCCTTTAGCTTTGTAATAAAAAAATAAAAAAAACAAGATTTGCTTTTATACTGGCTGGTGATAAAGCAGGGCAATTGCAGCCTAGTACAGTCACTGAACTTCGGCAAAAGTGTCGGAACAAAGTGACAGTGCTGAAAGGCTTTCAGGATTTGAGGTGCTGGTGGAGAACACACACTCGCATTTAATCGCCCGCTCCTTTTCAAGTTGCTGTTACTTCTGTCCTGTCTGTGAGAGAAGGCATCCTTGCATCCCTGTGGATGTCCCTTCTGCCTGCTCGTCCCCCTGTCTCGCTGCATCAGCCCAGCTCCCACAGCTTCTTTTAGCATCAGCACCCAAACGGTAAACTTTACCGTCCTTGGTGGACATGGCTGGGGTGGCCGCTCGGCGCTGTCGGTGACTCGGCGAGCGGGAGGCCTCCTCCTGGCGGCTCAGGACTGTGACTCACAGTCCGGAGCTGCCAGGAGGAGGCCGCCCGCTCGCCGAGTCACCGACAGCAGGGAGCGCCGAACGGCCACCCCAGCCATGTCCACCAAGGACGGTAAAGTTTACCGTTACAGTCTGTGAGGGAGGAGAGAGGGAGGACACGAGCGCGCACGGCTTCAGAGTGACGGACGGTAGCGGCTGCTAGCAACATAGCGGCGCCCGGGCTGACACAGCACGGGAATCTGCCCAGCCCAGCATCCCGGTATAATAACCGGGGGGGGGGGGGCGACGTCGCCCCCCTCAGCTTAGCGCCCGGGGCAGATGCACCGGCTGCCCCCCCGGTTGTTACGCCAGTGCCCCCACATAATGCAGCCATGTCCCCCACATTCCATCCATGTCCCCCACATTCCAGCCATGTCCTCCACATTCCAGCCATGTCCCCCACATTCCAGCCATGTCCCCCACATTCCAGCCATGTCCCCCACATTCCATCCATGTCCCCCACATTCCAGCCATGTCCTCCACATTCCAGCCATGTCCCCCACATTCCAGCCATGTCCCCCACATTCCAGCCATGTCCCCCACATTCCAGCCATGTCCCCCACATTCCAGCCATGTCCTCCACATTCCAGCCATGTCCCCCACATTCCAGCCATGTCCCCCACATTCCAGCCATGTCCCCCACATTCCAGCCATGTCCCCCATACCTGGATGATGCCGCACGTGCCGCCGTTAATCAGCGTGCGGGGAACAGCTTTCGTTTGAATAGCTGTATCCCCGCCGCGTATAGACACTCCCCCTTGCGCGGGATTGGACAGATCATCCGTCCAATCCCGCGCAAGGGGGAGTGTCTATACGCGGCGGGGATACAGCTATTCAAATGAAAGCTGTTCCCTGCACGCTGATTAACGGCGGCGGCTTTGCGGTTTGTGGCGACGGGTTTGCGGCGGCAGGGGGGGGCGGGACAAGTATTCTATTTTAGTATCGGGGGTATTTGCGGGAGTACGAGTACTCCTGCAAATACTCGGTATCGGTCCCGATACCGATACTGGTATCGGTATCGGGACAACCCTAATTATTAGTCATCACTGTGGAGGGTCACATAACAACAGGCATAAATAAGTAAATTACACTATTTGATTTTATGGGGGGGGGGGGGGGGGGGGTGGGTAGGGGGTAGGATGAGTTTACCAGTTGTCACTCATAGTAGAGGCTTGTCGCTGTTATGCCGCGTACAGACGGTCGTTTTTTGTGATGAAAAAAAAAACGAAGTTTTAAAAAACGGCATTTAAAATGATCGTGTGTGGGCAAAACGTCGTTTTATGTCTTCAAAAAAACGACAAAAAAAAAAAATTTGAACATGCTTGAATTTTTTGTGTCGTTTTTCAAAACGTAGTTTTTTGTTTCACAGAAATTGACCGTGTGTAGCAAAAAACGACATTTAAAACGACGTTTTTAAACCCACGCATGCCCAGAAGCTAGTTATGAAGCGAGCTTCAATGGAAAAAAGTGGTGAACGTAACCTCGCTTTGCTAGAGCATTGTGAAAAAACGATGGTGTGTAGGCAACGTCGTTTTTGAAAATGAAGTTTCAAAAACGTCGTTTTATTTCATGATTTAAAACGTCGTTTTTTTTCATCACAAAAAACGACCGTCTGTACGCGGCATTAGAGGGGTTTTTATTTTAAAGCGGATGTGCCACTAAAAAAAATATTAAAAGCCAGCAGCTACAAATACTGCAGCTGCTGACTTTTAATATAAGGACACTTACCTGTCCTGGAGTCCAGCGCCGATCGCAGCAGATGACGAGCCGATCGCTCGTCACCCTGCTGCTCCCCCCTCCATCCACGCTGAGGGAACCTGGAAGTGAAGCGCTCCGGCTTCACTGCCCGGTTCCCTACGGCGCATGCGCGAGTCGCGCTGCGCCCGCCGATTGGCTCCCGCTGTGTGCTGGGAGCCGAGTGTTCCCAGCATACAACGGGGGACGGACGGGAAGCAAGGGAAAAACCCGTCTTTTTCCCGCATCGTAGGGCCGGAAGTGGGTGCAGATACCTGTCTGTAGACAGGTATCTGCACCCCCCTCCCCCCTGAAAGGTGTCAAATGTGACACCGGAGGGGGGAGGGTGCCGATCAGCAGGACTCCACTTTAGAGTGGAGATCCGCTTTAACATTGGGGAATGAGTGGGAGAGGATGAATGCTGCCCAGAGATGGATTGTAACCAAAGTTGTTTTAAATGTTTTGGTGCTCGAGACATCAGTAATATAATTTCAATGAGCATGATGTTTATTTTGGTGGATATTTGCTGCATGTGCCGTTTGTTGTTCGCTGAATGTTTGTGACTTTATTGACTAGCGTATCATGAAGCATAAGACACAATACATTTCTGGGAATGAAAACTATTTTCCAGTATCCTCCGTCATTATCAGAACTAAAGGTCAGAATGTTCTGACTTCTGCTGAGAGATAATAAGAGCAAGTCTAATCAGAAAGCCAGAAAACGCAGACGTTTAAGTATTAAATTACGACTGTATCTTGTACAGAGTTCCATTTCCCTGAACAGATAATACTAGAACAATGGCGAAAGCCTGTTTATGAATTCTTAAATTAATATATTCCTTAATGATAACCTATTAAAATAGTTCCATTGTATTTCTTAAAGAGGAACTGCAGTCTGCTCACATCATTTCTAATAAAAACATCTTTGCCATTTTGAAGCTTCCCTCCAACCACGTTGCATATTATTTTATATATACTGTAATTCTGTACTTGCCAAATATGCTGCAGAAATCTTCGTCCACTAAGTCTGGCTGCAGCCATTTTTAGTGGGAAGCTGAAGCCTGTTCACTTCCTGGATTTACAGAGACACACAGAGGCACACCTCTAGCTCTGCAGCTCTCATTGGCCCTCTTATGACTTACCCCCCCCCCCTTCTGGCAAACTCTCACAAGAGTGAGAGAAAGAGAGCTGTGCATGATGTCATTAACCTAGGCTTTTTACCAGACAAGAAACAGGAAGTGGGCTGTATAAGGTATTTACTGGCAAAACAAATAAATAAATGTTTTACTGTCCAAAGTTAAAACAAAAAGGGCAGAAGATTTAATAGATGGAAAGATGAAAACAATGGCCCAGATTCAAGAAGCACTTGCGCACTTGCGCAATGGCTTACTTGCTCCGGTGTAACGAGTGCTCCTGATTCAGGAACCTCGTTACACCGACTGCAGCCTAGGATGTGACAGACATAAGCCTCCTTATGCCTTCACATCCCAGGCTGCATTCTTGCGTTGGCCGCTAGGGGGCACGGCCATTGTGATCGGCGTATAGTATGCAAATTGCATACTACCACCGATTCACAAAAGTTGCGCGGGCCCTGCGCACGCAAGGTACGGAGTTTCCGTACGGCGACTTTAGCGCAAGGTTGCTCCTGCTATAGCAGGGGCAACCTATGCTAAAGTATAGCTGCGCTTCCCGCTCGTGAAATTTAAATTTCACGTCGTTTACGTAAGTGATTCGTAAATGGCGCTGGACGCCATTCACGTTCACTTAGAAGCAAATGACGTCCTTGCGACGTCATTTGCCGCAATGCACGTCGGGAAAGTTTCCCGACGGAGCATGCGCTGTTCGCTCGGCGCGGGAGCGCGCCTAATTTAAATGATTCCCGCCCCGGCGGGATCATTTACATTAGGCAGCCTTACGCCCGGCTGTTTAGCATATCGCCCGCGCAATTTACGGAGCTACTGCTCCGTGAATCGCTGGGCAAATCGAAATATTTGCGTGGGCGCAGAGAAAAATCTTTGCTCTTTGCCCACGCAAATATTGCTCCAATCTACCTGAATCTGGGCCAATGACTGAAGTTCCACTCTAAGCACAATAGTGCATAAGAGAAAAATGAAAAATGTGGTAGAAATTACAAAATGAAAACTCATTAAAGGGGTTGTAAAGGTAAAACATTTTTTTCCTAAATAGCTTCCTTTACCTTAGTGCAGTCCTCCTTCACTTACCTCATCTTTCAATTTTGCTTTTAAATGTCCTTATTTCTTCTGAGAAATCCTCACTTCCTGTTCTTCTGTCTGTAACTCACCACCGTAATGCAAGGCTTTCTCCCTGGTGTGGAGAAAGCCTCTTGAGGGGGCGAGCAGGAGTGTCGGGACGCTCTCTGCTTTGCAGATAGAGAAAGGAGCTGTGTGTTAGTGGGCATCCTGACACTCCCCCTCGCCCCCTCCCCCCTCAAGAGGCTTTCTTCACACCAGGGAGAAAGCCTTGCATTATTGTGTTTAGCTACAGACAGAAGAACATGAAATACGGACATTTAAAAGCAAAATTTAAGGATGAGGTAAGTGAAGGAGGACTGTACTAAGGTAAAGGAAGCTACCGTATTTATCGGCGTATACCGCTCACTTTTTTGCCCTGAAAATCAGGGCAAAATCGTGGATGCGCGGTATACGCCAATACCCGCTTTCCCGCGCCGAGTTTGAATACTGCGCCGACATATACCGTGCGCAATACACTCGGGTATAGTCGGGCAGTCTCGGCTCCTTCCGCGTTCACGTCCTGGATGTCAGCGCGAGAGTTGCAGAGCCTGCCCAACAATACACGAGTGTACTGCGCTCTGTATATGTCGGTGCAGTATTCAAACTCGGCGCGGGAAACGAGCGGGGAGGACGCAAGGACGCCGGACCCGACGAGGCCGCCGATGGAGGCCGCGCAAGACACCAAAACTGTAAGTACAAAAAAAAAAACTTTTTTTCCACAGGATTGGGGGCCACTTTAGGGGTGCGCGGTATACGCGGGAGCGCGTTATAGCGCGATAAATACGGTAGCCTTGCAGGATTTAAATGTAATTTTTGTATGTGTGCGTTGTAATCTATTTTGTACTGTTTGTTGGCCTTATAGCAGCACCATCTTGAATATAAATGCATTTTTTAGGGTGTGCCCCCCAAGTATGATTTTGGATGCAGTTCAAAACGCATCCAATTTGCATATGTGTGTGAACCCAGCCTAATGCCGCGTACAAACGATCATTTTTGGGCATGTAAAAAAATTAAGTTTTTAAAAAAATTCATTTAAAACGATCGTGTGGGGGCTTCAAATCATTTTTCGGGGTCTGAAAAACGACAAAAAAAAAATTCGAACATGCTGCATTTTTTAACGACGTTTTAAACAATGTTGTTTTTCGGGTTGTAAAAAATGATCGTGTGTGGGCTAAAACGACGTTAAAAACCTGCTCATGCTCAGTAAGTTATGAGACGGGAGCGCTCGTTCTGGTAAAACTACCATTCATAATGGAGTAAGCACATTCATCACGCTGTAACAGACAGAAAAGCGCGAATCGTCTTTTACTAACACGAAATCAGCTAAAGCAGCCCAAAGGGTGGCGTCATCCAAATGGAACTTCCCCTTTATAGTGCCGTCGTACGTGTTGTACGTCACCGCGCTTTGCTAGAGCATTTTTTTTTGACGATCGTGTGTGGGCAACGTCGTTTTAATGATGAAGTTGGAAAAAAAATCTTTTTTTCCTGGAGGCTGAAAACTTTTTTTTTACAAGCCGAAAAATGATCGTGTGTACGCGGCATAACTGTAATGCCGCGTACACACGATCAGTTCATCTGATGAAAACGGTCCGATGGACCGTTTTCATCGGACGAACCGATCGCATGTGGGCCCCATCGTTTTTTTTCCCATCGGTGAAAAAACTTAGAACCTGTTTTAAAATTATCTGATGGTTATAAAACCGATAGAAAAAAACGATCGTCTGTGGGCAAGTCAATCGGTTAAAAATCCACGCATGCTCAGAATCAAGTCGACGCATGCTCGGAAGCATTGAACTTAATTTTTTCTCAGCACGTCGTAGTGTTTTACATCACCGCGTTCTGACACAAACAGATTTTTACCTGATGGTGTGTAGGCAAGACTGATGAAAGTCAGTTTCATCGGATATCTGATGAAAATATCCATCGGTCCGTTTTCATCGGATGAAACGATCGTGTGTAAGTGGCATAACACTTTGGGGCTCATTTATAAAGCAGCAGTATGGACTTACCACACTCAAAAAATGTCGATGACATCAATTTGAGACACTTTAGACCTGTTGACTTTTTCTGAACTGCAATTGACTTTCTTCAAGTGAGTTTTGAATTCGCATAGACTTGCATGGAAATGCACACTCTCCTTGAAGAAAACAAAATCCAGCAGACAGAGGCCTTACAATTATGCTTAACGCAGCTGTAAACCACTGCTTAAAAAATAGAAAACTAGGGACATTTAAAACAGATACCTAAAGATATTGCCCAGACATTTGGGAAGTATTATGCTACTTTGTATAATTTGCCTCACGCTACTTCCCCTCAGTCCAGGATAGCAGAATATCTAACCTCGACAGGTATGACGAGATTACCCTCACCAGCCCGTTATAGTCTGGACACTCCTATTACGGTAAAAGAAGTGACTGAAATATTAAAATCATTTAAATCTGGAAAATCTCCTGGTCCGGATGGCTTTACTATAAGTTACTACAGAGAATTTTCTGAGTTGCTAAGTAAACAAATGACAAAAGTCTTTAATGCGGTGGGTCTAACTTCCACATTCCCTATGGATACCCTGAGAGCACATATTACGTTAATTCCAAAAGAGGGAAAGGACCCGGCGGATTGTGGAGGTTACAGACCCATCTCGTTACTGAACACAGATTTAAAAATATTTACGAAAATATTAGCAACCAGAATACAATCATGGATCCCCCAAATAATAGATTTAGACCAAGTAGGGTTCGTCCCCATAAGAGAAGGTAGAGATAACACAACAAAAGTTCTTAATTTGATTAATCAGGTAAACGATAAAAAAATACTGTGTGTGTTTTTGAATACAGACGCGGAGAAGGCGTTTGGTAGGGTAGACTGGCGGTTCTTATTTGAGGTGCTGAAACAAATAGGAATGGGAGAACAAATGATTAGCTGGATTAAAAGTGTTTATACGGACCCTCAAGCGGTTGTAAAGGCAAATGGGGTCCTTTCTGAACCCTTCAGCATCTCGAATGGTACTCGCCAGGGCTGCCCCCTCTCACCCCTTCTCTTCGTTCTCTCTTTGGAACCATTGTTGAACAGAATTCGCCTGAATCCGGATATACGGGGTATTAGGGTTGGGGAAGGAATCCACAAGGTTTCTGCTTATGCGGATGATATGCTTTTTCAGTAACCGAGCCTCATATTTCTCTCCCTACTTTGCTGGGTGAGATTGAGAAATAAAACACTCTCTCTAATTTAAAAATAAATCAGACTAAATCTGAGGCCATGAGCATGTCACTATCCCCTCTTTCCCGGGATTCCATTCGGGCAAATTTGTGTTTTAAATGGAGTCCAATGCTTAGATACTTGGGCACAAATATTCCATCAAAATTTTTTAAAATTAATTTTTTACCAATGTATAATCTATTACGAGCCCTACTTGACAAATGGCGACTTGGTTCCCATTCTTGGTTTGGCCGCATTAGTATAATTAAAATGTCCGTTCTTCCGAAAATTTTGTATTTACTTCAGGCGCTACCAATTAGGATTCCAGTGACTTTTTTGCGTCAGATACGTAGTTTATTTATGAATTTTGTCTGGGCCGGGAAACGTCCTAGGATTAAAAGAGATCTGTTGACTATGCCTAAGAATCTTGGTGGAATGGGGGTCCCAGATATATTTAAGTATTATTATGCAGTACATCTATCTAGATTAGTGGACTGGTGTAGACATATTAGATCTAAGGCCTAGTACACACGAGAGGATTTATCTGCGGAAACGGTCCGGGGAACCGTTTCTGCGGATAAATCCTCTGGCGGATTTTGATCTCATGGTTGTACTAACCATGAGATCAAAATCCCCGCGGAATTCCGTCCGCGGTGACGTGTCGCGCCGTCGCCGCGATGATGACGCGGTGACGTGCGCGACGCTGTGATATAAGGACTTCCACGCATGCGTCGAATCATTACAACGCATGCAGGGGATGGATTCCGACAGATTGATCCGGTGAGTCTGTACAGACCAGCGGATCAATACGTTGGACTGGATTCCAGCGGATCGATTTCTTAGCATGTCAAGAAATTTTGATCCGCTGGAAATCCATCCCCGGGGACAAAAATCCACGGAAAAAACAGATCCGCTGGATCGTACACACCAGGGGATCTATCCACTGAAACCGGTCCGCGGATCAATTCCAGCGGATCGATCCTCTCGTGTGTACGGGGCCTAAGAGGTGGGTTGACATATAACAGCAGCTGAGCACAGTTCCTTTAGGTAGAGCACCTTGGTGCTATACAGTATTACCGGCTCCTCTTAAAAATCACCCTATAATTGGCACAACACTAAAAATGACTGCACGAATATGTCAAAACGGGAACTTTTCCACAGTGCGATCACCTTTGTTTCCCATATTGGGGAACCCAAGTTTTAGTCCGGGTAAGGAAAGAGGATCTTTCCGGTTATTAATAGAGAAAGGAGTATATCAGGCCTCACATTTTATTATATCAGAAAACTGGCCATCGATTAAAGCATTAACACAAATAGGAGGTCGTACTGTAATGATTTAGAACCACTAGCCCGAGGGATCTCTAAAATGTATGGACTATTAAATACACTTAGGGAGGATCAGGAGATACCAGACCTTAACAATTGGGAGATAGGACCTTCTCTGCATTACAACGTAAACAGATTATCTTTTTCACTCTAAACTATTCAATCTGTACACAAACTCAAGAATTACATTTATAAAATCTTGATGCAGTGGTACCATACTCCAGTACGACTCAAAAAATTCTGCAATGAAAATTCTGACAGATGTTGGAGATGTGGAGAAGAAAGCGGGACATTGATTCATATATTTTGGTTTTGTAAAAAAAATAAGAGTTTATTGGTTGTCAATTATGAGAATCTTGCAAAAAAATTCTGAGTTAAAAATACCCAATGATCCCGCTTTTTTCCTACTTCACCTATCCGAGATCCCAGTTCAGACTTATCGGAACTCAGTACTGTGCCATTTGGTGAATGCAGCTAAAGCAGGTATACCCCTACGGTGGAGGGATACTACGTCACCAACAGTTTTAGAGTGGATAAATACAGGGAGTGCAGAATTATTAGGCAAATTCGTATTGTGACCACATCATCCTCTTTATGCATGTTGTCTTACTCCAAGCTGTATAGGCTCGAAAGCCTACTACCAATTAAGCATATTAGGTGATGTGCATCTCTGTAATGAGAAGGGGTGTGGTCTAATGACATCAACACCCTATATCAGGTGTGCATAATTATTAGTCAACTTCCTTTCCTTTGGCAAAATGGGTCAGAAGAAGGATTTGACAGGCTCAGAAAAGTCAAAAATAGTGAGATATCTTGCAGAGGGATGCAGCACTCTTAAAATTGCAAAGCTTCTGAAGCGTGATCATCGAACAATCAAGCGTTTCATTCAAAATAGTCAACAGGGTCGCAAGAAGCGTGTGGAAAAACCAAGGCGCAAAATAACTGCCCATGAACTGAGAAAAGTCAAGCGTGCAGCTGCCAAGATGCCACTTGCCACCAGTTTGGCCATATTTCAGAGCTGCAACATCACTGGAGTGCCCAAAAGCACAAGGTGTGCAATACTCAGAGACATGGCCAAGGTAAGAAAGGCTGAAAGACGACGACCACTGAACAAGACACACAAGCTGAAACGTCAAGACTGGGCCAAGAAATATCTCAAGAATGATTTTTCTAAGGTTTTATGGACTGATGAAATGAGAGTGAGTCTTGATGGGCCAGATGGATGGGCCCGTGGCTGGATTGGTAAAGGGCAGAGAGCTCCAGTCCGACTCAGACGCCAGCAAGGTGGAGGTGGAGTACTGGTTTGGGCTGGTATCATCAAAGATGAGCTTGTGGGGCCTTTTCGGATTGAGGATGGAGTCAAGCTCAACTCCCAGTCCTACTGCCAGTTTCTGGAAGACACCTTCTTCAAGCAGTGGTACAGGAAGAAGTCTGCATCCTTCAAGAAAAACATGATTTTCATGCAGGACAATGCTCCATCACACGCGTCCAAGTACTCCACAGCGTGGCTGGCAAGAAAGGGTATAAAAGAAGAAAAACTAATGACATGGCCTCCTTGTTCACCTGATCTGAACCCCATTGAGAACCTGTGGTCCATCATCAAATGTGAGATTTACAAGGAGGGAAAACAGTACACCTCTCTGAACAGTGTCTGGGAGGCTGTGGTTGCTGCTGCACGCAATGTTGATGGTGAACAGATCAAAACACTGACAGAATCCATGGATGTCAGGTTTTTGAGTGTCCTTGCAAAGAAAGGTGGCTATATTGGTCACTGATTTGTTTTTGTTTTGTTTTTGAATGTCAGAAATGTATATTTGTGAATGTTGAGATGTTATATTGGTTTCACTGGTAAAAATAAATAATTGAAATGGGTATATAATTTTTTTTTTGTTAAGTTGCCTAATAATTATGCACAGTCACCTGCACACACAGATATCCCCCTAAAATAGCTAAAACTAAAAACAAACTAAAAACGACTTCCAAAAATATTCAGCTTTGATATTAATGAGTTTTTGGGTTCATTGAGAACATGGTTGTTGTTCAATAATAAAATTAATCCTCAAAAATACAACTTGCCTAATAATTCTGCACTCCCTGTAGAGTAAGGCCTGGTACACACGATAGGATTGATCCGCGGATACGGTCCGCGGATAAATCCTCTGAGGATTTTAATCCGATGGAGTGTACACACCATCGGATTGAAATCCGCACCGAATTCCCATCGCGGTGACGTGTCGCGCCGTCGCCGCGATGATGACGCAGCGACGTGCGCGACGCTGTCATATAAGGATATCCACGCATGCGTCGAATCATTACGACGCATGCGAGGGATGGGTTCGGACGGATCGATCCGGTGAGTCTGTACAGACCACCGGATCGATCCGCTGGAGCCGATTCCAGCAGATAGATTTGTTAGCATGTCTACAAATTTTTATCTGCTGGAAATCGTAAATATCCGCGGATAAATATCCGCTGGAACGTACACACCAGGGGATCTATCCGCTGAAACCGATCCGCTGAGATTTTTCAGCGGATGGATCCTCTCGTGTGTATGGGGCCTTAGAGATATAGAAGCTATGGAAGACCTAGTTCTCTCAGCTAAGGGTAAAAATAAACAATACAAAGTAACGTGGAAGAGCTGGAATTTATTTAAAAATTCAGATGAGGGGAAAAGATTAATGACTGAACCTGATTAATGAAGAATCGGATACACGCAGGGAATTATAATGTAAAATATAATATGAAGGATAAACCGACTTTCCTGTTATGATTTGTGGTTTAAGGGAGGGAGAGGATGGGGTTCCCCTTCTCTCTCCCCCTCTTTTATCTTTTTTTATTTTATTTTTTTTTTCTCTTTTTTTTTCTCTCTCTCCTTTTGGGGGGGGGGGGAGCTGGGAAAGGGCGGATGCATCACTTGTCTCTCTGTGAGAGAGAGTGAGGACTAAGAAAAGGGTTAGAGTGGGAAGATTTAGTGAGGGAGTTTATGGGAGGGTCCAGAGCGAATATGTATGTATTTTTTTTTGTCAAGAAGATTGTATTCATGTTTGTTTTTGGCATTGTTACTGGTACTCAATTTTTCACTTTGCATCTTGAAGTGTTTAGTTGAATAGGCAGATAAATTCAGGTGCTGTGAACAACACATAAACCTTCCTTTTGCCTGCCGAGGAGGGAACGAGCGTCGCCGAGATAGACAGAGTCGGATGTCCTGTGTACTCAGCTCCTCTCGACTCGTCTCAGTCCCGCCCCTTGGCCCAGCTCCTATGATGGACATAACAAAGGTCCAATGGCGGGACGTAAATGCTAGGAGGCAGAACTGGGCATGACTGCAAGCGGAGCCGAGCTGAGCTGAGTACACAGTACGCTCGGCTCTGTCTATTTTTCGGCGGCTTTCGCTCCCTCCTTCCCCTCCAGGGCAGCAGTTCAGCGTATAACACGCACCCACGATTTTTCCCTGATTTTAAGGGGAATAAAGTGCGTGTTATAGGCCAATAAATACGTTATAAATACGGTACTTACCATAGAAGAAAGCCCTCCAGCGGCATGCTCTCACCGCTGACAGGACTGCCATCTTCCCCTGGTCTTCCTGCGTTTGCAAACTCCGGCTGTATGCTAGACCTTCAGAGCACCTGCGCTGGTGATGTCCCCGGCTGCATCCAGTGTGAATATCTCCTTAACGGTGCTGGTTTAGGAGATATTAATTTTACCTACAGGTAAGCCTTATTATAGGCTTACCTGTGGGTAAAAATCATAAAGCGGACTTTACTACCGCTTTATCACTACGCCAATAAATGGAACATAATAAAAAATATAGGCTGGGAGCATGTCCAGTACTATGACCTGCCAAAGTCCTCCAATCTTCCAATCAGTGGCAGCCCGTCCATAGAGGGTGCATGGGTGCCACCTCCCCTATCCATGCGTCCAGCCCCCTGATCTACATATCAGTGGCGCCGGACCATGGATTACAATGCGGCTGGATTTTTTTAAAGCACCTGTTTAGAGCCTGATGCCGCGTACACACGACCGGTTTTCGGGTTGTAAAAAATTATGTTTTTAATGGTCTAGAAAAACAAAGTTTTTTTCAACCCTGATCGTTAAAACGGCCTTGCCTACACACGATCGTGAAAAAAAAATGCTCTAGCAAAGCGCGGTGACGTACAACATGTACGACGGCACTCTAAAGGGGAAGTTCCATTCCGATGGCGCCACCATTGGGGCTGCTTTTGCTGATTTTGTGTTAGTAAAAGACGATTCACGCTTTTCTGTCTGTTACAGCGTGATGAATGTGCTTACTCCATTACGAACGCTAGTTTTACCAGAACGAGCGCTCCCATCTCATAACTTGCTTCTGAGCATGCGTGTTTTTTTCATGTCGTTAAAGCCCACACACGACCATTTTTTACAACTTTAAAAACGACAACTTTAAAAACGTAGTGAAAAATTAGAGCATGTTCGAAATTTTTAATGGCCATTTTTTACATCGTGAAAAATGCTCTGAAACGATCTTTTTTAATGACATTAAAAAAAAAAAAATTTACAACCCGAAAAACGGTTGTGTGTATGCAGCATGAGGCTCTAAAAAGCATCAAAACAGGGTGGGCTTGGAGCGCGGAGCATGACTCTCAGAGGCCACCCAGTTGTGTGACCATAGCGAATTAATTTTTGCTACTATCACACTAAAGTTTCTCCCCGCCAATCAGGAGACCTGTTTCCCGATTGGCCAAAGCGTCAGGCGATCATATTGGATGCCTAACGCTTTGGCGGAAGAGGAGACACGAATCGGAGAAAGCTGGAGGAGCGCATATCGGAGCCACGGCAGCCGCTGTCCGTGCTCCAGGAGAGGAGAGGACACCACAGCCCGGCCACACGAGTGCCGGACTGCCTACGCGGGGGGGGGGGGGGGGGGGGGGAGTGTCAGGGGTGTGTGCTGTTTCAGTGCTGTGCCACACCGCCGGGAGAGGGTATTGTTTGTTTGCTGCCCTGCCAAAAGAATAACCCACCAGCCTCTTCTAATCATAGACCTTCCTCCGCTGTGCCAAGCAGAGGGAGCTCCATGGGGCTCCGCAGGCTCTATTTTTCAAGTGGCCTGTAAAATATGGGCCACAGTGTGCATAGCTCTGTGGAGTATATCAGTGGACAGTGATATCTGCTCTCTGTTATAAATGAGCTCCATAAGATAACAATTACATTTAACCCTTAACCTTTTAGATTGTAAGCTCTTATGAGCAGTGCCTTCTTACCCTCTTGTATTTTATTGTATTGTAGCTGTACTGTCTCCCTTTTATTTTGTAAAGTGTTGTGTAAACTGTTGGTGCTATATTAATCCTGTATAATAACAATAAATAGTAACCTGAAGTTTTAGGCTCCATGCACACTGAAGCTCATAAACTGCAGTTTATTGGCGTATGGGTGTGTTTTTTAAAAGCCCATAAACTGCACTCCATGTTAGCCTATGTGTACATGCACACATGGACGTTTTTTAGCGTTAATGAGAAGTGGAGATTATGGTCTTTTTTCTGAATGCAAGAAATTTGCGTTCAAAGTGCAGTTTTTCAGCGAAAAAAACCGCTAAAAAATGCAAAATGTCGAAAAACGCTAATAAACGCAGCACGCCAGTGTTTTTTTGCGTTTTGTGATCCATTGAAAAAAAAAAATAACCTAGAAAACGCTAACACTGAAAAATGCTAATAAAGAATATTGGAAAAACGCTAAAAAACGTTGGAAGGTTCCCTGCAAAGCTACTGGTGTTTTTTATAGCTTTTTTTTTTTATGAGTCCAGTGTACATGGAGCCTTAGGCTGCTGTATTAAAGCGGGGGTTCACCGTAAAAAAAAAATGTCTTGGTCTACCATGCCATCCAGCATACTAGCGTCAGCTACAGTATGCCTTTATTTATTTTTTTGGCGCTGTACTTACAGTTTAATCCTTTAGTTTAGTTTCAGACTCCCGCGGGGAGTAGGCATTCCTATGAAGAGGGGAACATGATTGATGGCCGGCTATAGCGCGTCACGCTTTCCGAAAATGGCCGAGGTAGGACTCGGATCTATACGGCGCCTGCGCAGTCAGCTCCTAGTCTGTGCGCAGGCGCCGTATAGCGCCGTGAAGAGCCGGGTCCTATCTTTAAGTTGAAATCTCCATACCACTGCCTCCTCCAGAACCCCCGCCGCTGTGATCATCTGTTGATGCCCTTGTCAAAAGTGTTGAGTATGTCCATCCTTTCCGCCCTCATGCTCCATTCATAGAAGCCATACTATGGCTACCCACAATTAAAAGGATAGGTGGGTGCAGGAATGGGCCATCTCTTCCAATCATAGAATGCTTTTACTTGTGGGAACTGGTATGGCTTCTACATATGGAACATGCGGGGCAGAGGGAGTAGGCATGGTCACTGATTTATTAATTAGTCAAGAAAGAATAAGGATGAAAAACCTGGAACATGCATCTGCAAGAAGATGTCATCAATAGCGGGCCCCATGCTTCCGTCCTGACAAGTTCCCTTTAAAATAGATACATCATATACAGTATATACTTATGCAAATTACAGACATACATTATAAATTACATTATAATTCACCTTTCGTTGCTCTAATTATTCATTATTACTGTTTTTTTTTTTTTATATTCTCCTCTTACAGCTATATAGCTCATGCAATTAGCTCGTATTCACCAGTTATGATTGACTTAATGCATAATGAACACCTAAAAGCTTTTATTGGCAATAGAATTTATGCAATAGAATTTAATCTGTCTGAAATATATTGTTATACTGTTTTATAATGGTAATGCTGCATATTTTCTTCATGGTCACTAATTATAGAGACTATAGCTTAATTCAAGGCATCCAGACATATATTCAATAGTGTTTCCTGAATGGTATTATTCGTATAAGGGTCCCTGAGCATGAAGGTTCTCGTACTGATTGACCTTGTACTGATATATACAAGCTCCAAATGTATTAGAAAAACCTGCCACCAAGAATATATGGAAATTCCATTGTTTCCAGTTCTTATATGGAGCTGTTTTTCAGAACACGTAAAAGAAAACTCCATAAAGATGTTTCCTTGGTGGGATTCAACCCCAGAACTACAATGCAAAGAATGCTAGTCACATGCGCGGGCGGCGGTGACGGATGGCTGTGCCGTGAGCTCCGCTCCAGGCTAACACCGCGGCGCCCGTAGCCCGGAACACGGCGGTCAAAAACTGTCACAGACAGTACAGGCGGACTCCCTAGCCCACGGGGATCACACAGAACAGCTCCGGTCCGCAGAAAATCAGCGCTGTGAGGCCGCAGCTGACATTCTCTGCTCTGTGAGGTGAATCCAAGATGGCCACCCAGCGGTTACCTCAGGTAAAACAGAACAGCCTGAGCTCCCTGGAAACAGGCAGGCCAGAGCCATTACTAGACCACCATAAAATCATCCCTAGCACATTAACTCTCTCCTCACAGGGAACCCTCAGGCCCTATGGAGCGGATGGCTCATGTTCTGCCCTCCTTATGGCAGACTTGTCCCCCCACCACAGGAAGCTGGAGCTCCATTATCACAGAGTGTCCTCTGCTCTGATGCAATTTCAGGGGGTTCCTCTAGTTTGGTGGATGAATTATTCATTAAATTCTCAGCCTTGCTGGATAAAGGACTGTCACAAACAGCAGCAAAAATCACAAATGATTTAAAGGCGGATTTTCACTCCCTGGGCTCCAGGATTGAAGCTATCGAGCATAAGATGGAGGACACAATATATGCCACATCTCAGAATTATGGGCATATACAGACACTTCAGGACCAATTGGATATAGCTATGTCACGTATAGACAACCTTGAGAACAGATCGAGAAGGGCGAATATTAGGGTCCGGGGACTCCCCGAAACTGTTCTCAATGCCCCCGAAGCAGTGCAAGAACTGATTAAAACTCTTCTCCCTAACATTTCCTCTCAGCAGCTGGAATTGGACAGGGCCCACAGGGCTCTGGGTCCCCCCAGGAAAGACGGCTCTCCTAGGGACATCATTGCAAAGCCTCATTATTACTCAGTTAAAGAAGAAGCAAGATCTACACAGGTCATATTGTGCCAGGGACACCAAGTACAACTCTTTGCAGACCTGTCTCCCTCCACCATACAGAAACGGAGATCCCTGAAGCCTCTGCTTTTGGTCCTGACCAAAAAAGCAATCAAATATAAGTGGGCCTTTCCATTTGCGGTCAAGTTTACGTTTAATGGCAAATCTTTTGCCTTCTCATCACTGCCGGAAGGGGAGAATTTATTGCTTCGCCTAAAGCTCATTTCACACGAAGCTGACATGGACACTTCCAACACTGGCCATGGATCCAATAAACGTGCTGTTCCCACCAGTCCACCTTCTCCCCTGTGGATGAAGAACAAGAACAAAAAAGCCAGGGATGATGAAGCCACCTGAAGAAAAGATTCACCTGCTTCTCCTACATTTGTCCAAGTGACTTGGTTCTTGACCCCAGAGGGTCTGAGAGAGCTATTTTGTTTAGTTCCATGACTGAACTCCATCTCTGTGATGTCCTTTTTCCTCACTTCCTCATTTTTTCATGATTCACCTGTTATTGCATGGACCTGTTGCTTTCCCTGTGTTCGTTATACACGTATTCCTATTTTTTGATGCCTAGTGGTTCACTCCGTTTATTTTTGCAATTAGCTGTGTATTTCTATTTCTAGGGGAGTAACGTAGTTGTGTCACCGGAGTCCCCTGGGGGTCGCGGTGGGCTCCCTCTGCCCCACTTAGTGGGGGGGGGGGGGCGATGGTGATCTCTAGGGGACACATAGGCCTTGGCAGATTATTCCTTTATTTTTACTAATGCCGTGTACCATCATTACTGAATTTAAGTTAGATATTTTACCTTTTGGGCGCCCGGTCCTGGCCTGGATTCGATGCGCCTCCATCCATCCTTCGGATAACTTATGGTTTCTGAGGGATGGACAGTTCACTCCTTCTTAGGGGTAACTGAAAGTGATTTACACTTGTTGAGTGACTGGGGTATCTCCCCCCTAGCACTAATTTTTCTTTTTCAGGGAGACCTATCTATTTCTTTCCTTTCCTGTCTTCCCACACCACTCCCTTCAGTGTCACATTGCTCACGATTTTGCCTAAACCTCTCTTATGTTCATAGGTTCCTTAACGAGGATAATAGCACCATGGACCCGACTGCTTTGAACCTTAGACTGTTCCGGGATCTAGGACTGCATCAGGTGAGTGGGGGCTGTCTCTTCCGGGGTCCCAACTCTCTCCTCCATGGCTAACACGATAGATTCTAATCTCCGCATGGCCTCCCATAATGTTCAGGGTTTAAACTCTCCAATTAAACGGAGAAAAATGATGGACCACTACAAATCACTTCGCCTGGACATTGTAATGTTACAGGAGACTCATTTTCCGGTCCGATACAGCCCCACTTTTCTCCACACGTATTTCCCTCAATTCTACTTGGCCAGCGCTATAAATAAGACCAAAGGGGTGGCAATATTATTCTCCAAGAAATGTACTTTTACTAAAATCTCTGATACTGTAGATCCTGATGGGCGGTTTTTACTGGTCAAGGGCAAGATTGGGGAACAATTGTTCTCACTGGTGTCATATTATGCTCCCAACAGAGGACAGGCCAAATTTTTTAAATCTATGATTGACACCCTTTCCCCGGAATTGGGGAAAGGGGACTCTAACACGGCCTTGGATCAGGGATTAGATAAGACTAAACCACCTGGGTCCCAATCGATTCGCCCTACTAGGGAGAGTCTTAAAATTGCTAAACTTCTTTATGATCATGACCTGGCTGACACTTGGAGGGAACTTAACCCCTCTAAAAGAGATTACACTCACTTTTCTCATCCACACCTCACCTATGCTCGCATAGACCATATTCTTGCTCCCTCTACCGTCCTCCCGACTATCACTTCGGCCTCTATAAGGGACTCCGCATTGTCGGATCATTCCCTGGTACTCGTCTCTCTTCGGTTAGGGTACCGGGAGGGATCTCGTACTTTCTGGAGACTGAATGAATCTTTACTCTCGAACCCGGCTAGAGTCATGGAAATAGATAAGGCCTTGAGGGAATACTTTAAAATTAACGACACAGGGGAAGTTTCTGAGGAAACGCTTTGGGCTGCTCACAAGGCTTTTATCAGGGGAAGGTTCATTCAGATTTCCACGCAGGCAAAACGTGAACAGAAAGCCGAAATAGAAAAATTGGAGGCTGATTATATCTCCCTAAAGGCTTTACACAAAAGGAACCCCTCCACGACCCAACTAGATAAAGCGAGACTGGCTCTTAACCTGGCGCTTACGACCCGGGCAGAAAAAGCTATCAGATGGAGCAAACACAAATTTCATATCCAGGCCAACAGAATAGGCCCCCTTTTAGCGGCCAAACTAACCCCAAAACCCAAGCTCCTTTCCATGCCTAAGATTAGAATAGGGGGGCAACCTCCTACGACCAACCCTTCCAAGATACTGGAAGCTTTTCATAGCTTCTACTCGCGCCTCTATGACCCTCCCACTCTTCCTTCGGCTGACTTAACATCTAAATTTTTTGACGAACTTCCTATCCCTTCTCTAACAACGGCCCACAGAGAGATAATGGATGCCGAGTTCACGGTGGAGGAGGTGAGGTGGGTGATAGAGGGTCTCCGTTCTGGTTCAGCTCCGGGGCCGGATGGTCTCTCCATTCCATATTACAAAACTTTTTCGGATATTTTATCACCACATTTGACCAGATTTTTCAACTCTAAGGTCAAAGGTGACCCTTTTGATTCCCAGATTAATACGGCCTTTATCACAGTGATTCCCAAACCAGACAAAAACCTGGAAGACGTCAGCAACTACCGTCCCATCTCCCTAATAAACAATGACCTTAAAATACACACAAAAATCTTAGCCAATAGACTGGCAGGGTTCATAGGGCAATATGTACACAAAGACCAGGTAGGTTTCATTCCAGGCAGGCAGGGCCCGGACCAAATTAGACGAGCAGTTGACCTAGTGTCAATCCTACAAACTAATTGGCCAGGAGGACCCCCCCAAAAAGGATTTCTGTTGTCACTGGACCTTCAAAAGGCCTTTGACTGGTCCTATATTTTCAAAGTACTAAACAAATGGGGATTTGGGTCTGGGTTCCTGGGTTTGCTCCGGGCCCTGTACACCTCTCCTAAAGCTCTCATCCGGATTAAGGGTCATTATTCCGAACCTATTTCAATTGGAAGAGGAACTCGACAAGGATGCCCTTTGTCTCCTCTTATATTTGCGATTGCTATTGAGACCCTAGCAATTGCTATAAGACTAAACCCTAACATTTTAGGAGTAAACTGTGGGGACCAAATTCACAAATGTGCCCTTTTTGCGGATGACATCCTGCTTTTCTTAACCGCCCCCAATGTCCACCCTTCCCAATTTATGCCGCACTCTCGAGGACTTCTCTAAAATCTCAGGCCTGACGGTCAACTTCTCCAAATCAAAGGCACTTAATATTTCTCTATCCCCTCATTTAGTTCTTAATCTTAAACAATCATTTAAGTTTGCCTGGAGCGACTCCTCGATTCAGTACCTGGGTATCAATTTGGCCCCCCTATGTATAAAAAACTAGAGGCTGATCTTATTGCATGGTCTAAGCTTTTTCTCTCCTGGTTGGGGAAGATTAACTCGATCAAGATGACGTTGTTTCCAAGGTTACTCTATTTATTTCGCTCTCTACCAATTCCAATTAAGAGAAATCACCTAAAATCTATGCAGAGTAAAGTACTTAAGTTTATCTGGGGTTCATCAGGGTATCGAGTACCGCAGAACACACTTTTTCGTCATAGGAGTAAAGGAGCTAGGACTCCCCGATCTCCACAATTATTATCTTTCGGCAAGATTAGCTAAATTTTCCACAATATATGCCAAACACAATATTCCTGATTGGGTGAATATTGAACAGCAAGCTGTCCCCACTATCCCCCTAGACTACCTTTTATGGTCCCCTGTCAAGACCCGCCCTGCCATCCTATCCCCAGTGCTGTCTCAGTCTTTTGTCCTGTGGGATCGCCTTAGACATAACAAATGCATAACATCCTCCGCCCACCCTTTAGCTCATATTTTTAACAACCCTGACTTCCCGCCAGGACTACAATCCTCAGAGTTTAAGTGGTGGATGGACAAGGGGCTGTATCGGATAGGACAATACTTTACTTCTAGTGGCCCCATTTCCCTCAAATATTGTATACAATCCCTTCACATTCCGGACTCTGAGAGGGCCCACTTCGAACAAATATCACAATTTCTATATAGTATCTGGAACTCTAGGCCCCTACCCCCTAACTTCACTTCGTATGAATTTTGGTGCGGACAGGCCATGGAGGGGAGGGGTGGCATCTCACTGATCTACTCGGCCCTCACCCACCCGACGTCTAAAACATCCTATATGGTTGCCTGGGAATCCGACTTCCAATGTGACATTAACCTGGAGAACTGGCACAAAGCTGTCTATAGATCTTTTCGGGGTATACAAGGAATCTCCTTGATGGAGGCAAGCATTAAGGTCATTACCAGATGGTACCTGACTCCATCCAAACTAGCCGCCATTTTCCCAACAGCTGATCCTCTATGCTTTAGGGGATGCCAGCTCCGGGGCAACATGGCTCACATTTGGTGGGAATGCCCTAGAATACGCTCCTTTTGGAGGATCATATTCAATATGATCTATAAGGTTACAGGATTTCGGATTCCCAGGACACCCAATGTTGCCTTACTGAATGCTAACATCCCTCTTCTTCCTAGATCCTCACAAAAGCTGATCCACTTCATGTTACTTGGCTCTAAGATCGCTATAGCCAAATCTTGGAAACAGCCCAGGCCGCTCATCTCAATGGTTAGACAAAAAATCTCTTGGATCATGCTTCAAGAAAAATTATCCAGCATTCTATCTAATTCAACCGAGGCTTTCCATGAACTATGGAATCCCTGGGCTGATTATGTTGGCATTCGTCTTATCCCCGACCCCATTTAAATGTTGAGAAGATCTTGACTGTGAGGTTAGGCACTATTCCGACCACCCTAACCCTTATCCCTTCCCTACTCTGTCTTCTTTTCTTTTATTCTCACTTTACCTCTCTTTTCTATCTCTCTTGGTTATTGTTCTCTTATCAACCAGACTACACATTTAATGTGGGGTTATAACTCTAAGTTATATATGGATTGCCCGCATTTATTTACCTTATTTTACATACGTTATGTACCTATTTTGATGGGGTATTCCTCTTGTTACCCTTGGTTATTTCTCTATCTATATCGCATTGGTGAGAGTAATGCGAGTTTGGGGGGAGGGTCTGGGGGGATTGGGGGCCCACACTCTGGCACAGCATGATCCCAATCGGGGTGCTGGGGGAGGGGGCTCGGGGTCTCATCTGGACCAGTTTCCCCTTCGTCAGGGTAACATTACCGGTAGTCTGCTTGATATTTGGGGTTTTTCTTCTCCAACAATTTAATGATTTGCAAGCAGACATTCTTATTGCTTATAGATTTAATAGAGTATTTCTTTGGTAATTGTTTATAATATAATCATATTGACATGTATGATCAGTTAGGGCATATGTTGCTCATGATGCTTATCACATTGTTGTAACCTGACATGAATTCTCAATAAAAATTTATTGAAAGTAAAGAATGCTAGTCACTGGCCGGTATAATAGCTACTTCAGAAAAAGCTAACACACTGCAGCTTGTCCAGGTACTACTTTTAAAGCAAAACCTATCTGTATTTGAGCACCAAAATCTGAAAACGCAATTTAACCACTTAAGACCCGGAACAATATGCAGGTAAAGGACCAGGCCCCTTTTTGCGATTCGGCACTGCGTCGCTTTAACTGACAATTGCGCAGTCGTGCGACGTGGCTCCCAAACAAAATTGGCGTCCTTGTTTTCCCACAAATAGAGCTTTCTTTTGGTGGTATTTGATCACCTCTGTAGTTTTTATTTTTTGCGCTATAAACAAAAATAGAGCGTCAATCTTAAAAAAAAAATGCAATATTTTTGACTTTTTGCTATAATAAATATCCCCCAAAAATATATAAAAAAACTTTTCCTCAGTTTAGGCCGATACGTATTCTTCTACCTATTTTTGGTAAAAAAAAAATCACAATAAGCATTTATCGATTGGTTTGCGCATCATTTATAGTGTTTACAAAATAGGGGATAGTTTTATTGCATTTTTATTAATATTTTTTTTTTACTACTAATGGCAGCGATCAGCGATTTTTTTATCGTGACTTCGACATTATGGCGGACACATCGGACAATTTTGACACATTTTTGGGACCATTGTCATTTTCACAGCAAAAAGTGCTATAAAAATGCATTGTTTACTGTGAAAATTACAATTGCAGTTTGGAAGTTAACCACTAGGGGACCTCATATGTGTTTCTAACTGTAGGAGGGCGGGGCTAGACGTGTGATTTCATTGATCGCCTTTCCCTATAACAGGGAACAGACGATCAATGACAGCACCACTGTGAAGAACGGGGAAGGTGTGTTTACACACACCTTTCCCTGTTCTTCAGCTCCGGTGACCGATCGCGGGATTCCTATTTATTTTTTAAGGCTATATGGGCCAGATTCACAGTGAGAGTACGGCGGCGTACTTTCAAATTTGCCGCGTCGTATCTTTAGTTTGAATCCTCAAACCAAGATACGACGGCTTCTGGCTTCGATCCGACAGGCGTACGGCTTTGTACGCCTTCGGATCGTAGGTGCAATACTTCGCCGCCCACTCGGTGGAGTTTGCATCGTTTGCCGCGTCGGGTATGCTAATTAGCTTTTTACGGCGATCCACAAAGGTACGCGTGGCCGTCGCATTCTCTTACATCGTCGCTAGTCGGCTTTTCCCGGCGTATAGTTACAGCTGCTATTTCGTGGCGTATAGATAGACTTGCCATGTTAAAGTATGGCCGTCGTTCCCGCGTCAAATTTTTTCTTTTTTTTTTTTGCGTAAGTCGTCCGTGAATAGGAAAGGACGTAACTCACGTCTATGTTCAAAAAATTACGTCGGTGCGACGTCATTTCGCGCAAAGCACGGTGGGAAATTTCGAAACGGAGCATGCGCATTTCAATCGGCGCGGGGACGCGCTTCATTTAAATGAATCACGCCCCTACCCGCCCAATTTGAAATACGCTCCGAGAAATACACTACGCCGCCGTAACTTACGGCGCAAAATCTTCCTGGATTCGAAATTCCACCAGGTAAGATACGGTGGCGTAGCGTATCTCTGATACGCTGCGCCAGGGCAAATCTTTATGAATCTGGCCCTATATATCTATAGATATATCACTTTATTTGATTTTCATCTAAGGCTTGGTTAACTGATAACAAGAAAAGTTATTTTACAGAGCATACGTGAGGGTATTGGACATCTGGATTGGGGGTGGGGGTGGCAATTTTTACCCTACTATTTATAAAGTACATACAGGGCACAAAACATATTGGAGGAAGGTTAAAGGGGTTGTAAAGGTAGATGTTTTTTCACCTTAATGCCTTCTATGCATTAAGGTGAAAAAACATCAGACAATACCGCCCCCCCAGCCCCCCCGTTATACTTTCCTGACCCCTCAAAAGTCCCACGTTCGCCCCCGACATCCTCTTCGCCATTGAGCCTGGCCGTTGATTGGCTGCAGTGGATGGATTGAAAGCAGCGCAGCCATTGCAACGGTTTGAGTTTTTGGAGTATGTTCACACACTACGGACTAAAAGAAAAAAAGTGATGTTGCACCCTGGACAGTGATGTGAGCACTCTGATCTCCCTCATGGCAAGAGGAAACTGTGTCCTGTACAGCCTAAGAAAATGCAGCTCTTTCTCTTTCTCCTGGCTGTCTCTCTCTGGGAAATTAAATTCAAAAGCTCCTGATTACAGTAGAGTCTCTTTCCTCTGGACTACAGTTCCCACAGTGCAGGGCTACCTGACTCAGTCTATTGAAATTTTCCTGCTCAAAAGCTCCCTCCCCTTGTTGATATAGCTGGTAAGCAGTTAAGCACTGCAGGCCAGCAGCTACAGAGAGCAGTAGCAAATAACAAGCGGCTCCTGCGTTTGTGTGTGTGTGTGGGGGGGATAGCGATACACTACTACCGTGTTTCCCCGAAAGTAAGACCGAGTCTTATATTAATTTTGTCCACAAAAAACACACTAGGGCTTACTTTCGGGGTAGGGCTTATTTATTTACGGAATGTACAAATTTTACAAAGATTCTGTGTCCCCCTGTCACCCCCAACTGTCAGGTCAGGAGTCATTACGGTATTTTGAGAAAGACATCTTGGCACTGTATAAGGAGCAGTACCATAGAAAATAGAAGAGGACGGATCAGCAGTGGCTTTAAACATAGCGGTACCATATTTTTTAACACAGTAATAAACGGAAACACTGCAGCAATGTATAGGTTTGAAAAAATAGATT
The DNA here is from genome assembly GCF_905171775.1 of Rana temporaria. Classification (NCBI taxonomy): domain Eukaryota; kingdom Metazoa; phylum Chordata; class Amphibia; order Anura; family Ranidae; genus Rana; species Rana temporaria. The sequence goes on along the minus strand of NC_053489.1, from coordinate 66,790,015 downwards.
TTTAATGAACTTTGACTAGGGCTTACTTTCGGGGTAGGGCTTATATTGCAGCCCGCCCCGATAATCACGCTAGGGCTTACTTTCGGGGTAGAGCTTACTTTTGGAGAAACACGGTAGTAGTGTATCAGTGCTTGTATCTGCGAGTCACATTTTCTGACAGCAAAGAGGGGAAATGCTGGAACACAAAAAAATCAATGCTCTCAGCCTAAACCTGTATCATACAGAAAGGAGAAAGTCGATACCAACCAATCAGCAGGGTTCAGTTGAGTTTGTATGTTACTAGCTGAACATTACCAGCCATAAAGCAGAACATGGTTTTATTTGTGTTTTATTGATGTGGAATTGCTGCTTTGGAATTTGAAATATAGACAAATGTGAGCTGGTTATTTTTTTACTATCTGTAGTGATAAGTCAGTATCTCTAAGAGGCTCATCAGACTTAGGCTCTTCAGAGGCAGTTTGCTAATCAGATAGTGTATAACAAAGGCTAAAGTTCACGTTTTTAGCTCTAACAATGTACTCCAGGCTTGTATGAGGTGTTTCTTTTATAATTTTTAAAAGGAACATGAAAGCCGGCCATAGATGGTGCGATTTCTGCTGGCAGTAATCACATTAAAAATACGACATGCTGGTTAAATCCAAATTCAGAACAGTGATCTACAACTCACCACTTAAGCCCTGTACGCACGGGCCAGAATCTCGGCAGGAAAAAAACATTGTTTTTCCTGACAAGACTCTTGGGGCAAAAATCTCTTGCCACCCGAGTGTACAGACACTTCTTTCAAAATAACCACGGTTCTTTTGAAAGGCAAGAACGCGGTGACGTCAACGCGTATGACGAGAATGCTCTTGTCACATTCGATGCCGTCGCCACCATCTTGCTGCACCCTACCTATGCCTAGGAAGCTACCATGCATGCGTCAAAGTCATTTCGAGCATGCGTGGGTTTCCACGGCGGCAGGTAATTATACACACTCTCGGGTTTCTCGGCAGGAAAACACGACGAGAAATAGAGTGCAGGTTCTCTATTTTGCTCGTTGAGATTTTAGGCAGTTTTCTTGACGAGAAACCTGAAAGCCTCGTACACACGCTCGGTATACTCGGCAAGAAAGCTCTGCCAGCAGTTTTCTTGGTGGTTCTTGGCGAGAAAACCGAGCGTGTGTACGAGGCTTATGCCTTGGTTCGCACCAGGAATCGCACAGGAACGTGCTGCACATTCCTGTTTAATTAAGGCTGGGTTCACACTAGTGCGAATTGGATGTGGATTTCCGCATCCAATTTGCATAACAGGAGATTGTGACTGGCTCTCTATGGAGCCGGTTCGAACATCTCCATGGCGGCTGTGAAGTGGCTTGCCCAGGAGTTCTGTGTGTCTTTGGCTCAGTTTCAGGGCCATATTCAGGCAACAATTCGGCCTGATTTGTCCCTGAAACAGAGAACAGGAATGCAGCGGACCCCTGCTGTGAGCCGCATACGGCATCAGTGTGAACCCAGCCTCAGTGTGGTGTATTTTGAGTCCATTCAATTTAAATAAACTTAAATCACATTGCATCGCACCAATAGTAGCGGCACGCTGACAGGACAATATCGAATAGGGTGAGGACTGAAGGCCGTGCACATATCATGATTTTCATTGAAAGATATGGAGGGCCGTGTTTGATATATACTGTGATATCCTTCCCTTATCAATTGGTTCTCATTACCTGCTTTAATACCTATGTTTTCAACCTTCCATTGTGGGACCTCCGTGGGGTATCCTGGTAGGGCATACCTCCAATCATGCCACCTTCTGTAGTGACGATTTAGTCTCTGTTTGAACAATTGCACTTTCAAGAATTGCACCATTTATCTCATGTTGACAAGTTATTGAATGTAGAGTCTCCTGTATAAATATCCCTGATGAAGGGATTGAACCTGAAACGCGTTGGATACCAAAGATTGTTCTTGGATTCATGGAGAGTAACAAACAATATATGTACATGTTTTGTAATGTTTGCAATGATTTTGTTATTTGCTTTTGCTCTGTTTTATAGATCATTACATGTATGATTGATCATATTTTAGATGGCTCAATAAATATTGGTTTTACTTAATTGTGGTAGCGTTGTTGCCGTTTAAAATTCCACCCTACCTATGCACTGCAGTCGGATCGCATGGTGCTTTTGTACCATACGATCCGGTGCAGGCAAATGCACTACGCTTCCGACCTGCGTTTGGGGTGTCGTTAACTTAACATTGACACCCGCTGCTGATCGCAACTGAAGTGAGTTTTTAACTCAGTGTGGGAAACTCACACAGAAAGGGTTTTTCCTGCACCAAGTTCTAGTGTGAACCTAGCCTAATAGGTAAAGATACTACCCATGGGAAAAAGATACATAAGATATACACAGGTCATCGATCTTAGCACAATTTACAATGTATCGCACACAGCAAAACAGTACTTCCAGCAAAAATACACAAAATAGTTATGGATATAAAAATACCCTATAGACCCTTTTATCCAGCATGGGTTTTTCCAAAAACTTTTAAGGCTTGGATCAGGGCTGGTATTACGTGTTTATATCACATAGCATCAACAACTACAATTCGACCTTTTCCAGACCTTTGTGAGGCATCCGGCCTCCCCACTACAGAAATTTTCAGGTACCTTCAAATCAAAAACTTTTATGGACCTTCCCTTAGCCTTAACAATATTTTAAATAATATTACCCAATTTAAAAGGATATGTCTCAAAGATCCACATGCCAAAGGTCATATTTCAATCATTTATTCCCAATTGATCACTAAAACAAATACTATAATACCTTCTTATATTGCTAAATGGGAATTAGACCTGGAATGTAAAAAAATTAATAACGAAACCTGGGCAAGCATTTGGTCTAATACTAGCTCTTCATCTATAAATGTATCGGCAATAGAAACATCATATAAAGTGCTTTCCCGCTGGTACCTGATTCCCAAATAGATTAGCAACATTTTCAGCAAACTGTTCAGATCTCTGTTTCCGCGGTTGCCCAGACAAAGGAACATATATCCGCATCTGGTGGCAGTGTCAACTTGTAAGGAAATTCTGGGAAGGGATTTTTAGAATCGCTTCTACAATATTTGACTGTATTATATTACCAGATCCAATGACGGCCTTACTTAAAGCGGAGGTTCGCCGGTAAAATGCTGTTTTTACCCTTAGATGCATGCTCATTTAGTCTAGGGCGGGGATAAGCAATTAGCGGACCTCCAGCTGTTGCCAAACTACAAGTCCCATCATGCCTCTGCCTCTGGGTGTCATGCTTGATGCTGTCAGAGTCTCGCTATGCCTCATGGGACTTGTAGTTTGGCAACATCTGGAGGTCCGCTAATTGCTTATCCCTGGTCTAGGGGAATCGGCTAGTTGTTTTAAAATCCGAGCATTACTTACCGTTGTAGAGGGCGATCTTCTCCGCCACTTCCGGGTATGGGCTTCGGGAGTGGGCGTTCCTTCTTGATTGACAGTCTTCCGACAGGCTTCCGACGGTCGCATCCATCGCGTCGCGATTTTCCGAAAGTAGCCAAACGTCGGTGCGCAGGCGCAGTATAGAGCCGCACCGACGTTCGGCTTCTTTCGGCTACTCGTGACGCGATGGATGCGACCGTCGGAAACCTTTTGGAAGCCTGTCGGAAGACTGTCAATCAAGAAGGAACGCCCACTCCCGAAGACCCATACCCGGAAGTGGCGGAGAAGATCGCCCTCTACAACGGTAAGTACGGCTCAGATTTTAAAACAACTAGCCGATTCCCCTAGACTAAATGAGCATCCATCTAAGGGGAAAAGAGCAAAAACGGCATTTATGGGTGAACTCCCGCTTTAACATTAAACCAGAAACCCTTTCTCGGAATCAGCATAAGTTATTTATTTTGTTTATGATAGCCGCGAAACAGGTAATAGCTAGTGCATGGAAATCACCTGCATTACTGTTGTCGGAAGCCGAAAAAATAATGAATCTTTCATTCGTACATGCTAAACTAGAAGCGCTAGACAAAAATGGATTGGAAAAATTCGATAGCATATGGAAACCCTGGGCCATATACTATACGTCAGATAATAGTGAAATAAAAAAAATGAAATCCACCTTCGGAACACCACTACCCTCTCCCTTCCCTCCATTTGTTCCCATTCCCATTTATTATACTTTTTTTATGTATGTTTATTTATATCTGTATAATACTTCAACTCCTACAGCAGTACAATTATTATTGCATTTATCTGTATTTCAATGCTGCATCTCATTCTTAGTTGTTGTCATCTGACATACTGGGGCAGATTCAGATAGATCAGCGGATCTTTAGGTCCGCGTAATCTATCTTATTTACGATCCGCCAGCGCAAGTTTTTGAGGCAAGTGCTATATTCAGAAAGCACTTGCCTCGAAAGTTGCGCCGGCGGATCGTAAATCCCCCGGCGGAATTCAAATTCCGCGGCTAGGGGGAGTTTACTATTTAAATCAGGCGCGTCTCCGCGCCGATCGTACTGTGCATGCGCCGCCGGCTAAATTTCCCAGGGTGCATTGCTCCAAATGACGTTGCTAGGACGTCATTGGTTTCGACGGGAACGTAAATTACGTCTATGCGTATTCACGACCGACTTACGCAAACAACGTAAGAAATTCAAAACTCGGCGCGGGAACGACGGCCATACTTAACATAGGATACGCCGCATATAGCAGGGGTAATTATCCGCCGGAAAAAGACGAACGCAAACGACGTAAAAAAAAAAGCGACGGGCGGGCATTCGTTTCTGAATCGGCGGATCTCCTCATTTGCATATTCGTCGCCTATACAAATGGAAGCGCCACCTAGCGGCCAGCGGAAGATTGCAGCCTAAGATCCGACGGTGTAAGTCACTTACACCTGTCGGATTTTAGGGAGATCTATGTGGAACCTGATTCTATGAATCAGGCGCATAGATCCGACCGTCGGATCTCAGAGATACGACGGCGTATCAGGAGATACGCCGTCGTATCTCTATCTGAATCTGCCCCACTGTAACTGTTGTAATCTATTACTTTAAAATAAAAACATTATAAGGAAGAAAAAAAAAAGAAATACCCTATACTATAGACTGTTCTTCCAAAAGAGTAACAAGCATAAAATACTGAAAGGATAACCCAACAACATGGTAAATGCAGAGCGATCAACTTTATGTTCCCTCCTTGATCGTGGCATGATAATTGCTTTCTTTTCAAATATATGGACTATTTTTTTTTGTAATATTAAGCCATTGTTATAAACCCTTGTACAGCTAGCTATTCATATAAAACTGACAAGTCACTAGTTGAAGAACGATGCATTATCGGCTTATTGTTATAAAATTCAAATTTTCTGCTAATTTGACTGCGGTTTCTCATAGCCTCTTATGAAGCCAGAGGCCATCGTTAGTCAGAGGAAAATATGCATTGCTTCGTGTCACTCTGATGTCACTTTATTAAAGCGGTAGTAAACTTCTGAAGTGAGAAAAAAAAAAGATGGACCTCTGAGCGGTTTAAGTCATAATGTGCTAATATACATCGCATACTAGCACTGTAGTGGCATTAATGACACTGTAGGGGCACTGGTGGCACTGTGACAGCACTGTAGGGGCAATGATTTCACTGTAGGTGCACTGATATCACTGTAGGCACTGTGATGGCACTGTATGGGGCACTTATGGTACTGTATGGGGTACTGTATGGGGCACTGTAGACACTGTGATGGGACTGTATGGGGCATTGTGATAGGACTGTATGGGGCACTGTGATGGCACTGCATGGGGCACTGTATGGGACATTGATGGCACTGTGATGGCACTGTATGGGGCACTGATGGCACTCAGTATCATCCAATTCATGCTGCTGCTGTGTTTCTCTCCACTCTCCTCACACCGATATAGCATGTGAGGAGAGAGAAGCACTGCAGTAGCGCGAAGTAAACCGGGCATAATCCCTGTTTGTTGACAAAGTGATCGCTCCATCATTGGATCACATGGTAAGGGTGCTTCTGTGATTGGCTCAGGAGGCCGTCACATGGGACTGCTGAAAACATCCCCACAGCATGATGCTGCCACCACCATGTTTCACTGTGGGGATGGTGTTCTTTGGGTGATGTGATGTGTTATGTTTGCGTCAGACATAGCGTTTTCTTTGATGGCCAAAAGGTTCAATTTTAGTCTCATCATACCAGAGCACCTTCCTCCATACATTTTTGGAGTCACATGCTTTTTTACAAACCCAAAACTTTCCATTTTGTTTTTTTGCTGAAAGTAATGGCCACTCTGCCATAAAGCCCAACTCTATGGAGCATACGGCTTATTGTCATCCTATGTGCAGCTACTCCAGTCTCTGCTGTGGAACTCTGCAGCTCCTCCAGGGTTACCTTAGGTCTCTGTGCTGCCTCTCTCATTAATGCCCTCCTGGCCCGGACCGTGAGTTTTGGTTCTGATCCATCACATTTAATTCAGATAAAAAAAAACATTGAACTAAAGGCTGTAATGTAACAAAATAGGTAAAAAGAATACTTTTTGCAATGCACTGTATGAGTAATTTTTTTTCCTCTTATTATTGGCAAGTGATTTTAGCACATTTGAGTTACTAAAACCTTGTAATTTTAAAGGTGTTGTAAACCCTCAAGGTTTTTCACCTTAATGCATTCTATACGGCTAAGACACGCCTGAACATCGCAGGAGAGAGATAGGCTCAGGTAGGTAATTAGGGGGTGCTGGGGAGGCTGCTACACACATAGAATGCATTAAAGGGGTGTTCCAGTCATTTTTAATGTTTATTAAAAGTCAGCAGCTACAAAAAGTGTAGCTGCTGGCTTTTAATAAACATACACTCACCTGCTCCACATTCCAGCGACGTGCCGGCCGGGGCTCCGCTCCTCTCCTCTCCTCTCCCCCCCTCTCCGGCCGGCATCTTCATTCTAAGTGTGGGCACCTAGCCGTGACAGCTTTCGGCTTCACGGCTGGGCACCCACTGCGCATGCACGAGCGGCGCTGCGCCATCCGATTGGACAGGCGATCGCCTGGGACCTGTCACGTGTCACAGGCGATCGCCTACAGGGAGGGGCTGCCAAAAGGCGATCTGACTATTCGCCTTAGCAGCCCCTCGGCGTAAGGAGAAAGTGGGACAGGAAGTCCCAATCCTCCTGAAGCTCCCATCCCCCCCCCCCCAAAAAAAATGACATGCCAAATGTGGCATGTAAGGGGTGAGGAGTGAATTAAGTGGAAGTTCCACTTTTGGGTGGAACTCCGCTTTAAGATAAAAAAAACTTCTGTCTTTACAACTCCTTTAAAGTGAGCGGTTGAATTTCTGCAAGTGGAGGCAGGCAGGCAGGTTCTGCAGGACACAGTGGTGTCCAGGCTGCACCATCTATTGTAAGGGCGCCTCTGACTTGTATGTCAAAGTTGTCATACTATACAACCACAACACGCACGGGAGATAGTTTAATGGCTGACAAAGCCTTCACCTTCTTAGGCCTCGTACACATGACCGAGGAACTGGTCGTAAATGAAACATCGTTTTCCTCGACGAGTTCCTTGTCAGGCTTGTAGAGAACTTGAGAAGCTTTCTTTGCGTACACACTGTCAAGACCAAATCTCGTCGTTCTCAAACGCGGTGATGTAAAACACGTACGACGGCACTATAAAGGGGAAGTTTGATTCCACTGGCGCCACCCTTCTGAGCATGTGCGGGTTTCTAAGCATACACACGAAAAGGGTTGTCCCGATACCGATACTAGTACTAGTATCGGTATCGGGACCGATTCCGAGTATTTGCGGGAGTACTTGTACTCCCAAAAATGCCCCCGATGCCTGGCCGAATACTCGCCCCCCGCCCCTGCCGCCGCCGCATCCCGCTGCCGCCGCCGCTTGGTTAATACGGGCGGGGAACATTACAGCTTTCATTTGAATAGCTGTAGTGTTTTGCGCCGCGCCGCGTATAGACACTCCCCCTTGCTCGGGTGAACTGTCCAATCTCGAGCAAGGGGGAGTGTCTATACGCAGCGCGGCGCAAAACACTACAGCTATTCAAATGAATGAATGAATGAATGAATGAAAAACTTATAAAGCGCGGCGCATGCGAACTGAATCGCTTCTGGGCGCTAGTTGTTCGTGTCTCATGACATCAAAAGAGCAGAGTTTTGATTCGTCTTCTGAAAGTCAGGTGGTTTTCCTCCAACCGAATGCTGGTTGGTAAAGCTTTCCATAGTCTAGGACCCTGAAAAGCAAACCTTCTTTCTCCTTTGGACTTGTATTTGGTTTTTGGTACCCTGACCAGATTTTGGTCGGTGGATCGCAGAACGCGATTCGAATTGTGAGGTTCTATCTTGTCGCAAAGATATTGCGGAGCCTTCCCATGGATGCACTTATGTGTCAGGCAGAGTGCTTTAAATGCAATTTTGTCTTTTACTGGCAGCCAGTGAAGGGTTCTCAACGAAGGTGAGATTGATTCCCATTTTTTTTTCCCAGTCACAAGTCTGGCGGCCGTATTCTGTACGACTTGCAGACGAGAGATTTGGTACTTTGGGAGTCCGAGGTAAAGGGCATTTGCATAGTCCAGTCTGGAATTCACGATTGTTCCCACCACGACTGCTACGTCTTCTTTGGGGATAAATGGAATAAGTCTGCGTAGTAGGCGCAACAGATGGTGCGCTCCGCTGACTACTGACCCTATTTGTGCGTCCATTGTCATGAAGGTGTCGAAGATGACCCCGAGACTTTTGACTTTGGAGCTAGGGGTGATGATTTGGCCCAGAATGGGCGGGGGTGTCCAGGTTGTTGCCAGTTGACTCTTTCGGCTGGCGTGAAACATAAGGAGTTCTGTTTTTGAACTGTTGAGTTTAAGATAACTCTTAGTCATCCAGTTTTCTATCAAAGAGAGACATTTCTCTAAACTGAGATGATGATCCTTTTTGTTGCAGATGCGAAAATACAGTTGCGTATCGTCTGCATAAGAGTGATAGAGTAGTTCTTGGCTACTGATAATATCAAAGAGAGGGCGAAGATAGATGTTGAAAAGCACCGGTGACAGGGGGGATCCTTGGGGGACTCCACATGACACCGTGCGCTTTTCCGACGTGAAACAACCCAATTTAACTGTTTGTGATCGGTTTTCAAGAAAGGAAGAAAACCATGGTAAATCACCTTCTGCGACTTCTGCTACCTTGGCTAGTCGCATCAGTAACAGTTTGTGGTCTACCGTGTCAAAGGCTGCGCTTAGGTCCAGCAGAATCAGGAGACAAGATTCTCCTTCGTCTGCGGCCTCGAGGGCATCGTCCCATATTTTGAGTAAGGCCGTTTCTGTCCCGTGTCCGGGACGGAAGCCTGATTGTAATGGATCCAGTAGATTGTGGGTATCTAGATGCTGTTGCAGCTGTTGTACCACTACTTTCTCCATTATCTTGGAGAGAACATTTAGGCCTGTTATGGGACGGCGGTGAGTTGGGTCCTTGGGATCCAGGTTAGGTTTTTTCAAGATGGGCTGGATTGTGCCCTCTTTCAACAAGGATGGCACTGTGCCTTCCTTAAATGACTGGTTTATAAGCTGTGTGATGGGTGGTGCCAGGATGTCGGCACATTCCTTCAGCAGTTTGGTGGGGATGATATCATTGGGCGATGTGCTGTTCCGCAAAGCACCAATGATATTTTTTGTGGTATCGATGGAGATCGGTTCCAGAGTGAACTTTGTTGATTGTAGAGCGTTTCTGTGGGTGTTTTGTGGTTGATTGACGGTGGGGTTGAGGGGGGTATTGTTTTGCATGATGCTTTCCCGGATTCTTTCAATTTTGTTGATGAAGAAATCCGATAGTTCATTGCAGAACTCTTGGGTGTCTGAGTTGGGGACTTCAAGACATCCTGGGTTCATGGTCTGGGTGACCATCTTGAAGAGTTCGCGGGGGCGGTTTAGGGCGCTGTTAATCGCCAAAGAAAAATGATGTTTCTTGGCTTTGAAGATTTCTTTATGATATCGTGTTGTTATTGCCTTGTAGATGATGAGGTTATCCTCTGCAGGACTTCTTTTCCAGGCGGCTTCCGCCCTTCTGCGCTCTTGCTTCAGAAGCGACAGCTGGTTGTTGAACCAGCCGGACTTTCTTTTTCGGATGCAGGCTTTGCGTTTCGGTGCTACTAAATCGGCTGACTGTAGCAGGGCTGCGTTTATGGCATCCAGTGTATCTGCGGCTGTTTGATGTGGATGGATTGTTTTGATTCTGTTTCCCAAGGTAGATTTGAAGAGTTCCGAATGGAGCTTCTTCTGAGATCTAGCCCAGTGTATTGTCACCGGCTTGGGTGCTTTTATCACTGGGGGAATTTTGGAGATTATGAAATTAATTGCATGGTGGTCTGTCCATGGCAATGGTTCATTTTCTAAAATGCTTATTTTCAGATTTTGTCTGAAAATTAGGTCGAGTGTGTGACCTGAAGCATGAAAGCTGAAGAAATTAAAGCTGTAATGTTCCCCGCCCGTATTAACCAAGCGGCGGCGCGGCGCGGCAGCATGTAGGTAAGGGGGACATGGCTGCATATATGGGGGGGACATGGCTGCATATGGGGGGGACATGGCTGGATATGGGGGGGACATGGCTGCATATGGGGGGGACATGGATTGGCTGCATATGGGGGGCACATGGCTGGATATGGGGGGACATGGCTGGATATAGGGGGACATGGCTGGATATAGGGGGGACATGGCTGGATATGGGGGGACATGGCTGGATATGGGGGGACATGGCTAGATATGGGGGGGACATGGCTGGATATGGGGGGGACATGGCTGCATATGGGGGGACATGGCTGGATATGGGGGGGGCATGGCTGGATATGGGGGGACAAGGCTGGATATGGGGGGGACATGGCTGTATATGGGGGGGACATGGATGCATATGGGGGGGGACATGGCTGCATATGGGGGGACATGTCTGGATATAGGGGGGACATGGCTGGATATAGGGGGGACATGGCTGGATATGGGGGGACATGGCTGCATATGGGGGACATGGCTGGATATGGGGGGGGCATGGCTGGATATGGGGGGACAAGGCTGGATATGGGGGGGACATGGCTGTATATGGGGGGGACATGGATGCATATGGGGGGGGACATGGCTGCATATGGGGGGACATGTCTGGATATAGGGGGGACATGGCTGGATATAGGGGGGACATGGCTGGATATGGGGGGACATGGCTGGATATGGGGGGGACATGGCTGGATATGGGGGGGACATGGCTGGATATGGGGGGACATGGCTGGATATGGGGGGACATGGCTGCATATGGGGGGACATGGCTGCATATGGGGAGGACATGGCTGCAATATGTGGGGGGACATGGCTGCATATGGTGGGAAATGGCTGCAATATGTGGGGGGACATGGCTGCATCTGTGGGGGGACATGGCTGCATCTGTGGGGGGGACATGGCTGCATTTGGGGACACATTTAAAAAAAAGTATCGGTATTCGGTATCGGCGAGTACTTGAAAAAAAGTATCGGTACTTGTACTCGGTCCTAAAAAAGTGGTATCGGGACAACCCTACACACAAACGTGTTTCTCGTCGAAAACCAGCCCGACGAGGAACACGACGAGGAAATTGAGACTCCCGACGAGGAAAAAGAGAACTTGTTCTCTTTTTTTCTCATTGAGTTTCACGACAGTTTTCTCGATGAAAAACATACACACGATCGTTTTTCCTCTGCAAAAAAGCTCTGCAACCAAGTTTCTTGATGGATTCTGTCGAGGAAAACGGTCGTGTGTACGAGGCCTCTCTCTTCTCAGACACAGAGCAGACAGTTGTCTTCCTCCTCCACCTTTTCTGCTAATACCGCCATAGCCCCGCAAACTGAGTTGTCAGCAGAATTATTTGATCACAGGGTCACTGACTTGGTGCAGTATGGTCTTGGTCATGTGCAAGCATTTCTCCTTTCAGATACTGAGGATGAGGTTTCAGCCGCATAGCATATCCTACATTGCACCTCAGAGTTTGCAGCTTATTTTATTTCTCTGACAGTGTAAAGGTGCCACACAATTCTTCCACAGCTTGACCACAACTACACAAATTCTAATGTTTGCAGCAGGGTAAATCCTGTGTTGCGCATCAGAGTTTGCAGTCTGTTCCAGTGCTCTGGCACTCAGCAAGATATTTGTGGCTATTATCTTTCAGACAATACAGTCTATTTTATTTTATTTTGAGATAAAATTTGCCTTGTCTCTTCCTCTTAACCACTTAAGACCCGGAACATTTTGCTGGTCAAAGACCGGGCCACTTTTTGCGATTCGGCACTGCGTCGCTTTACCTGTCAATTGCGCGGTCGTGCAATGTGACTCCCAAACAAAATTGACGTCCTTTTTTTCCCACAAATAGAGCTCTCTTTTGGTGGTATTTGATCACCTCTCCGGTTTTTATTTTTTGCGCTATAAACAAAAATATAGCGACAATTTTGAAAAAGATTCAATATTTGTTACTTTTTTCGAATAAATATCACCAAAAATATATAAAAAAAAAAAAAATTCTCTCAGTGTAGGCCGATACGTATTCTTCTACATATTTTTGGTAAAAAAAAATGCAATAAGATCGGTTTGCGCAAAAGTTATAGCGTCTACCAAATAGGGGATGGTTTTATGGCATTTTTATTAATATTTTTTTTTACTAGTAATGGCGGCGATCAGCGATTTTTATCGTGACTGAGACATTATGGCGGACACATCAGACACTTTTGACACATATTTGGGACCATTGTCATTTTTACAACCATCAGTGCTATAAAAATGAAATGATTACTGTAAAAATGACACGGGTAGTGAAGGGGTTAACTACTAGATGGCACTGTAGGGGTTAAGTGTTCCCTACGAGTGATTCTTACTGTTCGTGACATGTCACTGATGACCGTTCCCGATCACGGGGAACAGCCATCAGTGACAGTGTAACTCGGCAGAATAGGGGAATGCCTTATTTACAAAGGCATCCCCCTGTTCTGCCTTTGCCAACCGCAATCGCGGGCCGCCCGGGAACATTGAGTTCCCAGGACCCTGCGAACACGTTAACGATGCGCGCAAAATTAAAGTGTCGTACCCATACGCCAATCTGCCTGCCCGTGCCATTCTGTCGACGTACATCTGCGTGCGGCGGTTGAATTGGTGCTTTACCAAACTGCTTACATTATTTCTAGTAACTGTACAATATTTGTGGCTATTGACTCTCGTGTAATACACTATAAATTGGATTTTAACCACTCTGGATGATTTGGCTGCTCAATGACCGGGCCTTTTTGTGCGATACGGCACTGCATCGCTTTAACTGACAATTGCGCGGTTGTGCGACGCAGTACCCAAAAAAAATTGACAAGCTTTCTTATGATGGTATTTGATCATCTCTGCGGTTTTTATTTTTTTCACTATAAACAAAAAAAGGGCGCCAATTCTGAAAAACACAATATTTTGTACTTTTTGTTATAATATATAGCCCCAATTTTTTTTTAAAAAAAAGCTATTTTTTTCCTCAGTTTAGGCCAATATGTATTCTTCTACACATTTTTGGTAAAAAAGAAATCGCAAAAAGCATATATTGATTGGTTTGAGCAAACTTTATAGTGTCTACAACATAGGGGAAAGATTTATGGCATTTTTAATGGCAGTGATCAGCGTTTTTTATCAGGACTGCGACATTATGGCAGATAGATTGGACACTTTTGACCAATTTTTGGGACCATTGACAATTATACAGCGATCAGTGCTATAAAAATGCACTGATTACTCTGTAAATGTCACTGGCAATCAAGGGGTTAACACTAGGGGGTTAACTGTGTCCCCTAGTGTGTGTTCTAACTCTGGGGAGAGGGGACTGACTATAGGAGATGACAGATCGTGGTTCCTAGCTCGTAGGAATTCACGATCTGCCTCTACTCTCAGAACTGGGATGTGTGTGTTTACACACATCCCTCATGCCACGTGCCTATGATCGCGCATGGCATGAGCATCAACATCGCAGCACGCCTTGCATACCTCTCAACTTTCTGAGATGGGAATGAGGGACACCTATCAGCAAAAGTATGTAGGCATAGGACACACCCCTTGCCACGCCCCCTTAAAGGAGAATTGTACAAAAACAATAAGATTGGTTAAACCCACAAGTGCTTTGTTTGCCACTACTATTTCTTTATATTGGCTTTTGGAATTTACAAATGCAGCAATTTAGAAATCAGATGAAAGGTTTAGCCCCGGGAAACACTTTTTGATAGATAAAAAGTGCATTTTATATACAACTATATAGATCAGACCAAAATGAGGGACAAATGAGGAGAATGAGGGACAGAAGGACATTGCTCCAAATCAGGGACAGTCCCTCGAAATCAGGGACAGTTGGGAGGTATTCGCCTGCTATCCAACTTAAAGGAGCCAACGTACAGCTACGACGGCTCGCGGGATCATGTCGTCTTGCTGCAGTATAATGAGGGCGGCTGGTCGGTTAAAGTGTTTGCTAACCCCCACCCAAAAAAAAAAAAAAATACACACCCTGGTCCTTTAAAGCATATTAAACAGCAAAGTGCTTGTGCTTTGTAATCTGCCCCCTCTAAACTGTAAAAAAAAAAACTCCCTGAACCTGCCACCTTTATGCCCTCTCTATACTAACCATGATGACCAGGACTACTCAGTCCTGACCACCATTGTCAGAGTACGTCCCTTCATCATACACTGCCATGCTCTCCTCTCTCCCCCTCACCCCCTCCTTCCTGCCTGTCAGCGCCCTCTCTGTATCTGTCACCGCTCCGCTATTATAAAAAATAAAAAATAAACTACAATGGTCACTGCCAGCCCCTCTATTAGAGGCTGGCATACCAGACTTGAAAATCTTTTCTAAAAACGAGCGTTCTAAATAGCTATTTAGAGCCGTCTTCAGGCCAGGCACGTGACTTTCGACCACTTTACAGCTCCAAGACAAGGCTTCTGCAGGAGGAGCCGAGTGGCCACGTGATATCCCTGGCTGACATCAGAGGGCGATCACAGTCCCTCCTGCAATAGCCGTGTATTGGAGCTGAAAAGCATCCACGAGTCACGTGACCGGCCTGAAGACAGCTCTAAATAGCTATTTAAAACGCTGTTTTTTAGAAAGTATTTACCTAGTGTGGTATGCCAGCCTCTAAGGCTGGATTCATGCTTATGCATTTTTAGTGCTTTTTTGCATTTTGCAGATTTGCACTACAGAACGTGTTCCATAGGAAACCATGTTAAATGGACTATAGTGCAAATCTGCAAAAAGCACTAAAAATGCCTAGGTGTGAATCCAGCCTAATAGAGCGTCTGGCAGTTTTAAAGGGGAGTTCCAGCCTTTTTTTATGTTTATTAAAAGTCAGCAGCTACAAAAGTGTAGCTGCTGGCTTTTAATAAACAGACACTTACCTGCTCCACGGTTCCAGCGACGTGCCGGCCGGGGCTACGCTCCTCCCCCCCCCCTCTCCGGCCGGCGTCTTAATTCCAAGTGTGGGCACCCGGCCGTGACAGCTTTCGGCTTCACGGCCGGGCACCCACTGCGCATGCACGAGCGTCACTGCGCATGCGCGAGCGGCACTGCGCTGTCCGATTGGACAGGCGATCACCTACAGGGAGGGACTGCAGTAAGGTGATTAAGCTATTCGCCTTACCAGCCCCTCAGCGGAAGGAGAAAGTGGGACAGGAAGTCCCACTCCTCCTGAAGCCCCCACTCCCCCCTCCCCAAAAAAAATGACATGCCAAATGTGGCATGTAAGGGGGCGAGGAGTGGATTAAGCAGAAGTTCCATTTTTGGGTGGAACTCCGCTTTAAGAAATAGGTTTAACAAACACTTTAAGATAAAATGTGCCTCATCTCTCCCTATTATCATGGCCTAACCAAACTGCTTACATTTTGTCCAGCCAATTTACAATATCTGTGGCTACTATCAATCAGATAATACATTCTAATGTTTACTTCAAGATAAAACCTCCCTTGTAGCTCTCTATTTGCTGCCTATTCAAGTGTTCTGTCCTGATGCTGGGCAGGTTCTACCGAACACACACCTGAAGTCTATATTTTGGGAATAATTGGGCATGTGGTAATGGAAGGGGGTTTGGGGAATGTGAGGTTGAAGTTTGACGTTTTTTTTTTTTTGTGCGCAAAAACCCGGCGCAACGTATTTTTTCCTTTTTAAGTTACACCGCCGCAAAATCTCTACCTAAGTGCCCGATCCACAAAGCACTTACCTAGAAATTTTGAGCGGTGTAACTTAAATCCGTCCGGCGCAAGGCGTTCCTAATTTAATGGGGCGAGTCCCATTTAAATTAGGCGCGCTCCCGCGCTGGACCTACTGCGCATGCTCCCGACGTCATTTTCCCGACGTGCTTTGCACGGTTTTTCGTTGCGCCGGGTTTTGAGAATCGCGACGGGCATAAAAAAAAAACGAGTTGCGGCGGGAAAATTTAAAAAAAAAAAAAAAAAAAAAAAAGACAGCGATGCGGGATAGAAGGGTCTACTTTTACAAGGTGTACTAAGTTTACACTTTGTAAAAGCAGCCCTAATATTGCGACGGCAAACTAATACTTACGGAGAAAAAACGAAGCGTAAAAGCTTTGTGGATCTCCGTAAGTGCTAATTTGCATACCCGAAGCGGCATTTGGACGAGAAATGCCCCCAGCGGCGGCTGCGGTACTGCATCCTAAGATCCGACAGTGTAAGTCCCTTACACATGTCGGATCTTCTGTCTATCTCTTCTGTGGATCAGTTCCAAAGATAGAAACAGGGATACGACGGCGTATCAGTAGATACGCCGGCGTATCCCTTTTGAGGATCAGGCCCTATGTTTTGACATTTTATTAACAACTTTAATACAGGAGACTTTGTCACACTTTGAATGACAATTAAGCGCCCATGCAACGCTGTACCCAAATTACATTTTCATAATTTTACAGACAGATAGAGCTTTCTTTTCGTAGTATTTAAACACCACTGGGTCTTTTTTTTTTAAGTTTTTCTTAGTTTATGTTAGAAAATGTTGTAAATAAATAATTGTAAATAAGTAATTTTTCGCTGATGAGGCTGCACTGATGTGGCCTGATAAGGCGGCACTGATAGGCTGCACTGATGTGATGGCACTGAAGGGCACTGATGAGGAGGCACTAATGTGTAGCACTGCTGGGCACTGATAGGAGGCACTGCTGGGCACCGAATGGCATCACTGCTGGGCACTGACTGACATCACTGCAGGGCACTGTTGGAGCTGCACCGATAATCAGGGAAATGATAATCAGTGCCCTGATTATCTATTCCGGTCTCCCGTGAGGAAATGGCGCTGATCGGCTCCCCTCTCCTCACACGCTGTCAGTGTGAGGAGTAGAAAGCCGATAACCAGCATTTCCTTGTTTACATGTGACCAGATGTGATTAGAAACAGCTGATCACATGGGTAAAGAGCCTCGTCATCAGCTCTTTACCGAGATCAGGGATGTGCCATGTCCCAGGGACACAGCGCGCCACCGATTGCTGCGCAAGTGGAGCGGCATCATATGACATTGTCCCAGAACAAGACTCTGCGTCCCTCATTTTACTATATGGTGGGCGGGAGGTGGTTACACATTGCAGTGTGGTACTGTGATAAAATAAATCTCATAAATTACGCTGTTGCTTCGACTTTAATAAACATTAAAGTACCAACTACGTTAACATACTTTATTGTTGCGTTTTTGATGCTTCTATGATGCTGCAGTGATGCTTTGGTAATGCTTTTTCGAAGCTTGGAAAATGTCCTGCATGTGTTGATTTACTATTTCTTTTAAAGGGACCCAATAAAATCCTGGTCAGTAGTATCTCCTTCAGCAGATCCTGAACTTATTAGTACCCTCATTCAGCAGATCCCCAGCTCATTAGTTCAAAAAGAGGGGGAATAGGGGTGGGACTTTAAATGAGGCATATAGAGATACTACCATAGGCCTCCATCCCTGTTAATAGATCAAAAATGGGGGAGGTTGGGACTTTATATGAGATGCGATTTTAGCAATATGCAATTAACTGTTTGCCGACCAGCCGCCACCATTCTACGGCGGCAGGTCGGCTCTCCTGGGCGAGAGCCCGTACAATGACGTTGGCTCTTTTTGCGTCCGTGAACCCCGTGCGGGTGCCTGGCGGGCGCGATCGCCGCCGGGCACCCGTGATTGCTCGTTACAGAGCGGGGACCGGGAGCTGTGTGTGTGTAAACACACAGCTCTCGGTCCTGTCAGCGGGGGAAATGCTGATCTTCTGTTCATACAATGTATGAACAGAGGATCAGTGTTTCCCCTATTGAGGCCAATCCCCCCCCCCCCCACAGTAAGAACACACCCAGGGACATACTTAACCCCTTCCCCGCCCCCTAGTGTTAACCCCTTCACTGCCAGTGGCATTTTTATAGTAATCCAATGCATTTTTATAGCACTGATCGCTATAAAAATGTCAATGGTCCCAAAAATGTGTCAAAAGTGTCCGAAGTGTCCGCCATAATGTCGCAGTACCGAAAAAAATCGCTGATCGCCGCCATTACTAGTAAAAAAAAATATTAATAAAAATGACATAAAAATACCCCCTATTTTGTAAACGCTATAACTTTTGCGCAAACCAATCAATTAACGCTTATTGCGATTTTTTTTTTACGAAAAATATATAGAAGAATACGTATCGTCCTAAACTGAGGAAAATTTTTTTTTTTTTATATATTTTTGGGGGATATTTATTATGGCAAAAAGTAAAAAATATTAATTTTTTTCAAAATTATCGCTATATTTTTGTTTATAGCGCAAAAACTAAAAACCGCAGAGGTGATCAAATACCACCAAAAGAAAGCTCTATTTGTGGGAAAAAAAGGACGCCAATTTTGTTTGGGAGCCACGTCGCACGACCGCGCAATTGTCTGTTAAAGTGACGCAGTCCCGAATCGCAAAAAGTGCTCTGGTCTTTGGGCAGCAATATGGTCCGGGGGTTAAGTGGTTAAATATAAACATGGAAAAAATAATGTTACCATGTGGCCAGGCTCAAAGTTGTCAAAGTGAGCCTGGCCACATGGTAACATTATTTTTTCCATGTTTATATTTAATTGCATATTGCTAAAATCGCATCTCATATAAAGTCCCAACCTCCCCCATTTTAAGCGGCGGGAGGGGACATCCCCCCTCCCGCCGCCATCCGGTGCTTCTCCGGGGCTCTCCCATGCCATCGGGGGCCGGGCCCGGAGAGATGATCGCCGTCCGCCGGATGTGAAGCATAGAGATGACTGGTGACCAGATGGTTACCAGTCATCTCTATGACCGTCCGAGGCCCGGGCGCGATGTGATGACGTCACGCCCGGGTACCCGTAAGTAAACAAACCGCGATTGCGGCTAGTAAGAATGAGATCTGTGAATTTGTTTTCACAATCTCATTCTTTCCAGCCTGGAGGAGAGATGTGGGGTCTTATTGACCCCGCATCTCTCCTTAAAGAGGACCTGTCACACACTATTCCTATTACAAGGGATGTAATAGGAATAAAAGCGATCGGAAAAAAAAAATGTAAAAAAAAGTGTCAAAAATAAATAAATAAGTAAAATAAAAAATAAATAAATAATTAAAAAAATTAAAACGCCCCTGTCCCAGTTAGCTCACGATCAGAAGCGAACGCACACATAAGTCCCGCCCACGTATGTAAACGTTGTTCAAACCACACGCCGCGTGCGTTAGAGTGTGTGCAACAATTCTAGCACTAGACCTCCTCTGTAACTCTAAACTGGTAACCTGTAAAAATGTTATAGCGTCGCCTATGGAGATTTTCAAGTAACGAAGTTTGGCCCCATTCCATGAGTGTGCGCAATTTTAAGGCATGACATGTTAGGTATCTATTTACTCTGTGTAACATCATCTTTCATATTTTACAAAAAAAATTGGGCTAACTTTACTGTTGTGTTATTTTTTAATTCATGAAACCATTTTTTTTACAAAAAAAAGGCTTTGAAAAATGATTGCGCAAATACCGTGCAAGATTAAAAGTTGCAATGACTGCCATTTTATTCCCTAGGGTGTCTGCTAAAAAAAACATATATAATGTTTGGGGGTTCTGAGTAATTTTCTAGCAAAAGAATGATGATTTGTACATGTAGGAGAGAAGTGCCAGAATAGGCCCGGTATGGAGGTGGGTTTTAAAGCCCGGTATTGAAGTGGTTAAAGGACTGGTGATTTGTACATGTCACACAGCTACATCAAAATAACACACTTTCTACTGTATGATATTTAAAAAAAAATATGTTTTACTATGCTCTGCTCCCCGTGCTCTTTTTGACAATAGTTTGCTTATTAGGCCAGAAAATGTCTGGGATTTAATAGCTGGATACAGGTAGGGTTACGCCGGCGTATCAGTAGATACGCCGTCGTAACTCTGAATCTACAGCGGCGTAAATTTAAGCGTATTCTGGAAACCAGATACGCTTAAATTAGGCTAAGATACAAGCGGCATCTCCTACGCCGTCGTATCTTAGGGTGCAATTTTTCCGCTGGCCGCTAGGTGGCGTTTCCGTTGAGTTCGGCGTAGAATATGTAAATGACTAGATACACCAATTGACGAACGTACGTGCGCCCGGCGCATTTTTTTACGTCGTTTACGTATGGCTTTTTCCGGCGTAAAGTTAGTCGAACAAATAGCTGGCCTAGTCAATGTTAAGTATGGCCGTCGTTCCCGCGTCGAAATTTGAAAATTTTACGTCGTTTGCGTAAGTCGTCCGTGAATGGGGCTGGACGTAATTTACGTTCACGTCGAAACCAATACGTCCTTGTGGCGTACTTTGGAGCAATGCACACTGGGATATGTTCACGGACGGCGCATGCGCTGTTCGTAAAAAACGTCAATCACGTCGGGTCACCACCCATTTACATAAAACACGCCCCCCTCATCCTCATTTGAATTAGGCGCGCTTACGCCGGCCCCATTTATGCTACGCCGCCGTAACTTAGGAGGCAAGTGCTTTGTGAATACAGCACTTGCCTCTCTAACTTACGGCGGCGTAGCGTATATGCCATACGCTACACCTGCCTAACGTTGCGCCCGCCTACGTGAATCTGGCTATAAGAGTTGTATTTGGGCCCCTAGGTTTTAATTGAGATTTGCTGCAAAGTTCAGGTTTGCCGAACCTTGAACCAGATTTCCTCAATCCTTGGCAAACCGAACCCGACCAGATTCACTCGTCCATAATTATTTCTGTTAAATATTTGCTGAGATACCTTGGCTAGTACACATAATCATTTACTTTGCCCTGAAATGCCTCTACTCTGAATGCTGAATACGGCACTAACTCGCTTTTCTTTTTTATCAGGCTTTTTCATTTAACAAAACAAGCCCCTAGCTTGAACATGATGACAATAACATTATTTCAATCTAATTTTGAAATCAAATAAAGCTCTTAATCTATTCCTTACTTAGGAGTTTGATTAACTCCTAGGGGCACGTTGTTCCATAAAAATTATCTTTTTACAACTTGGGGATTATTTACGAAAGGCAAATCCACTTTGCACTACAAGTGCAAACTACAAGTGAAAAGTGCGCTTGAAATTGCCCTGAAAGTCGCTGTAAATCTGAGGGGTAGATCTGAAATGAGGGGAAGCTCTGCTGATTTTATCACCCAATCATGTGCAAGCTAAAATGCTGTTTTTTATTTTCCTTGCATGTCCCCCTCGGATCTACAGCGACTGCACTTCCAAGTGTAGTTTCGTCCGCCAGTCACATGCATTAGCTCCGGTGCCATGTGCACACCCACTGTATCTATTGCACGAGCCAACGTACAGCTTCGGCAATTCGCGCAATAGAGCCAATCTGCCACAGTATAATGACGGCAGCTGGTCGGCAAGTGAATAAATAATGATTTACAATTCAACTAAGCCAATTAGATTTTAGTTGACTAAAATGTAGGAAGTTTTAGTTGACTGAAATGCACTGGAGATTTTAGTCTACTAAAATACAACTAAAACTAAAGCAATTAAAAAAACTAAAATAGGACTAAATTTAAAATGGCATGTAGCGCCCTGCTCCTGTTGAACAGGCTCTGTTCCAGCCATCGCTGTGCTGGGAGTAACCACCATTGATCGCCTGGGGGTGTTATTATCAGCCCAGGCCAAGGGTAGCAGCAGCAAAGTCAGGGTGTATTGGGTGTTCCCCTCGGCAGTGAATCAGTGGGAGTGGTCGCCCCGCTGTGCATGCCGGGGTGGGGTACTTTAGAGACAAATGCTATTGGCAGAAGTCGTTCTGTCGTCCCACGCGCCTCGTGGCCCACCTGGCCTGGGGTGCGTGTTCCTGAATCCTGACTCGGGGACCACGTTGGTCTGGGGTTGCGGCTAGTAGTCAGACTGGGTCTACATTTTCATGGTGATCCTGTGCTGTTTGTCCTGCGGGAGGAAGCGACTTGATGAAAGAAGCCAGGGGAGGACCTATCCTGGAGAGGACCATGCAAGAGGCTGGTATCTTGGGAGAAGGCCTGGAAACTTCATCGAAGGATGCACCATATACTGAGAGGCTTGATGGTGGTCGCCTGTCAGATCCAAGTTCTACCAAAGTTAATCTGGAGAGATCCGGGTGCTGAATTCTGTGTCAGGGGATTCTGGACTAATAGCTAGATTCAGGTAGGCAGACGTATCGTTGCGGCGGCGTAGTGTATCGTGTTTACACTACGCCGGAAGTTAGCGAGGCAAGTACATGATTCACAAACTACTTGCCTGCTAAGTTACGGCGGCGTGGCGTAAATCGGGCGGGCGTAATGGCGCCTAATTCAAATTTAGCTGAGGGGGCGTGTTTTATGGTAATGGAGGGTGACCTTACGTGATTGACGTATTTTACGAACGGCGCATGCGCCGTCCGTGTACATATCCCAGTGTGCATTGCGGCAAAGTACGCCGCACTGTCCTATTGGTTTCGACGTGGACGTAAATGATGTAAATCCCTATTCACGGACGACTTACGTGACGCAAATTTTGACGCGGGAACGACGGCCATACTTAACATTACTATTCCAGCTATTTGATGGAATAACTTTAGGCCTGATAATGCGTTACGTAAACGGCGTATCTGTACTGCGTCAGCCGGGCGTACGTTCGTGAATAGGCGTATCTAGTGATTTACATATTCTACGCCGACCGCAATGGAAGCGCCACCTAGCGGTCAGCCTAAAAATTACACTTTAGGATACGACGGTGTAAGACACTTACGCCGCTCGTATCTGAGCCTAATTTAAGTGTATCTGAGCCTAATTTAAGCGTATCTGGTTTCCAGAATACGCTTAAATTAGCGCCGGCGCAAATTCAGACTTAGGCCGGCGTATCTACTGATACGCCGGCCTAAGTCTTTCTGAATCCACCTATAAAAGTGTCTCCTTATAAAGGAAGGTCTGTGGCAGAGACTGTACTTTATTCCGTGTGCCATTCCGGCTGCTAGGCCAGTGAGAGGGACCTATCTGGGTGAGCAATACCCACTCTGGCTAGAGTGGCGACGAGAACTGTTTGCTGGAAGCAGGAGTGTTTCCTATTTGTGATTATACACCTGAACCTATTTACCTATTTACCCTTCCACCCCTCCAACTTCTTTTCTACTAAGTTCTACAAATAAATCCTGGAAAAAGAAGTGTATCGTGTGGACTGTGGACATTGGAATTCTTCAAACTCTCTTTACCACCCTGGACAGCAAGAAGATAGAGGTAACGTGCCACCCAAAATACTCAGCAGCTCCTTCGGGGGTTAGTGCTACAAGCATTTTAGTTAACAGACTATGACTAAAACTAATTTTAAATTTGACGTGAAAATTAACACTGCAAAGAAAAGGAGGAGCGACCAGCGCCAGAAAAGAAGATCGAGGACCGCTCTGTGCAATATCATAACATGTTTAATATTTTAAGAAAAAATCATTTTTGCCTTTACAACTTGTTTAAAATTGCTGCTCATCCTCTTTCACTGCCTCATTCCAAAAACTTGATAGTTGGCAACCCTAAACATTCGGAAGATTAGTGTCGTACATTATCCTGGCTGCCCGAATTTCAACAGCAAGAAGCTGAAAACAGTCAACTGTGTTCACTGACTATGGGCCATATTCTCCTAGATTTCCCGCGGGCGGCACGTAAGCCATTTACACTCCGCCACCCCAACCTACAGGAGCAAGTGCTGTATTCCCCAAACACTTGCTCCGTAGTTTGGGGCGGCGGAGTGTAAATTGCCCGGCGTAGCCACGCGTATCTCCAAGGGAGCGGCTTCTATTTAAATTAAGCGCGCCCCCGATTCTAACGAACTGCGCAAAACGTCAATGGCGCCGACGTGTGTGTCATTGACGTAAAGTCATTGACGTAGCCGACGGAAAAACACGACGCGGACCCGACGCCATACTTAACATGGCCTACGTGGGACTTGCGTAAACGTACCCCTCATATAGCAGGGGTAAGTTTACGTTTACGCAAACGACGTTAGCGACGGTTACGCGACGCAAATTCGTTTGGGAATCGGCGTATCAGGCTCATTTGCATAAACAAATGAGACCTGAACGTAAACGCCATCTAGTGGCGGGCAGAGTAATTACATTTAAGATACGACAGTGTATCTATGCGAAAATGATTCTAAGAATCAGTCGCATAGATACACGGGCCAAAAAAGAGAGATACGATGGAGTATCCTGAGATACTCCATCGTATCCTTACTCAGAATATGGCCCTATATGACCACAAACTGAAATGGATCATGATCAACATCAAACTCGCATGTAAGCTCAATAACAGTGAATTTAATATAATGGGACCCATGGAAGTGATATACTGTATTTATTGGCGTATAACACTCACTTTTTTACCCTGAAAATAGAGGGTAAACTGTGCCTGTGTGTTATACGCAGGGGGCTGTGCAAAGTTTTTTTCCTGAAACTTCCCTCCTAGGCCTTGTACAGACGAGCAAACATGTACGATGAAACCGGTCCGCCGGACCGTTTTCACCGTACATGTCTGCCCGGGGATTTCTGTATGATGGCTGTACTCACCATCATACAGAAATCCGCGCGTAAACAATACGCGGGGCGTGGCCGCGCCGTCGCCGCGACGATGACGTGGCGACGTCCGCGGCCCTGCCAGTTCAATGCTTCCACGCATGCGTCGAAGTCATTCGACGCATGCGAGGGATGGCGGCCGCTCGGACATGTACGGTAGGTCTGTACAGACGACCGAACATGTCCGACGGGCAGGATTCCAGCGGGCATGTTTTAAAACATGTTCAGAAATATTTGCCCGCTGGAAAAAGGCCCGGCGGGCAAATGTACGCTGGAATCCTGTTCGCTCGGGCCTACACACGATCGAACATGTCAGCAGACATGTTCGGTCGTGTGTACGGGGCCTTAAAGTTAGGGTGCGTGTTATACGCCTGTGCGTGTTATACTCCGATAAATACGGGTATGTTGCTGGACACTTGAGACCCTGGGAAGACTGACCGCTTACCCAACCCCCCCCCCCCCCAGTCTTCAACCCCCTCCTTTTTCCTTTCTTTTTTTTCAACTGAGTTTTATCATCTACTAATGCAAGTCTCCTTATCTGCCCTATTTCCTCACTCCATACATGTGAGCAACAAGCTGGCCATTCTGCACTCTTACATAAGATAATGCAATAATAATTTTTATCAGTCTATAAAGTGATAACAGAGCCATGCTATTGATTTTGCTATGAAACTGATAATCTAAGGCTGGGTTCACACTTGTAAGATCATAGACATTGCACGTGATTCACACCGCATTGCTGTGCAGATCACATGCGATTTCTGTGAGATGCAAATTCAGCCATATGGCTGAAATAGCATCGCATCCGCAGCAAAATGGTGTAGGACCCTTTTTTTGGTCTGCACTGGAATCTAATCGCATGGGTGATTCCTGCACCATTTCACAGTTCGCACTGCCATCTGCAAACCGATCTGGGGGTGTCATTAACTTTACATTGATATCTGCAGCGGTTCACCAATGTCATTGTGAACCAGTGTGCGATGCAGGAACCGGCACTGAATCACTGGGTTTCCCACATCGCACTAGTGTGAACCGGGACTTAAAGTATTACTAAACCAGCAACAGTAAAATCAGTCTGTGTATGCAGTAAAGCATGCTTGTTATACTCACTGTGGGACCTAAGGGGTTAATCCTCTGCATTGTGTAAAAAGGCTGTTTGATCCTGTATGCACAGATCCTTCTCTTCCTCCACTGACTCCAGAACATGTTCGGATAAGACAGAGACATTGGAGTCAGGCTGCACATGCTCAGTTTGGTGTGTAGTGCTAGAGAGGTTTTTTCTTTTTCTTGGGAGGGTGCATGTGATCAGCACAGGGCCAATCAGCACTGTCCAGACAGAGAGTGAAGGGCCCTGCATCCTCATAGGACAGCTCAGTGCAATATGAAAACTCCTCCTACAAGCTTAAAAAATAACTGATAGAAATCACAAGACTGCTATATACTGCTGATGAGAAAGGGTATTTAGCAGTTTATATTTACTAAAATACTATTGTTTTTCCATGTTCTGTGTACTGTGGGAGACCAGATATAGTGAATGCAGGGTCCTGACTTTAATCTTCATATGTATGTCAAAGCTGAATACTACTATTGGAACTGTAAATGTGAGACATGGAATTGACCTCTGTCGGTAATTCTTTACAAAAAACCTTAATAAAATTTAAAAAATTTCCCCATAACTGGTTACAATTTCTTTTAAAAAGCAGTGTTGGCAGCAATGCTCGATCTATCTCTATGTAATTGTAAGGGATGAAAATGAGGGTTAAAACTGCTAACTAATACAGTTGCCACAAAAAGTATGTGAACCCTTTTGGAATGATATGTATTTCTGCACAAATTGGTCATAAAATGTGATCGTCATCTAAGTCACAACAATAGACAATCACAGTCTGCTTAAACTAAAAACACACAAAGAATTAAATGTTACCATGTTTTTATTGAACACACCATGTACTCATTCACAGTGCAGGTGGAAAAAGTATATGAACCCTTGGATTTAATAACTGGTTGAACCTCCTTTGGCAGCAATAACTTCAACCAAACGTTCCCTGATGAAGTCACGTGACCGTGACGATACGCGTCGGGATTGGTAGGCAGGACACACTCCAGCATCTGACGGACGGACACACGAGTTCGCCACTCGTAAGGATTGTTGCAGAGTTCCTGCATTTATATGTGAGTTTTAAATTTGTTTTTAATAAATCTGTTCATATTGCTGACCGGGCTATACTATGGGTATTCTTTCACCTCTTCCCCCCCACCACGCTATCTGAGCGCTCCATCTGAGCCATTGAGAGAGGGATAGGAGCCATCTTAAGCCCACATCAGCTGAGACATCCTGATAAAATTGAGAAATCTTGGGGAGACCAAAACAGCCAGCATCTGAATTCCGAGATCCAGTAGAAAGAGCAGAGGAAAGCCAGAGGGACTGACGAGTGCGGTGCTCGTGGATATGAGCCTGAGATCTCTCACCTACATACCAGGTTGATCTGGACACATTGCGGTCAATTTGAGGTGAGCAGCTGGGTTTACCAAAGGTGTATACACGTAACGTTGGTGCTGGCTCAACTTTCCTATCCCACCTATATTCCGGATCCAAGGGTCTTATATATATTTCTTTTGGAACTTTTTTTCGTGTCTCTTCTCCTAAAGTGTATCTTTTACATTTTTTTATTTTTATACAACACCTGCACCGTTGGAGATCAGGATTTATCTCTGTTTGGAGCACACTAATACACGGCAGGACTGTGCCGGATATGGACTTTTTCAGAGTACAGATTCCTACTAAGGACTGTCCTCATGTTATTTTCATTGCTATATATGCTTTATAATATAATTCTCACCTAATATCATTCCCACTAGCCACTGTATTAACGTTATCACCCAATATTCACCCTTTGCCTCACACTTTACAGCGCAAGTATTGTATTTAATTTTTTCTGTTTCACCCTAGTCTATCGAGGTAGACTTTTATATTTGCAGCAGTATTTTTAGTTTGCTCCCCTTCCCTTCACCTTTCAGACAGCGCAGGAGTTTACCCTATTCAAACGTTTCCTGTAGTTGCAGATCAGACGTGCACAACGGTCAGGAATAATTCTTGACCATTTCTCTTTACAGAACTGTTTCAGTTCAGCAATATTTTTGGTATTCCTGGTGTGAATCGCTTTCTTGAGGTCATGCCACAGCATCTCAATCGGGTTGAGGTCAGGACTCTGACTGGGCCACTCCAGAAGGCGTATTTTCTTCTGTTTAAGCCATTATGTTGTTGATTTTCTTCTATGCTTTGGGTCGTTGTCCTATTGCAACACCCATCTTCTGTTGAGCATCAGCTGGTGGACAGTTGGCCTTAAGTTCTCCTGCAAAATGTCTTAAACATGGGAATTCATTTTTCCTTCGATGATAGCAGACGTCCAGGCCCTGACGCAGCAAAGCAGCCCCAAACCATGATGCCCCCACCACCATACTTCACAGTTGGGATGAGGTATTGATGTTGGTGTGCTGTGCCTCTTTTCTCCACACATAGTGTTGTGTGTTTCTTCCAAACAACTCAACTTTGGTTTCATATGTCCACAGAATATTTTGCCAGTACTGCTGTGGAACATCCAAGTGCTCTTGTGCAAACTGTAAACGTGCAGCAATGTTTTTTTTTGGACAGCAGTGGCTTCTTCTGTGGTATCCTCCCATGAAATCCATTATTGTTTAGTGTTTTACGTATTGTAGATTCGCTAACAGGGATGTTAGCATATGCCAGAGACTTATGTAAGTCTTTAGCTGACACTCTAGGATTCTTCTTCACCTCATTGAGCAGTCTGTGCTGTGCTCTTGCAGTCATCTTTACAGGACAGACACTCCTAGGGAGAGTAGCAGCAGTGCTGAACTTTCTCCATTTATAGACAATTTCTCTTACCACGCGTGGACTGATGAACAGCAAGGCTTTTGGAGATACTTTTATAACCCTTTCCAGCTTTATGCAAGTCAACAATTCTTAATCGTAGGTCTTCTGAGAGCTCTTTTGTGTGAGGCATCATTCACATCAGGCAATGCTTCTTGTGAAAAGCAAACCCAGAACTGGTGTGTGTTTTTTATAGGGCAGGGCAGCTGTAACCAACACCTCCAATCTCATCTTATTGATTGGACTGCAGTTGGCTGACACCTCACTCCAATTAGCTCTTGGAGATGTCATTAGTCTATGGGTTCACATACTTTTTCCACCTACACTGTGAATGTTTACATGGTGTGTTCACTAAAAACATGGTAACATTTAATTCTTTGTGTGTTATTAGTTTAAGCAGACTGTGATTGTCTATTGTTGTGATTTAGATGAAGATCAGATCACATTTTATGACCAATTTGTGCAGAAATCCATATCATTACAAAAGGGTTCACATTCTTTTTGTGGCAACTGTAGAATGTTTAATGAGCAAGTAGATAAAAAAAATAGGTAATTGTGTGGGGAGCTCATACATCCCTGGTGTAACAAAGTGAGGACAGCTGTAAAGGGTCCAATTCGGGGGAAAACTCCTGGGCGGCAATGTGTTGATCGGTGCATAGTGGATTAACCTGTAGATCTGTTACCTTTACCCTTCACCTTTCCAAATAAGCATTGGAGCGATTTGTCATACGATTTGACAGGTCAAGGTTGCATGATAAGTCGCAGCATATTGCCGGCAATAGCACTGTTCAAATTGTTGCGATGCCGACTTTGCGGCGTCACACCAATTTGCAGAAGTAGTTCCTGCACTACTTTTGGCAATGTCGGGTGTGACTTCAATAGACATCTGTGCATGAAGCCATACAGATGTCTTTCAAGTGGCCCCCCAAAGTCACACTAACGACTTCAGATGAAGTTGCACAATTTCAAAGCCACGTTCAATGTGAACAAGGGCTAAATTACAGAATTATCATCTGCAGAGAACAAATCACAGCACTGAACAAACTACAATACACAGATTGCTAGTGTAAGGGATGTCAAAATCAGGCATTAGTTCTGCTAATGGAGATAGTAAAGCTCATGGCATTTCTATTAAATCACCAGTAGATGGCAGCATAGAGTAAAAAGCCTGAATGACAGAAAGCACATTCTAATGGAACCATTGCTAATAGCAGGGGAACCAAAAGACTGAGCTTTGTTTCTGGAGGGAGCACAATAGCAGTTGCAGTTGCTACCCAGTCTATCCGTCTGAAGGTCATGTGTTTGTGTCATTGCAGGTAAGAGGGAGGATATTTAAGGCTATAAACAGGGTGAAAGTGATTTAATTTACATCCCTGTGATCAGTAAAGGCTGCTGTGTAATTAATCAAGATATCAACACATGTACAATTGTTTATTATTTACTTGGAGGACGTTATTCCTGTATATGTGAATGTTGTAATTACAGATATAGATGTGTACTATTATGTATGAACACAATAGCAGTTGCTACCCAGTCTATCAGTCTGAAGGTCATGTGTTTGTGTCATTGCAGAAACGTTTTAATAAAAACACTTTGGAATTATTGACCATACTTTCAGCATATGTGCAACATTAGTTTCATAATTAAAAAGCTCATATTCTTTTCTCTGGCATAAAGCTGTTCCTCTGATGAACAGTTATTCTGAACATTTTAATAGGATTAAAATATATCTATTATTACAACAATCATTTTCACCTTCAGACAATGGTGACGTTTCTCATGGACAAGCGCAGGAATTTTGTAAAGGTTGTACATTTATACTTTTTTAGTTAGTTGATTTTAATTATAGAAAAACACATTTATCTTTATTACTCTGTTATTAGCAGCTAGAGCTGAATAAAATAAAAAGTAATCCCTTGAAGACCTGGTGAAGAAGTTTGTGATGTATTTCTGAGTTGCAAGGAGAACATTTACCTTGCAAGAAGCTTTAGAGCTTCACATAAATAGCCATTTGTAATGGGGGGGGGGGGGATTTTGAACAGTTCAGAAGGGGTTTTGATGTTCCAATCACACTGACCATCCACTATAGCAGGGGTCTCCAAACGGTGGCCCGGGGGACAGATGAGGCCCTTCGGTTGCCTTTATCTGGCCCTTGGGGCACTATTCATCCCACTAATATGAGACACCATTCTGTCCTCTAACACCAAAAATAGGGCATGCCACTGATATCAACAATGGGGTCCTATTTCTCCCACAGACACCAACAATGGTGCACTATTCCTCCCCCTCATACCAAAGATGGGGCATTGTTTACTCCCACTGATGCCAGAAAAAAAAATCTATTCCTGATGGCCACAGTCCGGCCCCCCTAAAATCTGAAGGACAGTAAACTGGCCCTTTGTTTAGAAAATTTGGAGACCCCTGCACTATAGACTTCATTCCATCTGATTAGACTTCATATACTTTAAATACATTGTGCAGAATTCTGGCTTTCTTTGCATTTCAAAGCAACTGAAAACCAGTGGCGGTGCATCCACAGAGAGCGCAGGAGCGCCGCCCCCTCTATCCTGCACTTCTCTATCACCAATAGATAGGTTCTAATTTTTTTGCGGGCAGTTTTCTCGACGAGAAAACTGCCATGGAGCATACACACGACCAGTTTTCACGACCAATCTAAAAAATAGCAGTTTTCTCGTCATGAAAAATGGTCGTGTGTACGAGGCATTAGGAATAACTCACTTAAATCTGTCCAAACAAGAGTCTAGTAGACATCCCGGGTATGATAAAGTTTGAAACACAAAATCATAAATTAGAATATAATAAATAACTATAAATAATTATAACAAATAATAATATAATAATAAAAATGATTCAATAATGCAATCAAATCAAAAACATTTAAATTTGCTCAGTTGACGAATTTCCCCACAAATCGCTATCGCTCAATTTTGCAAGTGATTCGAATTTACTATCGCTGTTTTCTAGCTGCTCTAAAAGCACTTTTGATGTAAAGGGACACTTTTTGGTTGCTATGGACAATCTACAGGCAGAAAGAAAGGTTTTTATACAAAACTACATGCAGGGCACTGGACAAACCACTAGGGACAAAAGGGTGGTGAAATTATTTGATACAGTAATGTAATATGTAAGATTACAGTGTATTGTATGTAGTGTGTGTTTTTAATTTTTTTAATTTGGCACCGCACTCCGCCCCTGTGTGCCACAACACTCTCAGGGAACGGAGCTCGGCACTGTGATGAATTGAGCGGAGACACGGCGGCTCGCAGACACAGCAGGGAGACATCGCAGGATCCAGGGGACAAGGTAAGTAACATTTCCTGGATACTGCGATGCGATCCCGAGTCTGGCTTAAAGTTACCGCTTTTAGTACTGAAAATTCACCCGGGCCACACTCGGGAATACCGCGAAGGAGGTTATTAAAAAAAATGTATACCCTAGTCCGCTCCTTGTATATCAGGGAGCCCTCTTCTACATGTAGTGCCCCCTTACTTTCAGTATGGGCACTACACTAAAGTTAGTGGGGGATGGGAGAGTTACTTTGCTCCCATTCAAAATTTGCTAAAATTGGGACTTCTGTCACTCCAGAAACTTCCACTGGGTCAGTCTGTGCTCCAGGGATGCAATACCATCCCTGGCCAGCAGTTGGCACCAGAGGGGTTCTGGCAGAGCAACTTTCCCCAGCAGTCAATCAGAGAAGTTTCTCCCTCGCAAGG
This sequence comes from Rana temporaria, assembly GCF_905171775.1. Taxonomy (NCBI): domain Eukaryota; kingdom Metazoa; phylum Chordata; class Amphibia; order Anura; family Ranidae; genus Rana; species Rana temporaria. The sequence continues at coordinate 66,757,384 of NC_053489.1, read as the reverse complement.
CATACTGGGGAGGGGTATATCTGAAACAGGTGTCAAGTTTTGCGGGGGGGCCCCAGTTCCAGGTGCGGCATCCACCCTCAGGGTGTGCGCATCCATGGACCCCGCCAGCGAGGCCCACCAGGCCAGAATTGCAGTCTACACAAACCCTCACCTGGAGGTAAAAGGGGACTCCAGTGACTTACTGGATCCCCAGTTCTATTGAAAGGATCCCAGGCTGGGTGCCATTCGATTGGGGGTTCGGCTTGAGGAGAACCCGGAGGCAGGTTGTCCAACAGGGCTTGAACGAACCAATCGGGGATCTGGTGACCGGAATGTTGACAGGTACGTTTTGCTGTCATCCGGTGACCTATGCTAAAACCTACTGGGGGCACTTTACCCACTTCAACTAGAGTGGCGACGAATAACAATTTGGTACTCTGTTGAGCAAGTACTGCTCAAGTAATATCCGGGCCTGACACTTCAAGGTTCTCCCCTTTTCTTCATCAACCTGCTCTTCCCACTTAATGTTGATGTTGGCCGCGTTTGGCCTGGAATAAAGCATTGGAAAACCCTTTATTCACTGTCTGGACCTTCGCTCACTGCTTTGTTCTCCAACTGCACCCATACGCCACACTAAGGTAACTCAATATGCCGATCCCAATAACAAATCAGCAGGAACAGTGTGATTTCTTTCTCTCAAATGAAACCTCATCTAATCAGATCCAGCTTTTGCTATCAGCTGTCTCTCAGTTTTGCAAAATGCGTAAATTTACTGTAAACTTTTGCTATGTACTGTGCACTGCCATCTTAGCCCTCTTTCACACGAGGCAGACTGCGGGAGATCTCTCCGCTGAGCCGGCGGATGACAAGCTCCTCTCTGCTCACTGAGCGGGGAGGGGCTTGTGCAGCGCCGCTATCTCCTATGGAGAGATCTGATGAAAACGGGTAGCATGTCAGTTTTCATCAGATCTCACCCGATCCGATCCACCATGGACGGATGGGGACATATCGCCAAACGTCTGATTTTGGAGGATCGGATGTCAGCGGAAATGGGTACATCATGGTTGAGGACAGATGAAACATTCCTACCAGAGGTGTGATACTGAATATTCGGAATCTCTTGGCAGCTTTTAAGCTGCTAAGATCACTGTCTTAACAGAGCCCTCAGAGAGTAGCAACGTTACAGCCAGACAAACTGCAGTTTCCTACATCCAGAGGTAACAGGTAATCCACTTTCCTTCACTACTCATGGAAGCAAAGACTATTACAGTAAAACCTCAGATTGCGAGTAACACGGTTTACGAGTGTTTCGCAATACAAGCTTCTTTGCCTCTGGGGTTTATAGGGTCTAAGTAATGTTTCTACATCAACAAAGCAAGCTTCCAAGACAATAACAAAGACAAAAATAAGTGTTCTAGTCAGTCACAGGACAGCTGGCAGAGATGAAAGTGCAAAATGCACACTCAGCAAATTAAGTTCTGCTTTTTTGGCTGGGTTTGGCAGAAAATGTGTCATGTGACCTTCCTCTGGTATCACTTGATATTGCAGTTCACATGGATTCAGCCTGAGGTAACAACATAATTGCAGTATTGCAGAAATTAAAAAACATTCACATGGAATGCAAGGAAGTGCTGATGATAGCTAAAGCACCGTCTTTAACCTATTTCTTACATTTTTGCATGCTGTGAGCAGGCCCGGATTTACTCCCTTTGCCGCCCCAAGGCCAGGTCCTTCAATGCCGCCCCCGCAAGAAATAGGGGGGACATTATCCGCCGGGGGACTTTTTCGGCCGGACACTGATAAGCGGGGGGGTGTTGCTGCCGAAAATGACATTGAGAACCGGGAGGGGGGTTGGTGCTGCCAAGAACTATCTCACCTCCTCTTCCCTCTGTTTTTTCTCCTCTCACCATCCGCATGACAGGGGGGAACTCCCGATATAAAAGTAAAAGTGTCCTCTACTCTCAGCCGCAGTGCCGCCCCTGCACTCATTGCCGCCCCGAGGCCTGGCCTTGTCTGGAATCCGGCCCTGGCTGTGAGCAGATACTATAATAGAACATATTTTATCACATTATATACTTGCAGTCCTGGGGTCTTGGGTTCAGTTCCTACCAAGGACAAAAACCGCATATTTACCTGAATGTCAACCAGCGGGTTTACCAGAAATGTACCTATTGTGAGCATTAAAATTGCATGTGCATAAAAAATAAATATACTGGCCCAGATTCACGTAGGGTCGGCGTAACTTTAAGTGGGCGTAGCGTATCGTATTTACGCTAAGCCGCCGCAACTTAGAGAGGCAAGTGCAGTATTCACAGTATGCGCGCCTAAATCAAATGAGGAAGAGGTGGAGCGTGTTTTATGTAAACGAATCATGACCCCACGTAATTGACGCTTTTTACGAACGGCGCATGCGCGCGCATGCTCAGTATCACGTCGAATTTTCAAAGTAAATTGCTCCCGCTCAATGCTTAGTCGACGTGAACGTAACCTACGCCCAGCCCCATTCACGGACGACTTACGCAAACGACGTAAAATACGACGCTGTTCGTACGTTTCCGACGTCCATACCTAACATGACTTACCCCTGTTTTATGAGGGGTAACTTTACGCCAGCGTATGTCTTACGTAAACGGCGTATCTTGATACGCCGGGCGCACGTACGTTCTTGAATCTGCGTATCTAGCTATTTTGAAATCTACGGAACCGCCACCTAGCGGCCAGCGTAAATATGCACCCTAAGATACGACGGCGTAGGAGACTTACACCGCTTGTATCTAGGCAACTGTGAGGCGTATCTGATTCTATGAATCAGGCGCCGAGTTGCAACCGCCCGCATTCGGAGTTACAACGGCGTATCTGGAGATACACCGTCGTAACTCCTTTGTGAATCCGGGCCACAGTGTCTTGAAAAAGTATTCACACCCCTTAACATTTTCCACATTTTGTCATGTTACAACCAAAAATGTAAATGTATTTCATTGGGATTTTATGTGATAGACCAACACAAAGTGACACATAATTGTGAAGTGGAAGGAAAATGATAAATAGTTTTCCAAATTTTTTACAAATAAATATCTGAAAAGTATGACGTGTATTTGTATTCAGCCCCCTTTACTCGCATACCCATAACTAAAATCTAGTGGAACCAATTGCCTTCAGAAGTCACCAAAATAGTTCCACCTGTGTGTAATTTAATCTCAGTATAAATACAGCTGTTCTGTGAAGCCCTCAGAAGTTTGTTAGAGAACCTTAGTGAACAAACAGCATCATGAAGGCCAAAGAACACACCAAACAGGTCAGGGATAAAGTTGTGGAGAAGTTTAAAGCAGGGTAAGGTTAAAAAAAAAAATAATGTAATTGCAGTGAAAGGTGGTTCTACAAAGTATTGACTCAGGGGAGCTGAATACAAATGCACATCACACCCCCGATCCTGCTGTTCTGGGGTCCCACGGCGGCTGTCTCGGCTCCTCCCTGCTAAAGCTAACCCCCTATGGGAAGCTAATTCCTGAGGGGTTTAGCTTGCGGACGCACTCCCGTGTTATACACTTGGCGTCCATAGACGCCAAGTGTATGACTCGGTTCCGCCCCAACTGCAGCCGCATCATTGGATGTGATTGACAGCAGCGGGAGCCAATGGCTGTACTGCAATAATCTATCCAATCAATGGCCAGACTCAGTGGAGGAGAGGACACCGGGGGACACGCACAGCAGGTGAACGGGCTAAGTAAGTAAAGGGAAGGGCTGGGGGGCCCATGACATTGAGGTGTTATTTCATCTTAATGCATAGGATGCATTAAGGTGAAAAAACACGAACCTTTACAACCCCTTTAAATGCCAACATTTTTTACATACCCCCTCCCGCCTGCATCTTATCAGGGGCATTCATGTATCGTAATCTCTTTGAAATGCTTCTTCAAGACTTTCTTTCTTATAGCTCTTTTAAAAAAAATTGGTTGTCAAATATTTGGCTTCTTCCTCAAAGACTTTCAATTGGCTGCAGTTTCTGTGTGTCACAGATATTGTCCTACAAATGGATTTGAGTGAAAACTCAGAGTCCCCACATGTAATGACTGTTTGTAGATGTTGGTTTTCTAAACAATTTAGTTAAAAGGAAACTTTAATTCCAGTCCAAAAACATAGCCTTCTTTTTACCATGGGTACTGGTACATTTCAAAATATTAACTTCTTTCCCAATAATTCAACAGTCACTTGCTTCCTTTACTCTACTTAGCCAGAAGATCAGAACATCATGGATGTACCTATACAAGGATGGGGCACACATAATGCCCATTGCTGACCCCTGTACTTGATAATAAAATACATAATTAAACATACATTTGTTGTTTTCCAAAGGTCCACAACAAATTTCTTGTGATTGTTTTTCTTGGGTTTGTATGCAAAACTTTCTCAATTATTTCCAAACCTGATGGGAAAAGTTATGTATGTGTAGCAACCTCCTAGTATAGGATGCTAGGTAGATTTAGTATGCATGGACCTCTGTTGCCTGCTGGTTTCTTTCCTTGGCTGCTCCAACTTTGATATGATCAGACACTGTCTTACTTGCTGACAGATCCATTTGTCTGTCGGTAGTTGCTGAGGTGGTTACCCCCCCCTCTACTGTTTGGCCAATTGGCAATCTGCTATTTGGAGTCCATTCCAGTCCAAGGTCTGCCAGTGGGATCCCGGTTCATACACACTGTTTACCAACAGTTTGTGCAATATTTTTACCTCCGTACCTTTAGACACAACGAGTACCTACCACATGCCCGGGAGGCTGGTTAGGTCCAAAACGTTGTACATTTCTTACCACACAATCAGTGGTTGGATCGACTCTTTGAGATTCGATTGACCCACCTTTATGCTCCTGATGAAGCGTCCTGTGCGCGAAACATGTCGAGAGTAAAAGCAAGATCTACTATTATGCATATTGGATTCAGCTTCAAACACTAAGGCCCGGATTCACATACATCGGCGCATATTTATGCCGCCGTAGCATATCTCTTTTACACTACGCCGGCGCAGCGCACAGAGGCAAGCACTGGATTCACAAAGCACTTGCTTCCACTCGCTGTTAAAGATACGCTGGGTTTCCTAGGCGTCCAGCTTCACAATATCAGAATCTTTAAGTCAACCTGGCAACACTGTAAGCGCATTCCCAATTCCTGGTGCGTCCTCCAATTGAGTCACCAGGCCCTTCTGAGAGACTTGCTTTCTTCCTGGCTCTCTCCAGCCTTCCTTGGGTCTCCTCCTTGGTATCCTCCAAACCAGGCAGAACAGCTTCAGGATCACTTTAACACACATTAGGTCCAAAACAGCAGAGCTCTATCCAGCAGAACTTCCCTAGGTCTCAGCCAAGCGGAAGAAAGAGAACACGTTGTCTGTACCAAATCTCCCTGTCTCCCACAGCATGAACCAGAGGCATACACCTCCTACTGGACTGGCTGAAGGAAATATAAATATTCATAACTTAGTTTTGTTTGTGATATCTCCTACTTTGACCAGTGATTTCTACTGGTGACAGTGAGAAATCACAAGCCAACTTAAGCTTAGATAAAAAAAAAGGTGAAAAACTATACAATAGGTCTGATCTAGCTACAGCCCACCCAAAAACTACATTTACATAGTAGCCCCTGAAACATTTTAGAATTTGCAATATACAGTAGACTCCGAAGTATACAAAGTATTGGCAGACCATTGGTTTTTCCTAAATACCCACAAGAAGAATGTGTCAAGGAAAACCAAATACAATGGAACCTCGGATTGCGAGTAATGCGGTTAACAAGCGTTTCGCAATACGAGCACTGTATTTTAAAACAAATCCTAACTCGGTTTGCGTTTGTTGTCTCGCAAAACGAGCAGGATTCAGACCAAAGCGGTGTGCAGTAACGCGTTTGGCCTAGGGTGGGGGCGCCGGAGCCGTTCAGAAATGCATGGAAAGGCCAGAGGACAGCTCGGCTGACCTCAGCAAACCTCGGGAATGGAGTCTTTCTGAGGTTTGCCAAAGTCAGTGTCAGGGCTGGGCTCAGCTCTTCCTTCTCTGTGCTGGCAGCTCAGCTGTCCGCTAATTGCCAGCTCCCATCTCTCCACAGTGATCCACCCATTGTTGATCCTGTTCGTCAGCTCTGCCTACTTGAAGCCTTCCAGTTAATTTTCCCTTTGCCTTCGCCTGTGTTAACATCACAAGAGACTTTCTCCTGCGTTCCTGTTGAAGACCTGCTTTACTACGTTCCCTTTGGCTGCAGATCCTGCTTGCTGAACTACTACCTTTATCCCTGGCTCCCGGTTACTGAACTTATTAAACAAGTGTGATTTAACTGTGCTTCTGTCTTGGTCTGATTCATGGTTTCTGACAGTCAGCCGAGGTGTCCTCTGGCCTTTCCGTCAGTTTCCAAAGCTCTTCGGCGCTCCCCCACCTCTGGCCACATGCGGTATTGCATGCCATTGAAGTCAATGCGGAACAAATTATTTTTGTTTTCATTGACTTCAATGGGGAAACTCGCTTTGATATGCGAGTACTTTGGATTACGAGCATTCTCCTGGAACGGATTATGCTCGTAATCTGAGGTTCCACTGTAGATATAAACTTGGTCCACTCCAGTAGCCACACACCATTACCAGCTGCAAATGCAAGTTGATAGACCCCACTTGTATTGAAATAAAGATCAGAGATAAGATACTTTCATTGCAATGAATGTGGGGCAATAGCACCCAGAACCTCCTGTTTTCTATTTATAAAGGGCAAATGTTGGAGTAGCTGCAGACATGTCTGTGGAGATCATAAAAAACAATGACAAGAACATGTCATCTGATAAAAACTTCCTTCTCAGCAGTTTTCATCTATCAGTTAATTTGTTCACTCAGCTGTGCACAAAGTTCAGTCACAGAAGTCCACATAGCATAGAAGAGCATGAAATAGATAATTAAAGATTAGATTGCCAGCATCAGGTCATGACTTCAGGGCTATTAATCTTTATTACACACCTTCTGTGGCTGACTGTAGAGGCTTCACTTGACCATCATTCCATATGGTCCTGATCGACCAATGTAAACGATCACACCATGCGCTGGATCTCCATTCACTTTACTTCTGTAAATATTTTACCAAATACCTAAATAGGCCAGCGCTAAATAACCTCTGCACCTTAAAAATGGGAACACAACGTGCCCCTCAAATGTCCAGAATTTTTAAATATTCAAATAAGTCCAAACTAGTCTAGCATTGGCTATTACCATCTGACTGGTGTGGTATGTGCTGTTTATCAGCCTAAAGATCCCTGGAGTACTGTCAGAACAGGTACTGTATTATAGTGAATATACCTGTTTAACCCCTTCGTGCCTAAGGGTAAAACAACAATGATGCCCCCCATTCCCTGACAACTTCTGTCCACAGCACTGCTCCCTAATAATTTTCTGACTGTGCCCCCAAGGCCGGGACTAGCTTTACCCTAATAAAAACAGATCTAAGGGTAAAGAAGGCAAGTATGGTCAGTTATAAAGACCACAATGAAGAATATGCGAGGGAAATTTTAAACCTCCAAATTTTGTATATACTGTAGTGTATGTACTGTATATAGCTCACCTCCATTTTGTATAGTTTAACCCATGATAACTTTCTTTGTTTACAATCACACACAATATCCAGGTGAACATTAAACACATTATTGCATGTAGTTATGTCATTTAAAAAAAAAATCATTAGGAGTACTGTAACCGTCACCACCGTTTACGATATTCCCATTCCATCAACCCAAGACAGCTTCCGACACTCCACAATCCAGCAGACACGATCCATAAGAATTCCCTCAGAGAGACGAGACATACGCTCTGTGTTTTGTGCTTTAATGGAAAAATCTCAGGTTTTTATACAGTTACAAAGCATGCTTCAGTAGTTACAGGGACAATGAAACTCTCCACCCCCAGCATCACACAATGGGGCTTCAATACACCTTCAGATGGGCTAATTACTAAACATTATCCAGACAGCATGGCTCCGCCAAGCTGTTCTCACCTACTTCATAATACACATTCCTTAAGTCAGACGTCTGACCTTTAGACTGCTAACTCACAACATATATCTATCATCAATAGCATCTTCACACAAACAGTATCATTAGCATACACAATGAAATATCTAGGAGCAGATGCAATTAACACCTCAAAAGCATGTGTCCTCACATTGAATGAAAACACTCCACTGACCTGGTGGGGTCAGAATAACCACTTGTAATTTCTCAAGATATCTTGCAAAACATGAATTATTAGTTATAAGTCACCCTATGCCCAAAAGGGGCACATGGTGACCCTAGACCCAAGAGTCATTAGTGACGCTGGCACAGGAGTACCCCACATCCTTCAAAAGTCTTTGGGTGTCACGGGTCATTCCGTTACAAGTACTGTATATGTATCGATGATTAACTAGTCAATGAACTTAATAAATAATTAATGATTTACTCTAAGTGATAGCCGACAGGATCACAATGACCCTATTTAGAATTGGATAAATGTGCACTGAGCAAATTGAGTTGCTGGTGAACAACTATCGTATCTGTACAGTATCAGATTACGATATCCTGCAGGTATATCTACCACCAATCGTTCTCCACAATGCGGGAACAATTTTTTTTCTATAGACAGTTATCCTTACGTTTAAACACCCCTTTTCTTCCAGAGCTAGCTCTGCCAAAAAGAACCTGTATTCTGTGCAGAAAATACGCATATGCTGGGGTTAATGAAACCTGAGAGGGTCACATCACCCTTATTGAAGTATGAGATATAAAAACAAAGATCAGAAGCTGGACAGAGATGTAATAAATGTTGTTATTCTTGAGTTATTTTTGGCACAAACTCATTGTAAATATCTGCAGAGTGAACGCCTAGATAACTGCTCTCTGTGACCCAGCAAGGTACAGTGCACAGTTGTCCGCCCTGTGACACGTACCGTATACTTGTTATGCCAAGGGATGGAAGAACCTAATCTCACTTCCTTATGTTAAACAGATACATTTCCGCTGTAAACAAAGCTGATAGCACAGTGGCTCATAATTATAACTCACATGAACCATTAGCAGAAGAAGGTGACCTTGCATTGTGGAGCTGTTACAGAAAAGCAGATTGTGTACACAGGACAAAGCAGACCAAGGTTCACCCGAAAGTGTAGACCAAGCAACAACTATTTTATAGGGTCAGGTCACTAACAACTCATAGATCAGTTATGGGTGTGTAGCGGGCAGCTATTTTCTCTGCTGACCCTGCTTTAAATTTAGAGGTTAGTCAGAGGATTAGTTACCTCTGACCTCTTTTGTTTTCAAATTTGGACCTCTGTTCCAGCCATGGCTGTACTGCAGATGACCACTATTGTTGCCTGGGGTGTCAGTTTCACCCCAGGCCGAGGGTGACAGCAGTCAGATCCAGGTGTGTTGGGTATTCTTTCTCAGCGGCCAATCAGTGGGGGTTGATCGCCTCGCTGTGCATGCTGAGGGAGAGTATTTAACCACTTCAATACCGCACATAGACATATGACGTCCACAAAGGGGATCTCCCATCCCGGGTGGACGTCATATGATGTCCTGTACTTTGTGCGGTGATATCTGAATGATGCCTGCAGCTAGAGGCATCATTCAGATATCATTGTGTGCGATCCTGCGCACCATAAGAATGATCATAGTGGCGGTTCCGCCTCTTGATCGTTCTTATAGGCGGCGGGAGGGGACATCCCCCCCTCCCGCCGCCATCCGGTGCTTCTCCGGGCTCTCCTGTGCCATCGGGGGCCCGGAGAAAGAATCGCCCAGCGCCGGATAGGAAGCATAGAGATGACTGGTGACCAGTGTTGTAAGTAACGGCGTTTAAATAAACACTGTTACCTAACGATGCCCCTTTTGAGTATAACGAGTAATCTACTTGATTACTCTTCCCCTCGCGGTAACGCCGGGCCCATTACTTGGGCGGCGTTACCGCAATTACATGTGGTACCTGTGTGTGTGTGTGTGTGTGTCGGCGGCCATCGATTATTAAAAAAAACGCTCCTCCTCTTCTGACCGTGTTCCGTGAACCGTGATAGGCGGTCAAAAGCCGCGCCTCCTTACTTAGGCTGTTCCGTGATAGGCGGAACAGTCATTTTCCCAGCAGAGCCTTTGTTTACTGTTCAGCCTATCACGGATGCCTTCTCATCTTCAGCCTCGGCCTCGGACGAGAGAACATCCGTGATAGGCTGAACAGTAAACAGAGGCTCTGCTGGGAAAAGGACTGTTCCGCCTATCACGGAACAGCCTGAGAAGGAGGCGCGGCTTTTGAATAATAGATGGCCACCGGCTCCCTCTCGCCTCCTCCTCCCTATCTCACAGTCCGGAGCCGCCCGCCGACTCCGAGTCACGGACGGACACTTGGACAGCACAGGAGGGACGAAGGAGTGAGTCTGGCTCACCTCCTCACCTCAGCCGACATCTCCCCGCGGAGGCTCCGCTCCACCACCACCGGTCCGGATTGGATAGTCACCTGAGAGCGCAAGCAGTGCACCAACCGACCGTGGCCCTGCGCAGGTGAGGAGCCGAGCGGCATCAGATTGGAAGTGGGGGGGCCGGGGGGAGAGCGGCCTAGTCTACCAGAGAAGTTTTTTTTTAAATAGCTGCAGACTGGGGGGTGGCCAAAGTTTGTCAATCGGGCTTTTCTCTATCGATGGCCCCCGCTGAATTAGCAGGCACAGACATCATACATGCCTCACTGTGCCTGTAACATACATGCCTCACTGTGCCTGTAACATACATGCCTCACTCACTGTGCCTGTAACATACATGCCTCACTCACTGTGCCTGTAACATACATGCCTCACTCACTGTGCCTGTAACGTACATGCCTCACTCACTGTGCCTGTAACGTACATGTCTCACTCACTGTGCCTGTAACGTACATGTCTCATTGAGGCATGTTACAGGCACAGTGAGGCATGTTACAGATGGCACAGTGAGGGGTCGTCTTACAGTGAGTATATCCCAAAACCAAAATTTTAGCTGGAAAATTAGGGGGTCATCATACGCCGGCAAAAAAAAAGTCAGTTACTTTGCTGAGTAACTAATTACTTTGCCCATGTAGTAACTGAGTCACTAACTCAATTACTTTTTCGGACAAGTAACTTGTAATTGTAACTAGTTACTTTTTTAAAGGAAGATGAACAACACTGCTGGTGACCAGTCATCTCTATGACCGTCGGAGGCCCTTTTTTCGCAATCTCATGCTTTCCAGCCTGGAGGAGAGATGTGGGGTCTTATTGACCCCGCATCTCTCCTTAAAGAGGACCTGTCACACACTATTCCTATTAAATGGGATCTTAACATTCCTTGTAATAGGAATAAAAGTGATAAAAAAAAAAAAATATTTTAAAAAAGTGTAAAAAAATAAATAAATAAATAAATACAAAAAAAAAATTCAAACACCCCTGTCCCCGGTAGCTCGCACTCAGAAGCGAACGCACATGTAAGTCGCGCCCACGTATGTAAACGTCGTTCAAACCACATATGTGAGGTATTGCCGCGTGCGTTTGAGCGTGTGCAACAATTCTAGCACAAGACCTCCTCTGTAACTCTAAACTGGTAACCTGTAATTTTTTTCAAAGCGTCGCCTATGGAGATTTTTAAGTAACAAAGTTTGGCGCCATTTCATGAGTGTGCGCAATTTTAAAGCGTGACATGGTAGGTATCTATTTACTCAGCGTAACATCATCTTTCAATTTTTACAAACAAATTGGGCTAAAACTACTGTTTTGTTATTTTTTAATTAATAAAACCATTTTTTTCCAAAAAGTATTGCGCAAATACCGTGCAAGATAAAAAGTTACAATGACCACTGGTACACTCAGGGGAGGCCTGAACTTCATTGAAGGACACATTACTACTGAAAGGCTGAACAGTGATCGATGGTCAGTTTCCTGATTTCACAAGTTACTACTTTGAGAAGAGATCCGGGTGCTTAATCCTAAAGTGAGAGGATTCTGGATCGAACGTATCTCCACCTTTGGGAAGGTCAGGGGCAGAGACTATACCAAAGTTCCGTGTGGCGCCCTGGCTGCTAGGACTAGTGAGAGAGGCCTATCCAGGGGCACACTACCCACTCTGGCTAGAGTGGCAAAGACAGTTTATGTCTGGAAGCAGGAGTGCTTCTTATCAAGTTCTACACCTGAACCTATTACCTATACCCTACTTCATCTCTTCAACCCATTGTTCGTTCTTTTACTACGATCGGTAAATAAAGCAGAGAAAAAGAAACGTAACGTGTGGACATTGACTTTGTTTCAGCTCTCATCCAGTACCCTAGACGGCAAAGATATAGAGGTAACATGCCGCCCAAAATAAACCAGCAGCTCCTTCGTGGGTAGTGCTACAGGTGGATAGTGTTAGTATTAATTGTACAGGATCTTCTTCTAGCGTTCTGAGGCTCCACTGATGAGATATCCACACTGCAGAGGTTCATGATAAATTAAAATCCCACAGGTAGGGTATGACCAACTATAATGGCTAACAACTATAAGGCAACGTAGAAAATCAAAGGAAAAAGTCTCACCACCTGAGACAGAGATAAGAATGTGATATGCGATTAACCAATCAATATCCAAAGGAAACCAAACAGATTTTTGGTGTACTTTTAATCTTGTTTGCTGCCAGACAAGTTTTGCAATTTTCATATTTTAGGCCCAAATATTAACTAAAACTCCCAAATTATATGACCCCTTGTTATATATTTCTGAAAGCAGAGAACCTTTGAAATAAAATTATGGTAGTTCCAAATATTTATGTTCAGCAAACTACAATTTCTAAAATTGTATGTAGGCGACGCTTTGTCCTGTCTAAGGGTCCTAGAATTGGCCCAAGCACTGGTGTTTATTTATGTACGAAAGATCCGTTGTGTACGGCGTCCTGGTGCTCGATTCCCAGGTAAGGTTGAATTGGGCGGAAGTAACGCGATGATGCGGTATTACCTCAACGTTTCGGCTAATCACAAAGCCATCACAAAGTACTTCCTGATGATGGCTTTGTGATTAGCCGAAACGTTGAGGTAATACCGCGTCATTGCGTTACTTCCACCCAATTCAACCTTACCCGGGAATCGAGCACCAGGACGCCGTACACAACGGATATTTAGTTCTAGGGCTGATTACCCTCTATTTTAATGGCCTGCTATACATGGATATTATCGGGCACTCAGCAATGTAAGTGTAACTTTTTTATATTTGTGGAACAAATAAATATTTTAAACAGCATTGTGCAATGAGGATTTCTTCTTGTTCTTATCATCCCAATCCATCCCTATGGCCTTGTACACACAACCGGATCTATCCGCTGGGATTTATCCGCAGATCAGTTCCAGCGGATAGATCCGGTCGTGTGTACGTCCGAGCGGACATTTATCGGCGGAAAAAATTCCAGCCGACGGATTTCAAGCGGATAAAAATTTCTTAGCATGCTAAGAAATCTATCCGCTTGAATCCTGTCCAGTGGATTGATCCGGTGGTCTGTACAGACTCACCGGATCAATCCATCCGCTCCCATCCCTCGCATGCGTCGTAATGATTCGACGCATGCGTGGAAGTCTTTACCTTCCAGCGTCGCGCACGTCGCCGCGTCATCGTCGCGGCGACGGCGCGACACGTCACCGCGGATGGATTCTGCTTGGATTTCGATCTGATGGTGAGTACAGCCATCAGATCCAAATCTGCCAGAGGATTTATCCGCTGGAAACGGTCCAGCGGACCGTTTCCAGCGGATATCCTCTTGTGTGTACGGGGCCTATGAGGTATATCTCAACTCAAAGACGCCATCCTAAAGGATCTGGTATCGGGGTATTCCCACATGCTTACAAGACCATACTAGCGATAGGTGGTCAGCACCCAAGGGTGAGTGTACATTATGTGGGGCACCCAGTCTGAGCACTATTCCATAGGAGACATCTGTTGAGCATGACCACTTTATGGGACTGTTTATGATCTATTTCCAATGATTTATATATCTGTTTGATGATACTGTTTTATCCAGTACTTATATCAGACTAATATCTAGCGCAATTGTTCCTTTTCAGCTGTGAGAAAGTGCTGGGGATTTTACAATAGAGGACTTTACAGACTCTATGGCCTGGATTCACAAAGGACTTACGACGGCGTATCTCCACGTACACCATCGTAAGTCCGAATGTACGCCGTCCTATCTTCGCGCCTGATTCATAGAATCAGATACGCCTCACGGTTGCCAAGATACGAGCTGCGTAAGTCTCCTACGCTGTCGTATCTTGGGGTGCATATTTACGCTGGCCGCTAGGTGGCGCATCCGTTGATTTCCGTGTCAGATATGCAAATGACCTAGATACGCCGATTCACAAACGTAGTTCCGTCCGGCGCATCTATATACGCCGTTTACGTAAGGCGTCGGTCCGGCGTAACTTTACTCCTCATAAAGCAGGGGTAAGTCATGTTAGGTATGGACATCGGAAACGTCGGAACAGCGTCGTATTTTACGTCGTTTGCGTAAGTCGTCCGTGAATAGGGATGGGCGTAGGTTATGTTCACATCGACTAAACATTGAGCCGGCGTAATTTACGTAGAAAATTCGACGTGATACTGAGCATGCACGTGCATTCGCCGTTCGTTAGGTGCGTCATTTACGTGGGGTCACGATTCATTAGCATACAACACGCCCCCTACCAGCCTACTTTGAATTAGGCGGGCTTACGCCGGCCCATATACGCTACGCCGCCGTAACTTCGGGCGCAACTTCTTTTTGGATACACTACTCGCCTGACTAAGTTACGGCGGTGTAGCGCATATGAGATGCGATACGCCCGCCGAAAGATACGCGCATCTTTCTGAATCTGGCCCCAGATGTTTGTGTGCATGAGGCCTAAACTCCAGTGTTTGTGGCATTTGCTTTGGTCATTCAACAAACGGGTTTTACAAGAAGGAGACATAATGCATAAACACAAATTAACAGGTTAATAACCCATACATCACATGCGTACCCTGGTCATTCATTGTTTTTCCATTCCAAACAACACTGTATAATCTAACATAATTGCAAGCCGCCCAGCTCTAGGCACTTGCACATTTTCCATATTACAGTTTTGGTTTATTACTGTTATCCACTCACTGACACCTTTTAAAAACAGTAATTTCTACAATTTTCTATCAAAACATTCATTGAGAGTAAACAGAGAGAAAGGAAAGGCCGCCTAAAGCTCAGCAGTATAATGGTAATCACTGGCCACCCTCTGTCCCTGATTCCCAACCACAGGTTTTCTTTCTGGAAATGTATGTCTTTTTATATATTTTTTAGATACACTGGTAAATCAAATTAGTTCTGTGTAAATAACTGTATGTGTGATATTATTTTAACTCCTTGTTTCTGTTTACAGTATTTAATTATATTTGTATGGGTGCAGCCATATTTAATTATTATATATGCATGCTTTGCTTCCTGTTTGCAATACTACACAATGCTTGTACATTACAGATCCTTCGCACAGTGCAAGTCTGTGAGTCAGTTCAATCTACCCACACGGCCATGTCAATCATTCACAGAGCTCTGTGAATGGGAGAACTAAAACTACCATCGACCATTGCGGCTGACGGATTGTATTTTTTAATGAACTACCAGGGTGCTAATGAGTGCTCCAGGTAGTGCATTGATCCTTCCTGTCATCCAGTAACTGCCTGTCTGTATGAGGTACGGGCAGACAGCTACACTGACAGTCTGCAGGAGCATGACATTGCACCCGCAATCTGCTGATCACAGGTACAATGCTTTACAGGCTCCTATTTAAAAAAATAAAAAACATATATATATATATTTTTTATTATTATTAATGAAGGTGAACTTATCCTTTAACATTTAGACAGTGCTTACTTTGGAATGCCTCTAAACCTTATGAGACGTGCTTTCACTGGTGATTACTGCGGATCGTCCACTTTATGTGATTGCCTGTGTATGTCAAGTCAAGTGACTCCAGAATGTATACACTTGTGACCAGGGCCCATCACAAGGGGTGGGCAGGAGGGGAGGCTGCCCTGGGCACTGTGGTATCATGTTGGGTAGGGGGGGCACCACAAGCAGATTTGGTGGGAGGGAAATTGTGTTGGGTGGGGGAATTTGGGGGAGGGTGGTATGGGGTAAGAATTGTTCTAGGAGGGGAATTTGGGTAGGTGTGCTGGGAGCGGTAATTTGGGGGAATTTGTGTTGGAAGGGGGATGGGTTAAGAGGATTTTTGCTAGGAGGGAGTGATTTGGGGGGGGGGGTGGGGTTGTGCTAGAAAAGGCAATATGGTTCTAAGGAGGGATCAGACAACAAAATTTGGATTGTGGGGGTGGGATTTATGCTAGTAGGGACAATTGGGGGTATTTGTGCTAGGGCGAGGGGATTTGGAATGGGAGAGAAGTTTTGTGCTCGGAGGGGAAATTTGAATGGTAGAGGACTTGTGCTGGGGAAAGAGTTTTTTTTAGGGGGGGGATATGTGCTGAGGGCATATGGGAAGAGAGAGGATTTGAGCTGGGGGTGGGGCAAACATTTTTGCCAGGAGAGGGGATTTTAGCAGGGGGGTGGCTTTGTACTGGGAGGAAGGGGGGATTTATGTTTAGGGGGAGAATGCTCAATTTTGTATTGGGAGGGGGGATTTTTGCTGGCACATAATCATACAGCTTGGGGGGGGGCGCAATTTGGCATGATCGTCCCGGGGCTCCAGAGAACCTTGTTCCGGTGACTTGTCGGTATGGTTCCTCTATCGAGATGGTTCCTGTAAGGACTGCGCAGGTGCAATCCTTGCCGACGGAAATCTCCGAACCTCGGACGGCCGGCATCCAGGCTCATTCCTTAACATCCCTGTGGATTGGAGGATGTTAAAAAAAAAGAGCCCGGAGGCTGTGCGAGTGTAGCGAGCCGTCCGAGGGAAGCGAGGACGTGAGGCCGACTGGCCACTTACCTCAAATTCCACGTCGCCCTGGAGGTTCGGTGATTTCCGTCGGCAAGGATTGCGCCTGCGCAGTCCTTACAGGAACCACCTCGATAGCTGGAACCATATCGTCAGATCACCGGCACTGCTTGTGACATGACTGAACAACATTAGTAAAGTGTATACAGAGGAGAACCAGGAAGTGGGACTTTAAATGAAGTACGCAGAGGGTCAAATGCTGTGTAGAGTTAAAATTTACATATCTGTAATGTATGTGTAAAAATAAGTAGGACATTGTATCATAATAGTAATTCATATTCGATAGAAAATGTGTATACTACACATTAATACATAAATACATAATTTATAAATAATCCAAAAAATGGATGGTACATGATTACGGAAAGTGACAATCCGCAACGTGTGACAGGTGACAATCCGCAACGTGTGACAGGTGACAATCCGCAACGTGTGACAGTCCGCAATGTGCGGCAGGTGACAATCCGCAACGTGCGGCAGGTGACAATCCGCAACGTGTGGCAGGTGACAATCCGCAACGTGTGGCAGGTGACAATCCGCAACGTGTGGTGGAGTCTGAAGCAAAACTGTAAGTACAAACACACATCACAAGTTGTATAAAACATGAGAGCCTGAGAGGGACTTGCCTTGCCCAGCCCTGATTAACCACTTAAGGAATCGGAAAGATTTGCCCACTTAATGACCAGGCCATTTTTTGCGATACGCCACTGTGTCGCTTAAACTGACTATTGCGCGGTCGTGCGACATTGTACCCAAATAAAATTGATGTCCTTTTTTCCCCACAAATAGAGCTTTATTTTGGTGATATTTGATCACCTCTGCGGTTTTTATTTTTTGTGCTATAAACAACAACACAAAGACAATTGAAAAAAAATATATATATATTTTTTACTTTTTGCTATAATATCCCCCAAATTTTTAAAAATAAACAATTTTCTTCAGTTTAGGCCAATATGTGTTCTTCTACATATTTTTGGTACCAAAAAAAAAACACAATTAGCGTACATTGATTAGTTTGCGCAAAAAACATTGTGGCCGCCGGCAATTCACAGGTCCCTTTATACTCCTGGATACATGTATAGAGCCCTGACAGGTCCTTTTAATACGCCTATATGCATGTATAGAGCCATGACAGGCCCTCTTTATACATCTAAAGAGCCATGACAGTCCCTCGTTATACTCCTTTATACATGTATAGAGCCATGACAGGTCCTCTTTATAGTCCTATATACATTTATAGAGCCACAACAGGTCCTCTTTATACTGCTTTATACATGTATAGAGCCACGACAAGTACTCTTTATAGTCCTATATACATTTATAGAGCCGTGACAGGTCCTCTTGATATTCCTTTACATGTAAAGAGTCATGACAGGTCCTCTATATACTTCTTTATACACATATAGAGCCATGACAGGTCCCCTTTAGTTATCACGATATAAAATAATGAATGTGGGGGCCTTTTGGTTGGCGTGATTTTTTTTTGGGGGGGGGGGGGGGCAGCATTTTATTCTTGGTCCCAGGCAGCACAATGTCTTGGGCCGGCACTGAGGGACACTTTTGGTTGCTATGGACAATCTACAGTTTCCAGGCAGAAAGAACAGTTTTTATCATATAAAAGTGCATGCAGGACACTGGGCAGACCACTAGGGACAAATGGGGTGTGTATTTATTTCATACAGTACTGTATGTGTATTGCGTTTTTCACTTTTTGAATTTGGCGCCGAACTTCGTCCCGTGAGTCGTAACGTCGCAGGGAACGGAGCTCGGCGACACTGTGAATTGAGCGAGGAGACACAGCGGAGGAGCTCGCACACACAGCGGGGACGCATTGCAGGATCCAAGGACAAGGTAAGTAACTTCCCCCTGTATCCTGCAATGCGATCCCGAGTCTGGCTCAGGGATACCGCTTTTGGTATAAAAAATTCACCCCGAGCCAGACTCGGGATTACCGCTAAGGAGGTTAAATGTGCCCCTGTGTCCTCTGTCTTCCAAACACACTGGGGTTGATTTACTAGACAAATCCATTTTGCCCTACACGTGCAGTTGCTGTAAATCTGAGGGGAAGATCTGAAATGAGGGGAAGCTCTGCTGATTTTATTATCCAATCATGTGCAAGCTAAAATGCTGTTTTTTATTTTCCTTGCATGTCCCCCTCAGATCTACAACGACTGCACTTCAAAGTGCACTTTCAGTGCAATTTCAAGTGCACTTTTCACTAGTGGATTTGTCTTTCGTAAATAACCCCCAATGTGTTGTACCGAATAGGCTGTAAAAAGCTAATAAAAGACAGCAAAACAGCAAACACAGCAGCCTCATCTTCCCTAAGATGTGGGGCACAGAAGGAATGTGAGGTCAGAACACTCCCAATTCTGTGTGGAGCGATCCATTGCAGCACACAGGGGACAATGGCATGTAAGATTTGTCTTCTTTCTATAATGGAAGGCTGACATATTTCTTCTATCGAGGTATTCCTCAGGAAGGGGCTCAGCTGAGGGCTCTGTGTGCAGACTTTGCATTTTCTCTCTGTCAGAAGTGTGTGAGGCAATAGTTGTATTTCCAGGCCGTCCCACATGACTAGGTTGGACTTTGTGTGCAGACTGATAAACAAGCTGAGTATAAATAGGGAGGAGACGGCCCATTGTGCAGAGCAGCAGTCTGCGGAGGACCAAGGGGCAGAGTAAGCTGTTGCATATTAATGATACTTTGCTATTGTCTAATCTGCTTGTGCAGCTTTTATTCCTCTACTAATTCTTCTGGCTTCTAGAAAACTTTGCTGAAACTTTGTGATGATGGCTACGGAGCTACGCAAAGCATTTGGGGGCCCTTTAAGGACACCCAGCATTCCTTTACTGGGTGCTGCAGCTGGTTTATTTTTGTGGGGTCCGTTCACACCAGTTGTAGTGCAGGAAACGCGCGTTTCTGTGCGCATTTCCTGCTCCACATGGGAATGCATTACCATCTGCAGATATGTGCTGAAGCATTTAATTGTTAGTTGTGCCCAACACAATGCGTGCGGGCACCAAGATGCATGGTACCATAGTACCACATAGTTTGGTCCGGGGTCATTTTAAAAGTCACGCCTGTGCGTGTTTTGGCGTGAACCAGCCACAACTGTACATGCATCTGTTTTTTGCCCTTAGAGCTTACAATTTAAGGTCCCTAAGTCCCCTACATGTAGTTTGGACAGGAGCCAGTTAGGCCCCATGCACACGAGACGCTGGTAAACTCGAGTTCAGAGGCATTTGGGCATTTTTTTCAACTGCCCCTGAACACATTTAATGTTATCCTATGTGTCCATGCACACAATCAAGTTTTTTGGCATTTTAAAGCAGTTGGGTTTATGTCCGTTTTTTCAGACGCAAAATTTTGGGTTCAGAAGCGCTTTATTTTTGCGTTTTAAACTTTGGGAGGGTCTACAATGTCTTTGAGATAAGCACTGACAGCCGCAAATGCGGTAAAACGCAGCAATTCGCGGCAAAAACGGGCGTTTTAAACGCCGGTTTTTGGCTTTGAAAACGCGAGTTTAGAGGTGTTTGTAATTGCTTCTCGTGTGCATGGGGCCTTAACCTACCAGCATGTCTTTGGGGTTTTGGAGGAAACTCAAGTGTAGGACAAGCATGCAGACTCCATGCAGATAGAGTAAATATTTTCCAACAGGCTGGAGGTACGAAAGTTGATCGAGAGACTGGCCTGCTTTTAGATGGATCTAAATGCAAATTTCAATCCATCTATGGCCTGCTTAAGACCCCTTTCACAGTGAAGGTGATTTTCAGGCATTTCAGCGCTAGAAATAGCGACTGAAAACCAACACACATTAATTTCAGAATGACTTTTCACACTGGGGCGGTGCGCTTGCAGGACGTTAGGAAAAGTCCTGCAAGCAGCATGTTTGGGGCAGTTTGGGAGCTCTGTATACATCGCTCCCAACGCGCCCTGCCCATTGAAACGATTGGGCAGCGCTTCCAAAGTCCCTTAAAAGCGCTTCGGAAGTGCAGCAACATGGGCGCTTTAACCCCTTCTTTGGCACCCCGCCAGTGTGAAAGAGGTCTTAAGCCCCATACACACTATCAGTTTTCCTGCAGGTTTTTCTCTTCAGGTTTACCCAAACCATCTAATATGAGGTCAAACCTCAAGAGTTTCCTGCAGGAAAACTGATAGTGTGTATGGGGTTTAAAGCGGTTGTAAACCCACGATTAATTATTTTTATTTTTTTCACCTGCAAGGCAAAAGGCATAATGAGCTAGTATGCACCGCATATTAGCTCATTATGAAATACTTACCTCAGAACGAGGTGAAGAGAACTTACCTGGTCCACGCCGAGCGAGATATCATCTTGACTCTGCGTGTCTTCCGGGTATCGCCGCTCCAGCGCTGTGATTGGCTGGAGCGGCGATGACGTCACTCCCACGCATGCGCGTGGGAGACTTCAATTCGGCAAGATCCGGCAGCTGCCGGTCCTTTAGCCGAGGATCCCCGCTGTGCATGCGCCGCTGATTGCGGGGGGAATATCTCCTAAACCGTACAGGTTTAGGAGATATTCTTTATACCTACAGGTAAGCCTTATTATAGGCTTACCTGTAGGTAAAAGTCATAAAATGGGGTTTACAACCACTTTAAGTTATAAAATGCTTGGCTGTTAAAATAAATAAGCTAAAGTGTATGTAAACCATGAGGTTCACACAATGGGGCTGATTTAATAAAGGCAAATAGACTGTGAACTTTGCATAGCTTGCGCAGTTGCTGCAGAGCGTAGTAAATAAGGTAAATCTTCACTTTGCAAAGAATACCCAATCACATGTAAGGAAACTAAAGAAAAAAAGCTGCGTTTTAGCTTGCACATGATTGGATGATGGATTTTGCTCATTTACTAAGCTCTGGAGTAACTGCACTTTGCATAGTGCACAATCTATTAGTAAATCAACCCCTGAGAGCCGGTTCACACTACCGCGACCTGGGGGGCGACACGACAAATTACATGGAAGTGAATAAGAGCCGTCTTAATGCACACTACTGAAGTCGCTTCGACTTCAGAAAAGGTTCCTGTACTACTTCAAGGTGACTTCTAGGCGACTTGTACCCATTGATCTCAATGGAAGTCGCCTCTAAGTCGTATCACTGTCTTAACTGAAGCAACTTTCCAGGAAGTGAAAATAGTTTTCTAAGGCAAACCCCTCCCTCCCACAGAGCAGATTATTATGTGATTGGCCACTGGCAAAGTCGCCTGTCCTGGAGGCGACTTGAAGTTGCGTTGTAAGTCGCTGCAAGTAGCGCTCAAGTCGTCTCCAAGTTGCCTTGTAAAGTCGCGCTGGAAGTCATGTTGCCCCAGTGTGAACCGGCACTAAGGGCCAGATCCACAGCCCTGCAGCGCAACGTAACTTAACAGATTTAAGTTACACTGCGCAAATTTCCTAAGTTAGGTATTGATCCACAACACACTTACCTGGAAATTTGCGGCGGTGTAACTCAAATCCGTCCGGCGCAATCTAATGGGGCGAGTCCCATTTAAATTAGGCGCGCTCCCGCGCCGGACGTACTGCGCATGCTTGTGACGCAAATTTCCCGACGCGCTTTGCGGGACGTGACGTGATTTTTTGATCGGCGCGGCGCATAGCGTATTTCCGTATTCCCGTGCGGCTTATGCAATCGACGTAAAATTTAAAAATTCGACGCGGGAAGGACGGCCATACTTTACACAGCAGTACGCCTGCTGTGTAAAAGTAGGGCTGCTTTACAAAAGTGTAACTAAGCGACGGGAAACTAACGTAGCGGCGACGTAGCGAACGCGAAAAAGCTTTGAGGATCGACGTAACTCCACATTAGCTTACCCGACGCGTAATTTTGACGATGAATGCCCCCAGCGGCGGTCGCGGTACTGCATCTTAAGATCCGGCAGTGTAAAACTATTACACCTGCCGGATCTTCTGTCTATCTCTTGGAAACTGATTCTGTGGATCAGTTCCAAAGATAGAAACAGGGATACGCAGGCGTATCAGTAGATCCGCCTGCGTATCTCTTTTGAGGATCTGGCCCTAAGACTCCGCAGAGCTGTGCTGATATACATAGTTTCAATGCAAGGACACATACAGTTGTTTACTGTTCACACCAAAGATTCTGATTGGTTTATAGGCTATAAATTGTTCCATAAGTCGGTACATATCTGTGAGATATGTGAGATGGGACATGTTATCTTATAACCACACATTCCTGGCTGCTGGCCATCCTGCTGACTTAAAAAGATAAGCAAAATGGAAATAACAAAAATACAGCTTTTCAGGTTCTTCAGCCGCTGCTAGAGATCCTGCTAGAATGTTTTAGAACATTGCATGTACTCAAAGAAACAACTGAAAATATTTATATAGAAAATTGCCCCCCTCTAAATATTTTTGTTCAATTATTATTGAAGAATATTTTAAAACGTCAAGAAAAAAATAATAAGGCCCCGTACACACGATAGAATCCATCCGCAGATAAATCCCAGCAAATGGGTTTCTGCGGATAGATCCTATGGTGTGTACACGCCAGCGGATCTGTTTCCGCGGAGAAATCTCCTCTGGGATGGATTCCAGCAGATCGGATATTTGCTGTGCTGCACAACAAATCCATCTGCTGGAATCCATTCCAACGGATGGATCCGCTCGTCTGTACAGACTTACCGGATCCATTCGTCCAAAGGGATTCCCCGCACGCGTCGTAATGAATTGACGCATGCGTGGAATTCCTTATATGACAGCGTCGTGCCCGTCGCCGCGTCATAATCGCGGCGACGGCGCGACACGTCATCGGCAGAGGATTTCCGCGCGGATTTCAATGCGATGGTGTGTACACTCCATCCCATCGAAATCAGCGGAAATCTTTGAGAGGATTTATCCGTGGAAACGGTCCGCTGGACCGTATCTGCGGATAAATCCTCTCGTGTGTACGGGGCCTAAGTCTGGCTGAATTCATATGTACTTTGTGTTTACATGAATCTCGTGTAGCTATACTGTGGGTTTCCACATTTCACCTACAGCACCACCTACTGGTGAATTTAAGTAGGACAATGAAACCTTAAGCCCCATACACACTATCAGTTTTCTTGCTGGTTTTCTCTTCAGGTTTACCAAAACCATGTAGTACAAGGACCTGTCTGATTGCATTCAAATTGAAATGCTTAAGGTTTGACCTCATATTAGATGGTTTTGGTAAACCTGAAGAGAAAACCTGAAGAGAAAACTGATAGTGTGTATGGGGCTATAGAGTGCAATGATTTTTATGTAGGAACCATTGGGGTTGATTTACTAAAGGCAAATAGACTGGCAAAATAGAGCAAATTGGCTCCAGAGCTTGGTAAACGAGGAGAAGCCCTGTTGACTTCCACCGTCCAATTATGTGCAAACAAAACCTTGCATGCGATTGGGTATTTTTTGCAAAGTGAAGCTTAATTCACTTGCTAAGCTGTGGACAGTCTATTTGCCTTTCGTTAATTAACCACAATGTGTTTTTATGGTCATGCTTCAGGATATCAAGCCCGGCACCCAGTGAGTCATGTACCATTGTCACGAACAAAGGGACTGTGAGAGTTGATGACCCCTCTTTGTTACTGCTGGGTCATAAACAAGAAGAGGATTAACATTTGTTCTTACCATATAACATCAACAACTAAATGATGCATCTAATGCACTTATGCATAGTGCATTATCACCAAGATTTTTATTTTAGTTTTGGCCTTTCAGTACAACCAACATTCAGTACATCCATGGAATACATCAATACAAGCACGTCCCCCCCATGTGAGGTCTCTATAAAGAAAAATACCTGTTGATCCTCCCAGAAAGCCTGCACAACCCTGACTTTTTAGTTTAACCCTTAGGGGCCAAGCGCAAGCAAATATGGGGCCTCTCGTCAGCCGGGTTTTGCCGCTGAGCGGCTGCATGTTTGCATGCAATAGCGATGTGCAGAGAGAGTGCACCCTGCATGCTCCCGGGACGGTTACCGGCAGCTAACTGAACGCTTCCATTCGCTGCTTGCGATTGGGAGCTTTCTGAACATGCGAACGCCGAGACAGCCAATCACGGCGGTCGCATGACCAGAAGCCCCACCCCGCCTCCCGGCGTTCTTAAGCCCTTAAAGGGCCGGCAGGCGCCGGCTCTAAGTGGTTAAGCTGACAACCCTGCCTCTGCTGCACTAAAATCTCACTCAGTGTTGGCAGCTCTATCTGGATAACTGAAAACCACCTCCTTGTGTTACAAAGTTAGTCTGGTTGAAAAAAGACACAAGTCCATCCTGTTCAACCAACAGAGAAAAAAAATAAAGAAAACCAACACACACAAATAGAGAGCCTCCATATAAACTATACAAACATACAAAGTTGATCCAGAGGAAGGCAAAAAAAAAATAGTAAAATATTATCCAATTTGCTCCAGTGAGGGGAAAAAAACTCCTCCCCCAAGAGGCAATCGGATATTATCTGGATCAACTTTACCTATAAATATTAGTATCCAGTTATATTCTGTACATTTAGGAAAGGATCCGGGCCTTTCTTAAAGCAATGTTAAGTATGGGGGGGGGTGTTCTGTAGTCCAGCAGGAGTGAACTAGGCAGGGCTGACAGCACCGCTTAGGATTTCAGTGTAACCCAGCAGTTATTATACTCCAATATATAATAATAATTACTATTTACTATTAACTTCCATGATGAGTGTACAAGAAGCATGCAACATAATGTTTTTTACTTTTTGTAGCTAAATTATTTTTCCTGTGTTTCATCAGATTAGGCAACCCGTCAGAATGTGTAAAGGAAGTGACCATTTGTCGTCGCCATCTTTCTACACCCCACACTTCTCCACAGTAAGGATAGAGTGAGAAGGGGGCAAGCGGGCATCTTGTTACACCCACCGGAGATTTGCATTTTACACTTTTTTTTATCAGTAAAGTGAGTTTATATAGTGAAATACAGTACTTAGAACTCCGTCTGACTGTTTAGATGTTGCATTTTAAAAGCAGTGGCAAGTCTGCTCATCTCACAGGTTTGCTAATCGGACAGAAGTTCACCGCTTTTAAAATTAAACATGTAAACATTCACACGAGAAGTCCTGTATTTCACTATATATACTCAGTTTACTGTTAAAAAAAAGTGTAAAATATAAAACTCCGGTGGGTGTAACAAGATGTCCGCTTGCCCCCTTCTCCCTCTATCCTTACTGTGGAGGAGTGCAGGGTGTAGAAAGATGGTGGCGACGAAACGTAATTTCCGTTACACATTCTGATGGGTCGCCTAATCTGACGAAACGCCAAATTAAGCATTTTATGAGGAAATAGAGGGATTGGTATTTTTTTGATCTTTTTCTAAAAATGCTAGTTACTTGGCTTCCATGCCTATCTTCCAATGCTTAGGCCAGTGTTTCTCAACTCCAGTCCTCAAGGTCCCCTCACAGGTGAAAAAAGGGGAGAGTGTCGCCTCTTTTAAAATAGGGGTACAAGGAGTAAAAAGTGTGCCTACATCCCATTGAATATAGAAAATGATATGACCACAAAAATTTGACAACTTTTAGGTGCTTGGGGCCAATGAAGGTCAATATTTGGGTCAGGGGTTGGGGGGAAAGGGATTTTGGGGGGGACTTTTCGCGGCACTGATACAAACAATCTGGTAAAAGGTATCGATATTTATTTAACAAAGAAAATACAAATATAATACGAAAGACAATTTAAGAACAATCCCCACATTATACATCAGAAAGTAATTAACAGACTGTGTCTTAGTGGAGTCGATGACCTCGACCGGTTTCGCGGTTTTACCGCTTCTTCAGGAGGAGATTATGTTCTAAAAGGTATGTATAAACAGATGAATAAACAAGCAGAATATACAAAATATGTATACATTGTGTATAATTCAAAACAGCGCATTGTATAGTGGAGCAAAGCACTCACAGGTCATGTTTTCAGGATTTCTCAGATGAAACGGCTGTGGTAATTACGAAGGCAGTGAAACTGATCAAATCACCTGTGGAAAATAATGGAAAGCCTGAAAACATGACCCCGTTGTGGCGCCTTGAGGACTGGAGTTTAGAAACACTGACTTAAAGTGGGGGTTCACCCAAAAAAATCAATTTTTAACATTAGATTGGGCCTAATTACGGGAAGCAGAATCGGGTGTTTTGATTAAAATCAATGCAGTACTTAATTTTTTGGAGATAGATGTTCTCCCGCCGCTTCCGGGTATAGGCTGCAGGACTGGGCGTTCCTATTTGATTGACAGCCTTCCGACCGTCGCATACAGCGCGTCACCAGTTTCCGAAAGTAGCCGAACATCGGTGCGCAGGCGCCGTATAGCGCCGCACCGACGTTCGGCAACTCGTGACACGCTGTATGCGACCGTCGGAAGGCTGTCAATCAAATAGGAATGCCCAGTCCCGAAGACCATACCGGAAGCGGCGGGAGAACATCTATCTCAAAAAAGGTAAGTACTGCATTGATTTTAATCGAAACACCCGATTCTGCTTCCTGTAATTAGGCCCAATCTACTGTTAAAAATGTTTTTTCGGGTGAACTCCCGCTTTAAGCCTCGTACACACGACCGAGGAACTCGACGGGCGAAACACATCGTTTTTCTCGTCGAGTTCCTTGTTAGGCTGTCGAGGAACTCGACAAGGCAAGTTTCTCCATTCCCATCGAGGAAAAAGAAGACATGCTCTCTTTTTGGCTCGACGGGATCCTCGACAGTTTCCTCGTCGAAAAATGTACACACGACCGGTTTCCTCGGCAAAAAAATATCTCCCAGCAAGTTTCTTGCTGGTTTTTGCCGAGAAACTCGGCCGTGTGTACGAGGCCTGAGAAAGTTTGTAGAAATTCTGACTTCACTTTGACTCTGCGCACTAACATTATTATGTTTGGGTCAGGTTAACCTCTACCATTCATGTCTTGGCAGTGAGAACAAAAGAAAAGAACATCTAATAGAACAGTGAGATTCTAAACCTGAAATCTGATATGGGCAAAACAACCTGTAGGATAGTGCAGGATAGTGCAGGCAGCAATAATAACCCTACGGGTGAATTGGGCACTCTCTGTGAATTGGACGGAAGGCGTCTTAATTTGGTCAGCTCACTGTTCGTGCATTAAACAGTATTATGCAATGAGCACAGTGTTTGCGTTGTACTCCGGATACTTGCCAGGGCAGGTGTGTAAACAACGTAGATGGATTGGAACATTGTGTTACCTGCAGGGATCCTTCTCTGCCAGGTTCTAATTATCCTAAAACTCCTAAAGAGCAGCTGAACTCTGGAAGCTGCGTCCAGAAAAAGGCAAAGGGCAAAGTCACCGCAATTTTTCTTGGTCACCTTGCAGCTGATCTTTCCCAAATTATTGACCTACCATGCCTAATGCCGTGTACACACGATCGGAATTTTCGCCAACAAATGTTCGATGTGCGCTTCTGGTCGGATATTCTTACCGTGCGTATGCTCCATCGGACATTTGCTGTCTGGATTTTCAACAACAAATGTTTGAGAGCTGGTTCTCAATTTTTCCGACAACAAAAGTTATTGTCAGAAATTCGGACGCACAAAAATCCTACGCATGCTTGGAATCAAGCAGAAGAGCCGCACTGCCTATTGAAATAAATACATTTTTCTTGGCTCGTCGTACGTGTTGTACGTCACCGCGCTTTTGACGTTCGGAATCTCCGACAACATTTGTGTGACCGTGTGTATGCAACGCAAGTTTGAGCCAACATTCCGTCGGAAAAAAAATCCACGGTTTTGTTTGCCGGAATGTTCGATCGTGTGTACGCGGCATAAGGCCCCATTCACACTGTTGCACTGTTTGATTGGGCGGCCTAACATACCAAGATACATCAAAAAAGGTGCATGCAGAGTTTTTGGCTGGGTATTGGCCCATGGTGTGCTGTCCTGCAATGCTAATGCATTGAGAAGGTGCTTTGAGGTGTCATTCAGGACTAGTGGCATTTTATTGCACCAATGCATGTAACATGTGTGTTACTGCAGTGGTGTGACATGGCCCTAGTATGGAACATACCCTAGTACAGTAAAGGCGAACCTTGGCAACCCAGATGTTTTGGAACTACCGTATTTATCTGGCCATAAGGCGCCCCGGCGTATAGCGCGCACCCCCGAACTTGAAGGAAAATTCCTGGAAAAATAAATAAATACTTAGTTTGGATGCCCCTCGTCGGTGTCTTGCCCATCATCCATCGCGTCCTGCCCGTCGTCCATCGGCGGCCTCGTCCGGTCTGGCGTCCTTCTGCGGCCATCGTGGTGTCCTCCCCGCTTCCCACGCTGTGTTTGAACCACTGCGCCGACATATACTGAGCGCAGTACACTCGGGTTTAGTCGGGCAGGCTCGGCTCCTCTCGCATAAAGGACGTACAGGACGTGAGCGCGAGAGGAGCCGAGCCTGCCCGACTATACCTGAGTGTACTGCGTAAGCGGGGATCGGCGTATATCGCGCACCCACGATTTTGCCCTGATTTTCAGGGCACAACAGTGCGCGGTATACGCCGATAAATACGGTACATTTCCCATGATGCGCATGCACTCTGCAGTGTAGTGGAGCATAGTGGGAAATGTAGTTCCAAAACATCTGGGGTGCCAAGGTTCGCGATCACTGCCCTAGTACATTCTGCAAAGTAATACATAGAGACAACAGAGGAAACAGGTGGTTCAGATCCCATCCAACAATACCATAGGTCAGGACATAAATCAAGTGGAAATATCTCCAACAGGACAAGGACAAACATTTATATCTGCTCAGAGGTTAGCTACATAGAAAAAACATCTTGCCATATGTTCAACTTTTTGTAATATTTAGCTTTGTATCATATTCTTTTTTCATGCCATTATGTGTAGCTGAGACTTATTTTTTGTTTCTTTGATGGCTCATATCATTCATCTTGACCATGTGCTTGTCTTTTGCAGGTGAGGCCCCATCATGTGGAAAGGCTTTGCTCTTGCCCTGGCTCTCTGCCTTCTCCCTTGGGGAGGGGCAGAGAGCCAGGGTCACCGAACGCTGTGCAAAAAAACACCCGACTGGAAGATAGGAAGCCAGAATCCCATGCTGGATGCTGATGGAACAGTCACCGTTGTGGCACTTCTTCAAGCAAGCTGATACCTGTGTCTGCTGCAAGCTTCCAGGTGGGACACAATGCTCTGTTTAGCACAGTTATTAGAAAGAAGATTCAATTCTAGTTTGTACCTATAGGGCCAGATTCAGGTATGAGATACGACGGCGTATCTCCAGATAAGCCGTTGTATCTATGAGTGTGCGGCGTCGTATCTATGCGCCTGATTCTTAGAATCAGTTACGCATAGATTTGACTAAGATCCGACCGGCGTAAGTCTCCTACGCCGTCGTATCTTAGTTGCAATTTTACGCTGGCCGCTAGGTGGCGCTTCCGTATATTTACGCAAAGGAATAAGCAAATTAGGTAGATGCGCCGATTCAGAAACGTACGTCCGCCCGGCGCATTTTTTTACGTCGTTTACGTTAGGCTTTTTCCGGCGTAAAGTTACCCCTGCTATATGAGGCGTATCCTATGTTAAGTATGGACGTCGTTCCCGCGTCAAATTTTGAAAACTTTACGTCGTTTGCATAAGTCGTCCGTGAATGGGGCTGTGCGTAATTTACGTTCACGTCGAAAGCATTCGCTTTTTGCGGGTTAATTTGGAGCATGCGCACTGGGTTACTTTCACGGACGGCGCATGTGCCGTTAGTCAAAAACGTCATTTACGTGGGGTCACGCCCACCTCTTCGCAATTTGAATTAGGCGCGCTTACGCCGGCAGATTTACGATATGCCGCCGTAACTTAGGGCGCAGGTTCTTGGTTAATACACAACCTGCCTCACTAAGTTAAAGCGGCGTAGCGTATCTGAGATACGCTACGCCCGCACAAAAATAAGCCATTCTACCTGAATCTACCCCATAGTGTACCAAAAATAGGATGTTTGTCTAAACTTGTCATTTTTAATTCTATCAGCTTGGAAGTACTGCAGCAGAAGTTGGATAATGAACACTATGCAAACGTGTCCTTTATGGTGATCAACCACCAAGATGAACACTCACGTCTGAAATACCACGAGCTGAAGTCCAGGGTCCCGGAAAACATACCGGTGTATCAGCAAGAAGAGGAGCAGCTTGACGTCTGGAGACTACTGAAGGGGAATAAAAATGACTTCCTCATTTACGACAGGTGATTTGATGCCATCCATGTGTACATTTATTTTCAGTAGCATATGACAGATGTAATGGTACAAGGCAGAACCATAAATGTGTAGCGCTACTCCCATAGGAGCTGCAGGATTACAGTCTACGTCTTCCCCACAGGCTTTGCCCCGCAGCCAGGCACACAGACTCATTTACATGTTTCTTCAATGACCAGTCTAGAGGTGTTGTTTTGTATTTTTTTTATTTTTGGAGAACTTGGATAGGGTTAAAGGAAGTAGGGGGGATACTCCAAAAACAAGAACTATGTACAACTGAGGAGGTATTCTTCAGGACAAGCTACAGTGGAACCTCGGTTTAAGAGTAACTTGGTTTGAGAGCGTTTTAATTTGCGAGCAACTTTTTTTTTTCATTCTGACTTGGTTTGCGAGTGTTGACTCGTAAGACGAGCAGAATTCAAGCTAAATAGGCCTGCAGTACATCATTTGGCCTGTGGTACGAGGGCGCAGGAGCCGAGAAAAGCCGAACATTGGCCTGCAGTACCTCATTTGGCCTGAGGTATGGGGACGCCAAAGTGTCCTCGGGCCTTTTTAGCCATTTTCTGCGCTCTCAGGCGCCCCCCCCCCCCCCAACCTGTGGCCGCATTCGCTATTGCATCCCATTGAAGTCAATGCGGAACAAATTATTTTCGTTTCCATTGACTTCAATGGGAAAACTCGCTTACGAGTACTTTGGATTATGAGCAAACTCCTGGAACGGAATATGCTCGTAATCCGAGGTTCAACTGTATAGGAAAGTCTTTGCTTGAAGCAAACAGCAGACTTTAAATTTAAGGTAGTAAAAGTAGTAGTTCACTGTGAGTCCCTTTAAGTAGTTGATTAGGTTGACAAAGCTCTTCAGGACACCAGCTGGTGCCCCCTTTAAATATACCAACAGCTGACTTTCTCTAGCACCAGAGGGTTGACAAGAGTACAAAGGCCCCCAAGATCTTTCAGAATGTCCGTACTCACACAAGGCCCAGCTGGTTGCCTCCTTCCAACTTCCAAGTGACACCTTACTCTGGTGATGCCAGACTAGATCTTCTGTGGACAGCCTCCCCTCAGTGAACTTACTTTAGCTCCAAGGTCTCAGCTTCCAGGCGCACAGGTCACCCACCTGAGTCCTCACGACAGCAGACATAGCAGCAGTGCCTGGGAAGGCAGCATGCCCCCCAGGCTGGACCAATCCTTTCTGGGAAAAGACCGTGAGCTCAGTGTGTTCACAGAATATATACAGCATGCCATCAGAGCCTGCCTCTTTGGGATAGGCCAGGCCTGTATCAATATTCATGCTGCTATCTGCATAGCTCCACACCTATCATTCAGAAACTTCTCAAGTTCCTTGGATACAGAGTAGGGCTGCAACTAATGATTATTTTCATAATCAATTAGTTGGCCGATTATTGTATCAATTAATCAGATAAAAACCTCAAAATGTTTGTTGTATAATTTAGTTAAAGTAAAAAAAAAAAAATATTCTTGAATATTTATGTGCAGTGTTAAATATTAATAACCATCTATATGGTTAGGGAACAAAATAGCGTATCCACTCTGACAATAACAGACAGAAGATATATACAGTATATACATACAATATACAATAAGAGGTACATATCATCAGACTCCAGACCTAAAACACTGTTTTGCAGATTTTTAGGCTGGAATGTAATATAATATTATGCATTAAAAACCTCTCTTGTCAAAGGTGGGTAGTTTGATACAAGCTACATGCACCCGCTATCACTTATGTTACTATACACAAACACATTTTTCCTTCGAAAGTTTTCTTTTTGAGAAGTTTGTTTGATTTTCTAATCGTTAGTGGGGTCAAATCGACATTTATTTTCAACTACAACTACATGTATAAAATTAAAAGATCTTCTTGATCGCTATTGGTCCATCATTGTGATTCATGCCATTACTGACCAGTAGAGAGGTGCATTTGTCTGCTTTTTATTCAAGTTACCAGAAAATTTTAGTTAATTATTTTAGATGGGTTTGCTTAACGCGAAGTCTCATTTTCAATAAAAAAAAATGACAAACATGTCATACTTACCTGCTCTGTGCAGTAATTTTGCATAGAGCAGCCCAGATCCTCCTCTTCTCGGGTCCCGTGCCGTCGCCCCAGGCCCCTCCTTCCCGCCGAGTGCCCCCATAGCAAGCAGTTTTTTTTTTTTAAATCGGATCCTTTTTTTATTTTTATATGGATCAAACAACATTAAGACAATACAGACAAATTATACAAACAAAATCACATTAAACAAAACGCAACCCAGACTATGGGGACACCAAGCCAAGCTGCTGCTCTGTGTGTCCATTCAGACACAGAGTTGTGGCATGGCCCCACCCCCTCCATCTCCTGATTGGCTCCCGCTGCTGTCAATCACAGCCTGTGAGAAGGTAGCCGGGGGTAGGGCCGAGACGCACACTCTTTGTCTATGGACACATGGAGATAGCTGGGAGTGTGGAGTGAGCCCACACAAGTGCCCCCATTGCATACAGCTTGCTATGGGGAACTCAAAGGAGGAGGGGGACCAAGAGCACCGGCAGGGGGCCCCAGAAGAAGAGGATTGGGACTGCTTTGTGCAAAACCATTACACTAAGCAGGTAAGTATGACATGTTTTTTTTATTTTTTTATTTGATGAATGTCACCAAAGGCCTGTAAGAGTTGCCAACATTTTAGTATAATCAGAACTGAATGGTCGTGTCAACTTCATAATGGGAAATGTGTTCATTCTCTACATTTTTTTTCTCCAGGTGTGGGCGCCTGGTGAAACACATCGAGCTTCCCTACGCGTTTTTGCAGTTCAGTTATGTGGAGGATGAAATAAAGTCAGTTTATTGTGAAAACGCCTGTGGAGACTGCAAACACCAGGTATTGTTGATACCACTTATGAAAGCCAACATGGGAAAGCATTTTTGGGTTTTCAATTTTTTTTAGAAAAAGTCAAAACAAACATAAAACTGTAAATCTCAGTGCTGTAAGACTTCCCTTGAAACCTTTGCAGCAATCATCTAACCAGGGCAGTGCCATAAGTTAAAGCGGGAGTTCACCCTAAAAATAACTTTTAACCTTAGATTGATGCTCATTTTGTCTAGGGGAATCGGCTAGTATTTTTAAAATCGAAGCTGTACTTACCGTTTTAGAGAGCGATCTTCTCCGCCGCTTCCGGGTATGGGTCTTCGGGAGTGGGCTATCCTATTTTGATTGACAGTCTACCGACGGTCGCATCCATCGCGTCACGAGTAGCCGAAAGAAGCCGAACGTCGGTGCGGCGCTATACTGCGCCTGCGCACCGACGTTCGGCTACTTTCGGAAAATCGTGACGCGATGGATGCGACCGTCGGAAGCCTGTCGGAAGACTGTCAATCAAAATAGGAACGCCCAATCCCGCAGCCCATACCCGGAAGCGGCGGAGAAGATCGCTCTCTAAAAAGGTAAGTACAGCTTTGATTTTTTTTTAAAATAGCCGATTCCCCTAGACAAAATGAGCATCAATCTAAGGCCCCGTACACACGAGAGGATCTATCTGCTGGAATTGATCTGCGGATCAGTTCCAGCGGATAGATCCGCTGGTGTGTACAACCCAGCGGATCTTTTTCCGCGGATTTTCTTCGGGCCGACCGATTTCCAGCAGATAAAAATTTCTTAGCATGCTAAGAAATCTATCCGCTGGAATCGGCTTCAGCTGATCGATCCGGTGGTCTGTACAGACTCACCGGATCGATCCGTCCGATTCCCTCCCTCGCATGCGTCGTAATGATTAGACGCATACGTGGATATCCTTATATGACAGCGTCACGCACGTCGCCGCGTCATCATCGCGGCGACGGCGCGACACATCATCGCGATGGGATTTCGGCGCGGATTTCGATCCGATGGTGAGTACACTCCATCGGATCTAAATCCGCGGAAATCCTCGAGAGGATTTATCCGCGGATACGGCCTGGCGGACCGTATCCGCGGATCAATCCTCTCGTGTGTACCCGGCATAAGGGTAAAAAGTTGTATGTCCGGGTGAACCCCTGCTTTAATGAATATTTAAAATGACACTAATAATTTATAAATAAAACAGCTATAATGTTACTATGTAACTCTCTCAACTACACCCAAAGCTATATTATGATTTTAGCAGTCTAAAGCTGGATACACAATATGCAACTTTTGTTGTTCGATTAACTTTAGCTTTACCTATGTAGTGCAATGGCCTGCCTGATTGCATACAAATTGAAAGTGTTTCAGTTATGATCTTATACCATGTTTTGGTAAATCTAAAGGAAAAAAATCTAAAGTAAAATGTATAGGCCCAGATCCACAAAGATCTGCCTATCTTTAGGCAGGCGTAGCGTATCTCAGATACACTACGCCGCCGTAACTTAGAGCGTATTTTCCGTATCCAGAAAGAATTTGTGCCGTAAGTTACGGCGGCGTAGTGTAAATGTGTCGGCGTAAGGGCACGGAATTCAAATGGCTAAGATGTGGGCGTGTTTTATGTCAATACATCTTGACCCCACGTAAATTAAGTTTTTTTTTTAACGGCGCATACACCGTCTGTGGAGGTATCCCAGTGCGCATGCTCGAAATCACGTCACAAATAGTCAATGCTTTCGACGTGAACGTAAATTATGCAAAGCCCTATTCGCGAACGTTTTACGCAAACGACGGAAAATTCGAAGCTGTCCCGATGTCCATACTTAACATTGCGTACGCCTCATAGACCCAGGGGTAACGTTACGCTGAAAAAAGCCTTACGTAAACAACGTAAAAAATGCGCCGGGCGGACGTACGTTTGTGAATCGGCGTATCTACCTAATTTGCATATTCCTTGCGTAAATCTACGGAAACGCCACCTAGCAGGCAGCGTAAATATGCACCGATGGCGTACTAAGACGTACGTCAGTCGGATCAAGCCCACATTCAGTCGTATCTTGTTTTGTGGATACAAAACAAAGATATGACGGGGCATCGTAGAACTTACGCGGCGTATCAATAGATACGTCTGCGTAAGTTCTTTGTGGATCTGGCCCATAGTGTGTAGCCAGCATTAGCTTTTCAGTAAACAAATGTAATTGATTGTACATAGCAGAGTTAGAGTCGGTTCACACAGCAGCGGCACGACTTCGGGGGCGACTCTGCAAGTCGTCCTGAGGACGACTTCAGAGGCGATTTGAAAAACGACTTCTGTATAGAAGTCAATGCAGGTCGCCCCGAGCCGCCCCTGAAGTCGTACAGGAACCTTTTTCTAAGGCCGGGTACTCACGAGCAGACCAGTTTCAGCATACCAGTTTCCCACGGACCAGTTTCAGCATACATGTTTGGTCGTGTGTACGGGGTCTAAGTCGGAGCGACTTGCGTCGCTCCTATTAGAATGGTCCCATTGCATTGAATGGGACGCGAAACGTCAGGCGGCTGAGCCGCCTGTCGTGTCGCCCCAGTGTGAACTGAGTCTTACAAGAGATAGATTTAGACATGTATGTATGATCATAAATCCACTTTAGGGGTTACACTAAAAGTATCTGTTCCTGTAGATTCCCGATGTGTGCAAGAAAGAAGAGAATGTACCAGCAGAGGCTAAGGTAGTGGAAGAGCCATCGGAGACACTTAAACAACGTCCCCATCACCACCACCACCATCACAGACATGGGCACCAGCAGCATGAGGAGGACAAGTTGACAGATGTTAGTGGTTCAAACACCAACGTGCACAGAAGGCATCACCACCGCCAGGGTGAAGAAGGAGTGGGAGAAGTTGAAGAGGTCAGGCCAGAGCACCCTAGTGAGAACAGGGTAGCTGAGTCAGACCCCTCAGCCCTAGGAAATAAACTCTGAAAAAAGGTTAGGAGCTGACGAAAGCAATATCTCTGAGACTGGGAGGAGGCGTCAGGAAAGACCACCAACAGCTGATGCTGACACTGCAGACAGCTGTCTTTGCAGACAGCACGAAGCGGAGTCACCTGACAGTGTAAGGGGGGTCTCCCAGCTTCCTGCAAATGACAGGAACTACTGGCAGACACCACCTCAGAATCCTGACAGTGACGTCTGCCTCCAGCTGCATGACAAACATCCAAAGCAGCCCATCCTGATGAGAAACATTCCTCAGCCACAGAGCATCGTGTCGCTTGAGAATGATCAAAGGGGACAGAAAACTGACAGTGACGGGAACTGAGCAATAAGCAGCAGTAAGCTGCTAAAATATTGCTCTGAAGAACCCACAAAATGCAGGACGGGTGGCTTTCCAGCTGTTATTGAACTAGTTCTAGAAGAGTTGGACAGCCACTTGTTCTCTAGTTAAGATCCAAGTCAGTAATCTTGTCACCTAAGATCACTATGGTTAGACTTCCCTCTGCTGGAGAGATTGGCAGTTAATTGCAGCGCACTTAGGCCTTGTACACACGACCGAGTTTCTCGGCAAAAACCAGCAAGAAACTTGCTGGGTTTTTTTTTTTTGCCAAGGAAACCGGTCGTGTGTACATTTTTCGACGAGGAAACTGTTGAGGAACTCGTCGAGCCATGTTCTCTTTTTCCTCGACGGGAATGGAAAAAATTGGCTCGCCGAGATCCTTGACAGCCTCACAAGGAACTCGACGAGCAAAACGATGTGTTTCGCCCGTCGAGTTCCTCGGTCGTGTGTACGAGGCCTTTGTTGCTGTATCTCCAGCTTTCAGGGGTATAACCATACAGGCCTAACATCAAAGCCATTTACAGGAATCTTCTGGAATAAGCAGATGTCTAGGGTGCTGTGCATGTATGTGAAGGTGGTTAATGTCACTTACATATATGACTTCTGGCAGACAATAGAATCTTTATAAATGTACATATACACTCCTTGTGGGTTCTGCTGCAGTCACCGCTTGAGCCTGTGTGCTACATTCTCACCGATGAAGTCTATGTGGACCTTCTAACACCTGGCCACATTGCAGCAGGACCCACAACAAGAAGTTTTACGTTAGATCAAGGCCACATAGGTAAGTGACATGTACTCCACTCTAGACATTTACATATCCCGGAGTTGCCATCAAGAAATGCTTTCATGCAGCTCAAGTTTTTGTGCCTCTCTCGTTCCCCTCTTGTGGTACCGTGGTTGCATTAATGAAGGCCGAAGCAGAAACTACAAAATAGGGGCTTTTGTCAGATAACTCGCAATCATAACCAGAGGGCAGACTAGAGATGAATTCTTACTTTTTGAGTCATATTGCTTTTTTATTTTTTTTAAACTTCTTTTTCATAGCTAACAGTAGTATTAGGTTTTTATTATGATTTGGCATCCAGCCAAAGATCTATCCAAAACAAAACACACATCCTACACTTTGTATATTAGGTTATTAATACATTTTTACTATTGGTTTGATACTGCTTTCTTTTTTCTTTTCATATAAGATCTTGACAGTTGAGTTTAAATGTGTTGTTTCTATAGCAAATGTTGTAACCAGTGATGGTTTATAGGGAAATAAAATCCTAGTCAACCTGAAGTACATTTTACAACTGTGCTGTGGAATAAGAATGTAGTATGGTACAAGGTCAGTGAAAGAGTCTAAAATCTCTAAACAAGCACAATAAAAGTTTTAAAAAAAATCAGTCTTTGTGTGTGTGTTTTATTCTTTCTCCTGGAATTGTGTAGAAGAACTACTAATACATTGGGGGAGGTTTAGTAAAACTGGCGCACGCAGAATCTAGTGCAGCCATGCATAGTAAGCACTTCTAGGTTTTATTGTCAAAGCTTAACCACTTAAGGATCGCCTCCTGCACATATACGTCGGCAGAATGGCACGGCTGGGCACAAGCACGTACATGTACGTCCTCTTTAAGGTCCCAGCCGTGGGTCGCGAGCCCACGACCCGGTCCGAAGCTCCGTGACCGCGGGACCCGCAGACCAGATCGCCGCTGGAGTCCCGCGATCGGTCCCCGGAGCTGAAGAACGGGGAGAGCTGTGTGTAAACACAGCTTCCCCGTTCTTCACTGTGGCGCCGCCATCGATCGTGTGTTCCCTTATATAGGGAACCACAATCAATGACGTCACACCTACAGCCACACCCCCCTACAGTTAGAAACACAGATGAGGTCATACATAACCCCTACAGCGCCCCCTTGTGGTTGACTCCCAAACTGCAATTTTAAATGCATTTTTGCTGTGAAAATGACAATGGTCCCAAAAATGTGTCAAAATTGTCCGAAGTGTCCGCCATAATGTCACAGTCACGAAAAAAATCGCTG
Organism: Rana temporaria; assembly: GCF_905171775.1. Taxonomy (NCBI): domain Eukaryota; kingdom Metazoa; phylum Chordata; class Amphibia; order Anura; family Ranidae; genus Rana; species Rana temporaria. The sequence continues at coordinate 66,718,045 of NC_053489.1, read as the reverse complement.
ATCGCCGCCATTAGTAGTAAAAAAAAAATTTATAAAAATGCAATAAAACTATCCCCTATTTTGGAAACGCTATAATTTTTGCGCAAACCAACCGATACACGCTTATTGCGATTTTTTTTTTACCAAAAATAGGTAGAAGAATACGTATCGGCCTAAACTGAGGAAAAAAAAATTTTATATAAAGAAAGCTCTATTTGTGGGAAAAAAAGGACAGCAATTTTGTTTGGGAGCCACATCGCATGACCGCGCAATTGTCTGTTAAAGCGACGCAGTGCCGAATCGCAAAACCTGGCCGGGTCCTTTTTCCTAATCAAGTACCTTTTTCCTAATCAATATTAAGCTGTCACATGACTCAGATCTTTCCCAGCCTGTCTGCAGGGAAACATAAGCAGGAGGAGATTCTAGTCATCTGCTACTGGTCACATGTTCAAAAAAAATTAAAAACAGCCTTTGGGATACAGAGTAAAATATATATATATATATAATATCAATAAACTGTTTTAAATTGTCATACAAATATATATTTGAAATCAAATTCTTATTATTTTTTTGGCAAAAACATGGTTTGGGCAGATTTCTGCCAGTCAAAGGTTGTGTCACATCCCTCCAGCCTGTGTTTTAGAATAAGAGGGAGATGTAGCCTCTATTAATCTGCAAGTACTATCCCACCCCCATTGTGTTTAGCTGGTTAGTGTTCATGGAGGAGGAGGGAGGGAGTGGGCTGTCATTTACCACCGTACATACGCCCACATGTGTAACTCTATAGTCACATGGGCTGCTCAGATATGATAGGGAGGAAATGCTGAAAACTGAGCATATGCAGAGCTGCCAACACAACTCTGCAAAATCCCTTACTGCATTGGGGACTTGGACAGAAGGGGGAGACAGAGAGCAGCAGGATCAACCATTTTTTTTTGTGGAATGCAGAAAACGAATCTTATAGTGACTGAGTGAGTATAAACCGCATGTAATACACCATTTATTGAGATTTTATGATGTGGGTTTAGTGACACTTTAATTGAAGAAGGTTCACCTTGTTCAATTAAAGTGTCACTAAACCCACATCATAAGCGGACTGGTTAGTAGGCACAGCTGTACCAGATTCTGTGTGCATCAGTTTTAGTAAATGCCCCCTATTGACAAAGTCAAATATTTAGCTATATATTTTTTTGTACATATTTAACTAGGATGTGGCGTTGTTTCTATCCACTGATACGTCTCCCGCCTTTACAACCCATTTAAGCTTTAAACGTAATAATTACAGCCCGGTTTCTCTTCACCTCACTTCACACTCTAGTAGATCAGGCTGCATGTGTGTGTGCAAACTTTTGAAAACATAAATCAGTCTTGTACTCTTAATTAACTTGAAATTTTTAATTTGAGAAATACGATCTCCAAATTTGTAACAATGTTTCTACAACATATCTTTTATGTGCAGCTTCTCTCTCCCTGTTGCCACTCTCAACTGCCACCGGTAATGGTATTACATAGCAGGCACAGTTATCAATATACAGCCACTCCTGTGCAAAATGACACTTACAGATAGTTTGCAAGTGTCATTGAGTAATACTATGTAACAATGTACTTTTACATTGTTTTAAACTATTGATTTTATATTCAGATCAAAGTTGAGGCCATTGGTTTGCATAAAAAAATATCTCTCCGTATTTAAAATGTATTCCTAGTTACCCTTATTGTACCTTAGCTAACCACGATGCCCTGTACACACGATCAGTTTTTCCGACAGGAAGCCCAGGTTCACACTGGGCTGCGGGAGTGAAGCCGTGTGAGTTCAGCTGAACTCGCACAATTTCACTCCCGCTGGCAGTCCCGATTTCGGACGCAATTTCAGAGACATCTGTGCAGGTTTCTGCACAGATGTCAATGTAAATCGCGGCCCGAAATCGCAAAAAGTAGTACAGGGAATACTTTTTGAAATCGGTGCAGCGCCGCAGATGCGGCGTCGCACCGATTAGGACGATGTCATTGCCGACAATTACCGGCAAATGCCACCGATGTGAGATGCGATTTGACATGTCAAATCGCATCTCAAATCGTACCCAGTGTGAACCTGGGCGAAAACCATGTTTTTTTCCAGCAGGAAAACGGCTCAAAATTGTCTTGAATACACACGGTCACTCAAATCTTGGCTGAAATTCTGAACGTCAAGAACGTGGAGACATACGACGAGCCGAGATCAATGAAGTTCAATTGGCAGTACGGCTGCTTGATTCTGCGCATGCGCGTTTTTTTGTGAGTGAGTGAAAAACTTATATAGCGCTGCACATGTGAACTGAATCGCCTCTGGGCGCTTGTTGACCATTTCTCCTTGACCTCAGAAGAGATGGGTCTTGATCTTTCTCCTAAAGGCCAAGTGGTTCTCCTCCAACCGAATGGAGGTTGGTAAAGTGTTCCAAAGTCGAGGGCCTAGGACAGCAAATCTTCTTTCTCCTTTGGACTTGTATCTGGTTTTGGGGATTTGGAGTAGGTTTTGGTTGGAGGATCGCAGAACCCGATTGGGGTTGTAAGCCTTTAGTTTTTCGCATAGATATTAGGGGGCATTTCCTCAAATACATTTATGCGTCAAACAGAGTGCTTTGAAAGTGATTCTGTCTTTCACTGGCAGCCAGTGAAGGCTTCTCAGTGAGGGTGAGATTGATTCCCAAGGTTTTTTCACAGTCACCAGTCGCGCGGCAGTATTCTGAACGACCTGCAGGCGAGTGATTTGGTACTTTGGGAGTCCGAGATAGAGGGCATTTGCATAGTCAAGTCTGGAGTTAACAATTGTTCCCACCACGACTGCTATGTCCTCTTTGGGAATAAATGGAATAAGTCTGCGTAGTAGGCGCAGCAGATGGTGGGATCCGCTGACTACTGACCCCATTTGTGCATCCATTGTCATGTAGGTGTCAAAGATGACTCCGAGACTTTTGACTTTGGTGCTAGGGGTGATGATTTTGCCCAGAATGGGCGGGGGTGTCCAAGTTGTTGCAGGTTGATTCTTTCGATTGGCGTAAACTGCATACAGACGAACGCGATTCGTGATAGGAATTTTTCCTGTAACAAAAATTGAGATCCTGCTCTCAGTCTTTTCTTGGCAGGAAAACTGTTTGTTTTTCTTAGCTTCATGTTAAATAATGTAAAAAACTGAGAGCACCATGTTTTTGGGAAAAAGAAAAAGAATGAAAAAGCCTTGCCATGCTTTGTATCAGAAACGCTATTTTAGTGTAAATGTAAATGGTACAAATTTACTCTTTATTTATGGTAAAACTACTTTTATAAAAAAAAAAAAAACTAATACTGGTCCCAATTAAAAAAAATATGCCTGTTTACATGTTTTGCATATAGATTACATAGAGGATACAATATTTTTTTTGTACTTACACTAAAACCTTTTTTATCTGAGTCCACTAAGATGTGACACACCTTGTTAAAAAGCAACCAAGCATTATACTGCTTCCAGGTATTATACCTGATCCTTTTACCACTGTGCCTACTTTATATTTTGCACTGATGTCAGTTTATTTTTCTATGTTTGAGTGTATTGCCTAACGTTTATGACCAGGTTGTCTGGTGTTTTTTTTTTTTTGTATGTTTTTCTGTTTGTTGGTTTGTCTTAAACCTAATAAAAATATCTTTAAAAAAAAAAAAAAAAAAGCATTCAGGCCTCATACACATGACTGAGTTTCTCGGCAAAAACCAGCAAAAAACTGCTGTTTTTTTTTTTTTGCCGAGGAAACTGGTCGTGTGTAAATTTTTCGACGAGGAAACTGTCGAGGAACTCGTCGAGCCAAAAAGAGAGCATGTTCTCTATTTCCTTGACCGGAATGGAGAAAATTGGCTTGTCGAGTTCCTCGACAGCCTAATAAGGAACTCGACGAGCAAAACGATGTGTTTCGCCCGTCGAGTTCCTCGGTCGTGTGTACAAGGCCTTATACTGCTGCCTATATGAGAAATGGACACTAGGCACATTTCTAGTGCCACTGCCTAGTGTCACTAGAAATTGTAATAAGTGCTAAGTTTTGTTCTGCCCCTAGCTGAAGGAAAACATGGGCCACTGAAAAGTGCAGAACCTCTATAGACAGTGAAAAAAAGTCAAGTTCAATGGTAAACCTTGTGGAAAGTAGATTTATGAACTTTGAGCATTGTCAGGATTGCAGAATCTGAAATGTCCCCTGTCTCTCAGAACATGGCTTTCAATAGCCAGGCTGTCAAAGCCAGTGAGTGGGAAACAAGATGGAAGATCAATCTGTGACATAACTAATCATGTTGATCTGGTAGAAGCCACAGACGATGGGTTGAAGGGCTGGAGAATAGATTGAGAAAGTCTTCCAATTACTTGTCAGTTGGGTCCCTAAAGTAACAATCAATTTTATTGTGTCAGTGTTAAACTCTACCTGATGTCCATACAAAATACCGGACTAATTGTTTTGCTGATTTCAATGGATAGGGAATTCAGCTACAGCAATGTTTCTTAAACCTACTGGATTGATCTAATTAACTCCAAAGCCTGACCCAAACCCTACACAGAGGTGTTATTTCTAGGTTTCTGCCTTCCAGCAAAATACATTTATAAAGGATTACGAGCATAATCTGTTCCAGGAGAATGCTTGTAATCCAAAAGCACTCGCATATCAAAGCGGGTTTCCCCATAGAAGTCAATGGAAACAAAGATAATGTGTTCCGCATTGACTTATATATGTTCTGCATGTGGCCAGAGGTGGGGGGGGGTGCACCGGAGAGCCTCGGAAATACCCGGGAACAGCTCGGCTGAACTCAGAAAGGCTCGGAAACTGAGTATTTCCAAGTTTTTCTGAGTTTTTCCAAACGGTTCGAATCGGCTCCGCTCGGCTCCCCCACACCTCTTGCCAAATGCAGTACTGCACACCCCATTAGCTTGAATTCTGCTCGTTTTGCGAGACAACACTCGCAAACCGAGTCAGAATAAAAAAAAAAAGTTGCTCGTTATTCAAAATGCTTGTTAACTGTGCTACTCGTAAACAAAGGTTCCACTGTACATCTACCCAAAGTGATATTTCAATTTCAATAGATTTTTATTTAAAAAATGTAAGGTACAAAATATGGCATACAAGAATTTTTTGATATTGCCAAGAAGATATTAGACAGCAGGAACGTAGCTGCTGAGAATTTAAAAACCTCCAACTGTATAAATAGCTTGTTAATTAACAAAACTGCAAGTTAGGATAGAGTAAGTATCAATGAGCCAGGTAAGTTTGTCGCAGGCTGCGAGACAATAGACAGATCAAAACATCAAGTCTGTGTATACAAAGGAGCATAGGTCAGCTCAAAGTCCATAATGGGGATGGTATTGACACAGCCCCAAATGATCCACAATGTCTCAAAAGTGATATGGTCCAGAAATATTTAGACAGAATAAAGGTGGATAAAGCACCTGGACCAGATGGCATCCACCCACGGTTCCTAAAAGAATTGAGCTCTGTAATTTCAAAGCCATTGTTTCTAAATTGTAGGGACTCGTTAATGACTGGAATGGTACCACTGAACTGGTGTAGGGCCAATGTGGTGTCTATATTTAAAAAAGGGATCAAAGTCTTTACCAATAACTAGATAAATAGGTTTAACTTCTATAGTCTGCAAGATACTGGAGAGTTCAATAAAAGATCACATTATTATCATTTAACCTCCCTGGCGTTATGATTCTGTCTGGAATTACTTACCAAAAGCGGTACAATTATTTTGCAAGGAAATTTGGCGTTTTATACTGTAGGTCTGTAATTTTTTTTAAATCTGACCAAACAAGAGTCTTGTAGGCATCCCGGGTATGATTTTTTTTAAAAAACAAAATTATAAATTATAATATAATAAATAATTATAAATAATTATAACAAATAATAATATTATAATAAAAATTATTCAATAATGTAATCAACTCAAAATCACTGAAATTTGCTCAGTTGCAGAATTGTCGCTGTCATTACTTTTATTTTTTTATGACGTATTTCCCCACAAATCGCTATCGCACAATTCTGCAAGTGATTATAATTTATTATCGCTGTTTTCTAGCTGATCTAAAACCATTTTTGACATAAAGGGACACTTTTGGACAATCTACAGTTTTCAGGCAGAAAGAACAGTTTTTATTATATAAAAGAACATGTAGGGCACTGGGCAGACCACTAGGGACAAGGGGGGTCTGTATTTTTTACATACAGTACTGTAATCTATAAGATTACAGTATACTGTGTGTATTGTGTTTATTTACTTTTTTTAATTTGGCGCCGTTCTCCGCCCCCGTGCGTCGTAACGTCGCAGGCAACAGAGATCGGCGGCACACGGGGACACTGTGAATCGAGCGAGGACCCGCTCGCTCACACAGCGGGGATGCATCGCTGGATCCAGGAACAAGGTGAGTAACTTGTCTGTGGATGCTGCGAGCAGGTAAGCCGCGCCGCTGCACACTCTGCACAGCTACCCCGAGCGTGACAGGTTAAGGTGCTTATATAGCGCCGTCAATTTACGCAGCGCTGACATATATATTGTATATTCACATCAGTCCCTACCCTCAAGGAGCTTACAATCTAAGGTCTATAAATCACATTCATAAACTAGGGCTTATTTAGACAGAAGCCAACTAACCTACCAGCATGTCTTTGGACAGTGGGAGGAAACCCACGCATGCACAGGGAGAACATGCCAACTCCAGGCAAGTGGTGTTGTGGTTGGGATTCGAACAAGCAACCCTTTTTACTGCTAGGCAAGAGTGCTACCCACTACACCACTGTGCCACATAGATGAGTTCTTGCTGGGAAAATATATATTAAGCAACCAACAGCATGGATTCATGAAAGACAGAAATTGTCAAACAAATCTGATTTCCTTTTATGAGGAGATAAGTAAAACCTTAGACAAAGGGATGGCTGTGGTATACTTCGATTTTGCAAATAGCGTTTGACACAGTTCCCCACACACGACTCATGTGTAAGGTAAAGTCTACAGGATTGGAAATATCAGTTTGTAAATGGATAGAAAACTGGCTAAAAGACAGAATTCAGAGAATAATGGTTAATGATTCTTACTCTGTCTGAACGGTCTAAGGTTATCAGTGGTGTATCCCAAGGTTCAGTTTTGGGACCCCTACTTTTTAATATATTTATAAATTATATTGGATCTGGGATTAAAAGTACCATTTCAGTCTTTGCAGATGACACTAAGCTATGGAGTGGAATAACGTCCTTATAAGATGTCTCCACCTTACAAGATGACCTCAATGCTCTGTTGAATTGGGCAACTAAGTGGCAAATGAGGTTTAATGTTGTGTAATGTTTGGGGGACCAGCTTGATCGCAGGACACAGGCTTTTTAAATCAAAACTAAGGTTTATTAAACTTAAATGGCTTAGCAGCAGCAAAAACAAAGGAAATAACAGTCTCACCGACTTGTACAGCTCAGAACTGCTATCGCAGTTAAATAGTCCTTGCAGGTAAGTCCTTCAGTAGCAGGCTTTCAGGCAACACACTGCCAAGTCCTTTCACAGCTTTTCATAGCTTCCACAGCTTTCCTTGTCCACCATTCACCATGCACAGACTCTCCTACACTCCTCCACTCTCACCTGCACTTCCTGTCTGCTTTAAACTCCTTCCTTGGACAGGTGCATTAACCCTTTCCGTTCCCTTAAAGGCACCACAGTCCAAACAGAGGGGAAATATAACGTCCTTCCAGGACCCAGCCATGGCGTCCTGTACATATCCCCCCCCTGTGCCCCAACGCCAAGGAGGGGGAGGCAACAGTGGAGCTAAAACAATGGACTCGGGAGAGGGCATCTGCATTTTGATGCAGTCTCCCGGGCCTATGCTCCACTATAAACTTAAACTCTTGGAGCGCCAGGAACCACCTGGTAATCCTGGCATTAGTCCCTTTACCTTGCTCAGCCACGTTAAAGGGGCATGATCAGAAACTAACCTAAATTTCCTCCCCAAGAGGTAATATCTGAGGGACTCCAGAGCCCACTTAATGGCCAGACACTCTCTTTCAATAATAGCGTAGTTTTTCTCCGCTGGTGTCAACTTCCTACTGAGGAAGACTACTGGGTGCTCCTCACCATGAACAACCTGTGATAATACAGCTCCCAATCCTACATCGGAAGCATCAGTTTGGACAACAAACTCTTCTGAAAAATTGGGCGCTATCAAGACAGGGTGTTGGCACAGTGCTGACTTGAGCACCAAAAAAGCCTTCTCAGCGTCTGCATTCCACTCCACCATGACCGATTTCCGACCCTTAGTCAGATCGGTCAATGGAGCCGCCAATGTGGCAAAGTTGGGTACGAACCTCCTGTAGTATCCCACCATGCCCAGGAATGCACGTACCTGCTTTTTTGTGAGGGGGCGGGGCCAACTCTTTATAGCCTCTACCTTGCTGACCTGAGGTTTCACCACCCCTCTACCCACAATATAGCCCAGGTATTTCACCTCCTCCATTCCCAAAGCACATTTTTCAGGGTTTATTGTAAACCCCTCTTTCCAGAGAGAGTCCAGTACTGCCTGGACTTTGGGCAAGTGTGACTCCCAGTCTCTGCTAAAAATGACTATGTCGTCCAAGTACACTGAGGCATACTCCCGATGAGGTCGTAAAATCCTATCCATTGCTCGCTGGAACGTGGCTGGAGCAGTTTGCAGTCCAAAAGGCATTCTTTTGTACTGAAAACTCCCCTCTGGAGTAGAAAAAGCAGTTTTCTTTTTAGCAGCCTTAGTTAATGGGATTTGCCAATACCCCTTGGTAAGGTCTAATGTTGTGATATACCTAGCTGGACCTAGTCTCTCAATAAGTTCATCTACCCGGGGCATGGGGTAGGCATCAAACCGTGAAACTTCATTAAGCTTCCGGAAATCATTGCAGAATCGCAGAGTCCCGTTGGGCTTTGGTACCAACACAATCGGGCTCGACCACTCACTCTGCGATTCCTCAATGATCCCCAGGTCCAGCATCTTCTTTACTTCCTCTGAAACGGCCTTCCTTTGAGCCTCTGGGATGCGGTAGGGCCTGACAAAAACTTTGACTCCAGGTTCCGTGATAATATCATGCTCTATGATACTAGTTAGCCCCGGCAAGTCTGAAAACTTCTCTTTATTTCTCTGCAAGAACTCCTTTGCCTGCTGACTTTGGTATTTAGATAGGGTATTTGCTACTTGGACACTCTCCACCCCAACCTGTGGATCAAGCCTTTCACTAGCCAGGGAGGTCACCGGTTCCCTGTCTGTCCAGGGCTTTAACAAGTTGACATGATATATCTGATACGGTTTCCTCTTGCCTGGCTGGTGGACTCTATAATTGACCTCTCCCACTTTTTCCACAACTTCAAAGGGTCCTTGCCACCTGGCTAAGAACTTACTTTCCACAGTGGGAATTAGCACCGCTACTCGATCCCCCACTTGGAAGTGCCTTATTTTAGCAGCCCTGTTATAGACCCGTCGTTGAGCCTCCTGGGCTTTTTGCAAATGCTCTTTGACTAGCGGCATCACGGTTTGGATCCTTTCCTGCATTTGGGAGACATATTCCAGGACACTCTTATGCTGAACAGGTTCACTTTCCCACTCCTCTTTAACCACGTCAAGAAGTCCGCGAGGTCTCCGCCCATATACCAACTCAAAGGGCGAAAAACCCGTGGAGGCCTGGGGCACTTCCCGGATAGCAAACAGGAGAGCTGGTAACAGGCAGTCCCAATCTTTCCCATCCCTTTGTACCACTTTCTTGAGCATAGATTTAAGGGTCTTATTAAAGCGTTCCACCAACCCGTCCGTTTGGGGATGGTAGACCGATGTGCGTAGCTGTTTAATCCGGAACAGCTTACACACATCGGCCATAACCCTTGACATAAACGGGGTACCCTGGTCTGTGAGTATTTCCTTGGGGAAACCAGTCCGTGTAAACATCTGGAATAATTCCCGGGCAATGGCCTTTGAGGAGGTATTCCGCAGGGGTAGCGCCTCAGGATATCGGGTGGCATAGTCAAGAATCACCAATATGTAAGAGTGACCTCGAGCTGACTTTACCAAGGGACCCACTATATCCATGGCTATCCTCTCGAATGGGACCTCAATTATGGGCAGAGGGACCAAAGGGCTCCGAAAATGAGTCACCGGAGCGGTCAACTGACAGGTCGGACAAGAGGTACAGTATCTCTTTACCTCTGCTTTCAGACCTGGCCAGTAAAACCGGTCGGTGATCCGTGCCTCCGTCTTTTCAACTCCCAGGTGTCCCCCTAACACATCGTTATGGGCCAGGTCCAGAACCTTTCGTCTATATTGTTGGGGTACCAACAATTGCTCTACCACATTTTCTCTCTCCTTGGTAACCCGATACAGCAATTCATTATATATTGCAAAGTGTGGCCACCTCTCATTCGCACCTGGCTCTTGGGGAACCCCATTTACTACTACCACTTGTTCCCGTGCATGGGCAAAAGTGGGGTCCTGCATCTGAGCAGTCCCAAATGCCCCATGGGGAACACCCAAATCCGGCAGCGCAGGGGTAGAGGCCACTTCCTCATCCTCTTCCCCCAGCATTACCTGAAGTGGGAAAGGCTCCTCCCCCTTAGTGTTTTGGTAGGTCTGTGGACCACATATCTTGACATCCTCAATAGTATCAACACTACTTTCATCACCATTAACCCAATCATTAGCATTTTCCCCATCTGGGTCCACATTAACGTTTGGCAGTTCAGGGTTATCCCTCTCAGCAGCAGGAACAGGGGGGCTAGTTTCTCCCCAGTCTCTGAACTGTTCTCCTTGTTCCCACAGTTTTGTAAACAATGGACAGTCTCGTCCTATTATAACATCATGCACCAAGTTCTTTATCACCCCCACCTCTTGAGTAACAGTGCCACATGCTGAGGAGATAGACAACGTGATGAGCGGGTACTCTCTAGTGTCCCCGTGAATGCATACCACCCGTAAAGTTTTTCTTACCGGACCGATCTTCCCAATCACTCTAGGATGAACCAGGGTTACCATGCTTCCAGAGTCCAACAAAGCCCGGGCAGGGAGGTGGTTCACTTGGACTTCACACTCAAACTTTTCCTCATCCAGGTCGAGGTGTGTGGTGCACACTTTGTGGGCACAAAAGGACCCCCTCCGAAGAACCCCGCATTCCATGGGCTCCTCTTGCAGTGGGCAGTGTGCCCGGGTATGACCCCAGGAATGACATCGCCAACATTGTACATCCCCTCCTCTCCGAACAGGAACAGAACGCTGCAAAGGTACCGGGAGTGTCTCTTGGCCTTCCGGGGTGTTTGTCCCAGGGCTCCTTGGAACATCCTTTCGAAGGGCAGCAGTTGGTCGAACAGGCCGTGGCAGACTAGGCCCTATGCGCTTGGTAGGTCCGAGCAGGTCCTCCACCACTGTATATCGTTCCACCATCTCAACAAGGAGGTTTGCTGTTTTGGGGTCTCCATGGCTGACCCACCGTTGGAGGTCATCTGGCAGGGACCTCAGGTATCGGTCCAGCACGACCCGCTCCACAATTTGGGGGCCAGACAACACCTCAGGCTGCAGCCATTTTTTTACTAGTTGCACCAGGTCATGCATTTGAGACCGGGGTGGCCGATCTGGACGATATTTCCATTGGTGTACACGTTGGGCCCGAACGGCCGTAGTCACCCCCAGACGAGCCAGAATTTCTGCCTTTAACTTTTGATAGTCTTTAGCATCATCTGGTGGCAGGTCAAAGTAGGCTTTTTGAGGATCTCCAGTGAGAAAAGGAGCAATGAGGCCGGCCCACTGGTCCTGAGACCATCCTTCTCTCTCCGCTGTCCTCTCAAATGTAGCAAGAAATGCCTCTACATCATCGCTCAGGGATAATTTCTGTAGAAAATGGCTTGCCCTCACAGTCACCTGGTTGCCAGGGGCAACAGCCGCTTGTTCCCGAACCTGAGACAGCTGCTGCACTGCTTCCTTTAAAGCCGTCACCTGAGCCTGCATAACCCCTTGCTGCGTCGCTTGCTGGGCCGCCAACAGGCGAGTATTTTCTTGCTGCAGAGCCAGCGCCTCTTTGTGGTAAGTTTGTTGTGCCTCCAGCTGGGCTGCTAAGCGCTGATTAGCTTCCTCATTGCGAGTCTGCGCTTGCATGTTAGCCAAGGTCAGCTGTTTAATTAGCTCCTCCATTGCTTCAACTTTCAATGTTTGTGCAGCTTTAACCCAGGACATAAATTCAATGTACTGTCTCTTTAAATGTCAGTTCAATATAAAGTCCAATGCAAAAAGAAAAAAAGTTTTTTTTTTTTTTCTCTTCTTATGCCTGTTATTCTGTCCTGCCCGCATTCGAGCACCAGTGTAATGTTTGGGGGACCAGCTTGATCGCAGGACACAGGCTTTTTAAATCAAAACTAAGGTTTATTAAACTTAAATGGCTTAGCAGCAGCAAAAACAAAGGAAATAACAGTCTCACCGACTTGTACAGCTCAGAACTGCTATCGCAGTTAAATAGTCCTTGCAGGTAAGTCCTTCAGTAGCAGGCTTTCAGGCAACACACTGCCAAGTCCTTTCACAGCTTTTCATAGCTTCCACAGCTTTCCTTGTCCACCATTCACCATGCACAGACTCTCCTACACTCCTCCACTCTCACCTGCACTTCCTGTCTGCTTTAAACTCCTTCCTTGGACAGGTGCATTAACCCTTTCCGTTCCCTTAAAGGCACCACAGTCCAAACAGAGGGGAAATATAACGTCCTTCCAGGACCCAGCCATGGCGTCCTGTACAGTTGATAAATGTAAAGTTATGCATCCATCATACATACTAGGAGTAGTAGAACTGGGGGAATCCGTAGTGGAGAAGGATCTGGGGATTTTGGTAGATCATAAGCTCGAAAATAGCATGCAATGCCAAGCTGCGGTTTCCAAAGCGAGCAAAGTCCTTTCTTGTATTAAGAGAGGTATGGATTCCAGAGAGAGAGATTGTTTTCTTTCTTGAGAAGAGGAAATTAAGAGGGGATATGATCAACATGTACAAATACATAAAGGGGCCATATAGTGAACTTGGTATTGAGTTATTAACTTTAAGGTCATCACAGATGACAAAAACCATGTGAGCATGGGACATGTCCACCAGGTATGTAAACATTTGCCTGGCATTGGTCAGCCATGAAAGCAGAGACCAGTATGAGAAGGCTGAAGATGGGCTACACGTGATGAGACCAGATACCATCTGGTAACCCAAAATGATATTTCAATAATGAGAAGAACCCTGGGAGTGCTGAGCCTCCGCTTAAATTGATGTTATTTGGATACTCTGGCTCTGTTCCTACCCACCTTCGAGCAATGAAGAACAACCACCCTGAAACACTGCAGAACTGGAAGCAAAGCCTCGATAGCTAATGAACAAATATAGATGGTTCCATCTACACATATAATTACAAAACTGTACATAGAGGCAATATATTAACACACATTGAAAGATTATTTACTTCAAGCTGGTCTTTTTCACACGCATTTCTTAAAGAGCACATTAAAAGACTATACGTTCACTTTAAAACAGTTGCAATCAATGGAAACATCTGAAATTCATTGAATACACTGTAAAATTCTTTAAATGCTACTAAATTGTCAACATCCTAAAAAGGCATTTTATTTAACAAACTAAGTATACATATCACCTTTACAAAACCCGTCTTAAGCATTTTAAATGCATGTCTTACTAAAACATACGAAGGGTGCCTTTACCTGCATTACCCTGCAATATTTGTATACACAAGTCCGAGAAGTGATGAGCTGCTACTTCCACCTCTGAGGGGAGATTTACTAAAACTGGAGAGTGCAAAATCTAGTGTTCCATAAAGACACGGGTAAGTGATTTTGGGGTGGAGGAACTTGACTGGCCTCAACCTGATAGAAAAATGGGATAAAAAAAGAGCCAGGCTGCCTTGTCCAACATCAGAGCCTGACCTCACAAATGCACTTCTGGAAGAATCGTCAAACATTCCCATAGACACACTTGGCAATATAGTGTATATACACGCACAGCTCAAATACCTATATGTTATTGTATATATTTGCCTGTCAAAAGGTTTGTAATTGTGAAGTCCTGCAATCCAGAAGCCTGTGTCAGACAGCTAAGCAAAACAGTTTGGTCATTGATTCACCCCCAGTCTACTGACTGATGAATGTAGTAACATTGTCACATGTCTCTGCCCTGTTCTGGCATCCATTGAGGGCCAACAGCACTGTGCAAAAGAGTAGAGCCAGTGTGGCAAACAGTGCTGCCCTTACCCCCTCTAAACTTACTCCTACTGTGCAAAGTATTACAGAGATTCAGGTACCTCACAATCTTTATTAAAATGTAATAATTGTTTTATTGAATATGATTCTAGATAAATTAGTAGTCTTTCACATCTGCCTGAAGTTGAGTTTTAATGGACAAATATGCTTTGGGTACAATTACATTTTTCTTCAAACAATTCCTCTACACCTGAGAGTGCAGTCTACCTGAACCAATATTTATCTTCGTCGATCAAGTAATCTTCACTATGCAGCTCTGCCAAACAACAATGTTGTCTACGTACTTAGTGCGAATGTGCGCTATGGCTTAATTCATTCCTATGGGTAAGTAGTACTCTGCTGACCTCAGGAGGCTGCTAAGAGTACAGCATACTCATAGGAATGAATAGGGCTGAGGAGGACCCACCAGGGGTGCTTTTGATGGAAAGGATGTGCAACACTGGGCAGGGACACACTGTGAAGATCAATAGATCAAGGAAAAAGTTACAGTAACTATTTTTCCAGGTGGGCAGCAACAGAAGGGTAGGGGGAAAAGATTAAAGCAAACTATAGAGGGGGACAGTTGTCTTTAAAGGCAAACTCGTCTTTTGCTCATGCAGAGCATGCAACAGGTACAATTTAATGCTGCCCCACCAGCAGGACACACTAATCTTCTCGTTGCTCCCACACTACTTTGGTTCACTTCACTGTCCAAAGTAATTACCCGGTACTTTGAGGTATGAGGGAGCACATAACTAATTTCCCTTCCTTCCATATAACGTAGCACTTGGCCATTCAGGCAACCAACTCTGTCACATTTTGCTACTTGGAGCTTACATAGGATTAACGTACTCCACTAAGGCCAAATGACAGGATGAAAGAAAGGTAAATTGATAGCAAAAAACAAACACTCCTGCGCATGTGTGAATTAACAGATGGACTATGTATCGCAATGGATTATGTCACAGGCCTTGCTGCCCTCAGGGATAGAGGTATCCTAGCAGTCAAAGAGAAAAATAAAAAAAGGGCGCACCAGCCTTGTGCATTATTGTTTGGATATATTTTATTAAAAGTAAATAGAAGAAAACTACACACAAACAAATAGGAGATAGCTCGCAATGTAAATAGTCTCCAAATAACAGCAATTGGTCCAGGACTGATGAACTCCAGATGGTCACAGAGGAGGTATCAGGGGCCACTGCCGGCTGACGCGTTTTGAAGGATTACCTTCCTTCTCAGAACCCAGCAGTGTTGCCTCCTTTAGCAGTCCATATATATACTCATATGCACCAATGAGCAGTCAAGCAAGGGCCTCCCAGAGGCCCCTCCCACCTCTGTGGGCGGCCCGAGGCCAGAAAATAACGCCCACTAGGGGGTAATGGCGAAACCCTTACGAAATGGACTAATTTATTATTTTGAACTGATTGATTCATTGTCAATAGAAAAGGGTAACAACTCTGGTGATAAAGATGTATGTGTGTGCTAACAATACGGATTGACGGAAAAGTACTATGCAAGGACATATGTGTAGATACACTTGAGTAATCAGTAATGTGCGGCGGGTGACACACAGAAAGTGACATCAGGTCCGTATTTCCTATTGTTTGGAACACAAACATGGTGGCACGAGGGATGGCATTGGTATAGAGAGAGATCCCCATATGGTGTCAGTGTTAGACCAACTATCGACTGGTAAGTTTGGCTATTTCTGGTGGCGATACGTGCCAATGTGGCATTGTTTGCGAGAACTCTGGGTGGGAGGTCATTGTGGTCATCTGACCCCTTACTCCTTTTTGCCCCACACATAGATTGGATGTAGCCTATATACGTCTATATCAAGTGTATCCACACATATGTCCTTGCATAGTATTTTTCCATCAATCCATATTGTTAGCACACACCTACATCTTTCTCGCCAGAGTTGTCACCCTTTTCTATTGACAATGAATCAATCAGTTCAAAATAATACATTTGTCAATTTCGTAAGGGTTTCGCCATTACCCCCTAGTGGGCGTTATTTTCTGGCCTTGGGCTGCCTACAGAGGTGGGAGGGTTCTCTGGGCCCCTCTGGGAGGTCCTTGCTTGACTGCTCATTGGTGCATATGAGTATATATATATGGACAGCTGAAGGAAACAACACTGCTGGGCTCTGAGGAAGAAGGTAATCCTTCGAAACGTGTCAGCCGGCAGTGGCCCCTGATACCTCCTCCGTGACCATCTGGAGTTCATCAGTCCTGGACCAATTGCTGCTATTTGGAGACTATTTACATTGCGAGCTATCTCCTATTTGTTTGTGAGTAGTTTTCTTCTATCTACTTTTAAAAAAATATATCCAATGGATAATGCACAAGGCTGGTTCGCCATTTATTTTTTTTCTCTTTGAAAGAAAGGTAAGAATGATTAGCTGGTAGGGCTGTTATTAAAGTGAACTTGTTGCTTTGTCCTGCGTGGACAGATGAAAGAATCATTTTACAGAATGCAGCTTTATATGACACAATTTTATTTTGCTTTTAGAAACGTTTCCTTTTTAAGCGTGAATCTGTTCCGCCATTGAGCTTTCTCTCTAATTCCTTAATTGTGCTTCGGAGGTTTTCAATTTCTTTGGTCTTTTCCTCTTGCAAATGCTGCAGTTTCTGTGGGAAGAGAGCCAGCTGTGAATAGCTAACACATTCAAGTAAATGGGCTTTTTCTTTCATTCTGCAAACTCCATCCTTCTAACAATGATTAATCCCAACAATGTTACAGAAGCACATGAGACAGGTTTTATTTTCAAGAATTTCTGTGATGCCTGAATTCTTAGAAGTTCTATTTTGTACACAAGGACATCATGACACGTAGCAAGTTATATTGTATAACTTACACAGAAAGAAGCAATCTTGTACAAGACTAATAGGGGTTGATTTACTAAAGGCAACTGTGAACTTTGCAAAGTGCAGTTGTCTCATTTTTTTACATCACAGAAACCTGACATTTTACAAGGATATGTAGACTTTTTATATCCCTGCAGCTGCTTTTGCAACTTAGGAGGTCATTGGGGGATATGGAAGGTTGTAATTATCGCAGTACTTACATTTCAGCGTTGCATACAGTGGGGATCGAAAGTTTGGGCACCCCAGGTAAAAATTTGTATTAATGTGCATAACGAAGCCAAGGAAAGATGGAAAAATCTCCAAAAGGCTTTAAATTACAGATTAGACATTTTTAAAATATGTCAAAAAAAGTTCGATTTTATTTCCATCATTTACACTTTTAAAATTACAGAAAACAAAAAAATGGCATCTGCAAAAGTTTGGGCACCCTGCAGAATTTATAGCATGCACTACCCCCTTTGCAAAGCTGAGACCTGTGTCATGGATTGTTCTCAATCATCGTCTGGGAAGACCAGGTGATGTCAATCTCAAAGGTTTTCAATGCCCAGACTCATCTGACCTTGTCCCAACAATCAGCACCATGGGTTCTTCTAAGCAGTTGTCTAGAAAACTGAAACTGAAAATAGTTGATGCTCACAAAGCTGGAGAAGGCTATAAGAAGATAGCAAAGCGTTTTCAGATGTCAATATACTCTGTTCGGAATGTAATTAAGAAATGGCAGTCATCAGGAACAGTGGAAGTTAAAGCAAGATCTGGAAGACCAAGAAAAATATCCGACAGAACAGCTCGCAGAATTGTGAGAAAAGCCAATTCAAAACCCACGTTTGACTGCACGATCCCTCCAGAAAGATCTGGCAGACACTGGAGTTGTGGTACACTATTCCACTATAAAGAGATACTTGTACAAATATGGTCTTCATGGAAGAGTCATCAGAAGAAAACCTCTTCTACGTCCTCACCACAAAAATCAGCGTTTGAACTTTGCAAATGAACATATAGGGCCAAATCCACAAAGACCCGGCGTAACGGCGAAATTCTAATTTAAGTTACACTGTCTTAAAATTTCTACCTAAGTTTCCGATCCACAAAGCACTTACCTAGAAATTTCTGGCTGTGTAACTTAAATTCCGCTGGCGCAAGGCGTTCCTCATTTCATGGGGGCGATTCCCATTTAAATGAGGCGCGCTCCCGCGCCGGCCGTACTGCGCATGCTCGTGACGTCATTTTCCCGACATGCATAGCGCGAAATTACGTTACGCCGGGCTTTGTGGATTGCGATGGGTCAATAAAGTTGCGTCGGGAAAAAAAAAAGATACGGCGAAAAAAAAAAAATTCTAATTCGAAAAAAAACGCGTCGCTAGACAGAAGGGTCTGCTTTTACATGGTGTACTAACTTTACACCATGTAAAAGCAGCCCTAATTTTGCGTATGCAACTTAATACTTACGGAGAAAAAACGAAGCAGAAACGCTTTGTGGATCTCCGTAAGTGCTAATTTGCATACCCGAGGCGGCATTTCGACACAAAATGCCCCCAGCGGCGGATGCGGTACTGCATCCTAAGATCCGGCAGTGTAATTCAATTACACATGCCGGATCTTCTCCCTAACTATGGAAAACTGGGGTCAAATCCACAAAGACCCCGCGTAACGGCGAAATTCTAATTTAAGTTACACTGCCTTAAAATTTCTAGCTAAGTGCCCGATCCACAAAGCACTTACCTAAAAAATTTCTGGCCGTGTAACTTAAATTCCGCCGGCGCAAGGCGTTCCTCATTTCATGGGGGCGATTCCCATTTAAATGAGGCGCGCTCCCGCGCCGGCCGTACTGCGCATGCTCGTGATGTCATTTTTCCGACGTGCATAGCGCAAAATTACGTTACGCCGGGCTTTGTGGATTGCGACGGGTCAATAAAGTTGCGTCGGGAAAAAAAAAAAGATACGGCGCGAAAAAAAAAAATCAAATTCTAAAAAAAAAACGCATCGCTAGACAGAAGGGTCTGCTTTTACATGGTGTACTAACTTTACACCTTGTAAAAGCAGCCCTAATTTTACACATGCAACTTAATACTTACGGAGAAAAAACGAAGCTGAAAAGCTTCGTGGATCTCCGTAAGTGCTAATTTGCATACCCGAGGCGGCATTTCGACACGAAATGCCCCCAGCGGCCGATGCGGTACTGCATCCTAAGATCCGGCAGTGTAATTCAATTACACATGCCGGATCTTCTGCCTAACTATGGAAAACTGATTCTGTGGATCAGTTCCATAATTAGGACCAAGGATATGATGGAGTAACAGCAGTTACTCCGTCGTATCTCTTTTGAGGATTTGGCCCATATAGACAAGCCTGATGCATTTTGGAAACAAGTTCTGTGGACCGATGAGGTTAAAATATAACTTTTTGGCCGGAATAAGCAAAGGTACGTTTGGAGAAGAAAGGGCACAGAATTTAATGAAAAGAACCTCTGTCCAACTGTTAAGCATGGGGGGTGGATCAATCATGCTTTGGGGTTGTATTGCAGCCAGTGGCACAGGGAACATTTCACGAGTAGAAGGAAAAATGGATTCAATAAAATTTCAGCAAATTTTGGATGGTAACTTGATGCCATCTGTGAAAAAGCTGAAGTTAAAGAGAGGATGGCTTCTACAAATGGATAATGATCTTAAACACACCTCAAAATCCATGGGGGATTACATCAAGAGGCGTAAACTGAAGGTTTTGCCATGGCCTTCACATTCTCCTGACCTCAACATAATTGAAAATCTATGGATATACCTTAAAAGAGCAGTGCGTGACAGACAGCCCTGAAATTTCAAAGAACTGGAAGACTTTTGTAAGTAAGAATGGGCAAAGATATCTCAAACAAGAATTGAAAGACTCTTGGCTGGCTACAAAAAGCGTTTACAAGCTGTGATACTTACCAAAGGGGGCAGTACAAGATATTAACTCTGCAGGGTGCCCAAACTTTTTGACGCCATTTTGTTGTTTTCTGTAATTTTGAAAGTGAAAATGATGGAAATCTAAAAAAATCTAACTTTTTTTGACATATTATAAGAATGTCTAATCTGTAATTTGATGCCTTTTGGAGATTTTTCCATCTTTCCTTGGCTTCGTTATGCACATTAAAACAAATTTTTTACCTGGGGTGCTCAAACTTTCGATCCCCACTGTATGTGTCTCCAACCCCCCCTCACACCTCCTTGGGGGGCAGCTTAGCATTTTCGCCCTGACCACTAGTTGACCTTGTCCAGCCCCTGCTGTCTGTGCCCCCATTAGGGAGATTCACCCTGTCTATTTGTCCTGTTTACCATTATCATTGAATGTGAAAGCAAAAGAAAACCCCAAATTTTAGGTTGTCCCCAGAAAAGTAATAGAGGGGAAATCTTCCAATGGGGAAGACGTAGGGGTCTCCAAAAAATTCCCCTAATATATGGGGATTTCCTCTCACTTCCTATTTGGCTATGAGACAGGAAGTGAAGGGAAATCTCCGCAATAAGACACAGATGCTGTGCAGGAGGGAGTTTTTCTGGATCTTTCATTTACAGACGAGAATTCCAGATGGTTTGAACTTTGAATGGGATGTTTCCCACTATCATGAGTGATTCTACACCTCCCTCCTGTTTATGCATTTATGCTATATATATATATATATATATATATATATATATATATATATATATATATATATATATATATATATACACACACACACACACACACACATTTTCAATATTATTGTGATAAAAAGCTAATACAGTGAAACCTTGGATTGCGAATAATGCAGTTTACGAGCGTTTCGCAATACAAGTTAAAAAAAAATAAAAAATTCTGACTCGATTTGCGAGCGTTGTCTCGCAAATTCAGCAGGATTCAAGCCGCTGGGGTGTGCAGTACCGCATTTGACCAGAGGTGCAGGGGTGTTGGTGACACTCGGAGACGCTTGGAGACACTCGGTTCCCGAGTGTCTCTGAGCGTCTATGAGTTTCTCCGGTGCCCCCGCACCTCTGGCCACATGCGGTGCTGCATACACCGGCGTCCCCACACCTCTGGCCACATACAGTACTGCATACACCAGAAGTCACTGTGGAACAAATTATTTGAGTTTCCATTGATTCCTATGAGAAAACACGCTTTCATATACAAGTGCTTTGGATCACAAGCATGCTTCTGGAATGGATTATGCTTGTAGTTCAAGGTACTTCTGTATAATATATAATTGTATTGTCAATTGATGGGGATTGCCCAGTCTGTGGATATTTTGTACAATGGGGTGATAATTGTCTGTCTTGTCTCTTCACAGATTGCGGATAATGGCTCTGTGCTTTTGATTTAATATTTGTTTTGATTTTCTGTTCCTTGTTTATGTTTATTTTTTCATTATCTGTTTATATATCATTCACATTTTATCGTATTTAGATACTAAGATGGATTGATATGTCATATATATATATATATATATATATATATATATATATATATATATATATATATATATATATATATATATTTATATATATACACACTTTTTGCTTTTTATTTTTATATTTTGTCATCTTTTTTTTTTCTTGCACAGTTATTTTGTTTATATTAATTACATTTGTTTTGTCTCCACAAGTGTATACTATGTGTGCTTTGGTTTCTCTATTGAACTGCAAAGGAGGTCATCTTTTTGATTATTCTTCACCTGCGGTTTCATGGATTTAAACCAGAGTGGAACCCGTGACAAATCAGCAATGACTAAGCACAGGTGTGTGAAACACGTTTGCTGAAGCCACAGAAGAGGTGTGCGCAACATGTGTCCTCGCTTTTAAAGGATTAAAAAAAAAAAATTATGCTGGTAGTGCCGCCACTCACTTTTCTTTTGGTTTCCTTCTAACCCTCCCTTACTCTATCCAAAATGAACAAAGAGTGGGCCATAAATGTGGTCTGAGCTGTGCATATTATGCTCTGATAGGCAGGGGAGACATTTAGTGACCTCTAGGGTATCTTCTGTTATAAAAAAACCTGCCTGTCAGATTTTTTTTTTTTAAATTACTGACTTCACTACCACTTTAACTAGATGAATGCATGAAATTGCATTAACAAGGAGATCTTAGCAGTGAGGTGTTGCTTTGGACCCATGGGCTTTGAGAAGGAAAATACACCTCTGCTAATTCACCTGGTAATTAAATGTTTAATGAAATGTCCAAATATAAAACATGGTGATGGTGTGTATGATACATGAAAACCCGCCAGTAGAGGGTACTGTTGTCCACAATGAGAAGCTTTATCCTCTCAGTAGAGAAAACACTTTGTATACAGTACATACAATCAAGGTCAGTTCATTAAGCTGCAGGAGTTTTTTCCCCGTGCCCATCATATTATCACATTACAATTTTCTCACAAAATATAACATTTTAAAGCATATTCTATACATATATTCCATAGGTGTGAAATATTTTTAGATAGATAGATAGATTTTTGATAAATAGATAGATAGGTATTTAAGATGGTGTACAACAAAGATATCTTGTTATCTATGCTTGTATCCAGGTGTGTCCCAAAAAACAAAGTACAGGGGAGAACATAATTAATTGTCCTATTTAAGAATAAATCCGCTATTTCAGACATCACTTCCCTTTAATTACTGACCTGCACTGTGCACTAGAAAAGGAGATATGTCTGTGTTCAGGTTCTAAATGGCTTCCATATACTGTATACCAGTGTTTCTCAACTCCAGTCCTCAAGTACCCCCAACAGGTCATGTT
This sequence comes from Rana temporaria, assembly GCF_905171775.1. Lineage (NCBI taxonomy): Eukaryota > Metazoa > Chordata > Amphibia > Anura > Ranidae > Rana > Rana temporaria. The sequence goes on along the minus strand of NC_053489.1, from coordinate 66,695,202 downwards.
TTCAGGCTTTCCATTATTTTGCACAAGTGGTTTGATCAGTTTCACTGCCTTAGTAATTACCACAGCCGTGTCATCTGAGGGAAATCCTGAAAACATGACCTGTTGGGGCGCCTTGAGGACTGGAGTTGAGAAACACTGCTGTATACAACACATGTAATTTTATTGGGGTGTAACCACCATGTTAAAGCCCAACTCCAAGCAAATAAAAAATGATCCCCTGCAATGTGTGTATGCTCACCCTGCAAGAGTTAATAGCTTGTTTTGTGTAGGGGTGAGGAGACTTACTTACCTGATTCACTTCTCTTCCCGACAGATGGTGCCCCCCCACGATCATGGTGACTGTCCCTCAGTGTCATCACGTCTAATGTAGGTTTCTGGACACTGCATTGGTCTTGATAATGTCAGAACCCTAGACTGCTGGAGCATGGGGTACAAGAAGCTGCAGGGACCGGTCTAACAGCAGGGAGGAGCAGTGGGCAGGGTAAGAAAATTGTATTCTGTTCCCTTAGACCAGGGGTGTCAAACACAAGCCACATCAGCAGTATAGTTGCCTTCAAAAGGCCAGTTGTATCTGTAAGACTATTTATTATTCAGGAGTGAGATACGTACAGAGTTTAGGGGTGCACTACATACAATGTGCAGAGTTCAGGAGTGTGCTGTGTACAGAGTGCAGAGTTCAGGGGTGTGCTGTGTACAGAGTTAAGGGGTGTGCTGTGTACAGAGTGTAGAGTTAAGGGGTGTGCTGTGTACAGAGTGCAGAGTTAAGGGGTGTGCTAGGTACAGTGTGCAGAGTTAAGGAGTGCTCTATGTACAGTCTGCAGAATTCAGGGGTGTGCTGTGTACAGAGTGCAGAGTTAAGGGGTGTTCTAGGTACAGTATGCAGAGTTAATGGGTGTGCTAGGTACAGTGCGCAGAGTTCAGGGATGTTCTGTGTACAGTGTGCAGAGTTTAGGAGTGCATTACATACATGGTGCAGATTTCAGGGGTGTGCTGTTTACAGAGTGCAGTGTTCAGGAGTGTGTCACATGCAGAGTGCAGAGTATAGAGGGCACTATGTACAAAGTGCAGAGTTCAGGGGTGCATTACGTATAGAGTGCAGAGTTCAGAGGTGTGCTACATACAAAGTGCAGAGTTCAGGTGTGCACTATGTATAGAGTGCAGGGTTCAGGTATGCACAATGTATAGAGTGCACGGTTTAGAGGTGCACTATGGACAGTGCATCCTTGCATTTCTACTCTCTCCTACCTCTCCCTGTGTAGGGTATAGTACCTCCCTGTGTAGGTGGCTCTCTCTACTACCCATGCATATGGCTCTGTTATACATCCCTTGCAGGGAGATTATTCTCGCTCTCAGATTCTGGAGAACTATCCCTGCTGTCCGTTGTAAACAGAGAGGGCTTCTGTGTTTACAATTTACAGCAGGGAGCGGGAGTAGAGGGGGAGAGCGGAGAGGTGGCAGAATGGAGTTACGCCACAATCTGGCTGAAAAACTGTGTGGGAAGGCCACATAAAAGGGTCTGGCGGGCCAGATTTGGCACGCGGGCCTTGTGTTTGACAAATGCCCCTAGACCAAAATTACCAAAAAGTTGGCTGGCCAACTTTGTAAAACTGATCTCCTTTTTCAGAGGTGTAACTAGAACCTTCAGGGCCCCAGTGCAAGAAACTATGACCCAAGGTGGGTGCTCTTCCCTCCAAGCCCATGGCCCTTCCCACTGATCCCAAGGCCCTTTACTTCTGTCGCGAAGCCCTTTATTAGGGTCCTGCAGGGGGGCCCTTTCGCATTTTCTGCAGCAGGCTCTCTTCCTTAGGGCTTCTTTTCTCAGAGAATAAGTGCAGGAGCATACCCTGCCCCTTTCTGGCAAACTCCCCGCCCCCAACCCCGCCAAAGTAAATTGGCACCAAATAATGGGTGTGGTCAGGGATTAGAACACCATGTTGCACAAGGTGCAAGTTTCAGGTTTTTGTAACATACAACGTACAAGACTCAGGAGTGCGCATCACACAAGGTGCAGAAACAAAATGGGACAGTACCTACACCCCTTGTGCTCCTGACTGCTGTTCTAGTATAAATTTAAAGTCCTCTGCCCCCTGTGACAGTTCCCTTGTCCTGACATCTTCCAGGGCAGGGCTTTAGACAGAAGATGAAATGTGTATAGTCCCCCCATCTTAGCACAAATTCTCTACCACTCAAAATTTCCCTCTGAGCACAAATCCTCTCCCAGCACAAATCTGCCCCTGATAGCCCTCCTAGCACAACTCCCCCTTCCCAAACATCCCCATGAGCTCAAATCCTGCTCCTCCAGCACAAATCCCCTGATTTCCCTCCAGCACAAATCCCCCCTTCCATTCCTACTAAGCACAAACCCTCCCCTCCAAATCCCCCTTCCTACCACAATTCCCCCTCCCCAACAAAAATTGGTCTTTCTAGCTCAAAGCCCCTCCCCTCAAATTCTTCTTCCTAGCACAAATCCTCCTCCCCAAAATTTCCCCATGAGCACAAATCCTCCCCACGCCACAAATCCCTCCTCCTAGCATGAATTCCCTTCCTCCAAATATCCCCTCATAGTAAAGATACCCCCCCCAATCCCCCTTCCTAACACAAATACCCCCTCCATAAAAAAAGTTTTCCTTAATAGTACAGATTCCCCTCCCCAGCACAAATCCCCCAAATCACCCCCCATCACCCCCTCTGGACAAGTCCCCCCCCAAAGCACATAACCGCCCACTAGCAATAATCCTCTTATCCTACTCCCCTCCTAGCGCCGTGCTGAGCTGACAGGAGTAGTGATGCTGCTGTCACTACTACTGTCAGCATGTAGTGGCAGGAAATCCCCATGCGGTGCCCCTCTCCACCTCACAAGATGCCAGTGCCTGGGGCAGCTTCCCCTCCTGCCTTCTCCCTTGTCCCGGCCCTGTGTGTTGGTGCTCACAGCCAGAACTAGCACCTGGAGCCAGTGCGCCAAAGCTATTATCATGCTGCTTTCCAGTGCTGATAGCGGCACTTCATATTGTAAGTAATTGGTGGATGTCTTGTTTGTTTAATTACACTATGGGGGCTTTCTTTTCCCTTCCCTCTTCATTGTTGGATCAGATAAATTATTGAAAGCATGTCACTCTTATTTATGTAGCACGGGTCTACTACCAAAAGTTATCATTTAAGAAATGTATTGTTTTTTTTATAAAAGAGGTTGGCTACCTTTAGTGGCCATTGAAACTTTATCAGGATATTTCCTTCTGGTTAAGAAAAACAGTAATGCATTGTGGGATATCTGGGACAATGAGGAAGCACTCATGTTGTTTAAATTAGGCTGGAAACTACAAACCCACAATCATAGCTCCCAACTGTCCCTGATTTCAAGGGACTGTCCCTGATTTCAAGGGACTGTCCCTGATTTCAAGGGACTGTCCCTGATTTGGAGGAATGTCCCTCTGTCCCTCATTCATCCTCATTTGTCCCTCATTTTGGTCTGATCTATATAGTTGTATATAAAATGCACTTTTTATCTATCAAAAAAGTGTTTCCCAGTGCTAAACTTTTCATCTGATTTCTAAATGGCTTCATTTGTAAATTCCAAAACCCAATATAAAGGAATAGTAGTGGTAAAAAAAAGCACTTGTGGGTTCAACTAATCTTTGTTTTGTACAATTCTCCTTTAAGGGGGCGTGGCAAGGGGTGTGCCCTATGCCTACATACTGTCCCTCATTCCCATCTCAAAAAGTTGTGAGGTATGCACAATGCCAATCCACAATGCCAAGTCACAGCACAGCCTGCTGGGTAAGCAGATAAAAGGACAGGTGTGGCCTGCTTTCTCTCTTTCTGGACACCATTCAACAACCAGCAAGAGACCTGTGTGTGTGCCCAGGGCTGGGAGAGCCTGCGGCCTACAGCAGAGAGCGGATCACCTGCCTCAGAGGGATCCTTGTGAGCAGTCCTGCTGATCGAGCAGGAGAATCAGCCAGTGCTTCAGAGCTTTTGAAGCCACCTGCCTTCCAGCATATCGGGAGGAGCAGCACGTGCAGAGGTACCATCTATACAGATGGAGTCCACAGCCAGCTGGGATCCAGAGTGGTGAGAAGGCATTTGCTTATTCATGTAGTGACTGTACTATTGTTAAGTGATTGCCTGCTATACAGACTGCTGCTGAGACCTGTAGTCCCACGGCTGTGGATCTATTGCACCTGAGTATTCTATAGCTGGATCCTGGGGTTTTCTGTTTCCTTTTCCCCCATGCTGCAAGGTCAGCACAGTACTGTTCACTCACAGAAGGAATTACAAGTGGAGATAGTTTGCAGCTAAGTAATCAATCTCACCATATTCTACAGTTACTGTTTCCTTTGCTATTTTGGATTACAAATATGTGCACCACCTCACACTGCAGTATAATTAAGCTAGCTGAAGACAAGAAAACTGGAACTGGAGGAACTTTCAATACTTTATTCTTTCACAAGGCTTTACTGCTATACTATTGTGTATCACTCTGAACTGCACTCTAGGGGAGCCATTTAGCAAGATACATTAGGACTTGTACTTTAATTATTGTGTTTTCACTGTTGTGTATTCTGTGTGCAGTGGTCTGTGTGCTGAGGCCTCAGTGGGGAGGTGCTTCAATACAGGTATTAAAGTATTGAGGATCTATTCCACTGTGCACCGGTTCACATATACTCTTATCAGGTTAATATTGGCTACAGCAGTATGACGTTATTGCTTTGAACAAATCTCTCTGCCAATCAATACTTGTGTTATTTATTTGTTATTCACACCTTTTCTTTATGTTATTCTTCACAATTTTTCATAATAGTAAACTTTTACAAGTTGTTCATTGATATCTTGTGTGAGTCTCTATTTACTGCCACAACTGATGAAGTGACGGAACCCAGGGTCTCGGTAAATATACTATATGCTCTTTCATTATTACGTCACTTTCTGTTGCTGGGTTCTACACTAACATTGTTAAGCAGGTGTGCCAGAGGGGTTGAGGCAGTTCTTGGGGTTGAGCGTCAGAACCAAACAAATATTAAAGGAGTTGTAAAGAAACATTTTTTTCACCTTAATGCAATCTATGCATTAAGGGGAAAAAACATCTGATGACGTCGACACCCCCCCCCCCCCCGAGCCCCCGTTTTACTTACCTGACCCCTCGAAAGTCCCGCGCGCGGTCCTGAGATCCTCTTCGCCGCTCAGCCTGGCCGCTGATCGGCTAGAGTGGATGGATTGAGAGCAGCGCAGCCATTGGCTGGCGCTGCTGTCAATCACATCCAGTGATGCGGCGCGCAGAGGGGAGGGGCCAAGTGATACAGTGAGCGGCTATGGCCGCTCACTGTATCACGGGAGCGCGCCCGCAATTACTCACCACCATGCAAGCTCTCTCACATGACTGTGGTCAGTACTTGCGGGGAGGACCAGAGACAGCCGCCGAGGGACCCCAGAAGACGTGGATCGGGGCCACTCTGTGCAAAACGAACTGCACAGTGGAGGTAAGTATGACATGTTTGTTATTTTAAAGGAAAAAAAAAATCCTTAACTAACCCTTTAAAAGGATCACTAAAGGAATTTATTTTTTAAAATAACAAACATGTTATACTTACCTCAACTGTGCAGCTCGTTTTGCACAGAGTGGCCCCAAACCTGGTCTTCTGGGGTCCCTCGGCAGCTGTCTCGGCTCAACGACTCAACACCTTAATGCGAGCGGGCGTGCTCCCGTGATACAGCCGGCGGCCATAGCCGTTCACTGTATCACTCGGCCCCGCCCCCCCAAAGTGCCACATCATTGGATGTGATTGACAGCAGCGCAAGCCAATGGCTGCGCTGCTGTCAATCAACCAATGAATGAGCCGGGAAGACAGCCGAGAAGCCTGCTCGTTCACGGCGCGGGACTTTCGAGGGGTCAGGTAAGTTATCGGGGGGCGGTATTGTCGGATGTTTTTTCACCTTAATACATAAAATGCATAAAGGTGACAAAAACATTTACCTTTACAACCCCTTTAAGCGGCTCCTACGGGGGTAGCGCTACATTTAATACAGTATTGTTTATCTAGCACTTTTGCATATTGACAATTTTTCTGATGTGCATATGATATTGTAATTCACGATATGGTGGTGCTAGCGCTGTTTTATTATTTATTCATTAAAATTTGGTCTGGGCATTTAGGTTTCAGTGAGATCCATTCATAATTTGGTTAGGAAGTGGAAGACTGAGCTGTAATTTGGGTGAAATTACTTTTGTATACTAATGCTGCAAAATCCATTACAATCACACAAGCAGTAAATTCAGCTAAACCATGGGGAAAACCTTTAGTAAAATGAAAAGGTGATTTTCAGTTTTATAATTTAGAAAATAACATGCAGTGATGAATATGGAACATTTGCCCTCTAGAGGCCACTGCTACATGTATAAAATCTCTCTGACAGCGCAAACTAGTTACTCTCTGTTCCTTGTGTTGAATTTACATTTTTTATATTAAAGTAGAACTCTACTCTAAAATAACAAGATAAAAATGAATAGCCGATTAATAGTTAAAATTTCTGCTATATTTAGCTTCAGTCTAGAGATTTCCCTCACTGCAGGGCTCTCTTAATGCATGGGCCCCCTGGCAGTGCATGCATATGATAATCTTGCATCATAGTTGCAAACTGTCCCAGCTTAGACAGTACGGTCATGGTTTTTACTAAGCTGTCCCGGGATGGCCGTGTACCAGGCAGCGTCCCGGAACCTGTACTGTGCCCTCCTGATCCCAGTATTGTGCCTTACAGACTCCTCCTGTACTGTGCCTTTGTGCCTCCCACCCATACTGTGCTCTTGGTGCTGATTAGTCTTTGATTTATGGCATGTTTTCTTATTGTTTAAAATCGATTTTATTGAAAGTACTAATAAATATATGTTTCATTCTCTCAACTATTTATACTTTAATTCTTTAGAGTAGTTGTGAAAATTGGGGCAGGCTGGTAGGGGGCCCCAGCGCATTACTTTAGCCAGGGGCCCCTGATGCTATTAAGACGGCCCTGCCTCACTGTACTTTTTTCTGCTACTAGAAGTTCTCAGCCTGATGGCCTCATCATTTCTCTGAGCACAGGTCATCCTGGACCAGCCCCAGCCAGGTGACTGGACAGTGAATGGAGAAGAAGCACAGTGATAATTCTGTCACTCTGCTATCATCTCCCAACAGCATGCGGGGTCTCAAACAGGCGGCCCCCCAGCTGTTACGAAACTGCAAGTCCCATGAAGCATTGCAAAGCTGACAGTTACAAGCATGACTTCAACAGGCAGAGGCATTATGGGACACTCGTGCAAATGCTTAGTATTGGTACCTGTGACAGACCTAGCCGGGACAGAGGCTTTTGGAGGGAACCGAATGCTGGCCTTTTGCCTATCGATCATGGGCCCTGGCATTTGGGGGAACAGTGCTCTTTGTGAGCTGTATACCTGGGGACCCTTGAGGTGGTGTTACTTTGGATTCAGGTCCATGTCCTCCCAAGACACATAGACTCTGGGAACCTGGTATATGTCATATTACAAATAGTGACTGATTCATAATGTTGGGACACATACTGTTAGATGCTAATGTCATCAACTCCAGCCACCTGTCTGTATGTTGTCTGCTATAATATAAATGCGTCTAGTGTGGCTTCTCTTTCACCCATTGTTGTTTGTGCTAATTGACCCTGCAATTGTATGAAGGAGTTCTGTGTTGATATGCATGATAATGTGTATTGTAGTTAGGGAGTCACTTCGGCTGCTTTAAGTGATTAGTTAATTAGCTCATGTTAATTTATGTTACAGGTGTATTGTTAAAGTAATATCAGCAGGAGGGAGGAACAGAACCTCCTCCTCTTTAACTGTATATAAGACTTGTATTTGTGTTTTAATAAACAGTTCATGTTCAGCAAAAAAACGAGTATTGTCTTGTTTGTTGTTGATAGCGGTTGGAATATCTGATATCTATATTCAGACTGGGAGGAAGTGGTATATGACGATAGCACTCAAGCGGAGTGTGGGACGTTTCGTTACAGCACCGATACCAGTATCGGTGCAACCCTACCTAGTACATAGCTATGCCCTGCATCTTATTGTATTTTTAAAATATAGGACATGCTGCTTTTTTGTGTATTCAAGGCCCACTCTCATGTATGTTAGTTTGCATGAGCGTTACATTAGAGCGCCCCATTATTTAGAATAGGCTGGCCAATGTGCCACAACGGACCACAAATTGTGCTGTAGCATTTTCAGTACCACAATGTGTACGTGTGCTGAAAATGTATGTTGGGGTGCTATTCAGAACATTATTGCAGTGCAATACATGTTTTTACCTGCACCAAAAACGCATAATACTGTATATGCTTAAAGGGGTTGTAAACCCTCAAGTTTTTTCACCTTAATGCATCCTATGCATTAAGGTGGAAAAACATCTGACCGTTACTGGCCGCCCCAGCCCCCCGTTTTACTTACTTGAGGCCTGGAATGTCCCACGTCGAGAAGGAGCTGGATCTTTGCCCAGGGTTCTCGGCTCTTCATTGGATAGATTGATAGCAGCGCAGCCATTGGCTCCCACTGCTGTCAATCAAATCCAATGACACGGGAGTCGGGGGGCGGGACCGAGTCCTGCACTCAGTGGCTATGGACGCCTAATGCAGGACTCGGGATCACACCCGCAAGGTAACTCCACTGGGAGAGCACTTCCCATAGGGGGTTATCTGAAGCGGGGAGGAGCCAAAAGTGACGCCGAGGGACCCCAGAAAACAGCGTTCGGGACCACTCTGTGCAAAATGAGCTGCACAGTGGACATAAGTATGACATGTTTGCTATTTATAAAAAAATAAAAATTTAACCTATAGTGTCACTTTAAGTGTAAACAGTTTCTAAATCACATCAAATATTGGGTGTTAAACATTTTTGGAAGGTATTTTACCCACTATAAAATGAGATATCAAAAATGTTTTTACACGCTATTCAGTGTGTTTTTTTAGTATATACACAATAAGTCAGTTAAATGAAAAGCTCCTGCAGTCATTGGTGCTTGAAATACATTCTGTTTTTTATTAGGGTTGTCGAAAAGTATTTGACAGCGCAGAGGAAGTGGTAGGAATTTTGTTTTTGGTTCAGAATGTTCTAAGTATTGTTCATTGACACCATAGAGGCACAGCTGGAACAAAGGAAACGGAAGAACACAGTGCTCATGGAGCCATTCTACTTTGCACAGCTGGATATGGTTTCACTTCTTCACCACTGGGCGCATTCGCAACATAGCATTGTTGCTGTAATATGCAATAAAACACGCAACACATAGAGATGCATGAAAGAGTGTGATTTGTTTTGGTGCTTTTTTCTTTTAAAACAGCACCCAAATACTGTCCCCTTTAAAAAACTCCAAAATGCATGTTCATTGTAGCACCGCACAATGCCCAAATGTAGATATTATGCATGTTCACTGCACTAAAAAAATGTCCAATAGTAAGTGCATTGCAGAGCTTTGATAGCCATTTCAAAATGTATGGGCTGCTAAACACAATTAGCCAGATTCACGTAGACTTATGCTGGCGTATCAGTAGATACGCCGTCGTAAGTTCGAATGCGCGCCATCGTATCTTTAGGCATATTCTGGAAACCAGATACGCCTGAATTTGGCCAAGATACGACCGACGTAAGTCTCCTACGCCGTGGTATCTTGGCTGCCTATTTACGCTGGCCGCTAGAGGCGTGTACCTTGATTTACTTGTTGAATATGTAAATGAGCAAGATACGCCGATTCACGAACGTACGTACGCCCGTCGCAGTAAGCTACGCCGTTTACGTAAGACATACGACGGCGTAAAGATAAACCACCAAAAAGATGGCGCAGCCCATGCAAGGTATGGATGATGGAACAGCCGTCGTATTTTACATTGTTTGCGTAAGCGTACGTGAATGGGGCTGGGCGTAGGTTATGTTCACGTCGAAAGCATTGAGTATTGCGACGTGATTCTGAGCATGCGCCGTACCAACGACCCTCATTTACATGGGGTCACGGTTACTTTACATGTAGCACGCCCACTACCTGCCTAATTTGAATTAGGCGGGGTTACGCCGGGCAATTTTCGTTACACAGACGTAACTTAGGGAGCAAGTGCTTTGTGAATACTGGCCTTGCCTCTCTATTTTACGTCGGCGTAGCTCAAATGAGCTGCGCTACGCCCGCTTAAACATACGCCGATGTATGTGAATCTGGCTAAATGTAAGCAAATGCTCAAATACTGCATGTTTCTTGTGCGTTTGATACAACGATGGGCTGGGGTCAATGGCCTCTAAGTGGTGCAGAATAATGTGAGTGTGCTGTGATACGTGGATGTGGTTAAATAGGTGTGGTTTCACATGTTTAGCTTGCCCATAATATGCATTTGTAAAAAATGGACAGTTTTGGAAAAAAAATAAATCTTTTAACGTTGCGTTAACCTAAAACTCTTCCAATTAAAAAAATTACCAACCAGCAAAATAAATAAAAAGTAAAGTATAATAATGAACCCCCTGGGAATTATTTGACCCTCAAGGATTATTTGGACCCCCATCCAGCTGGTCATTGAATCTCAGAATGACTCCAGTGTCACATCAGTACCTCCCTCACACTGGCAAATCCTATTATGACTTTTATTTTATAAAACTCAATAATACGTTTTTTTTCTGGTGTGTGGTGTCCCAACCTCCCTCTGACTCAAGTTGAGTCAACCATACCTACCTTCTCTGTGCTCCAAAACTGCTCCTTTATACCATTGCACAATCCTTGCTTTGTGCACGGGTGCGCAGTCATGTTGGAACAGAAAGGGGCCATCCCCAAACTGTTCCTACAATGTTGGGAGCATGAAATTGTCCAAAATGTCTTGGTATGCTGATGCCTTAAGAGTTCCATTCACTGGAACTAAGGGACCAAGCCCAACCCTGAAAGACATCCCCATACCATAATCCCCCCCCACCACCAAATGATTTGGGCCAGTGCACAAAGAAAGGTCCATAAGGACATGGATGGGTTGGAGAAACTTGACTGGCCTGCACAAAGTCCTGCACCTCAACTTGATAGAACACCTTTGCGATCAATTAGAGTGGAGACTGCAAGCCCTTCCTTCTTGTCCAACATCAGTGCCGGACCTCACAAATGCGCTTCTGGAAGAATGGTCAAACATTCCCATAGACACTCCCAAACCTTGTGGACAACCTTCTTAGAAGTGTTGAAGCTGTTATAGCTGAAAAGGGTGGACCAACTCAATATTGAAACCTACGGACTAAGACTGGGATGCCATTAAAGTTCATGTGCGTGTAAAGGCAGGTGTCCCGATGCTTTTGACAATACAGTGTGTGTGTATATATATATATATCTGTGCAATGGCACAGAACAGTTTCTTACCTCCCCTTCTGGAGTCCTCTGCTGGCACTCTCTGCTCCTCTTCTTCTGCGTGTGTCCCCATAGTAAGCTGTGTGCTTTGGGGGCATATTGGCAGTTGTGCTCCTGACTGACTGTGTGCATCCATGGACACACACACACTGCAGGGCTTGGCCATGCCCCCCCCCCCACTCCCCCCTCCCAGCAGGATTTGACTAACAGCAGGAGCCATTGGCTTCTATCATTGAAGCTTGTAGGAGCACCAGGAGGGGGTGAGATGACCAGGGCCCAGTACTGGATCGATAGACGACTCTGGGAGCCAGGACTTGGGGGAGCAGCTAGTGGAAGTGTTTTTCCTTAAAGTGATTCTAAAATGCAAATGTTTTTTTAAATAACAAACATGTTATACTTACCTGCTTTGTGCTATGGCTTTGCACAGAGCAACCCCAATCCTCCACTTCCAGGGGCCCCCACTGCTGCTCCTGGCTCCTCTCCCCTGCTGATTGCCCCCTTGCTCCTGAGCCGGCTCTGTGTGTCCACTGACACACAGAGTGTGGCACAACCCTGCCTTCTGCTCTTACCTCACTGGCTGTGATTGACAGCAGCAGAAGCCAATGGCTCCTGCTGCTGCCTCTCTGTACAATGAAGAGGGAGAGAGCTGAGAGAACCTCTGCTTTAGTGCACATAGCTGGATATAGATTAGGCTCAAGTAAGTATTTAGAGGGGGCTGTGGGGGGAGCTGCATGCAGAAGGCTTTTTTATCTTAACCACTTAAGCCCCGGACCTTTAGGCAGCTAAACGCCCAGGCTAGGTTTTGTGATTCGGCACTGCGTTGCTTTAACAGACAATTGCGCGGTCGTGCGACGTGACTCCCAAACAAAATTGACGTCCTTTTTTTCCCACAAATAGAGCTTTCTTTTGGTGGTATTTGATCACCTCTGCGGTTTTTATTTTTTGCGCTATAAAAACAAAAATAGAGCGACAATTTTGAAAAAAATTCAATCTTTTTTACTTTTTGCTATAATAAATATCACCCAAAAACATTTTTTTTCCCTCAGTTCAGGCCGATATGTATTCTTCTACCTATTTTTGGTAAAAAAAATCGCAATAAGCGTTTATCGATTGGTTTGCGCAAAATTTACAGCGTTTACAAAATAGGGGATAGTTTTATTGCATTTTTATTATTTAATTTTTTTACTACTAATGGCGGCGATCAGCGATTTTTTTCGTGACTGCGACATTATGGCGGACACTTCGGACAATTTTGACACATTTTTGGGACCATTGTCATTTTCACAGCAAAAAATGCATTTAAATTGCATTGTTTATTGTGAAAATGACAGTTGCAGTTTGGGAGTTAACCACAGGGGGCGCTGAAGGAGTTATGTTTCACCTAGTGTGTGCTTACAACTGTAGGGGGGTGTGGCTGTAGGTCTGACGTCATCAATCGTGTCTCCCTATAAAAGGGATCACACGATCGATGCAGCCGCCACAGTGAAGCACGGGGAAGCCGTGTTTACATACGGCTCTCCCCGTTCTTCAGCTCCGGGGAGTGATCGCGAGGGGGCGGCTATTCGAATAGCCGCGCCCTCATCCCGGATCGCTCCCCGACAATTTCCGACCGCTGCATGTACCGGGGGGGGTCCCGATCCAAGCCCCGACCCGCGGAAAGGCAGGGACGTACATGTACGCCCATATGCCTGTACATGCCATTCTGTGGACGCACATATACATGCGGCGGTCGTTAAGCGGTTAAGCAGTTGTATACCCCTCTTTGTCATTTTTTACCTACAGGTAAGCCTATAATAAAGCTTACCTGTAGGTAAAATTAATGTTTCCTAACCAAGCACTGTTTAGGAGATATTCGCCCTGCATGCAGCCCCTGATGTCAGCGGTACATGCACTCTGAAGGTCTGGGTATCGTGCTGGAACTTCAGAGCTTCTTGTGAGAACGGAGGGCTCCCATGCATATGTGGGAGTGACATAATTTGCGGCTCTGGGCTCTCACAGTGCCAGAGCCCACAAACCCGGAAGAAACGCCAGGGGAACATGTGAGCCCCCATAGTGGCGACTTGGCGCCACTGCAGGGGCTTCATTCGAAGGTCAGTATTTCATCATGTGCTAGTATGGGATGCATACTAGCAGATTATGCCATTGTGTTGCAGGTTTTTTGTTCTTTTTTCCATCGGTCACTACCCCTTTAATGCATAGAATGCATTAGGGTAAAAAAAAAATTGTACCCTTATAACCACTTTAATCCATTAAGGTGGAAAACCTTTTGACTTTAGAACCACTTTAAATGTCAACATTTATAATTTACTCTATTAGGTCACACATTCAGGTTTTTCCTACAAAAAACAGGTCAGGACATTTTTACCATTCTGTAGATGTTCTGCGATAAAGTGCTTGTTTCTTGGTAAGATTTGTTACTTCTGTTTTGGATTCTTGCCAGCTTCGCATTGAACTGAAAGAAAAGTACAGCCTATAAAACTGTGTATATATACGTAAAAATTACCATAAAAAATGATTTAAAAATGTTCCATTCATATAATATACATAACTGTGATGGCTCTTGTTTACAAGGACCTGTGTACACAACCTTTTTAGATTATAAATGGTTAGTGTTGACTTCCTTGGTTTATCTGCATTTGACTTGAGCTGGATGCGTGCTTTGACTGCAAGTTTGAAGATTTCAGTTTTCTCTGATTGTGTAGTGTGGATGATCATTCCTGGCCTGCTTTACTTTGTATTTCTTTGGAAGCAGCCAGTCCTATTGAGATCCAATCCTCCTATTTCAAAAGTTTGCCAGTTTGGGATTTACTGCTAAAGTCCTGTACAGTATATTGCATTTGTCCAAACCCTTATGCCACATACACACCGTCGGAATTTCGGATGGAAAAAGTCAGATGGAATTTCTTCATCGGATATTCCGATCGTGTGTTTGCCCCATCGGACTTTTTCCTTTGGAAATTCCAACGGAGTAAGAAATAGAACATGTTCTCAGACGGAAAAAAACATGCATGCACGGAAACAATTAGACGCATGCTCGGAAGCATTGAACTTAATTTTTCTAGGCTCGTCGTAGTGTTGTACATCACTGCGTTTTTGACGGTCGGAACTTGGTGTGACCGTGTGTATGCAAAACAGCTTGAGCGGAATTCCGTTGGAAAAACCTGTCTGCGTTTATTCTGATCGTGTGTACGAGGCATTACATTTGAGCAGCATATGAATGAAAACACACAAGGTGGTGATTTTGATGTCATCTGCCCTCCTCTCTGCCTCCAATCAGAGAACACCTTGTATTCACTGAAAAAAAATACAAGACAAATGGAGAATGGGGAAGGTACAGGAGTGGGGGACTGCTTGCCTGCCACTATGCAGGTCTGGTATAGTATGCTAAGGGTAAGTTGTAATTAGATGTTAGGTCCCGTTTTCACAAAAGTCCCTCCTCATGGATGTAGTCAGTGGCCATATTAATGCCAGTGTGAGGGGAGCCCACAAGGTTGGGGGCATGAGAACTAAACACCACTCGAGCTGCTAGGATGTACATAGTGTGACAGAGAGAGGCTCTGTTACTATAAGTTTATAGGAAAAGCTGACTCAGGAGTCTGATTAAGGGTTAATGCAAGGTTCAGAACTAGCATCTCTCCAGATTCTGTAGTTCTGAATCAGAACATTCAATCCTGGGTCCAGGTTTTGCTAGATGCCTGCAACCTGACTCACTACACAGCTTCCAGACAGAGGTCTCATCAAGGGGTCAGAGGACCCAGCCCCAAGGCGGCGGATCTCAAGAGTCAGGTCGGCTCCTACTATCAGGGGTGTCAGAAGAACCCCCGATTCCTAGGCCAGAGGTGGGTCATGCAGCAGGGTGCTGCAACTGAAGGCTAGAGAGCCAAGTGTGCGAAAGAGCTGAATGACACAGTCAAAAAACTGGTAAGAGGAGCAGCAGTGCTGCCAACACATGGACGTCCTCCCAGAATCGCGCTCCCGAGGACCCGGCGCATAACACGGATCGCGGTAAATTGTTGCTGATAGCGGCTGTTTACCACGTGATCCCTTCCGTCCAATGACGGAGCGATCACATGTAAACAAACCGGCGTCATTTGATGACGCCGGTTCTCCCTCCTCTCTCTGTACCGATCGGTACAGTGTGAGAGGAGGGTGGGTGTCAGCAGCACTGTGGGCTGGATCTGTGGCTATTGCAGTCACAGATCCAGCCATCCCTGCTCAGCCATCCCTGCAATACCCTGTGCAATACTCTGCAATACCCCTGCGCAATACTCTGCAATACCCCTGCGCAATACTCTGCAATACCCCCTGCGTAATACTCTGCAATACCCCCTGCCCAATACTCTGCAATACCCCCGCACAATACTCTGCAATACCCCCGCACAATACTCTGCAATACCCCCGCACAATACTCTGCAATACCCCTGCACAATACTCTGCAATACCCATACTCTGCAATACCCCCTGCGCAATACTCTGAAATACCCCCGCACAATACTCTGCAATACCCCGAACAATTTTCAGATATTGGCACCATAGCTTGTGGACGCTATAACTTTCAAAAAGACCAAATAATATTCACCAATTTGTACTTATTTTTACCAAAGATATGTAGAAGTTAAAATTTTGGCCCAAATTTATGAAGAAAAAATACTAATTTGCTAAATTTTATAACAGAAACAAAGAAAAATTCATTTTTTTACAGAATTTTCAGTATTTTTTCTTTTATAGCGCAAAAAATTTAAAACCCAACGGTGATTAAATACCACCAAAAGAAACCTCAATTTGTGGGGAAAAAAGGACAAAAATGTCATTTGGATACAGTGTTGTATGACTGAGTAATTGTCATTCAAAATGTGAGAGCACCAAAAGATGAAAATTGGTCTGGTTATTAAAGCGGGGTTCACCAGAAATTTTTTTTTTAACATTAGATTGAGGCTAATTACGGGAAGCAGAATCGGGTGTTTTTTTTTAAATCAATGCAGTACTTACCCTTTTAGAGATAGATGTTCTCCGCAGCTTCCGGGTATGGTCTTCGGGACTGGGCGTTCCTATTTGATTGACAGCCTTCCGACGGTCGCATACAGCACGTCACGAGTTGCCGAACATCGGCGCGGCTCTATACGGCGCCTGCGCACCGACGTTCGGCTACTTTCGGAAACTCGTGATGCGCTGTATGCGACGGTCGGAAGGCTGTCAATCAAATAGGAACGCCCAGTTCCGCAGCCCATACCCGGAAGCGGCGGAGAACATCTATCTCTAAAACGGTAAGTACTGCATTGATTTAAAAAAAACACCCAGATCTGCTTCCCGTAATTAGCCTCAATCTAATGTTAAAAATTGATTTTTTGGGTGAACCTCCACTTTAAGGGGGTTTAAGTGCCCAGTGGTCAAGTGGTTAAATATAAATACAAACAAATCAAATAATTATGTTTTCACTATCTGTGTTTATATCTTTTGAACTGATATGATTTTGTAAAAAATAAAGAAATAAAATAACATATATACCGTTGCTGTGACAAAATACAAATTCCCCAGCTTTATGTAATATAATATTTAATCAAATAAAATATGACTTTTGGTTTGTGCAATTCCAATCAATGTAATGACTAATTATTACCTCTATCTGCTGTTTGATCAGCTCGCTTTGTTTTTCTTTCTCTTGAGTTTTTAGTTGTCGAGTTAACTCAGATATTTCTATCTCCTTCTTAGAAAGCAGCTTACTTTTTTCCTCTTCTTTAAGCAACACTGTGTATAAAATATAGAATTGACATTCTGAGCAAAAATTGACTAGCAAACATTTATTATATTGCAGCTTACCAATTCCTAGATGTAATGGCTGCATTTGTTTCCTTTTTTAGGCTTTCTTTCTTCTGTTTTTATCTAGTCAATAAGTCTGTTGTTTTTCAACAGAAAAGCTTTCTTGCAATTACAGGAATGAGACAGACCATTTAACACTAGCAGGGATACCTAAAATGGCCAGCTTTTATTTCTTTGTGTAAAAACTTTATCCCAAAAGTGAGAAAAAAAAAAACAGTTTTTCGTAACTGCTTATAAAGTATTAGCTGGAGTTCAGCTTCAATTTGTTGGTGTACTTAAAGTGTAACTCCACTTTTCTTTAAAAAACAAAAAAAACACTCCCACTCTCTGCTTATCCATAACACAGGTGGAGGTGTTCTGTAGTTTACAGAGATACAGTTGCTGAGAGCAATGGTAACTATTGATTTCCTGTGCTCTCTTCCTCTTCTAACTGTTAACTATCTTAGTGCAGACTTCTGGGAAAATTGGTGAGCCAATCACACAAGCAGGAAATTATGTTTCTGGGGGGCGTTCTGTACACATTCTGTGTACAAAACTCCTCTAGGTAGCCATATTGCATAGCATTTTCAGAAAATTACAGCGATTGAACATTAAAAAGAAATTTTTAATAACATTCAATTACAATATGACTTGTGTCGCAGTTATATGTGTAGCGCCCTGCTACTGTTCATAGCTGGTGCTGCTGTAAATTTAGAGGGTGGTCAGAGAGTTAGTTGCCTCCCGTGTTTATTTGGCTAAATTCAGGGCCTCTGTTCCAGCTTTGGCTGTACTTTATGTGTCCACTGTCGTTGTCTGGGGAGCTGGTCCCACCCCGGCCCGACAGGTGGCAGCAGTAGGGTCAAGGTAGTGGATATTCTTCCCCGGCGGCCAATCAGTGGGAGTTGATCGCCTCACTGTGCATGCTGGGGAGGGGTATTTAGGGGGCAGACGCCATTGGTGGGGGTCGTTGTTGTTGCCGCCATCCGCCTGGGCAGTCATCCCACCACCCCCGTGTGTGGCCCTCCTGGCCGGGGTGTGTGTTTCAATGTTCCTGGCTCCGGGACAACATTGGTCCGGAGCAAATAATCTGCTTTGTGGGCTCAATGGGTAGACTGAGTCTGAGGTTGCAGAGTTGTCCTGTGCTGTCCGTCCTGAGGGAGGAAGCCGACCAATGAAGAACCTGTCTGGGAGAATACCGAGCACGAGGCTGGTATCTCAGGAGAGGCCTACTGCTTCATCGAAGGACACATCGTTTCTGAGAGGCTGGACGATGATCGCCTATCAGTCCTGAAATAAAAAAAGCTGTTCAGGGGAGATCCGGGTGCTTAATCCAGTGTTGAGAAGGATTTTGGACCGAGAATACCTCCACCTTTGGGAAGGTCTGCGGCAGAGACTTTGCTAAATTTCCGAGTGACACTCTGGCTGCTAGGCCGGTGAGAGAGGCCTATCCAGGTGCACTATACCCACTCTGGCTAGAGTGGCGACGAAAGTTGTTGTTGGAAGCAGGACTGTTTCCGAAACCCAGTTATACGCCTGAATCCAGTACCTACCACTACGTCTAACTTTTCACCTACTACTTCTTTTACCATTTTTACCCTGTTGGGTAATAAGGACAGGAAAAGATACCTACAGTGTGGACATTGACTTTCTTACAGCTCTCATCCAGTACCCTAGACGCCGGAGAATTAGAGGTAACATGCCACCCAAATCAAACCAGCAGCTACATATACGCTATATATATATATATATATATTTGTTTTTGCTATTTTTTTACCCTTTAGAAATGCCAGTCCATCTAACACTCCCCTCCCCCCAGGTTACCAATGCTGCTGTGCAAAATTGCACCCTGTGCTCCTTCATCCAGAGTGGGGGCACTCGAATACAGGAGGTGTGTTACTGGCCAGATGACCAGGTGAAAACAGAGGGGAAAAAAGCCTAAAAAAGAAAACTAATGCAGCCACCACATCTAATAAATCAGTAAGCTGCCATATATTACATTTTTGGTTTTGGAGTTTAATACTAATAGAAAACAAGCCTACTCTTACTAACCATTCGAGACAAAAATATGTCACTGGGGAGCCCACACTATACACTTGTTTGATCTGACAGGTCAAGTCCTCCAATAGAAAATAAAAAAGAGCAAAACCTGCTGCAAACATGAATCTATATCTGTCCCAGAAATATTAATGTATAATATATAAATTACAAATATAAAATGTTTTTGATCAAGAAACAAGAAGTTAAATACAGTATTTATCAGAGTATAACACGCACCTTAACTTTAAAGCCCTGTACACACGATCAGTCCATCCGATGAGAACAGACTGAAGGATCGTTTCATCGGTTAACCAATGAAGCTGACTGATGGTCTAATGTGCCTACACACCATCAGTTAAAAAAACGATCGAGTCCAACGCTGTGGCGTAAAACACAACGACGTGCTGAGAAAAATGAAGTTCAATGCTTCCAAGCATGTGTCGACTTGATTCTGAGCATGCGCGGGATTTTAACCGATGCTATTGCATACTAACCGTCTGTTTTGACCTATCGGTTAGGCGTTGATTGGTTCAATTTTAAAGCAAGTTCTATTTTTTTGGACCGAAGAATAACTGACCGATGGGGCCCACACATGGTCGGCTTTGACCGATGAAACGGTCCTTCAGTTCGTTTTCATTGGTTTAGACGGATCGGGGGAAGATTCACAAAGGGCGTCCTAACTTTGCGGCGACGTAGCGTATCGTGTTTACACTACGCCGCCGTAAGTTAGCGAGGCAAGTACATGATTCACAAAGTACTTGCCTGCTAAGTTACGGCGGCGTAGCGTAAATCGGGCGGGCGTAAGGGCGGCTAATTCAAATTTGGCTGAGGGGGCGTGTTTTATGTTAATGGGGCTTGACCTGACGTGATTGACGTATTTTACGAACGGCGCATGCGCCGTCCGCCTACATATCCCAGTGTGCATTGCGGCTAAGTACGCCGCACGGTCCTATTGATTTCGACATGGACGTAAATGACGTAAAACCCTATTCACGGACGAATTACGCAAACAATGTAAAATTTTCAAATTTCGACGCGGGAACGGCAGGCCATACTTAACATTACTATTCCAGCTATTTGATGGAATAACTTTAGGCCTGCTAATGCGTTACGTAAATGGCGTATCTGTACTGCGTTGGCCGGGCGTACGTTTGTGAATAGGCGTATCTAGTGATTTACATATTCTACGCCGACCGCAATGGAAGCGCCACCTAGCGGCCAGCCTAAATATTACACCCTAAGATAGGACGGCGCAAGCCATTGTATCTTAGATAGGTTTAGGTGTATCTCAGTTTGAGAATACACTTAAACTTAGGTCGACACAGATTCCGAGTTAGGTCGGCGTATCTACTGATACGCCGGCCTAACTCTATGTGAATCTAGCTCATTGTGTGTACAAGGCCTAAGAGGGAAGTTTTGGGAAAAAAACTTTCCACAGCCACCTGTGTATAACACGCAGGCACAGTTTACCCTCTATTTTCAGGGTAAAAAAGTGAGTGTTATACGCCAATAAATACAGTAAATGTAAATCCAATCACTAAAATGTCACATAAGCTTTTACATAGTAATAACATTTCAAAGATTATTTCAGTCTTCTTGAATGTGCAGCTTTCCTTTTAAATAATACCAGATGATGCCACAATGAAGGTCCCTGCTTAGGCACTTCCTATGATAGCCTTCTGCCTTCAGTGCCATCTCTCCACTGCTACTAAGGACTAGACATGTGCATTCGTTTTCGTCCGAATGCATTTTCGTCCGAATTTCAGGTATTTTCGTTATCGTTTTAACAAACGATAACGACAGTACAGAAAACGAAAACCGAAAGATCCAACATAAACAAATGCTTTATTTTTGTTTTCGTTGCAGTCGAATGTGCCTAACCTTAACTCTATTAGTCCAATATTATTTTTTTTAAAGATTCTGTCGAATCTTTTTTTTTTTTCTTCTTAGAACATTCGACAGACACCATAAGCCTTCAATGACAGATTCGACCCTAATTGTGCCTAACCTTAACTCTATTAGTCCAATATTATTCTACATAGAGAGAAAAGATTCAACATTATAGAGACATGAAGAAGAGTCGACATAGAGAGAAAAGATTTGACATAGAGAGACATGAAGATTTGACAGAGAGACATGAAGATTTGACAGAGAGACATGAAGATTTGACATAGAGAGACATGAAGATTCGACATAGAGAGACATAAGGAGTCAAATTTTTTTTTTTTTTTTTTTAAAGATTCTGTCGAATCTTCTTTTTTTTTTCTTCTTAGAACATTCAACAAACACCATAAGCCTTCAATGACAGATTCAGATACAGATGCATTTTTTTAACGAAAACAAAATAAATAAAAACAAATTTCGAGAGTAACTAAATAAATTTATTTTTGGGACGAAAATGAAATTACGAAACTAAATATTTCAGTGTGCACGTCTACTAAGGACCATATACCCAGCCTCACCAGAGCACCCTCATCTCTCCCTTATTTCTACTTCCTATGGTAGCAAGACAACATTAATGTCCCTATTTCATAATTGTGTTCCTGCCTTGTCAACCTATAAAAAACGAACCCTATCAAGAAACCTGCCTTGGCAATGACCTGCTGCCACTGTTGGAGCTTATTCATGTAGACATGTAGTGGTTGCACAAGGACTGAAGGTGATTAGCACCAATGAGTGCTTTTTGCAATTGGTGATCAGTGGAGGTCATAATATACCCCCACCCTTTCATTGGTGGTAAGTGGCATTGATAAATGACCCCCCTTTTATTGCTGGTTAGTGGCAAAAATAATTGTGACCTCCTTTCATTGGTGGTCAGTAGCATTGATAATTAACCTCCCCTTTGGTTAGTGGTCAGTGGCAGCGATAATTACATGCCCTTTCGTTAGTTTTCAATAGCAGGGTTAATTGTCATTCATCATTGGTGGTCAGTGACATAGATAAATAACTCCCCTTTCATTGGAGGTCAGTGGCAGGGATAAATGCTTCCCTTTTATTGATGGTCACGACAAGGATAATTACCCCCCCCCCCCCTATAATTGGTGGTAAGTGGTAGCCCCTTTTTCACTGGGTTTCAGCGGTAGAGATATTTAACCCTCTTTGATTGGTAATCAGTGGCAGGTATATTTATTATTTACCCCCTTTTATTGGTGGTCAGGGGAAGGCATAAATCACCCTCCCCATTCATTGGTGGTTAGTGGCAGAAATAGTTACTCCCCTTTTATTGATGGTCATCGACAGATCTATAAACCCATCCTTGCGGGCCAGTGGCAGTCATAATACCATCCCCTCCCTTTCATTGGCTGTCAGTGGCAGAGATAGTTACCCTCACTTTTTATTGGTGGTCAGGGGGCAAGCATAAATTACCTGTCCCTTTGATAGGTGATCAGTGCCAAGATAAAATACAGATGCTTTAGGTAAGCTTGCACGTTGCCCATGCAGTGAATAGCAACATTTACATACCTGCTGCTCTGCTCAGCTTTATGTACTTACCTTTTCTTTGCCCCATCATCGTCAGATTAGCTGCCAGCAGCTAGTGATATATTTGATGCTTATGGGTATGGGGGAGCATGTGACTCTTGCTTCCATGTGAAAATGCTGGTGTTTTTACTCTACTGCCAGATGGGGACAGGAAGAGAGTCCATAATAGAAAAGAGGGGAGAGTGAAGAGAAGGTGAG